>NC_058368.1:75065342-75665342 GCF_018350175.1 Felis catus
CTCCCATTTAGGGACACCTGGGGCCCCTGGGGGCACCCCTTTCTCTCTGCCCCTCCGCCACTTGCCCTCTGTATCTCTCAAAAATAAACATAAAAAGAAATAACTGCCACTTAAACAATATTCAGTGAAGGAAATACTTGTAAGGCAAATTCTATGAAATCAAAATTCATGCAATTATATTCTTTTCCAATCTAACCTTAAACCATCATTGTTTAATCAGGACATTTTATCAGGTATTCAGAACAGTTTAACCTACAGGCCAGGTCGTCCTACTTCAAACACAGTAGAAGAGATGGAAGGAAGTATTCTATTATATACTTTCCAGCTTTTTTAAATTTCATGTTTACTAAATTTTTGTGGAAGAATTCTATTTCTAAAAAGTGAAATAGCACATGGGTGGTTCAGTCAGTTGAGCATCCAGCTTCAATTCAGGTCACGATCTCGGATCATGGGTTTGAGCCCCGAATTGGGTTCTGTGCTGACATCATGGAGCCTGCTAGTGATTCTCTCTCTCCCTTTCCCTGTGCCCCACCTCTGCTCACGCATGTGTGTGCTCTCTCTCTCTCCCCCTCTCTCAAATAAATAAATAAATAAACATTAAAAAAGTAAAATAGCACATTTTCACTGTACTATTTGAATTTCCTGAGACACATCTTAAACTATCTCAAGACTTCTTATGATTTTTTACCATCGTATATATAGATGCTATTTGCATTTCTTGTAGGAAGATGCTTTGGGGCTAGAAGAAACTAATTAATTAATTAATTATGCTTAATGTTCATTTATTTTTGAGAGACAGAACACAAGTGGGGGAGGGACAGAGAGAGAGAGGGGGAGACACAGAATCCGAAGCAGGTTCCAGGCTCCGAGCTGTGGGCACAGAGCCCGATGCACAAGCTTCGAGATCGTGCCCCGAGCTGAGGTCGGTCGCTTAACTGGCTGAGCCACCCAGGTGCTCCAAAACTAATTAATTTCTGGCAAATCATCTAGTCAGTTAAAATGTTTAGTTCCACGGAGATCTAGAATACGATTAAAGACCCATGACCAAATGCTTCACCTCTTTGTATTTCTATAAACATTGCGAAGGGCACGTACCGGGTCATTCAGTTCTGGGAACAGCCAAAATTTATCGTAAAAACATTTCTTACATCAACACGTTCTACTAGGTTAAAAATGGATATGCCTAACACCCACTATGAGGGGCTTGCAAGCTTGAAAGAAAAATTCCACAGGTTAAAGTAGATAGCTTTTCTCTCTAAAATATGACAATTAAGAGTGAATATGATTTTGTTGGGGATGTTTGGGCAGGGAACGTTGCTCAGATCTGAGTGACATTTTAATTTTAGGGCATATGCTTATGAAGAAAGCTTCTCGGTTAGCACTATTCTTACAAAGCTTTCTTTTATGTAGATGCCAAATCAATTTTATAGCAGGCTTTTCATCTCTCGCTCTGCCAAGGGAAAGTATGTACTTTAAAACTAAACTATCTGTTAAGGAAATGAAAAAATCACCCAGAGGGCTTCATGGCCTTTGACAATTAGTGCCTAAAAATTTTCAGATGTCCCATCTGATTTAAAAAAAAAAAAATCATTGACAATAAATATAAACAGAAGGATCACGTTTCCCCGGTAAGTATGGCCTCCAGGCTCATTTGGAGCTTCGGTTTGTCATCAAATACGGTATTTTTTTTTTAAATCCAATCCACAATGTCCAGTTTGCCTTGAAGAGATTTAGTTCTCTCTTCTCTTCCCCCCCGGGGAGAATGAAAGGAAACTTATTTGATATTTAAAAGACTACAGAACTGAGTCCTCTGTTTTCTCTCCCAGGAAATAGCTATCTATTCATTATTATAGAAAACAAAAAAAACTATTGGTGAGAATGTTGCGCTCTGTTGGGGGCGGCGTGGCAGCACGGTCGTACATAGGTCAGGCGTCCAGCAGCTGTCTACACGTCGCAAGAAACCTCATGATGTTCCACAGCCCACGTGGGACTGTTAGTTACTGGTGTGGTATGTCCAAGAAATTAAGCCCTGAAGACTGAACCGTGTATCCCAGCAAAATGTACAGATGCAGACAGGGCATTCTGAGTTTTCAGCTTGTTCAACCAACCTGGGGCGTCATAGAAAGATACGCAGGAAGGAGAAGTCTGATGTCCTAGCAAACATTTTACGATGTTTTCCAGCTGTTTTAAGACATACGCATTTTAACTTGAATTAGTTTGCTAGAAGCGCCATTAACGGTGTACCACCCACTGGGTGGCTTAAGCAACAGAAATTTATTTTCTCACAGTTCTAGAGGCCAGAAGTCTGAGATCAAGGGGTGTGGGTTCCTTGCTCCTGAGGACCCCGAGAGGGGATCTGCTCAGACCTTTCTCCTTGACTTGTAGATGGCCATCTTCTCTCTGTGACTTCACAGCCTCGTCTTTCTGTTCACACCTAATGCCCGAATTTCCCCTTCTTATGAGACAGCACTCATGTTAAATTAGGGCCCACTTTAATGAACTCATTAAATGTAATTACCTCTTTGAAGACTCCATATTCAAGGGCACTCACATTCTAAGGTGTGGGGGGTAAGGACTTCAAGATAAGAATTTGGGGCACCATTCAGCCCATGGTAACTACGCAGGGTGCCAGAAAGCCATGGTTGTATTCAAGGATTTAAGGTGATTCTAGTATCTGTTGGATATTTTCATGTTTGCAGGAGTTAGGATGATTCATAAAGGACAACTACAGAGGGAGGCGCCTGGGTGGCTCACTCGGTTGAGCGTCCGGCTTCGACTCAGGTCATGAGCTCACAGTTTGTGGGTTCAAGCCCTGCATCAGGCTGTGTGCTGACAGCTCAGAGCCTGGAGCCCGTTTCGGATTCTGTGTCTCCCTCTCTCTCTGCTCCTCCCCTGCTTGTGCTCTCTCTCTCTCTCTCTCTCTCTCTCTCTCTCTCTCTCAAAAAGAAATAAATTTAAAACAAAATTTTGTTTAAATAAAAAAAAAAAGGAAAACTACAGAGGGAGAAATAATAAAGTACAGGTAATCTAAGGTCTCGTTTATAGTGACCCATCTCAAAGAGTATTTGCAATGAAATCTATTTAACCTGCCTTCTATTCCATATTGAGTTTGTTCATAAGTGTCTCACAAATTTTCACACACCTTTTTCACTATCTGATCCACTGGCTCATATCTTCGGTCTCCATCCTGTCTTTACCACCCTATACCTGTGAAGCTAAAACTTTACTTTCACAAAAACAACACAAATCAACAAAAGCATCTTTTTTTTTTTGTTAATATCCTCAACTCCAAAACCAATACTTTCTGCACAAGTACCAATGCTATATTACAGTAGAAACATGATTTTAGTGCAGAAAGTTACTATATTTCTACTTAAGTCTATTGTGCTTTATGAGGGCTATTCATTTAGTTTACGTATGGCATCTCCCAAATAGACTAAAAGATGCTAGAGGGCAAGGCATGTTTCTTTAATTTATGTTGGTAACCAAGGCAGCATCCGGGACTGGGCACCGCAAATAAGGGCTCTTGGTGAGTGTTTCTTCCCCAACTTCATGTTGCGACAACACAATCATTCTACCACGCTCTATGGTTTATGGAGGCTGAATTCCTTCCTCACCATGTGTGTGCAACCTTGTTTCACCATATCTAAATTGATCCAGGAAGCGTATTTTTCTTGATATATGCCTCAAGCAAGCTGCTATTATGGAGAGTCAAATTATTGGTCAGCGATGTTACTTGGCCTGCACATATCTGACACAAGCACTCTCCCATGTGTTACAAACAGAGAGCACATTTTCTCTCATTCAGCAGAGTTACCAGTCAAGTCACTGCACGCATTTTGCCTGGGTTATCTTCTCAGCGGCCATGCAAAATATGCCATAGATCTCAATGTACTGGATGGATAATCTCTTGGTGTTGACATTTTTCTTCAGTAAAAATAAATGAAAGGAATGTACTGCTATGAGCTAAAGTCATTATTTTTAAGTGCCAAATTCTCACTGGCAGGTAAGCCACGTGCTAGAAGGGAGTTGGGCACTAACGCTTCTAGAATCACAGAGTAAGAATTAACATATTTTCAGACGGATGGCATTTGGCGGACTGACGCCATCATCAAAATCTTGAAAACATCACAAACATGTTGCAGTATAACCTCTCTCCACGTACCTTGTCCATTTCAAATCAAAAGACTATTGATTATTACTGAGCCCCTCGAATGGAAATACAAATCTGGGGACAAATATAAATATGACAAAGGTTATTTTTGTTTCTGGACTTCCTGTGTTTTGCCTTACTTTCAAAGTTTGGTCACAAATTGTTTAACCTTCATTACGGATATATTCAAATATATAGAAAGTAGGGACGATAGTTTAATGGAGTTCCATCACCCAACTTGAAAATTAGAAACATTTTGCCATCACGTAATTTTAAACAAAACAGATCGCTCATGTGGACTGGGGATTTATTGATTGGTTATTTGGTGGGTTTAATTAGTCAACTACATCAGTTTCATTAAGTAATTATTAAGCTGCTTTAAAATGCTTTTCATGTTTGCAGATACTGAAAAACATCTAAGTAGATCTTTCATCAGCCACCCTATTTTTTTCACTGTCAGATTCGCATGATATTCCATTACCTCCAAAACCTTAACTATAACATGCACTGATTTCACTGAGATGTGATGGAAGGTTCAAATCATACATTCTGTAAGTTAGGAATCGTGTTGGAAAAAGCAAAGTAAGGAGTTTTTAAAGTCTTACTATTATTCTTGGTGTACACAATGAGAAAGGAGGAGAATTTGCTTTTTAGCAATGAGGAAATCATACGAATCAGCCCACGCTCCTTATGCCTGGAAAGAAGTCATATAATATATGACTCTTTTATAATATAGAATTTCTCTACTAATTTGTTCACGTGTTTAGCCAAAAAGTATTGAATACTTTCTGGGGATGTTGAGCACTGGAGTGATAGCAAGTGATACAGACAAGTGCTGACTCTGATAAGACTTCTAGAAAATTCAGACACTAAACATTTGCAATACAGTATGGAGCATGAGATAGCAGGGGAGGTACAGGGTGTTGTGAGAACTGGTTAGGAGAGGCTCCAGGCTAGTCTGAAGTCAAGGAAGTCTCCCTAGAGCAAGCAAAGGGTTCTGAGGCAGAGGCTCCATAGATGGGCAACATTGAGTCTGAAGCAGGAGTGAAGCGGGGTCAGGGGGAGCAAGGAGAAAGGGAGCAAAGATGGGGCTGGGGAGGAAGTTGGGGGCGGGTCACCCTTCAAGCTAAAACATTGGGGTGTATCCTGGGCCCAATGCAGAGCTACCCCAGCACTTTAAAGTGGATAGTAGGACACAATTTGATCAAGATTTATTCTGGTTCCTATGAAGAAAATGAACAAAAGGCAATAAGTCCATAGGCAGCAAAATGATTTAGAAGGATCTTGCAACGACACAAGTGAGACTTGCTGATCAGTTACATTACGGCGAAATCAACCGTATAGAGAGGAGAGGGGTATTGAGAGTACACACCTCTTTTATTATCTTAATACAGATGGAATAAAACACAGTAAAAGTAACTAAGTTGTCCAAAATCAAATTACAGATTTCATTTTTTTCTGATTCACAGTCCAATTCTTTTGATGCTATTATAGTGTTTTCCTTTAAGAAAAGCTTAGTGGTTCTGCAAAAAGAAAGGAAGGAAGGAAGGAAGGAAGGAAGGAAGGAAGGAAGGAAAAGAGGGAGAGAGGGAGGGAGGGAGGAAGGAAGGAAGAAAGGAAGGAAGGAAGGAAGGAAGGAAGGAAGGGAGGAAGGAAGGGAGGGAGGAAGGAAGGAAGGAAAAGAGGGAGAGAGGGAGGGAGGGAGGAAGGAAGAAAGGAAGGAAGGAAGGAAGGAAGGAAGGAAGGAAGGGAGGAAGGAAGGGAGGGAGGAAGGAAGGAATGGAGAGAGGGAAGGAGGGAGGAAGGAAGGAAGGAAGGGAGGGAGGAAGGAAGGAAGGATGGGAGGGAGGGAGGAAGGAAGGAAGGGAGGGAGGAAGGAAGGAAGGATGGGAGGGAGGGAGGAAGGAAGGAAGGGAGGGAGGAAGGAATGGGGAGAGAGAGAGAAAGAGAGACAGAGTAAGGGAGAGAGAGAAAAGAAAGAAGGAAGGTAGGAAGAAAAAGAAAAAAAAACTACCCTTTTTGCTTGAGAATACTTTTTATGTGACAGAACTGTATCTTAGTATCTCAATCAGCCTGTGCTAATTTTTTATCTTTTACACGTTTTCCAGTATACTTTGATCTAACTCTTCTATCTGCTACCATCTTGCTTAGAGCCTCTCCATTGAGAAGCGGACAGTGAGAAAGTACAACACAGGCAGGAGAGAAACTGGGATCGCCAAACACTTGACTGTCTTCATGTGTCCTACCTAACTGAAGCCTGCTGGATTCAAATGTCTTAGATGTATAAGATTTCTCGGCACATATGTAGATGATCGTGTTATTTTCTAATTCCTAATTTGCTTTAAATATTTTCCGCATGATTTATATATGCACCGATCATTTTTAAAAACTTAATTTTGTTGTTCTCAGCAGGCTCTCGATGTTCAGCGATCTCAAAACAAATGGCAACACTGAGAAAAAATTTATAATTTTCTCCTCTCATTTATTTTCCATAATGTTAACACAGTCATTTTGGTTGATTTGGGAATGCTGCAAGGAAATGACAAGAAAATGCGTGGCAGGTGCAGCCAATTCTCCAAACCAGTCAATTTAGGTTAAAGATAAGCCAAACCGGATAAAGTGCCATGATCAACAATAGTTACAACCAACTTGTTATGTTACATTTTTGCTTCGGATCCAGAGTTAGGTGGGAAAATAAGAGCCTATGGTTTAAGTTAGCTTTACTTGAAGAGTTTATTTAAAGGAATAATTCAGGTTTCTTTTCGAATTACTTCTATTTTTGATTCCCCCTGGAGCAAGCTCTCTGTACACAGAAGCCCAGGCGTCGGATTTATTTGAATTTGAATTAAAACGTGGGATGGCTCCAAAGTCTCTCATATTTACATTCCTGGCAAAACCTAAATATTGCTAGAAGGCATAGATTCCTTTGTGAACCGTGGAGGGATTTGAGGGATTTTGGTGTTCTAGGGCTCTTTTCGAGGTTATGAAAGCTTTCACAAAGAAATATATCGTGGCTTTACAAATTTGAAGGTGAGAATTCTTTCAGGATGCCCAGTTCACCACAATTTTCTGTTGGTATTAATTCTCAGGATCCAAAACGGAAGGAGTGGACTAGGAAACAGGGTCTACCTGAAATTGTTTACTCCAGGTCCATGCAATTAACAGTTACCATCTTAAAAGGGAGAAAACAGGTTTTTCATAGCAACCCATACAGACTCCACCACCAAACACCCATTATATCAATGGTTGTCACACAGCAAAATTCTCAAGGGCTTTATTGAACATATATCCTTAAGGGTCAAAAAAAAACCCCCAAAAAACCCAACAACAGTGTTTTTTGATCACAGTTTAAGCAAATGTCTTCTGAAGGATATTTTAAAAAATAAATATAAGATTGACTATTTTTAAGTGAATTTTTATATTCTTACAACCTTCCTCCTTTCTCCTTCGAACCCTATAGGAATACGTATAGCGAATTTAAGTCTTCCCCAAGCCCTTGAGTTTGATTTCTGGCTTCCAAGACCCCTGCATCAACACCTGTACATTCCTATTTACCTGTTTATTCGCCTCCCTAGACACTGAGGTTCTTACGATGGGGGACTGTGCCTCCTTCCTGAACCTAGCAAACTAGTCCCCTGTGGGAGGCAGAAGACAGCCACCATTCATTGAATAGGGAGATCAACTCTGTTTGGACTTTGAAGCAAATACCCTAATTGCCACACCCCTAAATGTATGTTAAAGTCGTAACTTGGCCGCATAGAGTTGCATAGTAATAAAACTTTGGAATTCAGGTTGTTCCCAGAATATTTCAATAATATTTCTGGAGCTCAGAATACAGCTGTTTTTCACCCTGGAGTAGGGCCTGTAGGGCCAGCCTAGATTTTTTTTTAAGTTTATTTATTTATTGTTGAAAGAGAGAGAGACCAACAGAGTGAGCATGGGGAGAGGCAGGGGGGCGGGGAGAGAGAGAGGATTCTGAGCAGGCTCCATGCTGTTGGTGCAGAGCCCAGCACTGGGCTCTAACTCAGGAACCATGACATCGTGACCAGAGCCAAAGTCAAGAGTCAGAGGCTTAACGGACTAAGACACCCAAGCATCCCAGGGCCAGCTTAGAATTAAACGTAGGAAAGACATTTGTCGTGACACCTTCACTTGTGTTCATGCCTCTTTGGTAAGACATCGGTAAATAGGTATAGACAGGTTAAGCGACGACCTCTGTGCATTTTAACCAGGTTATTCTGAACATAAATCCCCAAATTATAAAAACTACCCAACAGGATAACGGTGTTATGCTCCCTTTACTCAGACCATCCCTTTTCTTGGTGCACGGAAAATCATGAGGCCATTCCATTCAGGACACTGCCATCCTTCAATCCCAGGCCATCAGACTGGTTGTGTAAAGGCAGTGTCCTTAGATCTCCCACCCTCCTGTTTGTGACCCTAGAATTACATCTATTGGGATTTCCCCATATTCACGTGCATTCGTATCTTGTGGCTGGTCTGACAATTGACCACAAACTTGTGGCTTCAAATAACACAAATTTATTCTATTGCTGGTCTGGAAGGCACGAGTCCAAGATCGGTCTTGCTGGGCTAAGCTCAAGGTCTTGGCAGGGCTAGTTGCTTCTGGGGTCTCTAGAAGGGAGTCTTTTTCCTTGGTTCTTCTGGATTCCAGAGGATACTGGCATTCCTTGCCTCATGACCCCTTCTCCCAACCCTCCTGTCTCATGACTCTGCCATCACATCTCTTGCCTCTTCCTTTGACATTCTTACCTCTCTCTCCTAAGCACCCTTGTGATTGCATTTAGCCCCCCCCCCATGGGAGAAACCAGGAGAATCTCACCACCTCAAGATATTTAATTTAATCACACCCGCAAAGCTCCTTTTGCTTTATAAGGCAATACTCAAGGGCTCCGGGGACATCTTTGAAGGGGCATTCGTCAGCCTATTGAACCATTGCTTTAAAAACAAAATAAAACAAAAAACAAGGCTGCCTGCCCCAAATAAGCAAACAGCATCTGCTCCCCTAGGAGTTTCCTGTAAGAGCAGCTACTACCTTTGGGACACAGACCGGCCCCTTTGTGTCTCCTCGATCATTTATCCACACTGCACGGCGTAAATAAACATTAAAAGAGTTCAATAGATTACTATGACGTCAGAACCATAGCGGAGAACCTGCGATCACATGACCAAATTACCATCATGTAGCGAAGGCGCCGTCTCCTGTCCCAGGGATAACCCACGGGCCGCCTAGGTCTTATCTTCTCATTTGAGCTCTTGCCTGTTCTACCCAGATGTTAAGCAAACATTCCCTTCCTGCAGCCCCAATGCTATATTTAAAAAGAAAGGCCCTCTTTCTATGACTTCCAAACACTTACATGGTCTCACCAACTCCAAAAATTCCCATAAATTCATGAATGATCAATATATTCTCCTAAGTGTAGAGAATAATTCAATGGACAGGAGTTTTCCTACAACGATTTTTGTGCCTTATATCTCTCCTTCCAGCCTCACTGTCCTGGCTAAGTTTCTCTCCTGAAGAGCTTCTTTCTCTCTTTTGGTTCTCTCACAATTACAACACTCCCCACCGGCTCCCCTGCCTAGAAATCTGGAAGGCAAAAGCCCTTTCTCCATTACTGCATTTTTCTTTTGCAGATTATAGTTGGTCGAGGCAAGCAGTTTTGTTTTATTAAATGTGAAGGAAAAGCATTTGTCTACAACGGATTTATCCATTCAACCATCATCTCATTCAATAATAACAGGTATCACATATTGAGGGTTTTCCCTGTGACAGGCACTGCGCTAAGCACTGTATTCACATTATCTGATTTAACAAGCATCTCTGAAGAAATAATTTTGTGAACACTATGATGATAGGTCTTGTAGTGAACATAGGGAACAGCGACTTACGATCTAGTATGAGAATTGTATTACCACACAACTTTAAGGATCATCTCAACAGAGGCCGAAGATACACAGATACACAAAAGGAGGGATCAGATTACATCTTAGGAAACAGAGGTGACTTCTGTGGATAGGGTGGCATTTGAGAAGGAAGGAAGGGGCGTTGGAGAATCAGGAAAAGACAAAAATTATGCACATACAAATGAAGAGAAGGATTGGTCATAACGCCTACCTGATGTGTCTTAAATGTGCTGTTTGAAAGTTGAAAGCCAGCAAATATTGTAAGATATTTGTGCATAGACATAGATAGGATTAGGGACTACTTCTCCTATGTGTCTCTACATGATGATGCTGAAGATACATTCCCACGTCACAGGAAGTGTATAAGAGGAAGGCGGTTGTTGCTGCCCTTACCTAGATCATCTGGGTTCTCAAAGCATCTCCCGAAATCCCAGCTACCTTTCAAGGACCCTTTTGAAAAATCAAAATTTTCCGGCTGAGTTTTTCCTGTTGATACGATTCACAGCAATTTGTAAGCTCGTCTTTTATGACACTCTTTTTTGCTTGGTTATAGCTCTGTCTATATACTTTTTTTCTTATCTGCCATAGAAGCCTCTTGAGACTCAACTTCCTTGAAAGAACCACCTGTATTATCATGATCTCTTCCACATCTAGAGCCTAGCACATGCCTTTGTTTACGGTAGAAAAGAAGAGAGAATAAAGCAGAAATACTTAGTGTCAGAAATCAAAGAAACATCAAAGCTGTGGAAGGAAACGTTTTGAGGGCAGGTTGGGCTTCGTGGGGAAGGACACCGCCGTATTCTGGCAAAACACACTTTGATGTCGTTGTTTCTCTGCTCTGAGAAAGTGCAGGCTCTATATTCTCCTCCATACTTTTCCCTGGAGGGAGGCTTAGGAGCCCTGATCTCTTTCATACGCTCAGGGGGCCACCAAAGCAGCGACCTGCTGTTTCCAAAGGAGAAAGGCAAAGTGTGCTCTGTAGTGAGAACTGTCCATAGGTATTTCATCGTTCTCCCTGGACTCTGACTCCAGAGGCTGAACGTGGGAAAACAGCAATGCGTCGACTCTGTGACGTCCTCACATCCCCGTAAATCAAAATCCAGTTAGCCCTGGCAGGGAATCCAGGCAATGGTTGCTCCTCCATATTTGGGTAGTGTCTGAGCTGCATCCAATCTCTTCAGTGGTTTGTCCTGCACTTTTTGAAAAAGACTTTATTTGTAAGCAGTCTCCGCACCCAACGTAGGGTTCACTCAAACCCGCAACCCCAAGATCAAGAGTCACACGCTCTACTGACGGAGCCAGCCAGGCACCCCTGTCCTGCACTTTTAAAGAGGGAATTGTTCCTGGCAGTGAGCCATTCTTCTTACAGCTTGATGGTCATCTCCGCCGCCAGCCACGCGGGATGTAAAAGAGCTCTGAAAGTGCTATTCAAATGTTGTCTTCTGCGTCTCAGTGTCTCCTAACTCCATGGCTTCTCTCCCTCTGCGCTGGGTCCCCTTCACTCTTGCCTCAGCCCCACGCCTTCCATACCCGGCACCCAGAGTGGTTGTGGGAAACCATAAAGCTGGTCACGATCTTCCCTTGTCCCCTCCCCTCTTTGCCATGGTCTGCCAAGTGCACATGATCTGGCCTTGACCTCTTCTCCAGCCTTTCACACGCCCTTTCACCTGGAATGCTCCAGACTTATTCTCCTCCCCACTGCTTTCCAAGTGCATGTGCTTTGCCCATGGCCTTGGTGCTCTCCTTGTGCTCAGGCCTCAGCTCAGATGGCATGCTCCAGAGTGCTCTGGCTGAATGCCACCTCACCACTCTCCCTCCAGTCAGGCCTGTCCCTCTTCTGTCAACCTCCCTTATTTCCTGCTTTGCACTTATCCCGGATGGGTTGATTGACTACTTTCTGTCTCTCCCTACTAGACTTACAGGTGGAATCTCACCTATTGGATTTGTTCAACGAATGTTGAACGCTGAGCAAATAAGTGATCCACGGTTTCCCGACTTTTACGCATTTGACGTCTACCTTGCTGGAACAAGGACTCTATACTCTAGTATTATCCATGCTACCAAAACCGTAAGAAATCTGGATTTGATTCTCAAAACCTTGTGGGATAACTTCTGCTGTCTTATGAGAGGTTGCCAGTGTAGACTGAATAAGGATCCTTTTCCAGACCCAGATGGCTTTTGACCTAAACCCAGTTCAATCGCTTACTCCTTATGTAACTTAGGTGAATGCATTAACCTACCTGTGCCTCAGTTTTCTCTCCCATTGAACAGATAAATTAAAAAAATAATTAAATAATTAATTTAAAAAATAAATAGTAAAATAATTATAAAGTATTAAAAATCATACGACTTCATGAGATCTCGATGAGGAAGAAATGACTCGAAACATGTAACTGCATAGAACATGACCTGGCCCATTGTAAATGCCCCATAAATGTTAGCTGTTATTAGGGATTTAACATATCTGAGGAATACATACTTGAACTCTTACTGAATATCAGCAATTTTGTATAGTTGACAATCAATTGTTTTAAAATACATGATATTTAAGTTGTTAAAAGGTTAACGAGAGCTTTTATCACAGATTACACCTATTTTTCACTCTTTGAGTCAAGAAAATCTAGGCTTTATTGAAGCTTATACAAAGGTTAGTGTAAAAGGTTGCTCTTTGAGGCTTATGAAATCATACGGTTTTCCAGCTATAAAAAGATAAATATTTGACTTGCAATCTACCTAATGACTTGCATCTGCTTATTTATTGGACTAAAAGCATCCATGGGGAGCCAGGTATGTTGATACTGGGCTTTACACGGTAGTTGCGTGGCAATGCCAATTAGAATGTAACAAAATCACCCATTGCTTCCAATTCAGCTGGACCAGCTGGAATTGAATCTATAAGCTATAATTTGTGCAAATATATATCCAGAACTCTGTTGTTTCTCTCTCTACAGGAAAAAGAAACATGTAGAAGAAAATCGTTCTTCCTTATAAGAAGCCAAGTTATACCGATTTCTTTAAAGAAACTAAGCTGACTTTACAATCAAAAAAAAAGAATTATATGCATGCCGCTGTTGCTAAAAATGAGGCACAAACATAATGTACTTAACTTTTTAAGGGATCACATGCTCTGATTCTCTCTGCAACTGTGGTGATTTGGTGAGATGTGTGTTTTTGAGCTGAAATATCCTGTTGTTTTTGTTTTGTATTTATAGTTTCATTTGTTTTTTAAAGTTTATTTATTTTGAGAGAATGAGTGGCGGCTGGAGAGAGAGAGAGAGAGAGAGAGAGAGAGAGAGAGAGAGAGAAAGAGAGAGAGAGAAAGAATGAGAGAGAGAAAGAATTCCAGGCAAGCTCCACACCATTAGCACAAGTCCCATGTGGGGCTCAGACTCACTAATGGTGAGATCATGACCTGAACAGAAACCAAGAATATAGGACTCTTCACCGACTGAGCCACCCAGGCACCTCCTGGTGTTTTTTTCAGAAGAAATCCTAGCTAATAGACCACAAAGGACTGCCACTATAATTAAAACAAAACAAAACAAAAGAAAAAAAAAGAAGAAGAAGAAGATCAATAAACAATTATTTACCTTGATTGCATTTCCAAATTGAGGTTCCCTTATAATCTCCCAATTATTATCATTTCATTTAAGATGTTCTTATACCCCTTCTTTTCAAGCAGATGGTTCTGAATCGTGTTTGAATAATTTTATTGGCTACATGTTGCAGTATAATAATTGGGTTTTTTTTAAATGAATTTAGGGTAGAAAAATCGAGATGAAAGAGTTACTTTCCTGTATTTCTGGCGGTTTTTACATCCATCCTTCTTGCCGATAGGGTAGAGCTAGTGCTGTTTATTTAAATAGGAATATGGAAAGTGAATTTAACCTCAGAAAAGCAGTCTTTCTCTAGTACACTTCCTTTTTCTATAACTCCCCAGTTTGAGGAAGCAGAAGTGGCTTGGCAAATAAATTACAGTATTTAGGATTATAATCTTAACTGAATACTATGAGAAGGAAAAATACATTGTGCTTCCTTTTTGAGCACCTTTCTTCCAAGTGCTGTTGGAAAATGTTTGACGTAGGGAGACAATTTTTTGAAAAAAGTCATTGGATGACTATCCTAATGAGGAACCTTTGACAATAGATGACTAAAGCCCAATTTCTCTCAGGTACGGACTTCTCAGAAATCTCCAATAACGCGACTTTGTGGCAGGGAAAGACGGTACTCTGGGACAAGCTGTATTCAAATTAGTCTCCGAATCCAGTTGTGTAAATGCCTTTGCCTCAATGTGACTCATTGTTCTCTAAACTTAGTAATCTAATCCTTTTGGCGCTGGTCATATTTATGCATTGTCTTCTGACTGATGTTCTTAAAATCTGTTTCTTTTTTTTTTTAATTTTTTTTCAACTTTTATTTATTTTTGGGACAGAGAGAGAGAGAGAGAGAGAGAGAGAGAGAGAGAGAGAGCATGAACGGGGGAGGGGCAGAGAGAGAGGGAGACACAGAATCAGAAGCAGGCTCCAGGCTCTGAGCCATCAGCCCAGAGCCCGATGCGGGGCTCGAACTCACAGACCGCGAGATCGTGACCTGGCTGAAGTCGGACGCTTAACCGACTGCGCCACCCAGGCGCCCCTTAAAATCTGTTTCTTGACTGACCTACCCAATGGCTTATCGGAGAGCTTTCTTGAATACCATCATTGTCTGTATACTTTGCAACTCAGCCAGATTTTCATTTCAGGAGGCCAAATCAATACTCTTGCACAAGCGAAAGGCACCTTGTTGGGGTGGATGTAGACCTTAGTCATAAGGCTGAGTGAACAGAGAGGTAGTTGGATTTCAGCCCTGCTGGCTTCATAGGTCAGAAGCCATGAGCATTGCACCAACTGGACCTCCAGAGGTAATAGCCCAGTGTAATTTGTAGCTTATACGTGGGTGGGCACAATCAGAATCCAGGTATTGGTAACTTGAATTCCTCATGAAACTGATTTAACCACCTCAAATTATTACTTAAGAATCACCCGTTCAATGAATGAAATGCCAAACCACCCTGCTTAAAATGCAAAACCACCCATAGTGTAGAGTTTTGTCCAGAAAAGGAAGCCTTTCATCCTTTTTTTTTTTTTGTCTTACCCTATCCTTAAATTATGAATTTACGCGAAATGGAGAAGACCATAGATGAAGACCATAAGTCACATGGCTGTCCTATATATGCACTTACCATCAACACCCAGTCTACACTTAAAACAAAAAACTAGCAATCAATTACCGTACTGGGCCTAATGGTTAGTTGGCTGGGCTTTGGATTTAGAACACCAGGGTTATAATCCTGGCTCGCCATGGTCCTGAGCTAATGATTCTTTCTCAGCCTCCATTTCCCATATGTAAAAGGAGGATGATAGGATCGCCTCGTGATCAGGTTTTTAATGCGAAATCAACGAGAAGTTTCATGCAACACACATAGGATTGTATTTGACACATAGTACTTGCTCAATAACCCGAGATGATAGTATTATTAATTTAAGACGCAAGCAATATTAGGTAATGTTATTTAAATAGTGACAATTCATTTGCATCCTCAAGTAGAATGGGTCACTTACATAATATTACAAAGCACGTTACGCTTTTTTATACTACAGTAGAAGGAGGGTACGAGAACCAGTGATAGTCCTCAGCGGACACACAATAACTATCTGGAGCCTTCTGCCCTCCTCCTTGGGAGCACTCCCTCTGGAGCGTCAGCTGCTACAACAGTGGCCAATGTATTTAGTTGGCCTTCTCATCTTTTCTAGGGGGGGAGCCTCTTATTATAAATCAATCTTCTCTTCATGTGAACTTATCCCTTAGAGAGCGCGAAAAGACATCAAGCCCATGCTGGATCCGTACAAAGATTTGTTTACTTACTTTCCCTTTATTTCCTGGTAGAAGATATCTAATGGACCAAAGCTCTCTCAGTGTAGTAGGAATACTGGATTTAAACGTATCACTTTCTTTAAGCCGTTAATCCAGACTAAACTAACTCCTCCGATTACTTAAAAAAATAATAATAATAATAATAAAAGAGTGGGGGATAATAATAAAAAAAGCTTGGCGGAGGGGAAAGCAACAGGAAGGAGAACAGATCTCATTTTAGCCCCCAAATACTCTGTTTAAAAAATAAATAAATAACAGCAGAAGAGGCTGGTGTTGCAGATGAGGGGATAGGGAGCATACTTATGTAGGCCAGTGTTCAAGATGATATCAATAAATCACACTCTCATTCCTTTCCTATTTGTCTAAGCCCAGGTATTTTTTTTTAATGTTTTAGTTATTTTTGAGAGAGAGAGAGAGAGAGAGAGAGAGAGAGAGAGAAAGTGAGCTCAAGTCGGGGAGGGGCAGAGAGAACCGGGGGACCGGGGATCCAAACCAGCTCTGCCCTGATAGCAGGGAGCCAGACTCGGGGCTCAAACTCACGAACCGCGAGATCAAAACTTGAGCTGAAGTCGGTCGCTCAACCGACTGAGCCACCCAGGAGCCCCTAGCTCCAGGTCTTCATCTCTTCCTTTCCCAATGAAACTTTTACAGACACTTTTCTCAGGGTGTCCTTTGTGTGGCTCTCAAGTCCTGCCTCCGGCTCCCAGATTAAAAATAGAAAAGGGGATGTGAATGGAATTCTATCTGAGCCAGCCTGTTTCCACGTGAGAAAACTCTAGCCGGAGAATGGTTTGTTAGATACAGGCCACCATGAAATCATCTTATTGGAATAGAAAAATAATATAAAAATAGTTTATAAAATAGAAAATAGAAAAAATACTATAGTAGGTCAAGCCGATCGGCCTTACACTTGCAGTTTCTGGTTATCAAGTTCTACTGCATCATGTGATTAGTTGTGGCTTCTTTAAGGCTTTTCGACTTGAATAAAAACACCAAGTAAAGTAAAATTTAACAATGTCGTGCCTGGCAAGGTGATTTAATGTGTAGCACGATGCCATTTTAAAATAGCCATTTAAGATGATGTGATAATTACTACATTTTTTTTTGAATTAAGAGAGCTGTTCCTACTTGTGTACATCTTTAAGTTTCTGAACATTTTCCTAACTATGACCTGATCTGATTTGATCTCATAATAACTTGGGTGAGATACTGAATACAAGTATCACTTCTAAGGTACACTGGAGTTTTCCACTGCAGACTCTGTTCACATTTTCATCAGGTTTTAACTTCTATTTGTATCTTTGGATTCCTCAAACCAATCTTTGCTTTTTATATTTGCTTCGCTTGGATCAAGGCTTCCAAATGAGCTCGGCTACATTTTTTTTTCTTTTTTTTTTTTAACGTTTTTATTTATTTTTGCGAGAGAGACAGAACAAGTGGGAGAGGGGCAGAGAGAGAAGGAGACACAGAATCAGAAGCAGGCTCCGGGCTCTGAGCTGTCAGCACAGAGCCTGATGTGGGGCTCGAACTCATGAGCCATGAGATTATGACATGAGCCGAGGTTGGACGCTCAACCGACTGAGGCACCCAGGCCCCCCTCTTTTTTTTTCTTTTAACGTTTATTCACTTTTGAGAGACAGAGAGACAGAGCGTGAGAGTGGAAAGGGCAGACAGAGAGGGAGACACACAACCCAAAGCAGGCTCCAGGATCTGAGCTGTCAGCACAGAGCCTGATACAGGGCTTGAACTCACGGACGGTGAGATCATGACCTGACCCAAAGTTGAACGCCCAACCACCTGAGCCATCCAGGCGTCCGTCGGCTACGTTTTCCTATGGGTTGTTATAAATTGATACGTGTGACTGTTACAGATCCTGGGACAGGGACCCAGAGCCCGGTAGGAATCAAACACCTATCAGACTTACCTCACTGGGCGGCAGATCAGGTTTCAGTGCACACTAGCTGGGTGAGTCTGGCTCTGTTATCCCATAGATATCACTAATTTAAAAATATTCTGATGCCATTCAAAATATAAGGTCATACAATTCATATTTGACCAAGCTGACACGGGAGTCCAGGTCTCAAGATCTCTGCTTAACTTCCCCTTTGCCTCTCTTCCTCGCACCTGACACGGAACCAGTTAAATGATGGCATACAAAAAGGGAGCTTGGGAACAGTTTCCAACAGTGCTTTAAAGAGTCACTTCATTAAAATAAAAAATAATTAAATGAAATAAAGAGTCACTTCATCCCTTCCCCTTCTCCAAACTCCTGTGACGCCATCCATGAAATCAGCTGGAAGCGACAGAGAATATCCAGGGTTCTATTCTCTGTCCCTTTCCGGACAGGAAATCACCACGAAATGAAAATGATGAGCCTTATCCACAGCCATAGCCGGGCCAGTCTGCTCTCCCTGTCATTCTCGACGACCAACTTATTCATGTTTCAGTCGTGATTTGTAGAAAGTGCCGTGGCTCGTGGTTATCAAAAATCTATTTTGGCTGAGTGTTTGCTCTCATTTAAAATTAGTGTCTTAAGCACTCGCATGTGTATTGTTGAAAACTCTCAGCACACATGCATCCACACACGGACACACACACTCACCGAACACACCGAGCAAGCCTTCTCTTTGTACGCTAACGAAGAAACCTAGGTATATCCATGACCCGATCAGTCTTGGAATTCAAAATTGCAAAAGCTCTAATAAGAAATGTGTTCCATTTCATAAATAAATGTCCCTCCGTTGCTTTCCCGTTTTGTTTCTGAACCACTGACAAGTATTTTATTTGTCTTCTGGTGGGAGCTAAATATTTGATGAATTCCATCGGCTCATAGCATATTTGTTAAACACAAACTCTGCTTCCTGTTCGGGATCGAGCAATAAAATTTGTGTTTGTTTGGGTTGGCAAGTTTTTGAGTAGACTCTACGCTGTAACTCTTCGCATATTTGAACCGTTTATCCAAGGTTGTGGAACTCTGTGTCAGAACTCTTGAATGGAGGGTTTCTTGGCATCCCTCTTATCATTCCTTAATTCTTTTGTATTAAAAAAAAATAACTCATTCAGTTGGTACAGAGTCCTCACTATACCTTTCTAAAAGATGTTGGAACAAAGCAAAAGTGAAAAAAAATTTTTGACATCTTTTAGATTTCTCCTGAATATGTTGACAAAGCTTGTTTTGACGCCCTGGTTTTGTTTTGTTTTTGTGCTCTTTGATGCACTAGTTGTAAAAGAAGAAGAAAAGAAACCAACTGGCAGGAAATGTGTCAATAATCATTTGCTAATAGCATTTCAAGGTTAGAAAAACACAAGGCCTGTCTAATTTTTATGCGTCACTGATTAGCTTTTTGTGAGGTGTATTCCTTTTGGGGTGTGCAATCGAACTAAGCTTTCCCTGAGGCAGGGGAGGCGTTTCCTATTCCTTCCTTTTCATTAAGTCATAGTATCTTTGCCTCCAGGTGTTAAAATTATAAGCATAATCTACATAAAAATTGTCAATTTAAAACTCCATCCATTACGATCTCAAATAGATAGTCAAAATACAAGATGGCGAATATCCACCCTCTACCACCATGTAAAGGTAGAAAATGACATGTTTGCATTAAGAGGGCATTAATTGAGGGAAATTAAAACTCTGTTAGGACACAAGATAAATTAGAGGAGATGTTGTTGGATAGGCTTTGAGTAGCAGCCCCAAGCACACTTGGTTTCTTCTCTGACAAAAGCCCTGTAATCCCAATGGGCAGAGCCATGAGTTTCTTTCCTTCCGTTGTTTCCCAGGGCCCCAGCCTGTGCCAAGTAGCAGACAGAGAAAAGGCCCCAAAGGAGCAAAGATAAAGATAGTGTGATAGCTTAGGCAAGCACAGAATGAGCCTCTCAACTTAGAGAGGAATTGATATAAACATGTAAAAAGTGAGAGTTAAGGGAGTAAAAACAACATGGCTGCACTGCTGGATGATTGGACTGGGGCCGAGGAGAAGGAACAGTATGAGCTAAATCCTCACATCCTGTGGATGAGGCCATACCTGAGAAAGGAGAAAGAGAAGGAAAGCCGGTCTGTAGGAGACAGGCCATGGAAGGGTGGATTCAGTTGGTACAGGCTGAGCATGGGGTGCGTGTCCATGGGGCAGTTTTGATGGAGGTGGTGCCCCCAGACCTCAGCAGTAGCATAGGAAGAGTAGGGGGTGTATTCCTCATGCACAAAGGTGACATCATCCAAGGTGTATATGGAGAGACTAAAGGCATGCATGAGGTTAGAGGAAAGGTAAATTGAGGACCTGTGGACAGGACAGGAAACAAGACAGTGAAAATCCAACATGAAAACAAGTGTATCATTTATGCTATCCACAGTAGGGAACAATGAAAGATTTTTAAATTTTTTTTTCAACGTTTATTTATTTTTGGGACAGAGAGAGACAGAGCATGAACGGGGGAGGGGCAGAGAGAGAGGGAGACACAGAATCGGAAACAGGCTCCAGGCTCCGAGCCATCAGCCCAGAGCCTGACGCGGGGCTCGAACTCACGGACCGCGAGATTGTGACCTGGCTGAAGTCGGACGCTTAACCGATTGCGCCACCCAGGCACCCCATTGAAAGATTTTTAAGCACCAGAGTGATATTGTGAAAATTGAGGGGAATTAGCCGGGAGATCGTGTGCAACATCACATCACATGCTAAGGAAATAATTGTCTGTCCCCTGAAATATTCTAGACACCATACACAGCGCAGAGATTAATAGCGAATAAAAAAAAAATTACGACCCCTATGTCACAGAGAGAACAGTGAGCAAAGGAAGAATCTAGAGAGAAATGTTCCAATGACAACTACACTGTGAAAATCCAGGTTTAAAGAAAAATGACTTGATTATATAAAAAATATTGTTTTGTTTTGTCTTTTCAGTTTGGGTGTGTTTTGTTGTTGTTGTTGTAGAAAAGTAATCGGTATCTGACAAACGATTGGAAATAAGACGTTGGAACCGAGATACATAAGTGATGAACGAGAGGTTGTCACGATTGGCTCATGTTAAGATCATGGTGACCGTAGCAAGGCCAAGTCCAATGGAGAAGGAAACTTTTGTAATGGGGAACATATGAGTGATTCATTTTATTTTATTTATTAACTGCTAGAGCTCTAGAACATACTTCCCAAAGCTTCTACTGATATCTTCTCCAGTTAATTTGGTCTGAGTCTTAAATTTTATCTGTCACAATTTACCTAGAGCATGAAACTTAGATTTTCTGTTTGTTGCCCTTCCTAAATTACTCCAATAAGATATGTTACCAGGACAGGGAGGTGAGTATATGTGGGTAAGTGTGTGCATAGAAGTACATATTCTCTACATTGTTGTGAAAAACAGAAACCACTTTTAGGCTAAACATTGATGTAAAAATAGCTCAACTTCATTTGTAGTTGCAAATAAGTGTATATTGGACAACTACATTGTATTTCACAAACATTTTAGAGTACCAAAAAGATGAAATCACAGTCAGTTTAAAGCAAGCCCTGTGTCGAATTACACAACCATGTCAAACTCTCACGTGTGTATGAAGTAGTTAGGGACCCTTCTCTGGGCCTTTGCTTTCCCATCTTTGAAATGAGGCGATTGGGCCACACAATTTCTTGAGTACGTTTCCATTTTTATTGATGTGTCTGATTATGTATAACAAGGATTTGCAGGGCGGTGGCGGGGGGGGCAGATAATCAATTTTCTCTCTGCCGTAGAACAGAAAATTATTTTGTAAAGTCTTACTCCGCCATCTCATTGACCTCTTTGGAAAAAAAAAGTCCTATGTGCTGTGTAGAAATCATCACCTTCTGATAACCTGCCCTGCCTGTTCCATCAGTACGGGTTCTAAGTTAGCCCATTGTGGGTTACACATTCAGGAAGTAAAAAAGCCAGATGTGAAGGCACTGCATTGCTATGAGAGATGGAATGAGAGAGAAGGATCACTCCATTTTCCGTCAATTTAGTGTTTGGGTCGGTGGGGGGTTGGAGGGGAGGGGAGGGATGACTTTTATGATCAATAAAATGATGAACTGGATTTTGCTTTCATTTAAAAGATTTACACTCAATGTAGGAGCAAATAAATCATTAATCATCCAGCTATCAACAATGGTTTCCTAGTCCTTGGGGATTAAGATACATTTGAATCAAAGTACCCACTACCCCGAATTTTGAAAAAGATTTCTGTAACATCCAGAACTTGACATATATAATGTGACAACTGGTTCCAAGTCGGTCTATGCCTCTTTTCCTGTCCCCCGCCCTCCCAGCCCAGAATGGGAATCCTTGTCATTTTTCTCCATTGTTTCAGTGGTGAAGAAAAAAAATAAGTCCTTTCAAATTTATTTTGAAATCGAATGCCTTATCCATTACAAACTCGATTGTACGCAACATTCTATGCAAGTCATGCGTGGATATGGTAGAATTCGCTGCTGTTAAAATTCGATTTGCTATTACTCCATGGGGCCATATTTCTGGGCACTTGACTGTGCATTCCAGTCTCTTGCCATATTGCCTACCCCCTTTTCTTTCTTGTCTTTTTGGCACCTCCTCATGTCCACCCAATTCAACTCTTCTGAGTTGAACTCAAGGGTCCATATTAAAATGATATACAGACAAACACGTATGAAATTGTGAGTGTGTATATGCATGAATCCCAGTTCATATTCAGTCAAATTTCAACATGTCCTGAAGTCTTTGGAAAATGTGCCATTCTATAAAAAGACGCCCACACTTACGGCTCTCTGTACAACACGCAATTGTTCCTGACATTGCTGTCCGGCCGCCCTTTTCGGGTGACAGAGGACACTGCTGTAGGCAGAGCCGGTTGCCTGGGAAAGCCAGCCTCCCCTGTGACCCACTTCCCCACATTTGAAACGTCGGTCCCATATCTCACCTGGCAGGAAGGGAGCCGTGGGGAGAGCTCTGTTGGCCGCTGACCCATCGGCAGCAGGCCTGCCCAGGGAACGAGGCAGTCGGTGCCTTTGCAAGGCCGTCCTTTGCCTTTCCCTTTGTATTCTGTGAATATACAGAGGTTCAAAGAGTAAGAAATGGTCTTTCTTGTCCCCTGTGATTCCTCGTAGTCCCCTATATCTGCGGCCACTTATTCAGAACAGCCTCGTCAGCTGCATGTGGTGCAGGGTGAGGTATAGGCACGTGCATGCTTTGCATTGTGCTTACCGCAGGAAGCTTGAACTAAGCAAAGCACAAATCAGCCAAGTTAGAAAGAGAGGAGGGCATCAGGTTCATCATCGGTGCCTTTAAATATCAGGCAGGACTAGGAAGTATGCTTTAAAAGATTTTCTTTTTCTTTTTCCAATTAAGTCTTCCCAAACAGATCTCTCCCAACCATGGTATGCACTGTCTTGTCTTCCTGATTTCCCTTTTTTGGGTCTAAGTAATGCAAGCCAATAGGCATTGTGTTTACAAACAGCCGTATGGGACAGGAGAGCTCACATTACCAGTGACCGTTAGGGACCTGGCAATGGGTTTTCTTGAACCTACTCTTAAAATCAAGCCATTACTTGTGCAACCCATCTTGTAACTTCTAGACTCAAGACATAACAGAGCAAAAACCTTTTGTGCATTTGGTAAAGTCTCAGTGCGGGTGTCACACAGGCCAACAAGGTGGGACCCCAAGAGGACGATTCGAGTCACCCGATTGTTTCAGAAATCCCACCAAGTTTACCTGGCCCAGATCATAAAGACATCCAACCAACATTTTGCGTTGAGCTCTGATACAAGTGATTCAATGAGACTCTGGATTTAAAGTTGTATAAGTGTATTTATTTATTTATTTTGAGAGAGAATGAGAGAGAGAGAGAAAGAGAGGGAGGGAGGGAGAGAGCAGGGGAGGGGCAGAGAGAGAGGGAGAGAGAGAATCCCAAGCAGGCTACATGCTGTCAGTACAGAGCCCAACTGGAGCTTGATCTCATGAACCATGACCCGGGCTAAAAGGAAGAGTTGGACCCTGATGGGCAGAGCACCCCAGGCATCCCTGGATTTAAAAGTAAGTTGAATACAATGGAATTTTACTTTGGGCCTATTTACCTAATGACTTTCTCCTTTGTTCGTGTTACTTTGAGTTTATACCAACTCCGTCTTTTCTTGTTCTCGATGTCTATTTGGACAACTGTGTCAAAATACCTTAATCCCAAGCACCAGCTAGGGAGGAAAACCTCCTTTTTTTTTTTCCTCCCCTGTAAATCCAACACAGTTTCTTTTCTGTGGCGTCTGCCCCGCAGACTACATTTGTTAACATTCTTGGTGATTTCCATAAAGATGCCCACATGCAAGGCGGTGGTTGAAATATCATTTGCGCGAACGTATAGCGTAGAAAGAGGGCTCCAGAACAGAGGAGGCCCTTGGGTCGGCCGCTCTGAGGCATGCTGGCGATTCAGGGGGCTCAGCTCCAAGGCCAGACTCTCTGAAGACTTATCTCTGGTACGTGCAAAGAACCCCTTTATTCCTCAAAGGAGGTTTAGAGAGCCTTCCTCTTTGAAAGACTGTGCCTTCCCCGGTTAAATGTAAACTGGTCATAAAGGCAGTAACCGCTGTCCTGGGTGGAGAGAAGGACAGGGTTTGCGGTGGCAGCTTTAGAGTCCCTCCAGGTTTAAAGGCCTTGGGGCTCCTTGACGGCGACGCTGGGCTCCACTTGTAAGGACCTCAGTCCTGGCTGCTTGGCCCACACGCCAGGTTATCATCAGCTATGACTAAGCCGGAGCCAGCTAGGAGAACAATGGCATTGTTTTGTCTCCTCACATGACGAAAGAGCAGTATGGGCACACTTTTTCTCTGTGACTCAGAGATGCATTCTCGGAATCCAAATAAGGAGACACGTCGCCTGCGGAGAGTGGGGTTTTCTCCGCCACCAGTGGGAGCTCCTCACCTAATTCTTCCCCAGAACTGATCCGCCGGAAGATGAATTTCAGCCACTGAAGGGAACCCACAGTGTGTGTGTGTGTGTGTGTGTGTGTGTGTGTTTCCCTTATGGGGTTTACAAAAATGCGTTAAAAAACCCGAGCAAAAATTCAGAAGGGATTTCTAGTGCCTGAAGCAGCAAGACCAGGGGCTGTAATAAGGACAGTCTGGGGACAATTCTACTACGAGGCTAACTCAGTTACCCCAAACTCTCCCCAGCACTGTCAAGACTGGCTCTTTGGGGGTTTGAGCTATGTCAGGGCCTCACCGAAGCTTCGCGGCTGCTCGAGGCCATGCAAGGCAGCACATCCTTCCCGCCACCCCCTTTAGAGAGACAGGTCCCTTTTCTCTCCAACTGCTATCCCCTTCTGGTGCAAGGAGCTTGGGGAGACCTTCCGCACTCCACTGTGCGCAGAGGTTTTCTTTTTTTCTTTTTGTGTGTTTGGTTGATGAGAACAGGAAGGAAAGGAAAGGATTTTGAACAACAGAAATAGAGAAAAAAAGAAGATGGGTGTAGAGATTCAGCGTAGGTGGAAATACTTAAGTTTCTAAACTCTCGCAGTTCACATTGTTAATGGGTCCTGTTGGCGGTATTGCCTGTGGCTTGAGGGGCTCCGTCAAGGCTTCAGGGACTCCTCCAGCTTTCCTCAAGTCATGCTGGGTGTGTGTGTGTGCAAGGGGGAGAAACATGGCGGAGAGATTACGTTGGTTTCTGTTCTGGTGCAGGTGGGGCCATGTGTGATTGCCTCACCCTTGAGTACAAAGGATATTCAATCAAATACCATGATCAATAAACACCAAAGGGAAGTCTCCATGGTGGGAGTGGACATGGCTGGGAGCCAAAAAAAAAAAAAAAAAGCAAGAAAATTGGCCCCATCTACCCTCAACATAAAATGGATCCTGGCCTATGCAATAATTACTGTCACCTCATGAACTCGGTCTTTTCTTCTTGTTCCCATACTCAGTTTCAGCGAGAGAAAAGAGGAGGGGTCTGTAAAGGAAC
Organism: Felis catus; assembly: GCF_018350175.1. NCBI lineage: Eukaryota > Metazoa > Chordata > Mammalia > Carnivora > Felidae > Felis > Felis catus. The sequence goes on from NC_058368.1 coordinate 75,091,256, forward strand.
GATAAAGGTAGAGGGTTTATAAAATGTCCCCAGCTGCCATCCTGCTTCAGAAACTCATGCTGTGCCCCCTCCCCACCCCCGCCTTTTCAGAAGAAACCCCGAAAAACTAATGAGAAAAAATTTGAAAGTCCACGAGAAAAAAAAAGAGAGAGGTTTTGCCCCCATCTTTTGATGCATAGAGCCTACCAAATACAGATGTTCCTGAGCGGAAAGCATAGTGAATAGTAAATGAGAAGACAGAGTATGTTCTCTAAAGTGGAGTTGTCTTAACCAGGATTTAGAGTTCCTCTTAGAAAAAAGAAAGAGCTCTGAAAAATTGGAAGATAAGCCTAAGGAAAGCAGGCTGGGGCAAGAAAGACCGGAATCTAAATACATTTACTTAAGTTTGTATTTATATACAAAGAAATACCAACAACGGTCTTTATTAGAAGAGTTGTACTGGGTTTTTCTATATGCAGTTTATCGTGTTCTTCCCCTCCCCCCCCCCCAAAAAAAACAAACTTTAAGACTATGCACACTTTTTTCAGGATGAGAAGAGAGAGGAAATCATGTTTCTTCGGAACCGAAGGTCAAAGGGGAGGAGCACAGAGAGAGGATGAAATGGTCAGCCAGAAAGTGAACTTTGGCCCCGGGGGGGGGGGGGGCCTTAACCTGTGGTTCTAGGCACGGCTTCCAAGATTCTCATCCTGTAGTTATTGAATCAAACACTAACCTAGGGGCCATTGGGAAGGGATTGTTGGGATGTAATTAGGTATGGTGAGGATTCCAGTGGGCACAGCCCAGCTGGGCAAGCCCTTGACACGCACGGATTTTCAGGCTGGTGGAGGAGGTCAGAGGGATGCAAGAGAGAGGGAGACTTGGTGGAAGTTTGGCAGGAGGGTGGAATTCACCTGCTGTTGAGTTACTAGAGGGCTTCGCAGTAAAGAATGGGAGGCGGTCTCACGACCTGGGAGCGGCACCTGCTGACAGCCAGCAGGGACGCAGGGTCTCTCAGTCCGGCAGTCTCCAGGTACCGACCTCTGCCGGTGACCGGGAGGACTGCAGGAGGCGGGGAGCTCCAGGTGGAGCACAGCCGGCTGACCTTGGATTTCACCCTCCAGAGAGACCCGCGGCGGAGAACCCAGCTCCACCCTCCTGGCCTCGGGGCTTGCGGACCTGCAAGGTCACACACAGGTGGTGTGGTAGCACTGGGACTGCGGTACTTGGTCACGACTGCGACACACACCCCCTCCTTACAGAAATCAACGTGAAAGGAAAAGATGAGCAAGTAACCTTGCAGTTCCTTCTTCCTCCATAAAAGGAGCTGGATTTTCTCCTCCCTTTCCTGACACAGGGCCAGCTGGGGGTCCGCGCCACAGGCCATCTAAAGTCCCCACGTCCTCACCTGAGCCTCTCCCGACGGCCTGTGCTAGAGTGAGCCCCATGCCCACGTCGGAAAGGCACCGGCTCTTCCAACGATAAGATTTCTGAGACAACTTTCTCTTTGTGAGCCCCCCCTCCCTTTTTTTTTTTTTTTTTTTTTTTTTTTTTTTTTTTTTTTTTTTTTTTTTTTTTTTTTTTTTTTTTTTTTTTTTTTTTTTGCCCCCCCTCCCTTTTGAACGTGCACTTCAGTTTGTGAAGGAAGAGCTAAATCCTTGTGAGATAGCACCCCTGCATTTCTTAAAGTATACTCTCCCAAGTTGCAACTAAATGAGCCACGAAACGCGAAGTGTTGGCAGATGGGAAACCCCCTTCAGTGTGTGCGGGTGTGCTCCCCAAATGACCTTCCTTTTAATTTGCTGTCATGTCAACTGCAGATTGATTAATAGAAAGGACTGGAAGTGTATTCTATATAGCAGGGGATAAAAATGCCGTTTTTCTCTTGTTTTTGTTTGACATTGGAAATCAGGGAAGAGATTGTTAGGATAATAACTATACAGTGTCTTCCAGGGAATACTAATAATCTCTGTCCCACCCCTTCGGAGCAAATAAATAACCTCATTATTACCATAATGAAAACAAGTTGGGGAATTTCCCAAGGACACGTGGGGACAAATTCCATCTTCCTATCTCCCTGCCCAACATCTTTGGCGTATAGAACGAAAGAAAGCATAGAACCACCAGAAATCGTTTTTTTTTTTTCCCCTTACTCCGTTTCACTGCTGGACACTGTTTCTGTCCACATTCTCTCTCTTTTTCTTTTTCTTTTTTTTTCCGAGCCTCGACATTGAATCCAGTTATTAGGAAGTAAATTAAAAAGAAATGTTCTTGTTATATTTCCTTGTCAATAGGCTGTCCGTGTTGGCAGGAATTCTAAAGTCGAGACACTTATGAAAGCAGCAGGAACCTAACTTAAAAATTACGTAGAGAAGTGGATGAAGTAAGACGTCACAGTGTGAGCTCTCTGCCTGCCGAGCACTTTAAATTTTCTCTCTCATTTTTTTTTTTTTAATGATCTAAAAATATCCAGGGCAGATCAACTGGGACTGCAAATAAAGAAAAAGAGGCATGGGGGGAAATGCAACTCAAGTTTTTGGAAATATTTATATTTAAAAAGAAAAGAAAAATGAAAGAACGTTTTAATCAACATTTTCTTGGTTATTATGAATATAATATACCCAGAATTTTTATCTCGTGGCTTTCTAATTCAGTTGTATAGCTAATGGTTGTAGACTATGGTAGCATTTTAAGCCCTCCTTTCCTATATCTTTATCTTTTGTTATTTATTTCAAAAATCCAGGAATATCTATACAAGTTACCCTGGATAGATGCACATCTATGGAAATAGAGAAACCCAGTTAGGCACAAGGATCTGACTTCATTACTCTACCTCTGGCTTGAACCCATTGTCCTGTAAGCTCAAAGTTCCATAATATTTAATTCTGATACTCAAAAAAAAAAAAAAAAGTGAATTCATTCTAAAAAACCAACCAAACCACCTACAGGTATTATTTTCTGCAGGCATTGGCTATTTGATGTGTATGGGAGTTTTAGTGGTTAAGGATATGATTGCAAGCCTGTGGGGTTTTTTTCAAGGCTTGGTAAAATCAACCTTGTTTTGTGAGGTTGGTTTGATTTAGTACTATTTTGTGACAATTAAGGAGTCAATCATGGAAAATATATCCTAGCTAATTAGAGACCCCCCCCCTTAATATGAGATTAAATAGATCCTTACAATCCTTTGGGAGATTATACCAAAATTGCACCTATCTGATGCATATTTAAAAAAAAAAACAGAAATTAGTTCATTTCATTATTAAATCTTCAGGTAGGCGGTAGGTATAATTTCCCCAAATGCCTGATGGACTCCCACGTAGTAGCTTCTGTGATGAGAAAGTGTGACTCACTCAGCCTACGGATGAACTGTTCTTTGTCATTCTGTCATCATTTTGAATGCGGCGGGCTTCGACTTGGATAAGTCTCCGTAAACCTAAGTGGCTCAAACCATATCTTATTTAGAAGTCTTCGTATCGTTTCCCAAGCACAGGAAATCAGTGGAATTTAAATTTCGTTTTGGTCCCTTGTAAAACCACCGTCGTTCTCTTTATTTGGAACTTCAGGAAAATCACCTAGGGTAACATAAGAGTAGAAAGAAGAGAACCACCATTTATCTCTGACCCCACGCCAGGCACAGCACTACGAAGCTTGCATATTTCATTCATCATTTGTCCACTCACAATGCCAACCCGCTGACACTCTTTGGGAAGTCACAGTCAAGAATCAACACAGCACTTGTGAACAAATTCAAGTTTAAAACCCACACAAATACATTCCTATTAGCGATATGCAAAATATTACCTGCCGCAGTGTGAAGCAGGAATCCTTTTCCCCTCTGGCCAGTCCCCCAGAAGGACACACATGATTGACATTTAGGTTTTGGCTCTTAAGAACAAAGGGACAATGTATACAGTCTGTTTCCTTTGATAGCAGCTCTACTCTTTGTGTCTTATTTCCCCTTTAATGAGAAATCTCTTCTTTGTTTTCAAAATCTAGGCGTACACATGCTTTGCCTTTTTCTTCCACGACCTAATTCTAACAAGTATCTTCCAAATGTCTCTCCGATTTCTCTGGAAAGAGGACTCACCCGGCAAACTTACCCTTCGGGATGAATTTATCCCTACCAGAGCTTATCTCTGCTCTTTGAGATCTCATTTTTTTGGAGTTCCTTTCCCAAGAGAGAGGCCTGCTTGTAATTTAAGCTCGTGCTAAACAATGATATTTCCACATGTTCTCAGTTTAACACGTGAAAAGTGTTTTATTTTGTTTTCTAACCTGACACAAATTTACTTCTAAATGAATCAGGAAAAAATTGTGGGATTTTTTTTTTTTTTGAGATATAGCAGCACAAGATGATATTACTAAGGATGTTTGGTTTATAGTTAACTTTTGTGCACAGACCTCTGCCTTACATTGGAAATCTTTCCAGTAACTACTGACTCAGACTCGCCAAGAGTTACTAAATAAAGGCAAAGGTATCTTGACTGAGGGCCCAACTTTATGTCAACTCTTCCCTCTGGCAACTTGCAGGAGCCTACATGTCACAAGTTTAGGGCTTGGTCCAAGATTTCTCTTCCACAGATACTGGCTTAACTTCGGGACTTTTCTATTTCCTCTGTCAGTGTGCCCAAGCCTGTGGTTTTACTCAGTATGTGAATAAGTATCTCCAGTCCCTGTTTCTGGGATGATAACCATTCAGGTGAATAGGGGAAAGGTACACCATAAACTGTTGACTGAAAAACACATACTACGTAAAAGGGCACTAGAATCTTCTTCAATTTTTCAATGAAATCTAAAACACTTCCAACATTGCTTCAATTAATTATTGAAATCTAAAGAAACAAAAAGGCCCGAGAAGACGTTTATCCCAATTATTTGGCTTATCAAAAGAAAATCATACAAAAGGGCCCTTTAAATTTTCTCAACAGTTTCTCACCACAGCAGAAGTTTGTTCTTCTCTTTGCCTGGAAGGCTGTGTCTCTCCATATTCACTTTCTAAGCATTGCAGCCCGTGTTCAGCACTCCCTCCTGCCACACAGGTAAGTCTTTATTCTGTCCACCTGTTCTACGAGGCCATTTCTGGCTAAGGCTTCTCCCTTCACACCAGACTCGGGACATAGGACACTTCCAACCACTCTCTCCCACCTCCCTGGAGGGCATGTAACCCAGAGAAGCCAGCCAGGCACCGTCCATCCATCACCACTTGGTTCCCAGCCATGGGTCCTCTACCATAGAGGAGTGTGCTGGACATGGGACATGTGGAATTAATTGTAGCATCTTTAGGCTACAACCTAGCAAGTTACTAAATGCTCATCTGTGCTCTAGGATCAACCAAACGTTCTGCCATTTCACTACAACCCTCTGCCTGTGCTTGACTCTGCAGGTTGAAAAGGAAACTACGTCTCCCTCACCAACCGTAGTTGAATTCTAGTCCCAAAGCTTGCCACTGTACCAATATCATCCTCCTCAGCACATTCTATGCTCTGTGGTGTGCACTCCCAGCTGCTTAGCTCTCCTGGGAAAAATTCAGATTTGGTATATCCCCTTACAATGCCAATAGTCGTGACGATCAAACTTAGAAACCCCAGCGACTTAAGATACATGGGAAGTCACTTCTAATTCACATCAAATTTGATCTGCACCAGGGAGAGGGGGGTTAGGGCACAAAAGCAAGGGAGCCTCTACACCAGGGAGGGAGTCAGGCTTCCCAGCAGGGGCAAACTGCCTTCTTCAACACAAGCTTCCATGTTGCCGACATCCAACTTGCTGGATGGTATGGGGTAGAGGCGGAGTAGAGGACCACCCAGGACATTTTTATATGCCAGGCTTCAGAGTGGTAAATATCAGTCCCTGGCCATGCCTAATGACAGGGTAAGAAGACACAGTCCCTCTCTGAGCTCAGGGGGAAAGAGAGGCAGGTGAAGTGAGAAACTGACCGATCTATAACGGAAATTTAACTGTCACATCAAGAATGTTCTTATTGTTTTTGCTCTAAGTTTCGGTGCCTGCTTGGAGTGCCCCCCTCCCCCATGTGCAAACAACACAAAAGTAAGCAAACAAAATACCAATATTTGTTCTCAGCTCCCTTGTCTTTTGTTTTCCCTGGCGCAATACAATAAAGACAGCCTCTTTGCTACTTGAAAAGGGCAAAAGGAATGATGGGCACAAGGAAGAAATGGGCAGTCAAATTTCAATATAGAAAAAATATTATCCTAGTACTTATATATGCACAGAGAATGCTTAACTTTTGGGTGGCTTTTATTTCAACGGAATATTCCCCTGAATGTCTGGCTTCGTACCGTGAGCTGGCAATACACTGAGCACTGTACATAAATTATTTGATTGAATCCTCTCAATCCCTGGGTAATGGGCACACTTATTACTTCCATTTTTCTGAGTGATTGAAATGACTTGTTGAAGGTCCAATGATCCTCCTTCCGGTTTGGCTTCCTGAGGACCCAGTATCTATGTTGGAACCCTTAGAACCGATATATCTTGCCTATAGAATCAGTGAGCTATTGTATTTCATAATGAAAAATATTTCACATGCTCTAAGAAAGCAGGTGTTTTAAAGAGATCCAGGAGGAAACATTTTCCTAAGTCAAGGTTTTGTCCCATAACTGCTATTTTTCTCATAAATGAAACACATGTTTACTGTAGAGTACCTCCTTCCCATTCAGTTGTAAAAAGGAAAGTGTTAATAGCATTAATTATGGCCTCTACCCCCTCCCCGAGGCTAACTAGAGACAAGTCTGGGAGAGAACAATAAATAAAATGCCTCAAACAAATGGAAAGGAAAGGAGACATGGAACCCAGCCTGAATGTTTTCGCTCGAATTGTATATGCTTATTAAGGATCCTGATGATCGGGTAGGGTTCTGTGCACGAGGAGGGAACTGAAAAAGAAGAAAGGATGATGGTGAGGTTGGGGGGAGGAGGGGAGAAGCGGAGGGTGGGGGGAAGGAAGGAAGGGAGAAGAGAAGGTCTTTGAGGAAACCATGGGAAAAAGCTCAGAGGTGAGGAAATAAAATCAGAGCTGGAGGCTGAATTCCACCTGTGGAATACTGGGTGATTACTGTTGACCTGTGGTGAACGATGTTAGGCTGAAGACAGGAACCAACAAGTACAGACACGTGACTCCGGAGGAGTAAATGGTACTTGTGTAAGAGTGGAGGTCCAGACACATATCAGCATAAGGGTACCATTTCCCCACTCAGGACACTTCAACTGCCTCTTTTTTTTTTTATGTTTCAATTTTTTTTAAGTTTATTTATTTTTGAGAGAGAGAGAGAGAGAAAGAGAGAGAGAGAGAGCAGATGAGGGACAAAAAGAGCGGGGGGCGGGGGGGGAGAGAGACAGAGAGAGGATCCCAAGCAGGCTCCACACCGTCAACACAGAGCCTGACGGGGGCTTGGTCCCACAACCCTGAGAACGTGATCTGAGCCGAAATCAAGAGTCGGACCCTTGACCGACTGAGCCAGGCAGGTACCCCTATTACTGATTAACAGATAAAGAATATAATCTTACCTACTAACCTTTAAGTCAGATATCTTTTGTCGCAGGGGATTGTTGCAAAAACGAACTGGACGGATATATGGGAAAATATTGTCTAAACACTAATGCTCTTTAGCAATACCTGTCTCATCTCCCTTTACTGGGCCAATGAACCCGTTTTCTCCACCAAACACCTCTAGCATGTTTATGCCCGTGTAACTTTCTGTTCACATCCGCAGCTATTTACAAAGTTAATTACACATCAGCATAAGAAATAGCTGGTTGCCTGTGCGAGGGGAGTTCGGATTTGAGAAGTAAGTAGATAAGACTCTCTGTCCACCTTTCATCAGATCATCTGGAACTTACTCCTACTTTTGAAATCTAATTCTCCTTAGACCTCTGAAGCCAGGCAGAGCTCTCTGTCCCTCTTACCCTTTACAGGGCTGTTGGTATTTAGTGCTTGTGTCAAGACTTTAGAATTCTAAGCATCTTGCGTATATAATCCCTTAGATCTGAGTCTGATATTTGAAAATATTTGATTCGGTTTTTAAACTCTTTTTACCAACATCCGACTGTTCATCTGCTTTTCTGTCTTACTCTGCTGGGATGAAATTTCCTTGAATCTCATATTTCCATATGAGATTCTCATGCTGAAATTGCTTGTATCTCATATTTTCTACGCTATCACTTGTGCACATGAGTGTGTCTGACACACCCCGGGCACAAAAACAGAAGATAATTGTTGCATTAGGACCTGCCACCCCCATGTGTTCTGCTCACATCCCTGGAGCAAATAGCCCAACACACTCATATCAGTCCAGTTCATTAAGGTTCTTGTCAAGAAAACACGGCTAGCAAACAAAGAATCTTACATTTGAGCAACACCACCCTTGTCCCAGAATCTTTTAGCAATGCCATGAGGAGGAAGAAAAGAAAGGTGCGAATGATATTGGAAAATCAAGACAGTAATAACGCATGATCAGATATTTAAGACAAAGCCGCTGGAAGGCCACGGGTCCGCTAATCAAATACCGGTAATAGGAAGAAAGAGGGGAATAAGGAAGAAAGGTGCTGGGGAAAGACAATGGCCCACTAACCAAATGTGAAGGTGAATTAGGAGAGGTGATTGAAGGTAGAAGATCAAAAATGAGAAAAGGAAAAGGCTGGAGCAGTGGAGGGGAAAGAATTAAAGTCAGTTTCAGCAGCTATGGTTCCAGTCTCAGCTGCACAGACCATGGGCCTGGTGAGCCTGAGGAAGCCTCTTCGCATGGTGAAGTCAAACCCTGTCAACTACTCAACGGAGGCAGCATCGGTTGGTGGTCCATGCTTAGTGTTTTGTGGGGATATGTGAGAAACTATTTTGAAAACTGGAAGTGGCTTTACGGGTGTAGCCTTATTATTGCACGTGTTAAGGTTCATTTTTTCTTCCAAATTAATCGTCATGGAGCCTGTGTCTTCGCCTGTAATTGCTTTTCTTTGGCCAACAAGGAGCCAAGAGAGATCAGTGCGCATGGAGTTGCAAAGTGCACCTGTTATCGTGTGTGTCCCCATTAAAGTTATGTGCGGGGCACCTTGGTGGCTCGGTTAGTTAAGCGTCTGACTCTTGATTTTGGCTCAGGTCATGAGCCTAGCAGGGCTCTGCACTGACAGCTTGGAGCCTGCTGGGGATCCTCTCTCTTCCTCTGTCTCTGCATTTGCCCCACTCACTCTCTCTCTCTCTCCCCCAAAAATTAATAAATAAACTTAAAAAAAACATAAAGTTTGAGGTTCCTGGGGCTCAGTTGGTTAAGTGTCCAACTCTTGGTTTCAGCTCAGGTCAGGATCTTATGGTTCCTGAGTCCAAACCCTGCGTCCAGCTCTGTGTTGGCGGTGTGCGGTCTGCTTGGGATTCTCTCTCTTCCTCTCTCTGTCCCTCCTCCTCTCTCTCTCTCTCTCTCAAAGTAAATAAATAAACATTTAAAAATAAAAATAATGTTATACATGAAATACCTACACAAAGAGAGACAGTAGGATTAGGGATAGGAAGACTTTTTTTTTTTTTTAATGTTTATCCATTTTTGAGAGAGAGACAGAATGTGAGTGGGTTAGGGGCAGAGAGAGAGGGAGACACAGAATCCGAAGCAGGCTCCAGCCTCCGAACTGTGAGCACAGAGCCCGACGTGGGTCTCGAGCTCACGAGCCGTGAGATCACAACCTGAGCCGAAGTCGGACGCTCAACCGACTGAGCCACCCAGGCGCCCCAAGGATAGGAATACATTTTTAAGAGAGGAGCAGAACCTAGCAAAGTAAGACATAATAGTTCCTGTAGCATCTCTGTACCAATCTGTAGAATTTGCAGTCATGTCTGTCTTGTCTTTACAGTAAGTACTTCTAAGACAGCGCTAATCCTTACAAATCGTGCTGTGATGTAGAGGGCGGTATAAGGCATTTTACAAATGAGGACACCAGGACTCCAAATCTGCATGTATTAAAAAATATTGATGTGCTTATTATTTCCCGGCCCTGAGTCCACAGTGTTAAGTAATCTCACAACGATTCATGGGGTAATATACACAACACATGAATAATATTATACACAGCATATAGGTGCGGGAAGACATATATATATATATATATATATATATATATATATATATACACACATACATGATCATGAATATCTAAGTAAATACAATGAACATATGAATGATGATGTTTCAGAGCCCAGATGTTATGCAGAGCATCAACCTGAGTGATGGGATAACATCAGACCAGGGAGGATTGCTTTCTACTGGTTGATCAGGGGACTGCTCTCTGATTTTGGAGCAAAGACCTGGATGAAAAGAGCCAGCCGTGTGAACACCGGCATTCAGATAATTGCAGGCAGTGGGGAAGTGAAGTGAGACGTCCTCAAGGGAGAAGCAACTGCCAAGTTTAAGGGATCTGCAAAGTGATATTACTGGCACTTAATAAGAGACAGGGAGGAAACAGTGACACTAACAGCAGAGACATGGGCAGGAGCCTGATCAGTTGGGCCACGTAAGGTGGCTGGACTTTTATTCTAAATCCAAAGGGAAAATGTTGGAATTTCTTCCAAAAGGCAGTATTGTGATCTGGTGTTTTCAAAGCTCGCTCTGAGGGCACTTGGAGGGCTCTGTCAGTTAAGCATCCAACCCTTGATTTTGGCCCAGGGCATGATCTCATGCTTCGTAGGATCGAGCCCGGAGTCGTGCCCCTTCCTGGGTGTGTAGCCTGCTTGAGACTCCCTCTCTCTCTCTCTCTCTCTCTCTCTCTCTCTCTCCCTCCCTCTGCCCCTTTCTTCCCATTCCTGTCCTCTCTCTCTCTCTCTCTCAAAAAAAAAGTCATTCTTTCCGTTGGATGCAGAAATTATTTGGGGATGGGGAAAGGCATGGAAGAATTGAAGAGAAGGGACGAGTTCGGAAACTTTTTTGGTAGTCCCAGCAGATGTCCATGGGGTGAGCCAAGGGAAAGTGCACAGGTTTGGTAGTCCCAGCAGATGTCCATGGGGTGAGCCAAGGGAAAGTGCACAGGTTCAGAGTATGGCCTGGAGAAAGAACCAGTAGATGGGCCACAAGGGGTTGAGGAGGGAAAGAACAGAACTCACGATGACTTTCTTTTTGGTCTGAACAGCACATGGATGGTGAAGGCATTTGGGGGAAAGGGCTGGAAAACGGATACCCAGCAACTCCGTAAATGATTTGCTGGACACCATTCAGATAGTAAATAGTAAATCAGTCAGAGCTTGACCCCAGCCTTGGAAAGTTTCAAGGAGGTAGACACTTCACCACTTGGTCTGGTGTAGAATAGATGTAACACACACAAAATGTCCAAGATTTGGAAAGACATCAAATTATGAATACATTTAATTGTTCACCTAGAATATGCTTTTATACACTTTTGTTCATGTGAGCAATTCTCCAATCGAAAATAAGTTATGAACATGTTCACCCCGGAGAACTTAAGAAAATCCAGTTCTGGTGCAAATGCCACATTTCAAAGACAGACTTATTTATTTTTTTTTTTAGTTTTAGGTGTAAGATGTTTCTCCATTATTGCACTTTTGCTGCAAAGTTTGCGTCTTTTAAAATACAAAGTCCGATAAACTTGCCACGTAGGTCATAGCAGAGGAAAGTATCAAGGGGCTAACACGGCCCGTTTTGGATAAAGGAAACTAAGTTATGCAAAGAAAATTGTAGTCAGAGTAAAACTATAAATATTGACTTAAACACTAAAACATCTAAGCCAATTGGTGGCCCAGCCCTGGGCTGCTAGAAAGGTTCCCACACTTCGAGCTTAGTGACAAATTAGGGTACGTGTGGCCAGAAAAAAAACTTCCTTATGGTCTAGTATTACTTTAGGTGAATTATGGGTCTCATTTTTCTTAAGCATTTCTCACCAGCCACCTAGAGTTAATGGTGAAGTGTTAGATCATGCATCCAGGTTGCATGAGCATTTAAATTAATTGAATTACATCGAGATTTACATGATTTAGAACTTTCTAGATTCCTGGTTAAAGGCTCTTCATCCTTCAATGTAGCCCAACCCTAACATTTTAGGATTCTAGTTTTAGATCATTATGGAAGTGAATTTTATTTATAACGATCACAGAGACAGACCTAGGGACCATTTATTCAGTAATGAAAATAAATGAATTCAGAGGCACCTGGATGTCTCAGTCGGCGGAGCATCTGACTCCCGATTTTGGCTCAGGTCACGATCTCACAGTTTGTGGATTTGAGCCCCGAGTCGGGCTCCACGCTGACAGCACGGAGCCTGACTGGAATTCACTCTCTCTCTCTGTCTCTGCCCCTCCCCTTCTCACACTCTCTGTCTCTCTCAAAATAAATAAATATTTTTTTAAAAAATACAATAATGGGGCGCCTGGGTGGCACAGTCGGTTAAGCGTCCGACTTCAGCCAGGTCACGATCTCGCGGTCCATGAGTCCGAGCCCCGCGTCAGGCTCTGGGTTGATGGCTCAGAACCTGGAGCCTGTTTCCGATTCTGTGTCTCCCTCTCTCTCTGCCCCTCCCCCGTTCATGCTCTGTCTCTCTCTGTCCCAAAAATAAAGAAACGTTGAAAAACAAATTAAAAATAAATAAATAAATAAATAAATAAATAAATAAATAAATAAATAAATAAAATAAAAAATACAATAAACGAATTCAGATTTAAATGCTTAATTAAAAAATATAGTGCTTTGTGAAGAATAACAGGTAGCGTAACATAGATATATACAAAATAAAACATTTAAAATTAAATATGTATTGGGGCACCTGGGTGGCTCAGTCGGTTGAGAGTCCGACTTCGGCTCAGGTCACGATCTCAGGGTTCGTGGGTTCGAGCCCCGCATCGGGCTCTGGGCTGACAACTCAGAGCCTGGAGCCTGCTTCAGATTCTGTGTCTCCTTCTCTCTCTGCCCCTCCCCTACTCACACTCTGTGTCTGTCTGTTTCTCAATAATAAATAAACGTTAAAAAAATTAGAAATGTATGTATCATAATAGAATGAGATCAATTGATCACGGTGCACGTAGGCTTTTATTCTTTGTATCTGCCATGGATGAGAATAAAACTTCGAGGTAAAAATGACTTAATTGTTTTTCCTTAAATGTCATGTATTGTTGCAATCAATATCAACCCCTGCTTTATGCGGATGGTATGCCACCCTGAATATACGTCTGATATTCTAGGTAACGGGATACTTCTGAAAAAAACATGTCCAAGAACAATTCTAACAGAGAAGAATTTTTGAGGTTTGACTGGATCTGCTTTTCTTTAAGGGCTGACTAACTGTATTTGCCCTTATCCTGGTGAAGAGTTGAAAGGTACTTTTTCCCCCCAAATTAACGTATGGAAATTGGAAAATTAACCCTAAGCTTTTAGTGCAATGTTTTACTCTGGATATAAAGGTTGCGTGGGGCTAAGAGGAATGGGCCAGGAGACCTCACTCACTGGTGTGGCACAGCCCAAGGGAGGAAGGAAGGGAAGGGTCATGAAATCAGAGCCATCTCTCTAATAAACATGGCCCACGATGCATTTTTTGTATTTTCCATTTGTTCTCGGGGAGGCCAGTCATAAGTGGTCAAAAATGAGCATCAGAGGCTGGTACGGGGCATTTTCAATGAACATTTGCAGCTGTGGCTTTTGCACCCCCTGGCAGTTTGCCTGAGCCTACGTTTGGAGACTTGGTGCAAAGACACATCACCCCCTACAATTTCTTGACTGTGGCCTCCACCAGGAATGCTTTCTTTGAAATAGCCAGCGGTGGTTATCAAGAAGGATGGCGATGTCTGCTGTCTGGGTCGGAAAGCTATAGATTAATGTGTTGTTTTAAAGTATGTAATGTGCCCATAGGCTGTTGCGATAGCGAAATAAATCATGTGGGGAGGGGGAGATTCAGGAATGCGAGTGTGGGGGGAAACAAAGTATGCCGGTTGCCAAGGGAACAAAGTTCTGATTAGTAAGAGCAATATACTAACCTGTCCCACATAAATCTTCAGAGCCTTAGAAGAGAGCTTTCAAGTGGGTAACAAAGGTGGTTCACGATTTCTCCTTGACACTCGAGCTTAAGATCTCAATTAAGTTGTTGATGACACTTGATAACTTCCTTCAAGTGTGATAGTACGATTCTTGCCCCCCCCCCCAAAGGCCAACTAAATAAGCACATGTTTTGAAGTTTGGGGACAACTTCAGGGTACAATGAAAGAAGCCACCGCTGAACTTGGGATCAATTTTGACAGTGGATTTCTACAATAAAGTGAAAACATATTTCAGTCCAATTAGGCCCGAAAAACATAACGCACTTTAAACTGTCAGACTACTTTTAAAGTAGAAAATTCTAACAAATATCAGGTTAGGACTGAAGATTATATGGTGAAAAGCATTGCGAGGAAGCATAGTAAAATTATAATGTGAGTTGCAAATAAACTTAGTTTCATTTGCTCGCAGTAAATACATATAATTTATAGCAATATATTATTGATATAATAGGTGTTTTCCTAAGAACACACAGAAATCAGCTTAAGGAAGAAAAGAGGTCATTGAAATCTTTTAGGGCAAAAAAAAAAATACACTAAGCATTTAGATGTCAAATTGGAAACAAAACTACTTTTAAGAATATAGCCAGATCATAGAAATCATTTTTTGTAACGTGATGTATTGAGCAGGAGGAGTGGTAGACCCTGTTCTTTCACTAAAATTAAACACTTTTGGGTACTGTCTCCACTGAAAGGGGTATTAGAGTTTTAGCGTTCATTGTTGGCATCCCGTGGAGGTTGCCTGACTGGAGTATGTGGGAGACCGAGAGGACAGGCTCTGTCTTATCTACCGTTAGGTTTGAACATGCCTTTGTGTAACCTATTTTTTTAGGAATGGCTTTGTTGAAGTTCCCAGAAGGAGCCTTGGGGTAAATAGCGTTGCTTATTGCTACTATCCATCTGATGATAAGGATGAGTTTGGATGTGAAGAGGACATTTCTCCCCTTCAGATCAAACGAGACGCAAAATCATGACAGCTTGCAAGGCTAGCCAATATCTGTAGGAACAAAAGAAAGAGAAAGACAGCAAGACAGGGGGAGGGGGCGGACGGGCTCAGGGCCAGTTACGAAGCCATGTCTGATACTGACGAGAAGTGAATGATACTCTTAGGGGTCCAAATCCCTGGGACCGAAGGACACTCAGAAATCAGGTCTGACTCTTTACTGTCCCAGGGCCCCCCTCTGTTCTGGGAGAGAAACTAAAAATACAAGCTGTGCTCCAGAGAACACACATGAGGGGGACCGCCCTCTGAGAACCGAACAATACCATAATGTTTGTTTCTCACTCTTTTGATGGGTGTGTGTGTGTGTGTGTGTGTGCATCCCTCACGTGTGTGCGTGTGGGATCCCTCACGGATAAGTGCTTTGTTTGACATTTCGGGCATACAATATCCTTTTGTTACCTTGTGGTCTCCACAGAGCCAACGTTTATGGTCCCGATCTGTTCTTTAGGTCCTTTCCTTGGCCGTCCTTTGTTGTTTGAAAAGGCAAGACATGGCTGAAATTGTTTTCAGTGATCCATGTGAAAAATAATGGATAACTAACTGGAAGCATTTGATGTTGTTTTACCAAAGTCAGTTAAGATCTCTAGCTTTAATCTCTGAAGGCAGGATTTCTTTCATGGTAAGGGATCTGTGCCTATCTACTTGGTTTTTTTTTTCTGATATGTACATCTCTCTGGATGTCTCAGAAACATTGGGACATAAGACTTTCCACATCATCAGATTAATAAAAGTGCTGGTGTGAGTGAAATGGGATAAGTTAATTTTAGTTCTAATTTGAAATATCGCATGAAGTTCTTTTGAGCGAAAAAAAAAAAAAGAAAGAAAGAATAAAGCTGTCTCTGGGTACCCTGTCTCAGGATAGAAATTGTTTTGGATCAATGTATGTCCATGAAAGGAAAGATTATGCATTCTATTTCTAGATTTAAGAGCCATCAAAATTCAAAGCACAATATTGGGCCTCTAGAAGATGTTTACGTAGGAAACAAAAATGTTAATTTATCTTGACTTTTGGCAACTTGTAAAACAGAACCGTAAAATAAATAATAAAAATGTGATATTTTTCTAGTATGCTGTAAATATCCAACACAGCTGAGCAGGACCTCCTTGCAAGTTATGCACCCACATGTTAGAGTATTGAGCTTGACTTAAATGCAAATATCACAGAACCCCACTCAACTCTGATTTAGAGGCCAACACCGTGGGGAGTTTTTAGGATGCACCTCACCAAACTGAGGGATTATACCATGGAAAGGGTTATGTGCGATCCAGGAAGCAGGCAGTCACGAAATGGGTTAGTCATTCATTGCTGGTACTTTCGGTGTGGGCTCTGCCCTGCTCTCTCCTATATCACATGACTTCATATCCGCTCACATTCTCTACCAACTCTCCCTTCCTAAGCCAACTATCAACTTCCTCTGGGTTATCTCTGCACTTTGGGAGTTTTGCTAACTTCTTTTGTATTCTGTTACCTGCTGTCCTTTTTGGTCCTTACGGTTTTCTGCATTTTTGATGCCTTTCTAAGCATTTTTGCATTTCAGCGGGGTTGATGGACAGAGCAGAATTGGATCATGCATTCAGCCTACCATGCTCCCTTCAAAATTCCTGATATTTGTGATAAAAATAACAAATCTTTCTCATGATTGCATAACATACACCCCACCATTCCGTTCTTTTCTTTTTGCTTGTGATGTGGAAAATGTTTGGGGATATGATTTTTTTTTCTTTTCATCACAGATTATTTTCTTTTCTTTATTGTTTCAAGGTGGATCGAACAGTTACATAACTTTTCATTATTTTTAAACGTATTAACTCAAATTTAGCTGCGATATATTTTGGTTTACTGCGTAAACTGAGGTACCAATTTGAATTATTTTTTTTACTATTTTTTTTCAAGTCATTTTACTTGAAAGAAAATTCTTGGCATAATGTTCCAGTTTCCAGTCTAGTGATATTTCTATTATATTTACTTATATATTATGAATCCTATTTTGACCTATTACTCTGATGATCTTTCTAGGAGACCATAGCATACTTTATATTATAAAGAAATCCTAAATAGGAGTGTGTGGGTGGCTCAGTCAGTTAAGTGTCCAGCTATTGGTTTCAACCTCAGGTCATGATCTCACAGTTCATGAGGCTCTGTGGGCAGCATGGAACCTGCTTGGGATTTCAATCTCTCTCTCTCTCTCTCTCTCTCTCTCTCTCTCTGCCCCTCCTCCACTCAGGCTGTCTCTATCTCTCTCAAAATAAGTAAATACACTTAAAAACAAAGAATTCCTATATAGACACTATGTTCTAGGAGACTCTCCTTTTTTAAAAAAAATATATACTAATGCCCAGAGTCTAACCTTTCCTTTCTATTCATTTTTAAAGTTTTCTTGATCATTTTGTTTCTTCGAAAGCCTAATTATCAATTTTGCATTAAAAATTTCACTAAGCTTTTGTAGTTAACCTTGAAACATAGAGTGAAAACATCTTTGAAGACTGAATTTCATTTCTATTTTCCATGTAGAAAGGGAATTCAAAATAGCTGTCATAGAAAGAGGCAATCAAAGACGCAGCCAAATAAATCGGTGGGGGGGAGAAACATATTTTATGCACTCGGCACACAGTAAACTCATAAATATATTATGTCAAAATTATCTTATTTGTGTGCATGTGATTTTTATCCTTCTCATCCTGGAATACAGCAGTGGTCTCTCTTTTCCATTTTTTTTTTTATTTTCTTGCAGATTTCTCCTTGAAGTTTTGAGAAACAACTTTCCTCGTTTCCTTACAGAGGTATCACCTCGTGGTCATAGGAATTATCTGAGTGAATTTCACCGCAGAGCAAAAGGGAGTTACTGTTCAGTTGATGAAGCTCAAACTTCATCCTTATTTAATTTCTAAAACCCTAATAGGGGCACTAGGAGGTCCTCCTAACTGTATGTTGTTGTTTTTTTTTTTCAAAATTGTAATAGTAAGTATTTTAAAATTTTCTTGTGCTAAAAGAGGGTGCCCTAGTATGAAAAAAAAGGGAACACTTAAGGGTTCCTCCATTTGAGACTTAGATCTTCCTTTATTAACTGTAATTGGTTCTTTTTGCTCCAAACATGAGCTCATGTGGCAGTGAGCATCAAATGAGATAAAATATGCCAAAAAAAAAATCGGTAACACACTATGAGAATGTCAGCCGTTATTTTAGATTTTTAACAATATATTCGAATCAGAATAAAAAAGGCATAAATTTTGGTGTTGAATGAAAGATGGAGCCAGTTTAGGAAGGCACTAAATGCCAAGGGAGGGGATTTCGAAGGAACCAGGGTGGAATTCTGTTCTGTGTATTTTCTCAGAGTCCCACAAACGTCATCTGTAAATTTCTAGAGCAGACCATGCATTATTCCTCCCTGTCTGTTGGGCTATGTGAATGAACTCTCAAATGATCTCACGAGGTAGCATCATCGCCTCCCTTTTATAAATGAAGAAACAAAGGCGTTGACATGTTAACTAACTTGTTCAAAATTTTGCGGCTTTGTAAAAATGAAACTGTAGGGCAATCTAGGTATCTCTCCTCAGAGCCCACATTCCTAAGTGCTGAACCATTTTGCGTCTTCTTTGGCAATAAATAAAAGTGAGATCGGAAGAATTGTGGGTAACGTGTAGGAATCTATTGCATTCATTCAAGTGTAAGGACACGGTGGTCAGAATGAAGAAAACACGCCCAGGAGACGCATTTCAAGGCCAACATGGGCAAGATCTAATGATACGCTAGTCAAGAGAGTGGGGCAAAGAGATAAAATAAATTCAGGTATTGAGACTGCCTGGCTGTGCAGATAACAGTCACAGCCCAAGACGAGGGATTTGGACTCTAAGCTCACAGATTCGAGTTGTTCACATGCTCATTCTTATCCGCCATCGGAATGCTAAGTCAGAAGGCCCCTGGAGTCAAGTGAAAGCTGACAGAGAGGTCAGACCTTGGGATAAAGTCGGAGCTGTTGGCCTCATGGTGAGTGGCTAATCCATAAGAATAGAAGTTCTCTAAGTAAAGACCGAGGAGAGAAAATCCTGGAGGACCCACTATATATTCTTAAATACCCAGTTATAGGGAGGAAGACAGGACTATCAGATGTGACAGAGCAGGACGCCTCTGTGGCAGGAACTGTGATAAGCACAAGAGTTAAAGCAAAAAAGGCTTCCTCCTCTACCTCTGCTCATGTGTCCGGGGCTGCTGTTTCACAAGCCATTTGGGGATCCTGGGTGGCAGAAACTCTGCTTCCAGAGTCTCTCTAAGTGGAGCCTCTGTAGCTGGGTTTACATGAGTGAAGGCAATGGCATTTGCGCCATTGGGCATGGCCTCAGAAAGTGTAATCAAAAGTCATTTTAATGACGGCCCTACTGAAGGCCTTTGCATCAAAGAGCATGCGTTTGACAGAGTGCCTCATTATCTTAAGTGTGTGCCTATCTATTTGAAGAGGGAACATCCTCTGGACATTATCCGAGTGCACATCCAAAGCAAGTTATTTATACTTTAGTTATGTCTTTGTCAACACATTAGATATTTTTGTACTGTGATCTTTTACATGTAGCCGATATTTTAATTTTTCCATTCTCTGCGGGAAAGTACGAGTGTGGCATATTAGAAGGCTCATCCTCAGTGTGAGGTTACTGTCTCCATTACTGATGAGTCTCAGAGGTTAAGTAAACTACCTCTCTCCATTTGTAGGAGGTGGTGAGTGACCACCGATTACTGGATCCCACCCCCAGGAAAACTGTAGGGGTACTGGAAGGTTACTGCTCATTCAGATTAGTTACCATTCGGCAGCTAACAACATTTCCCCTGCATTACACAATAGAAAAAGAAGAGAAAACAGACAAACTAAAAATTAAAAAAAATATATTGTGTCCATCGAGTTGGAAAGAAAAAATAAAATGAGACGTAAGACATGAGGAAATAAGGAGAGCAAAAAACAAATTGAAAGATTTTATTAGGGAATAATATATAGCAATTAGATGCAATGGACTGAATTCATATGTGTCAACATGAATAGATCTCAAAAACACAACGTTGATCAAAAGAAGCGAGATTGGATTTGTGCATCACACCAAGGGTACAAAACTAGGGCAGCCAAGAAGTATTTTGAAAAATATACCAACTTTCAAAACAAACCAATAGTATTTGGACAGGAAGGACATATTTTAAGTATTTTAAGGTGTATTTCTGTGGAGAGGAGACAGTAGGATTGGAAATGCAGAAAAAGAATAGAATGGAATGGAATAGAATAGAATAGAATAGAATAGAATAGAATAGAATAGAATAGGTGTCCGTATAGACTGTACCATGTAAACTGCAGAATATCAGCAACTCTGTATTGTACCCTGAGGTCCTCAAGGGAATTGTTGTCCTTGTAGAGGCTGGTTGTAGACAACAGGCTTGAGCAGTGGAAACTTGATCAAGTCAAAATGGCCCACAGCAACCCCCTGGTGAAACAGGCCCATGAGGCAACTCACTGCAAAATATCCATATGCCCTAACTAACCAACGGGATACGTGCAAGCAGGTACAGTTACCAAAAATGGAAAATTCCATAGGCCCTCATACTTGTTCCCATTTCCCCTTTAATACATCTCCCACTCATTTCTTCCTTGCAGACAGCTTCCCCGCTGCCCTGCCCACAACTCCCTTGTGGTATATTCAGTAAACTTCTATCTCCTTTTTTCTGCCTCTTGTGAATTTTTTCAGCACCCAGGCCTCCTGCTTCCACCCAATGTTGTCTCACATTTGGGAACCCCCATCTGATCACGAGAGACACCACACTCTTCATTTAAGAAACATGAAAACCCTCTTCATTTTACAGTGTTCTCTAGATTATTTTATTTTATTTTATTTTATTTTATTTTATTTTATTTTATTTTTGAGAGCGACAGTGTGCGAGCAGGGGAGGTTCAGAGAGAGAGAGGGAGACACAGAATCTGAAGCAGGCTCCAGGCTCTGAGCTGTAGGCACAGAGGCTGACACGGGGCTCGAACTCCGGGACTGTGAATCATGACCTGAACTGAAGTCAGGTGCTTAACCAACGAAGCCACCCAGGCACCCCAATAGACTAAAATAGACTAAAATCTATGTTCACACTCTAGAACTCATATAAATTAAAGAAAACATATTCAGATATTTAGGCTTAATTAAAAAAAAATAAGATGTAAATAGTGTGGCTCTCATTAGACTATTTTAGACCATATTTTGCAAAGACTCTCACGAGGCCAGTAAAATGCTTCTCAAAGAAATTTATTTATAAGAAACAATGTGGTCCCATGATGCAAATGTTTCAGGAGCCACTGATGATCATGGAAAGGGAGGTAAGATGCTTCCTGACTAATCGAGCTTTCCTCTACCAGTATACAGACACACAGGGATGCAGGGAAGGCTAAGGAGCCTTTGCCCAGACCTTCAGGTGTCCACCCAGTGGAGATCCAAAATGGCGGCTGCGTCCAGCCCAGCACGTTTCCTTAGCAGGTGTTATGAAGCACCTGAGAAGACGTGGCATGTTACCTGGTGAGTGGTTCCCTGACAGCATTCTGCAAACTTATGAGTAAATAAATGGGATTTGTTTATGAAAGCCTTTAACTGCTTTGCCTAGGTTTCACCACTCAGGACTTGACCATAACAACAATACTGCCATCTTAAAAGCAATTCAGGCCTGCAGGGTTTTCTCAGGGTCTAAAGCAAACTGAATTCAGATAGAGTGAGGGGATGGGCAGGAGGTTCCCATTGTAAGGACTGGGCTTCTGTACAGGATTCAAAGTTTCAGGAAGCTCATCTCCTTGTCTGATCTGCGTCTGATCCCCTTTGTTCTCTCTCTTTGTTCTACCTTCTCCGGGATGATGACGTGCCTACTTTTCTATTGCGTCACCCCAATCTCATTTACCTAAAGACTTTATATTGCTCTTGTTTATATTCCCCAATCTTCTTTATTGAACCCACAACTCGAGCCTTGTCATGCTTACAGCATATTTGCTCTCTACGTGCTCTGGGGCATATTACAAATCCTTCCTCAATTGTCTGACAACAAAGTGTGCCACACCCAGACTTCCTCTCTTAGTCCAAGCATCTCCCTTGGATTCGGTATATATTGTGTGATGTCAGTTTACAGCGGCTTCGTGTGCGCTACATGTCTGGATTTGAAAAGACAGACACCTTTTATTTCCATCTATTATATTTCTTTCACATGGTTTGCAACCTGTTTACTGAGTATCGTCCACACTATACTGCACTACACTACTCTGCCATGACTTTGAGATACAAGATGTCTAAAGTGTGTGATCTACCCACTGAGACTCTGAACATTTGACCCGCATTTCACTTAGAGTAAAGCTACAGATTTTGCTTTTTGCCAAAATTGGTTTTTATGCGTTGACCGATGAGGAATCTGTCACAATTTTCTTTCTATGAAAACTCTGGACATAATATTCCTTTTTTACAAAAAATGTTTATTTATTCATTTCAAGAGAGAAAGAGCACAAGCGAAAGAGTGGCATAGCAAGGGAGAGAGAGAGTCCCAAGCAGGCTTCATGCTGTCAGCACAGAGCCTGATGTGGGGTTTGATCCCACAAAACATGACATCATGCCCTGAACCGAAATCAAGAGTCCCACGCTCAGCTGAATGAGGCACCCAGGTGACCTTGGACATAATATTTCTAAAGATGAAGTCAAATTATGCATCAGTCTTGTTTTTTTTTTGTTGTTTGTTTGTTTGTTTGTTTTAATATGCTTCCCAAATGACAATGACAAGTATCTAATTGGCTTTTGGGTAGTTGAAGAGGGAAGCCATAAATATTAGGATGGACCAAGAACTACACTTAACATCTTCTGCTTTGCCTGTGGTTTCCCCACATGAACTGAGGTTTCCATCTTGCCAACTCCAACTGCAAATTAATTTAGATTACAATTGACATTTAGGGTCGAAGAGGGAGAGGGAAAAAAAAAATCAATGGTATGTGAACACTGAAACCATAAATAGTAACAAGTGGAAATCCCAAACCTCAAATGTTTTTGAAGCATTTTGTAAAATCCTGCAAAAACATATGCAAGATTACAATGTACAAAATAATCACGGAAGGTTGGTATGTGGGGCTTAAACGATGGGACCACAAGGGGAGTTTTTTTTGTTTGTTTTTTTTTTGTGTGTGTGTGTTTTTTTTTTGTTATTGTTACTCTAATACTTCAAGGTAATTCCTGGCATAGAAAAATATGCATATGTTTAAGAAACAAGAAAAATGTGCTTATTTTATTAGGCTTAATTATCAGGGAGAACAAAAAGCACTTGGAACTTTTTAAAAATGAATTCATCTCATTCACCAAAACCAAGAGCCCTGAAATCACTTCTAGATTTAAAAATGCCTTTTTCCCCCTAAGATCAGGGTACCGATTTGATGAATGTTCTCAAGTTAATCACCCATATAGGACTTCTTGAACATTACTCTGACATTGAGTGCTGTCTGTGTAACTTAATGTTATAAAACCTGGAAGGCATATTTATAGCCCAATCCAGATGGACCAAAACAAAGTACAATTATTCCTTCAAAAGCCGACCTTTGCATACAGATTAAAATGGATTGCTTCCAAGTTTCAAATGGAGAAATGGACTCCATTCCCCAATTGTCGCGCATTCATTATGGCCCTATTCGACTTGGTTTTGGGCAGTGCTAATTAGTGACATGTCTGTATTAAAAGTTGGACTCCCAGCCTGATTTGCAAAGTGGCAGGAGGAAGAGCTGTTAGAAAACTAATTACAGCTCTTCGAGATTGTGCGATTTTAAATAGGCTGTGGATTAAGTGGTTTCACAGAATCAAATGAAAATGATTTTACTACTGACAGCGGGCATTCCCATACAAGGATGGCAATGTCTGTGTATTTGGCCATTTCTAGATAAAACTTATGCTATTCTAGTCACCTTGGACAACTCAAAGGGAAGTTCTAATCTCGATTCCCACCAGGATTGGGATATAGAGAGGAAATGTGTAGCCTCTTTTCCTCTTTCATAATTTTAAAATGAGCAAAGATTTATTTTAAAAAACCTTAATCTTAAGGACTTTGTGGTACTCATTTTGGTGTGTTTACAGAATCTTGTTTCCTTGTCAATTTCGTTACTATTACTGGGTGCTATGAATTCTTTCCAAATGTTAAAAACATAGCTTTTAACTCTCATGAGAAAGACCGTATCCCAACTATTTATTTTTTTTTTCAACGTTTATTTATTTTTTTTTGGGACAGAGAGAGACAGAGCATGAACGGGGGAGGGGCAGAGAGAGAGGGAGACACAGAATCGGAAGCAGGCTCCAGGCTCTGAGCCATCAGCCCAGAGCCCGACGCGGGGCTCGAACTCACGGACCGCGAGATCGCGACCTGGCTGAAGTCGGACGTTCAACCGTCTGCGCCACCCAGGCACCCCCCAACTATTTATAAAAGTGTTGCCGGGGCTCAGGTAGCTGAAAAGATTGATATCTCCTCTCAGTCGTGGGGCAGCCTGGAGATACCAAGTCACGTTTTTCTGGTGTTGGAATCTTTTATTAGGTCTAAAACTATTTTTGCCTTGATGAATCTGATTACACAGTCCACCGTCCCCAAAGAGAAGACAGCACAATTTCTAGGAAGCACGATGATGTTGGGATGTACAATAAATATTGATCCCATTCGTAAGCCAGAACAATCAGGTTGTAGAATATTATTGTAAGCAGACTTTTTGATATCAACTGTTGAGGTGGGTATGTGATTTTTTTTTTCTGATGACCATTCTTCCACTGTGTTATACAGAATCTCCCTTCATGCTACATAGCAGCTACTTTAACTTCTTATTGACATATTCCTTAACTTTTCAGCCCCTCTAAGCTAGTAGATCAATCTTTCCTTGGGATTCAAGATCTGCCCTGTTCATTTTACAGGGTCTCCCTTATTCCCCATGGCAAGCTCTTCCCTTTTTCCACACTATAGTCCAGCATGGTGGTTAATAGTGACCTGGAGGTGAACTGGACTTGGACAAGCTACAAAGCATCTCTTCTTTTTGCTCTCTTTCAAGGATGGGTTCCATCATGGTAAGGAAAAAGAAATGCAAAGAAGGAGAAACAGTTGGGTATGGTTGGAGTGGCTTCCTTTGTTGGTGAGGCCTGATACTCCAACATCTCAGCTTATGATCATCTTGAGTCCTGGGGTGGTTCTGATGTATCCAGTCGGGGAGATGCTCATGCCCATGGCATTTTTACCTTCTTTCACATCTTGTCTTCAAGTTACCTCCTTGCCAGTGACACCAGGACATATTCCTAAAATGTGTAACCATTTCCCATCATGTAACAGAGGTCCATAAAAATCAATAGCCCATGATCTCATCTCTTCTAGTTGGCTATATCTGATCTACAGCCATATACAGACTCATGTTCTGGAATTCGGACAAATCAGAAAAATCTGTGGGTGTGAGTGGCAGAGATTGGGGTGGACAAGGAGGAGAGAGGTGGCAACGGAGAGGCAACAGAGTCCATAGGTGCTGAGAGTTATTGGGTCTCAAGCTCTTTTCCCCTAATGGTCCCTCGACACCCACCTCCCCTGGTTTTCTTCTCCCTTCTCCCTGGGAAGGGGCAGGACATCTGGTTTCATAACTAAGCAGACATCTATCAGATAACACAATGCAAGTTTTCAGTTTTGCTGGTTCTCTACTCTTCGTTTGAGATTTGATGCCCCTTCCACTCACATCCTTGGCTTTGGCGAAAGGTGAAAAACAAAACCCTCCTCTACTCCCCTAGCAGGCAAAGGCTAGCCTCTTCTTAGCAGTACTTTTAGAGTGACTTTTATCTACTGACTATGGAGAAGCAGGAGGTGATAGTGTTTGATGTTTCCCACACATCTTTAACTGTTACACAGAGAAAATTCGTTTTCGTAGTCTACTGGATTAGCCGTAGACTAAATGAGGGCTAAGATTGTTAATGTTGTATTTTTAGCATTATTATTTTTTTATTTTTTTAACGTTTATTTATTTTTGAGACAGAGAGAGACAGAGCATGAATGGGGGAGGGGCAGAGAGCGAGGGAGACACAGAATCGGAAGCAGGCTCCAGGCTCTGAGCCATCAGCCCAGAGCCCGACGCGGGGCTTGAACTCACGGACCGTGAGATTGTGACCTGAGCCGAAGTCAGACGCTTAAACGACTGAGCCACCCAGGTGCCCCTAGCATTATTATTTTAATGTATTTTTAAAAATGTAATAGAAGGAAGTTAGACGCTTAAACGACTGAGCCACCCAGGTGCCCCTAGCATTATTATTTTAATGTATTTTTAAAAATGTAATAGAAGGAAGTTACTAAAATTTAGATGTAAGCATATTTCACTTTAAATTTATATCCTAAATTAATTCCATAAACATTACTTGAGTTCCTGCTATGTCATGGTTGCTCAGAAGATTCCAGATATGTGGAGATAATTAAGAAAAGACCATGCTGTCACGAGTCTCAGAAGCTGAAATTTAAAATATTGTGTTCTTGTGCAAAAAAAAAAAAAAAAAATATATATATATATATATATATATATATATATATATATATATATATCCAGTAATGTTTTAAGGATGAATACAGAAGCATTTTAAATGTTGCATTGTGGTGAGTTATACATAGTACATGTTACATCAGTGCTTCCCAGATTTTAATATACATTTAAATGATCTGTTGTTAGGTTAAAATAGATTCCAAATCAGTAGGCTTGGGACAGGACCTGAGACTCTGAATTTCTAAGAATCTTCTGCTGGTCTGTGTAAGATACTTAGAGTAGAAAGAGCTTAGAAAACCCCATGAATCACATTTCTTATTTACGCTGAAGGGTACCTAGGAATCTGTTTGGGTGAATCTTATTCCCCTAACACTGTCACCTACCCTAAAGGAAGAGAATTCTGACAGGGCGTGATTTTAAGACTTCTCATTACTTACTAAAAAATGAAATATAATAAGCTTAAATGTACAGAGAGGTCAAGTGACTTACACATTATCAGAGAGTATAGTGGCCAAAGTTTCAGGGTTTGCCCTGATGACTAGAATCAGCCAGATATTCAGTTGCAAGTCTTGTGTTGCAACCTTTCAGGGGCTGTTAGCTGAAGTGCAGAGAAGTGAACTCACTCCCCCATCCCGATGATGAATGGCCCAGGAGGTCAGCTGACCATCCATCTGGGGTTGCGAGTCAGACACATTTCCTTGTCTCTAAAGTAACTTGATACGGATGCTGGGAAATCAAAATATTGGCATTTGGCCCCATTTAGCGTGAGAGAAACTTAGGGGAGTACTTGATTCTCTTTTATTTTAGTTTTCAATGTTCTTAATCCTGCTCTCCCCCCATCTTCTTTTTGAGACCTATGAGTTTGGCCCCCCTGAATCTCACCATTCTGATGAATTCAACTCGCCCTTTTAGCATATGCATGAACTCCAGAAAGCCTACCGGATTCCATCCACTTGGGAGCCAATGTTACAGCAATTGTACATCTCCCCCCTGCTGCTCGTAGGGTCTAAAGTCCAAGCTTGTGGGTGTGTTTAGCCATTAAAGGATTTTACAATATAGAACAAAAGGATAAAAACTCAATTGCCAGAATAATTTAAGACCTTTTCACACCACTTGAGCTAAATACCCCCATCTTGCAATGGTAAGTTCTAGGGCAGTTAAATAAAACCTTCGCCTTTTCAGTGTTGGAGGGTATGGAATCCCAGATGATTTCTTTCCCAAAGGAAATCATTTTAAGGGCCAGGGAAAAGGAGACAACAGAAGTCATACTATGGTCTTGTTACATAAATCAAATATACATTTTTCTGCCCAAACAAAAATTTCAAAATAAATTAGTGGCTTCCAAAAACGTGTACCACACACTCAAGTTGGGGGGGGGGGGGCAAGGTCGATATTAGTGTGCGTCTTGAATGCTTAGCCTCAGTCCACCTCTAAAGTATATAACTTTCATCAAACTTCTACCCAGTAACGGCTTCTTTATTGTAGGAACTTTTTTATGGGTTTGAAATGTTTTCTGTATGGTTAGTGATCCTAAGTCAAACTTCCCTGATTGCCACTTTATGTAAACTATGTGAAGTTTGAACCACTAGTAAATCAAAATTCAATCCCTTTTTATAAGGGTCTGGACACCTCCATATTTCAACTTAGTTTAAATCAATCACCTCTCTCAACATTTTGCCTCTCTATAATTTCTAATACCTTTAGCCTTCAACTATGTCCTGGCTGTCATTTCTAGAACTGACCCTCCCACTCAGTTCTTATCTCTATCTTTCACATTTAAGACTGTTCTGTAAAGTCCATAGTTTATAAAGTTTCATTAAAAAAACAACAACAACAACTCTTAAATGCTGTATCAGAACTATTTGTTTTTAAACTATAGCATATTTTCCAAGCAGTTTTCCTCTTGGTTTTGTTTTCATAGCACTTCTGTAGCCAAAATAATATAATATACAACTTACATTAAAGCATTCACACAGAAATGTTAACATGTATGCAAAAGTTATATATACATTAATGCAAATTTGGAATTGTGCTCACAGTTCCTAAATTAATAATCTGTCCCAAAGGATACTAAGACCTTGAAATAAGACACATATGACAGGTTCCAAGGAGGCACTCAATAATATATTTGGGGAGAAGGTTGAGTAAAGAAGAGAAGACAAAGGGTAGATTGTTTACACCATTCTGCTGAGAACTTGTGTGCATGCATGAACAAGTTGAAAAGGTAGTTTGGAAAGTTTTGGATAAGCGCTTGAATATTTGGAAATTAACTTATCAGTGCTCGCAAATTGTGGAACCTTGTTTCAGAAAAGGGCTTGAAGGCATCTACCTACGCATTTCCCATTGTCATCCCTGGAACAAAAACTCAGATTTACTTCAGATCAATTCGGTACGTACTGGTACAGTCGTGTGGTTTGGGGCTTACTTTATGAAACCAGAAACTTTTCACCTTTAATTACCAGAATTAATCTAAACTTCAAGACTCCAGTATAAAATCCCCACCTGTCCTATAACATACAAATAAGAGACTTCTAAAGCCATGCACCTGTCAGAAGTTACTTTGATGATAAAATGATAAACTAGACAAAAGAATTTATGCTTCTTCTCGCGAACCTAATGAAGTAATAACAGTTGTAGACACTAAGATATTAATCTTCTAGAGGGGTGTTGTGGGGTTTTTTTTTTTCCATCCCCTGGATGAATTTTTGAGTATATGAGCCTTTCTGGTTTCAAGGATTCAAGTTTTTGATGTGCGTGACTGAATCTCATTCCTAAGGTACTTTAAAAGACTAAATACACCGCAATTCAAGAAACAGGTGTGTTTCAAGGTTTCAAGTGGAGAAAAAGGTGAATTTGAAGTCTTCCTCATTGTCCTAACTCTGCAGGTGACTTACCAACAAACCCCGGAACTTACATACCGAAGAAAGAAAACAGGCATTTGCATATATTTTTAAATCATTCTATTCATTCATTCATTCATTCATTCATTCATTCCCCTATCTATTCATGTATTCTGTTAGTCATTAATATACTGCTAGTTATTTTAATAGTCTTAGTCATAAATCATCCTTTGTGTTTCAAGTACTCTGTTGGGTACATACAAAGTGAGGCAAACTTGAATAAGCTCTTACTGCAAAGAATTTACAGTCACATAATAGCAAGGGGATGTTCTGAGGGCTCAGAACATGGCATCATGCAGCAGGTGGAATTTTAACTAAGTTAGGAGGCATGCGTAAAAAAGTGACAGGCAGACAGGGAGGAGATGATATTCCCAGGGAACAGCATGATTGCAAATTCGCGATTAAGGTGCAAGTCCCAATTTGAAACTACGGAGAGGAGATCACGTAGAGGGTTGGAAGAAAAGTACAGTCGGACGGATAGTTGGATAGTTGGAAGTGGTGTGAGGTGAAATTGCGGAGGACAGAGTGGTGGTAGTTCCTGATATTCTTTCCTTATTTTTTTTCCCCTTTCACTTTCTTTTTTTCAATTTTTTTAAATGTTTATTTATTTTTGAGACAGAGAGAAACAGAGCATGAACGGGGGAAGGTCAGGGAGAGAGGGAGACACAGAATCCCAAACAGGCTCCAGGCTCGGAGCCGTCGGCACAGAACCCGACGCGGGGATCGAACTCACGGACTACGAGATCGTGACCTGCACTGAAGTCGGACGCTCAACGGACTGAGCCACCCAGGCGCCCCATCTTCCCTTTCACTTTCAATGCCTAATATTTAACCTCCTCCTCCCTAGGGAAGCAGAAAGTATGGGTGGTAGCTATCAGACAAATTTGGCAGGGAGTGGATGTCACAACTGATCTGGGGTAGTTTGGGAGTCATGATGCTCTGAGTGTTTATGCCCAGGTCTCACTTACCGCTTCAAAGACTCTTCTAAGGTACAGCCGGAAACAGTAGCCAGGTAAACATGAAGGCAGTCTTATTCAAACTGACATTTCTCTGCACGTCCCTTTGAATGTCAGTCCATCAAGCAAAATCCCTGGGCACTTTTCTTTTCATCTTCTGGATGATGATTATAATCTCCATCCATACAGTTGGTTGGATCCATGGATTTCCTTTAGAAATCAGTTCTATAATTCTATGACCATTTGTTCATAGTCATTCATCGTGAATATGAAGAGAAGCGACATTTCTAAGATACTTAATCTGACCTAAATGATATGATTCACTGTTGCATAATGTGGAAAGTGTCATGAAAAAATTTAAAAGATTTTGAAAGGGGTAAAAATGAACATTAGGTGCCCCGTTTAGCACACCTTTCTACATTAACTCCCCTTTCATGGTCTTTGAACTTCTTAAAACGTTGCATAAATACTGTGTACTATATACCGTCAATATATCCGTGCCTAATAGTGATAGTAACGCAAACAATTGTCGTCCATAAAAATGCAAATATTTTCAGGTGGCGATTCAATTGACTATTGTCTTATGGACATTAACCAATTTATAACTTTACTTCAGCATTTCTCATGACCAATATGTGTTTTTCAAATCCTCCTTTGAACTAGTTCCAACAGCTTACAGATTATCTCATTAATTAGCTAAATAAACCTTTGCTATGTCTCCATTGTATACTTGTATAAAAGTCATGATTTCATAACGAAACTATTCTTTAACAGAGATAAGGGATCTGATCACATATCCTGCGGTCCCAATTTACCTGGCAGATACAATGCACACCCTTCGCACTGCATTCCTCTCTGACGCTACAGTGGAATAAAGGTCATAGGAGGATTAAGTAGGAGGGCTTATTCTGTTTTCAACAAATAGCATGAAAAACACGTGGATCGTTAACGCATGGGATGAATGCCACCAAATGATTTGTCAAAATTACAAGACACAACAGCCAACCACCTCACCCAGTGAAATCCAGGATCTGAGTTTGTATCGAATTGCGGTTCAGCATTTCATTTTGCACTCTTCCTATTTTTCCAAGACAGTAAT
Source organism: Felis catus (assembly GCF_018350175.1). Classification (NCBI taxonomy): domain Eukaryota; kingdom Metazoa; phylum Chordata; class Mammalia; order Carnivora; family Felidae; genus Felis; species Felis catus. The sequence continues at coordinate 75,122,722 of NC_058368.1, forward strand.
TTTCAGTATGCCAGAGATGATCTCTTTGAGCGGTACCTTTATCGCAAACTTTTCAAAATAAATTAAACAGCAATTTTTTAAGTTTAGTTATTTATTTTAAGAGAGAGACAGCAGGGGAGGGGCAGAGAGAGAGAGAGAGGATCCCAAGCAGGCTCAGAACTATCGGGGCAGTGCCCCACGTGGGCTCGATCTCACAAACTGGCAGACCTGAGCGGAGATCAAGAGTCGCATGCTTAACCAACTGAGCCACCCAGGTGCCCCAAGGGCTGTGTTGTTTTTTTTTTAATTGATAAGTTTCAGGGTAACATAAAAATGATTAAATGCTGAGAGAGAAAGCAGGAGGGAAGAAAAGAGGAGGGAGGGAGGGAAGAAAAGAGGAGGGAGGGAAGGAAGAAATGGAAAAACCTACTGACCGGTTGCCCGTTTAGGACCTGGCCTCCTGGGGGCAGTGCTGGAGAAGAGAAGAATGCCAGCAGGCACATTGAATGATAATTAAGAAACATTGTTTCAGGCTCTTTCAGCCTTTCCATAAAACACCTGAGCAATTCCTACCCTTATCTTATTCATTAAAGAGAAACCATTCGTCATCAAGGCTGTTTCATTGTCTCCTTCCCACAACATACCACTTTGCTGGACCATCCCCAAATTCCTGAGTCTTTTCAAGATTAGAGATCAAACCTTTCATCAACTGAACCATGACCATTCCTTGGCTTGGTGCGGCATTGGCTTCCGCTGCATTATTTTCTATCTAGATTAAAATAATTACATTTTACCCGCCCAGCATTCTGTGTCGAGACTGTAAAATATTTTGACAGCCCTCACCAATAGGCATTTTTTTATGATTTCGTTTTCTAGAAAAGCATTTCTTGTGCCTAAAGTTTTCATGTGAGTCATTCCCACCCCTGAACCTCCTTCGACCAGCCTGGAGAGAGTGAAGTTTTACATGTAATTATGCGATATATTCTTCATTGTAAATAACATTTGAAGATGTATTAAACAATTATTCGCTCCTGAAAAACAAACCAAACCAAACCAGCAACAACAACAACAAAAAACAGTCCTAAGCGTGACGATCTCTTTGGGAGAAACAAATACCGGATCAACAAACCAAAACTTACTGCATTGTTCATAAGTCGGATTACAACACAGTGAAAAATGTGACTAAATTTTCACACTGGCACTTAAAAGTGAGAATAAGTGAAAATCCAAGTAAAGAAATTATTTACTACAAGGAGACAAACCTCAAATTTGGGTTTTTTCAGCGAAAGGTTTAGTAGTTTTGTTATTTACTCTGACCATTCAGACTCAGTAGAGAAGATACAGCAGAAAATCTAAAACATGACTTTAGATTTTGGTTATCAGGTATTTTCATATATAGTCCTCATTACGAAAATATTGATAGTGTATTGCAGAGAGCCCGGAGGGCAGACAAATATTAAGAGCATATTAAAATCAGCATTAATTCCACTCTTTGGACATAATTACCGTTAACACTGTGACTTATAACCTACCAGGATGTTTCATACACATACATATATTTTGCATGTTTTAAACAGCTCTTCATGTTAATAATGTATTGTGAACATTTTTTTCTTACAAATTAACAAATCTGTGAAATGTTATGTATAATGGCTGCATAGACTTGATGCTATAAATGTTTCCAAAGATCATTTATTCTAATCCTTTGTTAAAGATGTGCTTTTCCTCAATAATTAATTATTATAAATAATACTTTGCTGAACCTTCATATCTATCTATGAATATATCTGTCTTTGAATGACTCTATGTATGTTGTCATCATTCAATCCCACAAATACAATGGTTTCACCAAAAGGTATTAACATGTTCAATTTTAAAGATTCTAAAAGCAACTAAATTTGAAAAAGATACTCATACTTTAAGGTGTTTTAGTCCATACTGTCCAATTGCCCTCTAGAATTATTAAAGTGTTTGATGCACTCACATCTCACTATTTCTCAAAGTAATAGGAAGAAAAGCATTTAAAATAATTTCTCTTGGCTAAGCAATATTTATTCAATGCCCGTCAGAAAAGAATGATTCCATTTGAAATATTTTTAAATTATTTTTGAAAAACTTATTTGGAGTGTCTGGGTGGCTCAGTTGGTTAAGTGTCCAACTCTTGATTTCAGCTCAGGTCATAATCTCAGAGTCATGAGATCAAGCCCCACATGGGGCTCTGAGCTGAGGTGGAGACTGTTTAAGATTCTCTCTCTCTCTCTCTCTCTGCTCCTCCCCTGTGTGCTCTCTCTCTGGGAATGAATGAATGAATGTGTAATGGAAACTGGTCTGGATCACCCGGCAGAAGAACCACGTGGCATTCGGAGATCTTGGAAGGCAGGAGGTTTATTTTACACCCATGGGCTCAGAGGAGATCATTCTCCAGAGGTCTTAGCCCCTGGGCATCAACAGAGGGGACAATTTATAGTCTGTTACTTCCACATTCCTCATTAGTAGTAATTAGGCATGAGCTGCAGGTGGGGTAGGAAGAAGAAGCTGGAAGGGGAGTCTTCAGGCAGAGACTGGCATTCTCCTATCCATCCTGTCGTCCATCTTATAACAGATTTTTCACTATCAAAGGAATGAATGAATAAGTAAATGAAATATTTCTATTTTTGGTTATTATTAAGTAAAAATATTCATCATCAAACTGGATAATGTCACGATTAGATTTTAAATTTGTTCTTTAAAAAATACAAAAACAATTTCGGGGCTAACACTTGAGCATATTTTTATCTCAAGTTATATCTGACATGGACACTGGTAATTTGATGGCAGACTAAGATTATTAGAAAGAGAATTAGATAATTAGAAGAGGAGGAGAGGAGGAGGGGGAAATGGGGGAGGAGAAAGAAGGGAGGGGAAGGAAAAAGAGACACTAAAAATCTTTTTTGAGTTCCCACCATTGGGAAGCCAACATTGTCCCTTCCTTTCCTGAACTCCACCCACCTCTGCAAAAATGGAATTCGTATATGGAAAGGGAAATTGCTCCTTTAGGGAAAATTTCAATTAAATGTCTAGCAAGTGAAGCAAACACAATGCAAACTTAAGGATTATCGAGGGTCATCTCAACCATCACCAGACAACTGCAGAGCTCTGTAATTACTAACAAATCCTTACTGCTCTGCTTCACAATCATGATGAACCCAGATATACATTTGCTGACAAATCACAGTCTGAGGTAATTGCAAACATCATAAAAAGTTACGGCCATGGAACTTAGTTTGGGAGACTTTGCTCTTATGTTTCTGATTATTACTTTTATTTTCTATTTTTAGGGGACATTTCGCAGCTGCTCACTTGCACGTGTGTGTGTGTGTGTGTGTGTGTGTATCTTTGAGGAACAATAAAGCTGTTAAAAGACCCAGTTAGATCTAATTATCGCCTTTAACTTTATAACCTTATAAGCAGTCATAAATAGTAACTGTTTGCATTATAGAATGTTGTTGAGGACATTTTAAGTCACAGAACTCAGAGAAGTGTATGTCACTGACAACATGTTCATTGGCATTTGAAAAATACCCACTTATCAAAGCACACAGTAGTCACAGATAAGCAGATATGGACCGGAGAGCATTTCCTTCCATTGTCCACACAATGCTGTTGATTGATATCTATATGACTATTTCTGCCTCCTCCGGGCTTGAGGTGGAGATATAGAACAAGGTTGTGTTCATGACCTCCTTTTACATTAAGGTCTCAGACACTGAGGCTTTCTAACCCATTCATTGTATTTGCCTTTTGAGACATGGAGATGGCAATCTCTTCTTTGAACATTGTAGCTATGGCAAACTCTAAAAAGAAAGGGACGTCAAATAATCCACGTAAAGGATTAAAATCAAGAAAAATAGTCATTGTTGAACTTGAAAATATGCCTCTTCTTACCAACAACAAAAGAGGAGTAGAAAACCCTATATGACCTTTACAACTAATCCTTGGCATTTTTCCCCCCAATGTTTCTCCAAGATTCACAGATTTTAGACACTAAGGAAGATAAACGATGAGTGAATGATATCAGGTGTCCTTCAATATTCTTGGCAATGCCCTGGGGTTCCATTTGCGTTTCAGTGTACTCAGCAGCCAGGTGAGCTGGGCTAAGCACTTATTGAATTTGTAGTTTAGGTGCTGGAGAAACAATCAGTATCTGCATAGCCTGTCTTCTGGGCAATACTTGTTAACCAAATGTATTTTCTTTAAGAATCTAATAATGAATCCCAACAGCATTAAAAGAAACAGAAAGAATGCGGTAACTTATTCCATCCTTTCCTCTATAGTTTTATTTTAAATTGCTTTATACACATCCCAGATTTTCACTGAACTAAATAGAAACACTCTGGGCACCCTGGTTTTCCAATACTGTCATCCCAAAACATCAGAATTGTAATGATGGAGCGTAAAATAAATGCAATAGATACAGTGACAAATGACAGAGTCAAATCTCAAGTCATAATTCCCTCAAAGGGACCCGCTGATATCATGAGCTGGGAAAGTAAAGCTTGAGTTATTTATACTTAGTAGAATTTGAAGAGTCAACTATCATAATTCATCCAACTCATGGGTATCAATTGGCTTTTCTGTGTCTATCTGTCTTGAAAAGCAAGGGAAAAACAAACAAACAGATGATTCTTTTGGAGGTTTTTACACCCTGTGATTGATAAGCAAAAGCCATTGTATTGTGTACTTAAATCAAAGCTGTATGAATACACTTTAAATACAATAGAGGAAAGTGCATAATTGAAGACAGAAAAATCAAATGCTCGTTTCTGTCCTCAGTTCATATACCTTGCACTTTTTGATCAGATAGTTTCCCCGATATGATGAGAAGTTTTATTTTACTTTTTGTTACTATTTCTCTAAATGAAAGGAAACGTTATTAGATATTTGAGGATTTTTTTTTCCTCTGGACACTTGCACAGAGGAGGACACTACACAGAGGAGTCATCAGCTCATGGGGCTTCATGTTTTAGACTGAGCTGCAGACTCCCGCTGGGAGGCCATCAGTGGGCATGAGTTTATCCCTGGATTCCTGCCTCTTCAGCACCTCAACCTGCTCCCAGCCATCATTCTGACTTCAATATTTGTCTGTTTGGTGTATTACATCTACTGTCTTTGTATTCAGTTAATCTCAGCCTTATTTGCTTTCTGTGTTTGGATTTGAAGAAGTTGTCTCCATGCTTCATACATAGGCCTGATCACTGCAGTCTAATCCCGTTCTAAGGGAAGGAAGATCTCTGGGAATTTTCTCCTAGTAGAATCATGAGTAAGTGTTCTCTCTCACCCCCTCCCATGCTGATTGGAACAATAACAACAACAAAATACCTCCTGCTCTGAATGGAAATTCTATCATCTCACTATCTCATCTTGTTTCTTATCCGTGTGTCATCCAACATAAGGCTTTCAAATGCCTAAAACCTCTAATACTTTTCTTTGTTACCAAATAAATGTAGAGTTTTCTACACCAGTATCTTCACAAAGAGGATTTCCCTGGCAAATAGGCTCTGTCCATTGCCTTGTTCTCTTTCTTTTGCTTCTATATCTCTTCATACGTTCTAAAAACTAATTCAGCCTAGAGATGGCTTTTTTTCATAGCATCAGAGAGCAAATTCTCAGGATTGTTCTCAACGCTGTTCTTACGTTCTTGATAACAATGAACATTTCTCTACTCATCCAAAACTACTGAATCAGGGTTGCTAGAGACAGATTTAGAAGGAGGATTTTAAGTAAACACCCAAATGTCATCCTTTAATTTCCCTTGAATGGGAAATTTGGGACAAATTAAGGAGTACATCCAGATTCAGGACTTTATTAATTTTCCACAGTTTTCCTGATTCACTATAAAAATCTGGTACAAATGTCTCCATGATCATAATTTGCATATAATCGTCTGTTGAGGGGATGGGGGAGAATCCAGCAGATAAAGTGTTGCAGAGCAGTTTATCCCTTGTCAAAATAAATGCCTGATAAGTTGCTCTCATCCCCACCATGGTATGTTACTCCACAGATACCCTAAGATATCCTAGCACCTCAAATGTAAAGGGGATACAATATTTAAACATACTGTTAAATATTAAGTATAGCATTTTGAGTCACAAATGAATAAAATGCGAGTAAAACATGTATTTGAGACTAGATAATTGATTCACTAATACGTCACTAATTTAAAACTGCATTATTTTGCCACATGTTCACCAATGCTGAAGTAACGATTCATAAAATGAATTTGTCCCTGGAAAACAGCGTCAAACATTGTTTCTGAATTAGAGCCCTGTATTCAAAGCAACTTTTAAAATACACTTTTTGGGGCGCCTGGGTGGCGCAGTCGGTTAAGCGTCCGACTTCAGCCAGGTCACGATCTCGCGGTCCGGGAGTTCGAGCCCCGCGTCGGGCTCTGGGCTGATGGCTCAGAGCCTGGAGCCTGTTTCCGATTCTGTGTCTCCCTCTCTCTCTGCCCCTCCCCCGTTCATGCTCTGTCTCTCTCTGTCCCAAAAATAAATAAACGTTAAAAAAAAATTAAAAAAAATATTCTCCCAAATCCTTGAAGAAATTAACTTAAATGTTCAATAACTCTACAGTTCTCATATTAACATTCCATTAGAATGTTATAAGCTAGAGGCTGGGCACATCAGAATTATCTTCACGACTATTTCCTTCCAAGTTAGGACAGGTGTATAGACAATGAAAACAAAATGATAAACATGAGAAATATTTTGTGCTTCCATGGAAGAATCCTGTTAGGAGAGGAGAGTCGCATTTGAAGGGCCCGTAGCCAGGAACAGTATCCAAAACATAATGCAGGTTATTCTGATAAACTACTGTTTCATGGGGTCCACTCAGTTCATAGAATCAATTCTATACACCAGGTAGATTTACAACTTTTGTAATAAATAGTGCTGTATTGATTGTTCATTGTAATGATGTCAACAAAGTATTATGCAGTCAGTGGCCTAACACTAGTATAATTCGAATTTAGGCTTCATATATATATATATAGATATATAGATATATAGATATATAGATATACACACACACACATATATACGTGTATATATATGTATATATATGTATATATATGTATATATATATGTATATATATATATATATATTTTGCATTTTCCATTTTGTAGGACATTTGTGTATATTCCATAATATACTGTCTGTGGGGCACCTGGGTGGCTCAGTCTGTTAAGCCTCCAACTCTTGATTTCAGCTCAGGTCATGATCTCACCGTTCTTGAGTTCCAATCTGTCATTGGCATCTGTGATCACGGGGCGGAGCCCGCTTGGGATTATCTGGTTCCCTCCCCCACTCACACTTTCTATCTCACTCTCAAATAAATAAATACAAACTTAAAAAAAAATAATATACTAGGGGCACTTAGGGGGCTCAGTAGGTTAAGCGTCTGACTCTTGGTTTCAGCTCAGGTCATGATCTTGAGGTTTTGTGGGTTCGAGCCCTGTGTCGGGCTCTGTGCTCGCAGCCCAGAGCCTGCTTGAGATTCTCTTTCTTTCTCTCTCTCTCTCTCCCTGGCCCTCCCCTACTCACACTGTCTCTGTGCCACTCAAACTAAATAAATAAACTTAAAAAAAATTAAAAAAAAAACTAGTTTACTGTCCTTGTTCCAACCCTAACTCATAACCGCAATCTTACTCTTCGCTTTTGGGTGCAAAGATGCTGGGTTACTACCACTCACAGGGCTACTTTTGTTGTGCTGAATGATAAACTTTCAGGGTTTCCAGGTCATAAATTGTCATAGGACCACCAGGGAAGCCCCAGAATCTTGGTCTCTTCCACGTAAACCAGTACAAGTGCGATGTGATGTGCCAATCACCCGAAGACAGGGCCATCTTCGTGGGGGTGTGACCCGAGCTGGTACACAGAGGCTTGGGCTGAGGAGGGCCCTATGCCCGTTTGAGGGTTCTGCTGTTGCCATCCTAAATTTGTAGTGTTTGAACAGAGTGTCTAGCCTTTCAGTTTGTGCTCAATCCCATAAATCACGTAGCCAGACCCGAATAAGGTTGTCGCAGAGACTGAAAAAAAGAATATAACGTGCAAGAATACCAAAAGCAAAGAATATGATTTCTTGTACTGTCCCCATAAAAGCACTTAGGGAAATGCCTAAACACAAGGAACAGGCAAATTGTTCACCATTGAACCATATTTCAAGGTCCAGCTAAAGAAAAATCCCCTCAGTTTTAAAGTTGTTTATGATTCTCTAGTTGAAGGCTGTTAGCAGTAAGCACTTAAGTTTTGAAAAGGAGAATCATAATAGCTAAGTTTAGCAGCAAAAAAAAGTTTCTCTTTTTTTCCTCTCAACCCGTTTTCTGTGTGACAATTTAGACAATTGAGCCTTAATCTGCTGAGGCATCTATTGTACGTCAAGAGGGAGCTTCTGTCCTAGGCTTGTAGAAGGCCGCTCTCATAGGCCATCTTCTAGAAGGCCGCTCTCATAGGCCATCTTCGGGAGAATTGAGAACATAATCACTTAGGTTATTTGTGCATTGTGTGGCTCAGTTGAGAAATCCAGTTAAAATAGTGCTTCAAGTATCTGGAGGCAGGAGCAGTATCCTAAATAGGAGACAGGACGCCTCCCCACACCCCATCACTGCCTCAGGCAAGGCCAAGTGCCAAGCAGCAGAGCACGTGTGTGCCCTCACCACTCCCTAAATTCCCTTCTGGCTCCTCTTCTGGGTCCAGCCTAGGTCACATGCAAATGGCTTCAAGAGAAGCTGGGAAATTGAGGGTACGGCTTCTACATTATGGAGGCAGGAGTTACACAATAGGAAATGTTGACCTACTATAATCGTGAAAAATGTCTAACGGAGGGGAAATTGCTTCTGAATCCAGTGACCATTAATGGGATATTTTTGTTCCAAGGACCATTAGCAATACCTAAAGACATTGTTTTAAGGTTTATTTATTTGTTTTGAAAGAGAGAGAGAGAGAGAGAAAGAGAGAGAGAGAGAGAGAGAGAGAGAGAGAGAGAGAGAGAGAGAGAATGAGCAGGGAAGGGGCAGAGAGAGAAAGAGAGAGAATCCCAAGCAGGCTCCACCCTATCAGCGCAGAGCCTGATGCAGGGCTCGAACTCATGAACTGTGAGATCGTGACCCGAACAGAAACCAAGTGTCGGATGCTTAACCAACGGAGCCACCCAGGCAGCCCTAAATAAAGGCATTTTGGATTATCACAACTTGCAATGGTAGAGGAGGGGAAAGGGGTGTGGGACCCCAATGGAGTATGGAGGACACCGATGTTGCTAAACATCCTACATGCGCAGGTCAGCACCCCCCCCCCACAACAGAGAAGTATCCAGAACATCGATAGTGTCATTGTTGAGAAACATTGCTCTTTATTTTTTTAATGTTTATTTAATTTTCAGAGAGAGAGAGGGAGAACACAAGTAGGGACAGGGCAGAGAGAGAGGGGAGCAGAGGATCAAAGTGAGCTCTGCACTGACCGCAGAGAACCAGACGTCGGGCTCAAACTTGCAAACCACGAGATCATGACCTAAGCCGAAGTCAGACGCTTAACTGACTGAGCCACCCGGGTGCCCTGAGAAACACTGCTTTAATGTTTCTTTCCACAGCACTTCCCATGGGTTTCTCACATCATGATGACTAGCGGTGAAGCCCAAGAATCTGTATCGTCTTAAGTTCCTCAGGTGATACCAAAGTATCCAGGTTTTGCGTTCAGCACAAAGCGCCTCATTGTAGGGCACATGTGTGTTTTTTAACCCAGAATTTTAAGTACTAAGATTTCTGTTAGACTGTAAATTCTTTACTGATTAATTTTTGGCAAAGACTAATCTGTATCCTCTAGAATAATAGATCCAGTAGCTCTCAAAGGATTTTTGTTTCTCGGGTGAGGAAACAAAGTTGCGTAGCTATTATGATACAGACATTGTGCTAAGTGTTTTTACATCATAATGCCACCTAAATTCCCAACAAAACTCCACTGTAGACTACCGATTTTGTAAATGAGAAAAAACATGGAAGAAACATCATTTTATAACTGGACCATGTTTGCAGTGATGGCGCTGCCATTTAAATCAGTTCCTGTAGACTCCCAAATTTTTTGTTGTGTTTTCGCCCGTTCATTCCTTCTTTTCTTCCATTGATTCCAGAAATATTTACAAATAGTAAATAAGAAAACAATTATTGCTTGGGCATCTCATTTGGAAAGACAGAGAAATGAATAGGCCATTTTCAATTTGTTGAGGAAAAATCATGGAATTACGAGACGTAAAGGGTCCTTGTAGAATCTGAAATTAACTCCAGACTGGGGGTTTAAGGAAAGCCATAGAAAAGGAGACGCTGTCTGCCCTGATGTCGAATGAGGAAAGTAGCCATCAGGGGGCGCAAAGGAGGTCATCTCCAGGCAGGTGCAAGATGATAGTGTCTAAAGGATCCTGTTGGTCCTGCAAAGTGATGTTTTTAAACGTCAAATGTCATACAGACAGAAAACGGATCAGACCACTTAGGAAATGGTGGAATAAAGAAACTGCCCAGTTTAAGTAGAAGATACTGATTAGTAAGTGTTAATAAAGCAAGAGTCAGAAGGGGCATTTGGAATCTGAACATGAGGGAAACAAAAGGCAGTGAGCTACCATGGCACCCGGGCTCCCAGTCACCTGGATGGATGGTGATACAATTCACTGCTCCTGGGATCAGCTTCTGCACAGTGAAAAGGGAATGAGGTTGCCTTCCAGGGCACAGGCCCCCTCCTGGGCTTTCTCTTGGATGTATTCCCTTTCTTCTGGAGTGTTCCTCTAATATTTATTCCAAATATAGTCTCTGTGTTTCCAAGTCTGAGTCTTTTATGCTGAAAGATTTTTTTTTACCTTTTCATTTAAATATGAGTTTGGCTTGATATAAAACGCTGAGGTCTGTGTTCTTTTCCTGCAGCTCTCGAGAAAACCTTCATCTCGAATACGATGTTGCTGTCAACATAGGCAGTGTCAATTTGATTCCTAGTTCGTTGTATACACACCAGAGGCAAAGGGTCATGTTTTCATTCTGGAGGATCCCAGATTCATTTCTTGGTTTCTGATTTTTTTGAAAAGGCATTCAAAGGGGGTGAGGTGTGTTTTATTTTTGCCTTCCATGTGTAGTGCTGTGGGCCCATTCACTAAGAATTTTTAATTGATTCTTTAAATCCCAAGAAAACGTGACTCGGTTTTTAAAATATTTGTTCTTCTAAGAACTATTTTTTCTTTACTTCTGAGATTTCGATTATACAGATGTCAACACGTCTTCTCTTGTCTACTATCCCCTATTAGATTTTAAATTGTACCGCTCACTTCGGATTCTGTGTCCCCCTCTCTCTCTGCTCCTCCCCTGCTCATGCTCTCTCTCTGTCTCAAAAATAAATAAAAACATGAAAAAAAATTAAATTGTACCGCTCAGTCAATTTCTGGAACTTCTTCAGCCTACTCTTTCAGTGTCTTATTCACTTATTGCCTTAGCCCATCTTGCTATTGATCCCATCTACTGAGTTCTTTACTTAAAGTAGCATGCTTATCATACTCAGCACCTTCTTCGTGAACATCTGTTTCTGTTCTTCACGGATACATGCTCCCCTTTCATTTTCGTCAAAATCTATCTCTATTCCTTCAAAGATATTTATTATGATTGGGGTGTATTATGCAATTCGTAATCACTCTGGTCTCTTACTTGTGCTACCTCTGTGATGGGTTGTCTATTTTGGATTCTTTTTTTTGTTGCATACATTCTGTAGATATCACAATATACATATATTTTATATATATCATATATCATATCATTATATATATATCATTATATATATTTATATATATCATATATCATATATCATATATATGATATATGTCATATATATAATGATATGATATATATATGATATATATCATATATATCATATATAATATACATGATATATATCATATATCATATATAATATATCATGTATATTATATATGATATATATGATATATATCATATATATATATCATATATATCATATATATATTTTTTAATTCATAGCCTTTTGGAGTATCTACTATTTCCGGTTTGGGGTATCCAGAGAGGTGATCAAGTCTCAGGATCTAAGCAGAGACTCTGGCCAGATTGTAAGTATAGAAGTATCCTTTGTGCATGAGACCTTCTGGTATGACATCGAGGACTCAGCTACTCTGTATCTTCTCTTCCTGCATGCACACAGATGGGCCATATGGGCCATACCAGCATCCCATCTCCACCCTGGACCCTCCTATTTTTTAAAGAGATGCCTTATGCATTTCAGGAAAGAAGAAAGAGGCAGGCTATCTGTTTTTTCATTTTTTCCTATCCCTTTCCGTCCAAATGAGTTTCTATATCAACTTACCTTGCCGTGTCTTTTTGGCCTTCGGTCTTGGCTGCCATATTTCTCCCCTGGGGGTGACAGGGCTGAAATATTTCCTCTCAGGTCAAGGTGGAGGTAGAATGTGGGACAACTCGTGTTACTAACACTTCTTTCACACGCTGCTGTTATCCCCCTACTTGAGAACACTCCTGCCCCCTCCCTCACCCATGGCACACCCTGGACCCCTTTCACCTTTGGCCTCTAAGAACTTCTGCGTAGAATTATATGAACAATGAAAAGGCTTGCCCATGCCTCTTCCAGTGTCTGTGATCATTCCAGAGAGAGCTCATGCAGCAACTGTGGGTTTGCAACCTACTCCAGAACTGGACTCCTCACATCCTCCATCTCGTCACCTGCTCTCTTACAACATTGGTGTCACCCTGTGGTCTGGCTGGTATTTCAAGAAACCCTCTTAAATAAAGGCAGTTAAGTGTTTCTCTCTGTAAATGCTCTTCTCCATTGGAGATGTGATAATTGCATGTGATAATTATACTTGAAGATTTTCGAAACAATTATCCAAGCCACTCAATTGTTTTACCTTAAAAGGTTGGAAAACTTTATACAAAAAGATTTTTGGGTAATGTTCTCTGCAAAAATATTGCATTTGGAATGAACTTCTCAGAGAACCAGGGTTAGTCACTTTTACATGTCTAGCATCTAACTCGGGTCCAAGGATGTGATATAAGAAGGATGCTTTAATAATGTCCATTTTATTGGATGCTGGAAAACCAAGGGGGAATGGTGCTTGGTTTAAGAACTGGGTCTAAGTCCCAGCTGATGAGCTAAGTCAGATGTTTGCTTTTGCTAAATATTAATTGTCCTAGGATAGAAGGATAATATTGACTGTAAAAATGTGATGCATTAATATGTATAAAGTTCTTAATAAGTACAGTTATTGATGCTTAATACATTTTCAGCATACGGTAGCCATTACTTCTGTCATAGTAAGTATTGATTTTATTTCAGTATATGTACATTTACAAATCTGATTCTCCATGTACTGTATGAATCTCTGATTTGGCTTGTGTGATTCCACAATAATCTAATTGATCCTGAATACTGCTGCCAAATCCCTCTTTCTTAGAACCACTTTGATCATTTCACATTCCTATTCAAAGGCTTTGATGGTGTCATTTCCTATTATACATAGTCACAACTTTTCTGCTCAGCGCTCATGACTCACCATGACTTGGCTTCATTCTACATATCAGTGCTAGTCAAGATTCTTTGGTTACAAAAAAACAGAAAACCACTCGAGGAATTCCAAGCAAGGGTGGTCAGAATAGCAATTTTCATAGTGCAATAGCCCTTGCGATGAACACAAGATCTAAACCACAGTGCTCAGTGAGAACATTGCTGGGAAGAGGTTGGGAAACCAATCTCTTCTTGTGTTCCAGAAATGGCAGACCCTCTGCCTTCTCTGCTTCAGAGTTTCTTCCATTAGGGAATGACAGTGCATGGCCACCAATGTCCAATCAATATGACTGCATAGGACCAACAATTCCCAACTACTAGCTACAGCCTCTGAATCTTTTCAGATGTTTTCAGCCATCCACCTCTGCTGGAGAAGTGACAGAGTTTGGGAGGAACCAGGTGGGTGGATTGTGCTTTTCAGGCATTGGCTGTTAATACCAACACTACAAAGATTAGAAATTATCTTTTTGTTACAGATTATCTCTATAAAGACTCTACATACAATGGAGTATCCAATAGAAGTTTCCAGGATACACCTTCTATGTTATTCAGTCATGTCTCTCCTGTAATCAGGAAGTAAACACATTCCAACCTTCCCCATTGTGTTTGCTCCCAACACCCAGGCTTTAACAAACAAGTAGCATCTTTCTCTTCTTTACTTCTACAAGCTTGCTAGGGTCTTAGACTGGGCATAGATACACGCTTAATAAGTGGGTAGATGAATGAATGAATACCATTTGCCAGGATTGTTCCAGTTTCCACTGTTTCTCATTGCTGTGCATCCAGAAATTTTTCTGTTTACTCCATAAAATTTGGCTCACAATTGATGTAATTTTTGAAAAGGAGTTTCTTTAAGCCATCCGTACACTTCCTGTTGTTACATGTGTGCTAATCAGATCTTCTTTGGGTGTGACACATCCTAGGGCCGAAATTATATCTAGTCTTCTACTATGTCTTAAAATCTCTTTTTAACACTAAGATCATGGCTTGTATACAATAAATGCCTGTTGGACCAGGCCAACATTGGGTCAAAACCAGACCAAACTAATTCGGAAAACTGGATTTGCTTTTATATTTTATGGGGGAATCGTGATACGAAAATCATTGGCAAAATCATAATTTTCTTATGTTATTCTGAACAATCATTGCCCATTGTTCATTGTTCGAAAAATAACACCTCAATGATATCATTTGCCTCTGATCTTATTTAAAACTTTTCATAGCAAAGTGAAATTGAAGAATGATAACATACAGAAGTGAGACAATGGCCTGGATTATAACTTCAGTTTTTAGCCAGCACAAGAATGTGAAAGTAGGACTTGAGCGAGCTCCGTTCAACATGTTAACATCAAGGGACTCAGTCAATATGCATCAGAGCCTTCAACAATATTATTGCCACAGCTATCAATGAAGAAGAAGCTCTAACAGCTCATGTTGTTAAATATCTTAAAAGTGATTGAAGAGAAGGTTTTGAAGCATGTAGTCATAAGTCTGTAACAACAGCATCAATGCTTAGTGACCACCAACTATTTGTCAGGTATTCCATTAATTGCTATACATAGATTGTCTATTGTATCATCATAGCTATGGAAGGGTTTACTTATTAGTAAATAAGTTTATTATTTACTTATTAGTAAATAAGTTTATTATCCCATGAAACTGAGGCTGAAGTTGTGCTAGTAATTTGCCTAAGGATGCAGCCAATCGGTGATCGATTTCTAATTCAAAGGTGTTTGGACTTTGTAATCTGCATTAGCTCCAGGCCAAACAGATAATTAAAAATCCCTGATGAAACTAAATAGGGTCTTGGGGGGCGGGGGGGGGGGAGGGGTTGCTTGTTTCTTTTTGTAGAACACAGTTGATTTGGGGTACATTTATCTTTCAAAATGTAAAAAGCGAAAATTATGTTGAACCCTTAGTAATTTTGAATGTGATTTATTGAGAAGACATTAAAACTAGATCATTAGCTCTTTGAGAAACATCAAACGTGGGAAGAAATTATTTTTAAATGAAGTTCTCTCTCTCCACTTTCTTTTATTGTTCAAAACTTTTATTGAACTTGATGGTTCATAGAACCATAAACTCTGAATCTTTGGTGTACTTATTATATAATTTTCTATAGTTTCAGAGGAATTCCTTAATGCAAAAATGTCATTTGAATTCTAACTTCAAATAATTGCAGTGTGCCACATCATGGATGACTCATATCTTTTGCTAAGCCCAATGAAGCATAGATCCCCTTGCAATGGTAAGAGAGATACATGGTATTATGTTGTCTTATGTTTTCTTCTCTTTCTCTTAATGACTAAAGAAGTTGAAAAGCCTAATTTGGGAACCTGAAAATAGTTCTTAATTCATCTGATTCTCTTCTGGTGAGTATGGCATTTCCAGCTTGACTTTATAGTTTAACCTAAATTTTATTTATCTTTGCTTAGAATAGGATGAAGTGAGGTCTATGGCTCTGGTGAGTGCCCTGGTCAAGCTAAAGGATAAAGAGAAAATTCAGGTGCCTCAGTAAGCTTTTACCACATTGAGGTAGGAACTAGGGTTCTATCAACTCCAATGTACCCATGGACTAGACAGGTGATGGGAAAGTGTGACAGACACTGACGTAAGCAGGTGACTCTTAAACTGTGTGTTGCGTACCTTGCAGAATCTCAGAGAACTCCCCACGTGCAGTGACTATGTGTTATCTTCTCTGAGTATGGGTAGGAGTTTAACTGGCTTCCAACCAAGAGATTTTGGCAATGGTAGAAGGAGATACCATTATCCATGACAAAGGATTCTGCAGCTGTTCCAAGGTGCTTAATTAGTGGACTTCATGTTAATCAAAAGGGAGAATATCCTGGGTGGGTTTGGCTTAATCAGGTGAGTCCTTCATATATGAGCGGAATCATATGGTATTTGTCTTTCTCTGACTTATTTTGCTTAGTATAATACACACTCTAGCTCCATCCACGTCGTTGCAGATGGCAAGATTCCTTTTTTTTCCCGATGACTGAATAATAGTATATAATATATTGTATATATAATATATATGATATATATTATATATACTATATATAGTATATAATATATAAAATAATATATAATAATAAATATATAATATATACTATATATATGATATATATACTACATATATAGTATATATATAATATATACTATATATATATCATATATATATACATATATATGTAACATATTTTTTATCCATTCATCAGTTGATGGTCATTTGGATTCTTTTCATAATTTAGCTATTGTTGATTATGCTGCTACAAATATCAGGGTGCATGAGCCCTTTTGAATCAATATCAAACTACCTTTATTTATGCAGTCTGAAAGCCTAAAAGCCTGCTTGAAACTTAGAAATGGTGTGAGCCTACACCATTATTCTTATCTTCTCAGAAATATTTTCGTATAGGATTATATCAACATACTCCTGAAAAGACGGATTGTTCAACTTCCACACTGAACATTGCATGGCTTTATAAGGGTAACGTTCTTACCCTAACTTTTCCAAGTCTTCCCAAGAGTACCTCAACCTTTTGTTTTTTTTTTTTTTTTGGTCGTCTCCACTGATCAATACCCTTGTCATTGTTTTGTGAATCCAAAAGAATAAATATTTGTTATTTTTTTTTAATAAATACTGTTTGAGTGGTTTTATACGTTCAGGCACTATTCTAGGCCTAGGGACATAAAGTGGCTCCTGGGCCCATATGTGTAAGCGTAGCGTACACAGAGGCTTTCAATTACAGGAAATAATTGAAAGAAGACATAATGTATGAGAGAGATGGGAAAGAAGAACGGAAGACCCTGGGAATTTTTATAAATGAAGAAATACACGAACAATCCTATTGCGTGTAAAAGCCAGCGCACTAAAAAAACAAAACAAAACAAAACAAAACAAAACAAAAGCAAAAATCATATATCAGTATTTCCTGTGTATTGCCAAAGTTTTAAATATTTAGCAATAATGGTTGGTAAGTATTAACTTGGGTAAATTTGAGACATATACACATGATTAAAAGCAACAATAGCATTATAGAAAGTCCTTATTTCAATTCTCAAACTATCCTAGGGAAAACTTCTTTTTTTCTTTTTTTCAAAATAAATTATCCCAAAATGATAGCCTGTGATTTTCCGTGTGCTTTAATGGATTTTGTCCAAAAACCTGTCAAGCTACAGCAGTCATCAATAAGGTCTTGCGGTTTTCGGGAGAGATCAAAGGAGGCTTTCATAATGCATCAAACATGTGTGTTTATAATATATCATAAACATTCAAATGGATGTGACCACGAGCTCCTTAATAAGGCTATATAGTAGACTTTAAGTTAAGCCATTGGGTTCATTTTCACTTTTGATTTGAAACACTGTACCTTGGGTTCCGCTAAGCTGAACATTGTTTTTAATCTCGCTGGATCACTTGATTGGTTTCATCCTAATGCCCTGTTCATACCATATTTTGACCTTAGGCAGAGACCTCTCTGGATACCAGAGGGCTGAAGAGATTGCGAGATTCTCAACCGATTTACAGAATGCCATCAGCTTCATGGTAATTTTCAATTCTTATGCATGAATCCCATGGCAGGCCATAAATATATTTATTGGAAAGATGCAATTTACTTTTTTTTTAAAAAATAGTACAATATATGAATAAAGTTAAAGCATATGAGGTCTTGTAGTCAGGAAATTAACGTTCTTTTGTTCTATCAAAACCACACACGCAAACTTGACAGAAATTTCTTATGAATTACTAATGGAGGTTTAATCCTGACAAGGCTTTATTTGTTCAAGAGTCAGCTCCTGGGTCTGGTTGCTCAGAAAGCCAATTATCAGAAAATATCGTCTTGCGGCTGTCATTCAGAGACAGACACGGAGGACAGTTTAGTTTGGTTGCAGGGCAGCTCCTGGGCCACAGCTGCTGGCCCAGGACCACTGGAAAAGGCTGCTTTGCGTACTGACCTTGTGGTAATTGAGGTTATGAAAAGGCTCTTGTTCTCAGAACTCTTGAATGAGCGCCTCTCCCAGAGGGACCCAGCAGGACCCTTGAGGCGAGCAGACCCCCCTTGAAATCCTGGACTGTTCAGAATCTCAGGCGTAGGCCGGGCGAGGTCAGGTCAAGAAACAAATGTTAGGGATGGGTATCAGAAATGCCAGAGAGTAGCCCATTCATCTAAAATCCCCGATTCTGATTCTTTGCGTTGTTTTGCTGGATGTTCTCTTTCATCTGCTCTGCACCAAAAATAAGCACAGGAACTGAAATCTGTTAACACTTTAACCTGGGTGTCACGTCAAACCTTCTCTTGCTGAGTTGTGGCCGTCCTACCATTAAAAGCCATGGGGTGGTGGTGGGGACCGATTTCTTTGGTGCAACAAACCGATGCATGCGTGGAAACTGACAGCTTTCTATCATCTGAGCTGGGCACCAAACCCAGCGCCTCAATCTTTCCTCTCCCACAGTAATTGTCATTCCTGTTAGGTGGGAATTAACAGGGAAGTGGTCAAGGAAAATAGGTCAAGGAAAATAGAGATAATTATCCCAATCAAATAAATTGCACAACAGCGTTTTTAGAAAAGCATCTCCCATCAATTAGTTGTGCTGTTACCTATGATTGATGTGATAAGTTTGTTTTTTTTTTTTAATTAGTAACAACAGTTACCAAGAAGGAAAATTATTGATAGCTCAGTGGGTTTTAAGGGTCAAGATTAAACATGCTGGGTTTTAAGTATGATATAAAAGATAATAGCTTTTATTTATGTATTTATTAAATAGTCTTTTATTTATGTATTACGCAAACGAAGAGTAAACATTTGTAATTATTGTCTGGCAGGTAGTTGTTTTATATTTTCAATTAAAGTGTGAGTATATGTGTGCACAGTTAAAAAAAAAGGAGCCAGTTGTTTTTTTTTTTTTAATTTATTCGACAAATATTTATGGTGCTTCTTTTTTTTTTTTTAACGTTTATTTGTTTTTGAGACAGAGACAGAGCATGAACGGGGGAAGGGCGGAGAGAGAGGGAGACACAGAATCGGAAGCAGGCTCCAGGCGTGGAGCCATCAGCCCAGAGCCCGAAGCGGGGCTCGAGCTCACGCGCCATCAGATCGTGACCTGAGTCGAAGTCGAACGTTTAACCGACTGAGCCACCCAGGCGCCCCTTTATGGTGCTTCTTAATTATGTTCTGGGAAGGATGGGAAAGGCCAGAGATACAGTGGTTAGGAAAGATGACAGTCAATGCCATGACAGGGCTTACAGTCCGGTACTGCTCATTTTCTAGTGGAACATGAATAGAGTAAAATGTGCAAGACTACTCCGTAGTTTTCAAGATCTGAGAAGTTGATACCCACCCACAGTAAAGAATTCTGTGATAAAAGGAGCAACAAAACGTTTTCCAATTCTCTTCTGAAGTAGTTTGAACCCTTGGAACAATATCTCAGCCAACAAGGTCACACTTCTAACAGGGGAATTGTAGTAAAATAGAAGTTCTAGTCGCCACATTTATTTCTCGTTTCTCATTTCTTTTGATACCTCTGCGGTCTAGGCTCGCGTGCATTAACTTGGCCACTTTGATAACCTTTTCACATGGCTCCCTGGAGAAGCTGAGTATCAGCTAAGGTTTTCGTATAAAATTCTGTCAAGAACTGGTAGACTTTGTGCGAGTCTAAGTTAAAGCTGAGCTCAAAAGATGACTTACTGCTTCTAGTGAATTTTTATCCAATGTTAAAATAATGCTTCTAAGAGTGAACTAAGTGGTATAAAACAATTTTAGTCCAGTGATCAGTTTAATGGGGTGGGTGGCAAAAGTGTTTGTGGATGTCACATTGTTGGGTGATTCACTTTCCTTTGATATGAATTTTTCATGATAATGCATAATTCACGTCCAGATAGTTCTACTATTTTGAAATTAAGTAAACGTATATATGATCGTAGTTAACTACGTGGAGAGGGTAAATGGGGGAAGGTAGATGATTGGTAGTTGGTGGGTTGAGAATGTAGAATGTGTAGTAATATTGCTTGGAAAATAGATAATTCAAATAACCTATATTGTGTTATTATTATTATTATTATTATTTACTATTTGTTTATTTTTGAGAGAGAGGGTGGGGGCAGAGGGAGACAGAAGATCCGAAGCAGGATCTCCACTTTCAGCGTAGACCGAGGCTCGAACTCACTAACCGTGAGACCATGACCTGAACCAAAGTCAGACGCTTCACCAACTGAGTCACCCAGGTGGCCCCTATCTTATGACTTTAAAACAGCACAATGCACAGTAAACTTAGACGGTTACAGAATCTAATTTGTTTTTCACTTATGAGTTAATTCAAACAATGTACCCAAAAATCTAATGAGAAAATAAAATATTGTACAGAAACTACAATAGGATTTCCAAATGGTTCAAGTCTAAATCAGCTTTCTTTCTTTTTTTTTTTCAAATTTTTTTAAAGTTATTTTTTTTTTTAGAGAGAGAGAGAGAGTGCCCAGAAGCAGGGGAGGGGCAGAGAGAGAGGGAGAGAGAGAATCCGAAGCAGGCTCCATGCTGTCAATGCAGAGCTCGATGCAGGGCTTGATCCCATGAACCAAATCAACTGTGAGATCATGACCTGAGCTGAAATCAAGAGTCGGAGGCTCAACCGACTGAGCTACCAAGGTAACCCTAAGTTTATTTCATTTATACTTTCTCTCATTTCTACTTTGTGAAGGTTAACTGTAGTACAGTTAATGGACGATTCCTTTGCTGTTATTTATTATGAAATGTCTTCCCTCTACAGTTATCCCCTACTTCTCAAAAGTTTGTGTTACTCTACTTTGCTTCTATGAAAGACCTACGTTAGTTCCTGGTTTTACTAACTGAAAGAAACCAAAAGGGACTTTCGCTCTTACAGAAAAGGCGAAAACATGCGTTTGGACTTTGTTTGGCAGGGAGCCCTGGAGGCAGCTCGCCCCCAGCAGCGAGAGTGGCGCCACCAAGCACCTTTCCTTGGAACTACACTCGGCGTCTCGGCATTAAGCTGGGTGTCTTTGAACCTTGTCTGCGGGCATCTGTGCTTTATCACATTTCATTTTGTGTGTCCATCAGCAAGATGTGTCCCAAGGTATCAGAAAAGCCTCGGAGAGGTGATTTTTGGGGTCTCGGAGATGCTCAGTATTCTTCGATATAAATGAACGATAAATGTTCTCTTACTTTCATTTTGGCTTACAAAAGATTTTATAGCAATGCTCTGTTGTCAGATAGTGCAGGGAAGCTGTATTGTTGTGTAATTATGGCTGACATTAAAAGCAGATACCAGCTGATTATGACTGATTTTCGACTTATGTATCAGATCTATAGATGTTGGAAGATGGTTTGCTTTTTGATAAAAAGCAGAGAGACGCATGGGAAAATCCTGTTTAAGGTTCTCTTGCCGTATTTGTCTACTGAGCTCACTAGGATTGCTTACATAACTCCTTCCCACCTCTGTGGAATAACGATCTGGAATACCATCTCCCTTCAACAGGAAACAGGTAGCTTTCACATCGCGAGTCTTATGTACAGATTTTTGAATACCTCAAATCGTAAACCCCCAAGAATTCTGTCCTTCACTCACTGTTATATCTGAGTTACACATGGAGATTGAGGTATTGAAAATGTTGACTTGGTGTTTACATAAATGGATTGTCTTTACCATTTCAGTGCCCTTTCACACCACCACCGATTAGTAAGCGCTTCTTAGATTAGAATGGGAATGAACACAATAGAAAATTGTAAGTTGAACATGAGACTGTCATTCGGTCTTTTGAAAACATCTGTATCCTATCACGCTGGCATCCAATAAATGGAGAAGACATTGAAGCCTCAAGGAAGGACCCTGCACTGACCAGTGGAAGAAAACTGATCTCAGAGTTTCTTGATAGGAGTTACATTTCCCCTGTACTTTGTTGGTCCTTCCAATGGATTGGTTCAGGTATTAGTTCTAGAAGGTTTTCTTAGATTGAGATGTAAATATTAGTTCTGTTCCCCTGTTTTGTTCTTACTCCCCAGGCATGCCAATTATAGGCATAGTATTTCTCATTTGGCAGTCTTTTATTTTCACATCTTTCTCCTTAAACTTCTGGAATCTTTTTTTTTCCCCCTTTCACATTCTCACTTGGTTGTTTTCCTACTTTTCTTCAAAGATCATTTGAAAATTATCTTTTGAGTATGTTCCCTTGAGTGTCTTGACATTTAGTTATTTCTGAGTTAATTTTGTCTCTTCTTGTGCATTTCTTCTAAGTTCAGTAAGTTCTTATTTTTCTTAATTTGGTGTCCTTTCCTTTCAGTTTTGAATTTATAAGTTTGTTTATGATATTTTTGAGAGAGAGAAAGAGACAGAGCGTGAGCAGGGGAGAGGGAGGGTGAGGGTAAAGAGAGAGGGAGACACAGAATCTGAACCAGGCTGCACGCTCTGAACTGTCAGCATAGATCCTGACATGGGGCTCGAACTCCTGAACCGTGAGATCATGACCTGAGCTGAAGTCGGATGCTCAACCCACTGAATCACCCAGGCGCCCCTTGAATTTCTACTCAAGGTGGTTTTCATATCCCTGAATGCACTTTTGAGAAGATTTAATTTAGTTTGGATTGGAGCCTGACAGTTTTCCTCTGCTTCAAGACCGATTGTTTTGAGGGGCAATTTTCATCAGTTGATGTGTGTTCAACATAATTTTCTGATTATTTGTAACAAACATGTAGGACTTTACTATTTTTCCCCATTCACTTTTGTTATTGGTGTGGTTGATAAGAGCTCTATTTCAGTGATATCCTCTTCTGTTAGCATAGCAAAATCCTGATCCTTAATGGATGTGTGTGTGTGTGTGTGTGTGTGTGTGTGTTGGTGGTGCATTTGGGTAGTTGCACAATTTTGAATTAAGATTGTTTACTTTGTTCTATTTGTCACTGAGGGCCACCTATTTCCCTTTTATTGCTTCTTTTCATTTCCACCTCATTTTCACCATTTGGTAAAAGGTGGCTCACTCTTTCCTCTTTGCCGCCTTCTCCCCGGAGAGACAGAGACAATGAAAACTGCCCCCTTGGACGGCCATCTTTTAGGTCCTTTGCCTGTACACTGTGCTTTGGGGTCGCAGAACATCCTTCCTCCTTCAGCATGTTCGGGGTCAGAGGGGACTCATTCTTTCATGTCTGCTTCCCTCCGGTTGCCCATACCTCTTCTCTCCTTGTCGATTTCTCTTCTGTCTGCCTTGCTTGCCTCAGAGCTTGGCGGTGGAGTGTAGGGCTTGCCCACTGGGCTTCAGGTCCCATGCAGGGTTACTTTTTGGTATATATAACTCATTATATATATATATATATATATATATATATATATATATATATATAGGAGTGCCTGGGTGGCTCAGTTGTTTGAGTGTCTGACTTCAGCTCGGGTCATGATCTCAGGGTTCATGAGCTCGAGCTCTGCGTCTGGCTCTGTGCTCACAGCTCGGAGCCTGGAGCCTGCTTGGGATTCTGTCTCCCCTCCCCCTCAAATACACACACACATACATACATGCTTTTGGTCCACTGTCATTTTCTTCATCTACACCTACCACGTCACCCGTTTCTTAACTCTTACTAGTTTTTCCTTATTTCTTGAAGTTATCATATAAAACTCATTGGGGAAATAAAAAGGGAATTAAAATATTTAACTACCCACCAAAGAATGGAAGGATATCAAGTTAGGCCTTTTATATATAACAACAGCAACAAAAGAAGTGTCCCAGCGCTTACCCTGTTTATCACCAGGTTTTTACACTTAACAATGTACTTTGAGACATTTCTCCTTATAGCTAAATGGAATCAGTTTTATAACGCCATATTAAAAAATTCTAATTTTGAAAACTGATTTCTTTTTGGTTGGTTTTGTTTTGTACCCTTGCAAAAAGTTATATAAAAAAAAAGAAGACCCTAACAGCAAGTAATATGCTTTATTAATCCCAGTGGACACATTCCTTAAAGTGTTATGAACACAAATAATCACTTACTAAAAATATTTATTGTACTCGGTCAAAATGCCCTCTGAAACGTCAACATAATTTATGCTTTAATAGGTCTTAGGGAAAAATGAGCATTTATTTGCCTGAAATCCTAATGGCACTAAATATTGTGCATTTTAAGTTCAATCTTGCAGAGGTGTTAGACAAACATTTTATGTATGGAGTGTCTTAATTTATATTTCTTGAATAATTGAATATACCCTTCTGTATCAGTTATGGGGTCTTTTGTTATTTTCTTTTGTGAGTCACATGCTCATATTTTTGAATTTCTATTATAATTGCTTTTTCCTAATTCTGAAAATGTTTATGTATTAGTTATATAACTAATATGTCTTTTTAAGCTTATTTATTTACTTTGAGAGGGAAAGAGAGAGAGAGAGAGAGAGAGAGAGAGAGAGAGAGAGAGAGAGAAAGAGAGAGCGAGCATATGCAGGGCGGGGGGCAGGGGGAGAGGGAGAGACAGAATCCCAAGCAGGCTCCACACTGTCGGCACAGAGCCCAACACGGGGCTCAATCTCACTAACGCTGAGATCATGACCTGAGCTGAAATCAAGAGTCAGACACAACTGACTGAGCCACCCAGGCACCCTTATAACTCACATGTTGATCCTTGTTATTTTTCTTTAGGTTGTTTGATAATTTTTGAAATGCTGATTATGATGATTTTGCCAGACAAGAGTTTTTAAACAGCAGAATGTATCAATATTCATGTTTTAGCCTATGGCATTGTGTTTAGATATACACTAACTTTCTAAAGCAGTATGGTGTATGAGCTAGCTTGGGGGCTCAGTCGGTTGAGTGTCCAACTTTGTCTCTCAGGTCATGATCTCAAATGGTTTGTGAATCCGAGCCCCGTGTCAGGCTCTGTGCTGACAGCTCAGAGCCTGGAGGCTGCTTCAGATTCTGTGTCCCTCTCTCGCTGCCCGTCCCCAACTTGTCCTCTGTCTCTCTGTCTCTCTCAAAAATAAACAAACATTAAAAATATTTTTTAATGTGGTTTAAGTTAAATATACTTGCAATCAAAGTTATAGAATGCTATGAACTAAGCACTGTGTGTCTCTAAACAAATATAGGGAAAGAGGAAAAAAATATGGAGTGGTAATCATTCCATTTTTCAATCTCTTCCTTCTGTTCCATTTTGTCTGTTTCAAATGCTTTATTTCTTTTTCTGAAAAACAGGAAATACAAGTATATATGTGTGTGTGTGTGTGTGTATTTATACAATATAGACACATATGTATGTAACACATATGAAAGAATCAAACGGAGGTTCAGAGAGAGAAAACAGTGTGATGAGAATGGGGGAGACAGGGGGAGGTGGGGACGCAGGGGGAGGTGGGGGAGGCAGGGGCAGAAAGGAAACCTCCTTGGCAACTTTTTAGATCATCTTCAAAATACTCCAAACATATCATCTTCGTTTTTGTTAAGCAAAGAAAACAAACACTTCCCCTTTCCCCCCCTCCTGCCTGATACCGGTTTATTTTAAAAAGGCAATGCAGGAAATTATGAATGAGAAGATAATACACTGGCTTTCAGCCGCCTCGGTGAAACATGCATACTGCCAACATTTTTGTCACCAATAATTCTCCCATAAACATGGGTCTCTCCTCTCATTATGCAAGCTGTCATGCTTTATTGAACCACATAATTTCACCTAATTAAAATAAGCAGTATGTAGATGCCTCCCCCACTTTTTTTCCGTGGCTGGACAAAAGCCAGTAACGATATTTAGAGTACCCTAAGTGGACACCATATTAAATATTCATTTTGGTGTTCCTCTGGACGATCAGATAGAACTCCTGCTGCTCTTAAATATTAACATTCATTTTATTTATCAGATGTAAAAACCCTGCACTTGTAAAGAGACAGAATGCGTTCGGTCCGTGGAGATGTTGGTAATGGTGGCAACGTGGGGGTAAGCTGGTTGCCTCGAGTTAAGTTTGTGGTGCGACCCTTGACAAAGAGCTCGAATGCGATTCGCTTCTAAACTGCTTAATTTATTTCAACTTGTACAAGTTTTGTGTAGGCAGCCTGTCGGGTATGTGAACAGATGTTTCTCAGTGTTTTTCTTCTCCATACAAAAACATAAATAAAAACAGGGGGTCTTTAGCCTTATCGGTCATCGTGCTGGAATTGCGCGGCAGCTCCCCAATGGAGACTCAGAAAAGACCCCTAATACAGGTCAGCAGAGGTGCTATTTGACCCACAGCTGGAAGGAACTCAGGTGCCCCTAGTCCAACGTAAGGCGCCAACTTAAGACATTACAACGAAACAAAGGTCGCCTTTTCCTGTGCTGCACATCAACGTGATCGTCTATGGGAGGGAAAATACTACGCAAAACACGCTCCCGGAGTTGAAAAAGGCCAAGACACGTAGCCTAACACCTACTGAGAATTCGGTCACCTTGACTGTCCCCTGAGGTGCCTCCTGTTTTGCGGAAAGCCTTAGCGGTGTCCTGAGTCACCGGTAAACTCGACCTAGGGCAGCACTGTGAGAGGAGAGTGATCACAGCCGCAGGTTACTGTCATATTAAAAAGAGATAGTTGTGTGAAGTCAGCTTACAATTTAACATATCAACACCTTTGGATTCCATTTGTTCACTTCTATTAACAGTTCTTACCTTGCAACTGAATCTCATTTTCAGACAGACTTAAGATCACGCTGAATCCCATTTGCACAGATGGGTAGGCAGACAGGAAAGCAGGAAGCTTACGGATACCAGAAGGGCTGCACTGAGCCCCGGCCATCACCCCCAATGGGAGACAGGGGGGCAACAGTGGCCCCCACAAAGATTTCCCTTACCTGGGTGACCGCTGCCCTCCCCTCCCCCCTGGGGTGTTGCATTAGGTCGACTTCCCCATAAGCTCAATAATGATGGATACGAAGTGTTACCCAGTAGATAACATGTGCTGGGAGACCCGCTCACACCTTCCTCTGACCTTTTAGACACGTTTTGTAGAAAACGTTTCCAATCCACGTGATTTAGCCATCTGACCCTTGTATTTGGTGCTTTGTCATGGCTATTCTTTTCCGCTAAATGCTCCTTGGGAAGTAGGTAACATTCCCCAAAGCCATGGTATCCATAGTGGGCTTACATTCTTTAAGTCTGTGTATATGTTAATTATAGCAAAACGGAAGAAGGTTCTGTACGGCAGGAGGAATTGTTGAATGCCTCAGTGAAGGAACCTCATATATAAAGAAAGTGTCAGTTTGTACAACAGAAGATAAATCCGCTCTCACTCTCGCCCCTCCCCACCATTTTTGCAGAGGATAACATGCCCACTGTTGTCACGCTGTAATGCGAAGCAGACTTTAATGGCAGTTTTGAACCATCTATTAGCTATTCAGACGTTTTCTGTCGTGTCCACGTCTGAAACTACCAAGGGTGTGATGTTGAGATTAATTATTTCCTGCTTCATCTGTTCCATAAAACAGCAAGAAGCAGGGTTCCTAATCAACCAAAAGTTCCTACGATGTAGGACAGGTCACTTTGCCGGCAACTTAGATTTTTTTGACGATGATCAAGTTGATCTGTCCCAGGGGGGAGGTAATGCTTTTCTAACCCGGTATTTGTCAATGTCGTTTTCCGTTTTAAACCTGATTTCGTGTACCTTTAGCGACTCTCGTAATCGTTTCCTTTCCTAAAGAGAGGGGGGATGCGAGAGGGAAAATGATGTGGGTTCTGGAAGTGTGAGCACAAGATAATCACAAGAGGGTGAGAAGTAGAAGATAAACTGGAACTTCCAAACAAAAATTTACTTCATCACATTTTGCTGAATCTATGGTGCGGTTTTATTTAAGTAATTAATTGATCAATTAGACAGAGAGAGAGCTCTTGGGCCAGCAGCCAAATATGAGGGAGCTATCATTTTTCCCTTGGAGAAAGGTACCGACGCCTGGAGGAAGATATATAACAGTCAGTGACAGACTTAAAACCCAACCTGTTACAGAGGGAAAAGAAAGGAAGGGTACTAGGTTTCTTTTGCTGCTGTTAGAAATGTTTTTCCTACCAATTCTGGAGATCAAAAGCCTGAAGTCCTTCCACCTGGCTCACATCAAGGTGTGGGCAGGACTGTGCCACTTTTGGAGGCTCAAGGGGGAGAATTGGTTCCCTTACCTTTCCAGAGGTTTAAACTAAACTAAAAAAAAATAAAATAAAATAAGTGTATTTATTTATTTTGAGAGAGAGCACGTGCATGCACAGGGGAGGGTCAGAGAGAGAGGAAGGGAGAGAATCCCAAGCAGGCTCTGGGCTGTCAGGGCAGACCCCACGTGGAGCTTGAACTCATGAAGGGTAAGATCAGGGACCTGAGCTGAAACCAAGAGCCCCACCCTGAATGGACTGAACCACCCAGGCCCCCCACCTTTCCAGACTTTGGCACTGCGGGGGCCTTCTCGTGGCCCCTTTTCTCCTCCCTCTCAGCCAGTGGGGTGATGTTTTACTCCTTCAAATGCTTCTCAGGCTACAAATTCTCCGGCTCCTTTCTCGTGCCTCCACCCTAGGCTTTATTTATTTATTTTTTAATTTTGTAATATTTATTTTTGAGAGAGAGTGAGAGAGCATGAGACACAGAATCCAAAGCAGGCTCCAGGCTCTGAGCTGTCAGCACAGAGGGCCACAGGGGGTGGGGGTGAGGCGGGTGGGGGGTGGGCTTGAACTCTCGAGCCTTGAGATCATGACCTGAGCCGAAGTCCAACGCTTACCCGACTGACCACCCAGGCACCCCCTCCATCCTCCACTTTAAAGGGCCCCAAGGATTGGGTCTACCTGGGTTCTTCAGAATCAGCTTCCTATCTTAGTTTACTTAATTAGCAATGCCAGTTCTATCTGCAGCCTTCATACTGCTATGCCCTGTGATAGAATTTATTCACGGATTCCAGAGATTACGATTATTGTGCCACATAGCCAGTAAACTTGAAGGGTTCCCTGCAGCATCCCTCAGACCCTTCCAGGCATGGTTGAGATTCCCCAAGGAACACACGCTGAGATGCTGAGGTTTGAGGCCAGGGGGCTTCCTGGGAAGCATATTCAGAAGCATGACCTTCCAAGGCTCGAAGCAAGGTTGGGCAGAAGGTGCGGGTCAACTTCAAAGTGGTTGGAACACAGGACGCACAAGAGTCAAAGCAGAGCAGGAGCGCTGGGCTCGGGAGACCCCCTCCCACTTGGGGTGGAGGCGGGGTGGAGGGAGGGAGGGGAGGTGGTGGTGGCCTGGCGCCACTTTACCCTCCCCTGTTCTCTGCAATGCCCAGTCCCTGAATGCAGAGTGGCTCAGGGACAGGTAAACAGAATGGAACACTGGGCTCCCTGAGAGCAATTCCTGGAGACAGTGTCACCTTTGGTCCATCAGCAGCTGGTACGACTGGGCTCGTCCCAAAGGGGTCATCAGACAGCTCTAAGCTGATTGGACGGAGGCCTGTCTGCAGACACGACAGGCTAAGAATACGGAGCCCTGATTACCTCCACTCCAGATCATTCCCTGGGAGGACGTTCCACAATGGAAGAGGGAAGTGGGGAAGACCAGTCTAAGGAGGCCACCCAAGGATCCAGAGCAACGGCTCAGAGGTTTGTCCAGGGAGGAAGGTTGGAAGGCCCTAGGAACCGAGAGCCCCAAAATCCTCCAGGAAGGGATTGACTCTTTGCCACAGCCCAGCTGGGGGCACTTCATACCTAATGGCGCATTTGCAAATGACAGAAATTTTAATGACAAGTAATTAAGATGAGGCTGGTAATCATATTACAACACAAAGATAAACCACGGGACCGCCAGTTTATCAAGGAGAACCAGCGGAAACAATAGAGCCATCAGCCAACAATTCGGTAGCGTAGGCAGGCTAACAGCGGGTTGTGATCCCAGAGGCGGAAAACGTCCCAGGAGATTGGAAAGAGACAGAGAGAGCCACCTGTATACAGCTGTAAATTAGGGCTCCAAATGCCCTAGTTTTGCGGTCCTTTCTCAGGTTAGATGCCAGAGTTCTATCTCAGCTTCCCCCACCAGCACCTGGCTCCTGTGGTTCCCCCTCAAGTTAAATCCCTCCTAAAACTTCGCATTGTTTCTTTCATTAAGTGGTGGTAAAAGATAAACCATTGAAAAGGTTTTTAATCCTTTTTAGGTATACCCTTCAGGGGCATTACTTGTATTCCCATCCTTGTGTAGAATATGAAATGGTCATCCCCAAACTTCAGATTAAAAACCTGTTAGCATGAATCCCTCACACACCCTTTTAGAAATGTAGTCGAGCATTTGAAGTCTCATCGTCCACTCGCAATGCTTTGTCTAAATTATATGTCTAAAACCACACGTGCACGTGCGTCTACATTGCATGCAATGGAAATGCAATTGTGTACATTTTCTTTACATTCACATAGTATATTTTACAAAAAGAAATTCTGTAGATCAAGAGCTAAGAAGATACCACTTCTCATTCAGCTCCCTCTGATCTCACTACTAGACTGGCTTTGAGGTCTCCAGTGAACTTGTATTGACTTTTATTGACAGCTTCCTCTGTGGCCGCCGCTTGATGTATAATCCATTTATAAGCCCTGGGAAGTAGATGCGTCTCAGACGAAAACCCCATTTAACAGATGAGGAGTCTGAGGCACTGAAGTTGAATTAAGCTGCCCAAGGTCACACGGTTATGAATGGGCCCATTGAGGCTTTGGTCCCAAGCACTAGCTCTCCTGCAGCCTATCTCATGACCAGCCTGTAAGAGCTCCAATCGTGGTGGGACTATCCCGCCTGCCACCTTGTTTGATTTTTTATTCTCTTTAAATATAGATAACTACTTATCTATTTCAAACGCATGTCCTTTTGGTTGTTGTTTGGTAGCATTTCGAAAATATACTAAAAACTGTTGTATAACATGAATGATGTGAGAAGGGAGAGGAAACGTCCTCAGGTGGTCTCCCGATGAAGTATTACTCATTTTTTTTTGAAAGTTTATTTCTTTTGAGAGAAAGAGAGAGTGTGCATGCATGTGGGAGAGGGGTAGAGAGGGAGGGAGAGAGAGAGAATCCCAAGTAGACCCCATGCTCAGTGCATGGCCTGACACAGGGCTCGAACCCACGACCCAGGGCTCAAACCCATGACCCAGGGATCATGACCTGAGCCGAAACCAAGAGTCAGATGCTCAACGGACTGAGCCACCCAAGCACCCCTTACTCGATTTTTAAATGCTCAAATGCTAATTTGAAATGTTACAATGTTGCTCCATACTTCAAACATTCAAACCTTTAGTTCTTGCCTTGGACAAAAGGACACAATTCAATTGCAGAAAATAGAGAAAGTGATTCATGTTGATATTGACTGATGAAAAAACTGCTATCGCCCTTTATCCCCAGTAAGAAGAATTACTGTGTGTTCTTTTTGGGGTTTTGAGGAAAATGATTTAAGATGATATGGTATTTCATTTAAAAAAAATATTGGATATTGGGGCACCTGGGTGGCTCAGTTGGTTGAGCGTCCAGCTGCAGCTCAGGTCATGATCTCACAGTCCGTGAGTTCAAGCCCTGCGTCGGGCTCTGTGCTGACAGCTCAGAGCCTGGAGCCTGCTTCAGATTCTGTGTCTGCCTCTCTCTCTGCCCCTCTCCCACTCATGCACTGTCTCTCTCTGTCTCAAAAATAAATAAACATTAAGAAAATGTTTAAAAAATATTGGATATATATGATAACCATAGTTTATGCCACAGATCAAATCTTAAAATATATTTTAACTCCTATAATTTTATGAATACATCGTAAGAACCTTCCAACCTATTTCTACTTGTATCAGCCATTTAATGACATATTTTATTTGTATATATTTGCATGTATATTTCAGAATCTATTTTGAGGGGCGTGGGATATATCTTTACTGTGAATTGAGGTTCTTTATACTATAGTTGAATAAGTTGATCTGTCACTAATGAAGTGTTCTGGTTTCTTTTATGGAAATTAACTCTCTTTTTACTTTATTTTCCCTCTATTTTCACATATCTCATTAGCATTGTAACCATGCCTATACACTTTAAAAATATTGAACTTCAGATGCCAGACCTATGCATTAGGGATAGATGAGAAGGAGAAGATCACACATCCAAGCGATATAATATAGCATCACTAAGGCAAGAGGAAGGATCTAGGGAAGAGTTGAGAGGGATGAATATTCTACATGTGTTGAGAAGTCGTCTTTTCCCCACTCAACTGGCCTTTCTTGTGGAGTAGGGCCAATGCCATGTTCTGTTGCTACCTCCTTTGACAGGTGGCTGTGAAGAAAATACCCAAACCACAAATGACACTTGTGTTACTGTTCTATGTCTGAGTAACAAAAGGAAAACAGTCTGAAAGTTCCCCTCATGATTAGACGGGGTTTCCAAAAGGCCCCAGTGATATCACTCATAGTGGGTACCCAAGAGAAAAGAAAACACATGTCTACACAGAAACTTCTACGATATTCATTAGAGCCAAAAGGTGGAAACAACTTAAATGTCCTTCAGCAGATGAATGGTTAGACAAATGTGATATGTACATGACATGGAACATTATAAGGAATGAAATACTGACACCTGCTACAACATGGATGAACCATGAAGACGTCACGCTGAGTGAAAGAAACCAGTCACAAAAACCCACATGCTCTATGATTTCATTCCTATGAAAGTTTGAAACAGAAGAATCTATAAAGACAAAAAGTAGATGAGCAGTGGTCTAGGGCTGGGGGAAGGAAGGGGAGAGAAGGGTGATGGTTAAAGCATACAGATTTTTTTTTTCCTCAGGTGATGAAAATGTTCCAAAAATGACTCTGGTAATGGCTGTAGGGATTTGATAAAATACCACTGAAATCTGTACTTTAAAGGAGTAAATTGTGTGATATGTGAATTATATCATAATAAAGCTATGTCATTAAAAAATTGAATTTCATAATTTACATACAGGCATAGAAAAAGTATTGGCAGGTTTTGGATCCAAATCTTAACGCCGAAGGGCACGGGGGTGGCTTAGTTGGTTAAATGTCTGACTTGGGCTCAGGTCATGATCTCACAGTTTGTGACCTCGAGCCTTGTGTCAGGCTCTGTGCTGCCAGTGTGGGTCCTGCTTCGGATCCTCTGTCTGCCTTTCTCTCTGCCCCTCTCCCCTCCTCTCAAAAATAAACAAACAGAAAAAAACATGTATTAACATTGGCTTATCTCTGAGCCTCAGAGTTACTGTTGATTTCTACCTTTCACTTTGTGCTTCCAAATTTGCTACTATATGTGTATACACATACTTGTTTGTATGTATATACGTACATATTTATTAATACTTGCTCTGATTTTTAAAATACCATTTTTATATTATATTGCATTCCAGTAACTATAAATGTCATGGGAATTATTGATCAAGATCTGACATGACATAAAGCTAAGTTCTGATGGGAAAAAGATGATACAAGCCTTTTGAGAACACATGGTGGGGAAAAATAGAGGTTATGGTACCACAGCTGTGGGGTATGCATATGCTCTACTTGGGGTGTGCATTTCTGGAGAAAAAATGCATTATCTGGCTATATTAACTCTGGCAGATCTTGCTTTTTTTACTTGTCCCCACATAAAGCTCAAATGTAGATATTGCACTCCAGCGTTCGTCTAAGATCACAGAATGAAGTAACCCATTGTGTGAAAGTATCGAGAATTACAGCTTATAAGTAAGTATCCTTGTGGATTTGCTTTTGTTTGTAGCTATTGTCTTTTCACAGTAAGCGTGGCCAAGTGAAACATAACCACTAGCTGAATGCTCACTTTACACAATCTGTAATATTTCTAAAAGCAACCTGAGGACTGAGTATAGGGAAAAATGTTACTTTTTTCCTGGGTTTTATGACTAAAAACTGAAGAACAAATACATTAATGCATTGGGTTGGATTGTACAAAATTGCCATTGTATATGATAGAAACAGCGAGCTAGTGGCAATTTCATAGGACTCAACTTAACGTAAATATGATTAATGCATAGTTTCCCCGATGGAAATATTTTAGTTTTAGATCCTTTCATTCGATTAATATTATTAGGGCAAACACTGGTCTTTTAATTATTCACTCAGACATTCTGCTTTTTTACCCTTTGACAGCTATTTTTTATGCACAAAATATCATAATCAGCTGGATGCACTCTCACTGTTGCATGAATTAATCCCTGCAAAAGCTAATTAGTTTCTTAAGTATAGAAGTACCTAAAATTAATTTTAACTAATACAGCTGTATCTCTGACCTCTAGCCCAACGTGTAAAGAAGGAAGAGATGTAATTTTCAATAGGACTCCTGGCTATTCTCAAACTAATTCCTTTGAAATCAACATGTAATTGTTGGATATCCACAGAGCACAGCTATCGTGAAAGGCACAAAGACAAAACTCATTGCCAGTCATCAGTCCAGCAGAGAATTAGACATGTTGGCACCAAAGATCGGCAAAGCGCAGGTACACAACGCATGTATACAACAAAGTGCAATACAACACATCAGGGAACAAAGGGGTTGTTAGAGGTAGATTAATCTGTCCTTAGCACATTGTTGAAGTTAATGAAGATAAGCTTATTTTTAGGGATCCGTCATTGGGTGGAGTCCCAACAATGAAAGGAGCTATTTAACAAGAAATTGTTGGACTCTAGGCTGTCTTTCCGGTCATCTTACCCCCTCATCTGTTGCCTTTCCTTTGGGTGATGGTGGAGTGGCCCGGGGCATTAGCAGGGTGTCTGCTGGGAAGACGGTGAGTCAGGTGTACATTTAGAATGAGTTTGGCGGAATAGTTATGTTGTTTACAGTTACTTCCATATGGAATTGACTCAGGCTAGGCATTCTTGGGTAGAAAAGGATTCTTCTGTCACTGTGCATTACACCCAGGGTCATGACACCCTCTTGCCAGGTACAGTTGTATCACAATATCAAGGTATCCTCAAGCATGTACCCCCGAAAGTGTCTGTCTCTAAATTTGAAATGTTTAGAGAGAGAGTCTAGTCTATGGAACATTCTTCAAAGTCGTCCAACTCATATATGAAAAAAAAAAAGTAGATGAAACTTCCTCAGATTTGATAATCCTATGATTTTTCATAATAGTAACAAGTTTTTAGACAGAAGTAAGTTCTAAGCTATCGATAATCTGAAACGTATTTTGATCAATCATGATGAATGTAATACTGAATTACATTTCTTTACCGTCTACAGTAAAAAATATGATATAATGTTATCCTTGATATTATAATACGTATGATATATTACATGTAACTATATTATAATATATAAATATTACCTTTATTATAGAAAAGATTATCACCAGTGCTATACAGATCTGGCAGATAACTCATTCATGAAAATATTGCATCATATTACACAATTTGTGATTTTTATACTTTTCATCAGCTTAAAATTTTTTTAACATTTATTTATTTTTGAGAGACAGAGAGAGACAGGCCGTGAGCAGGGGAGGGGCAGAGAGAGAGAGGGAAACACAGAATCTGAAGCAGGCTGCAGGCTCTGAGCTGTCAGCACAGAGCCTGACGCGGGGCTCAAACTCATGAACTGTGAGATCATGACCTGAGCCAAAGTCAGACACTTAACTGACTGAGCCACCCAGGTGCCCCTTCTTCTTCTTCTTCTTCTTCTTCTTCTTCTTCTTCTTCTTCTTCTTCTTCTTCTTTCTTAGTTTTAAGTAATGTTTAAGATCGTGGGATTTCTTTTCTCACTTGGAAAAATATGCACTTTCCCATCAAAATTTTTTACTCATAGTTTTCTATCCCTTTTCTTATCCAGGACTCCAAAAATTCTCAGAGGTTCAGGCTCTACAAACCCAAATCTTCCCATTGTTCTGAGAAAGTAGATGGAGGAATTACTTTGTGATCACTAGTGGAATAAGTGAAATCTCCAGGAGGAAAAGCAACAGAACTTTGGAATGTGGAAGAAAGGCAGGCAAATACATCATTTCAGGTGAGGGGCACTTGAGCAAGGGCATAACTGTATGTGGTTATTGCACACTCGGAAGTGGTGTGTGAAGGACAGAAGAAGGATTTGACCAGAGGTGGGGTTCGAGCCAGGTGTTGGAGAACACTAAATACCACAGTGACCTTTCCTCGGCCAGCCATGGTGAGTCACTGGAGTTCTTTGAACAGATAAGTGAATTATCTCTCTTTTATTAAGAAAGATTATTATTTATTATCTGTCTTTTATTAAGAAAGATCTGGCAGCAGTATGGGAGATGAATACAAAAAGCCATAGATTTTATCCAGGGAAAGCACTGCAGAGCAATTGAAATAGTTCATGTAAGAGATGATAAGCATCTGACCCAGAGACACGGTCATGGGGATAGAGCCAGGCTAAGACTATGAGGCCAATATAGATTAGCAATTTTCTGGATTGCGTGAGCGGAGCCTGGTAGGCAAAGGCCAAATGAGAGCTGGGAGGACCTAAATATAATTTCAAGTGTGTGCAAGTGGGAGAATAAAGGAGAATTGCGACAAGGAGTGTGATAGCAGGTAGCAGAATCTTGGGCAGGGGTATAATCAAAGTCCACTGAATTGACTGGGAGCCCACGACATTTAGGGTTACCCAGTGTTCACATGTTTGAAGGGAAACCGATCAGACATCTTAGCTGGAGTGACAATCACTTAGAATAATAATAATAAAAAAAGAATCCTAGAGACAAAAATTCTGAAAACATCTACAATTAAAGAATTGAAGGGATTGCCAGAAAATTAAAAAAAAAAAAGTGAGCCAAGAATTTTGATTTGCATTAGTACTTTTTCCTCTAGCTACTTAAGTAATTTTAAAAAAAATACATTGAACACAATCATTAAAATAGCTGTAACACAGATAATTTGTGACTTGAAAGAAAAAATATCGCCCTAGTCTTTAATTATAGATCAGTGATAGCTGTTCTTTATTGACTACTCACTATGTGTCAGACCGTATGTTAAGAGCTTTACACGTATTAACCCACTCAATTCTCCTGATGATCCATAACTAAGTACTATTATAAATATTCCCACTTGCAAAAGGAACCAGTAGTGCAAAGAGGTAAAATATCTTGCCCAAGATGTCAGGGGGTAAACTGAGGAACCTGAGTTTCCACACCAGCATCCTGGCTTCAGACTCCATTGTCTCCACCATAGCAGGAAACTCAAATTTAGGAAAATGTTTTGATTGACAAGGAAGAAACACACAATCCACCTTCACCCATAAGCTTGGACACTGGAGTCTGGCATTCCCCCCCACATGCGGTACTCATAATATTGGCATGGCTTTACCATTTCAGGAGACTCTTGCCCCAACAAATGGCCTGGTCGTTCATTACAGAAACTCCCCATCCACCCTTCAGTGTAAAGATCAACAGGCAGCCTGGGGCCTAAGTTTCTTGGAATCTCTTGCCTCCAAAGCTCTTGCTCTGCCGTTTCCACCAATGTTCAACAGTTGTATCATAACCCTCACACACTCTTGATTAGCCCCTACTTTGGAAGACCTGCCCGAACTAAACCTCAAGTTCACACCGATTCCCACCTTGCCCCCCTGCCTCTGACGCCTCGCCAAAAGTCCTTGGATTTGGTGTTCTCCCTCATAGCAGTAAGAGATGAGCTCAACTCCGTCTTATGTGCAGATTGCCTAGTGGTTTTAGGGAACTGGCATTTGACAACACCGTACTTGTTGCTATAATTCTAACAAAATGGCAGATATTCATGAGCAAGAAGGCACACCCTAGAGAAAGAAATTCTAATTTAAAAAGCAAGTTTCTATGGAAAGGAAAAATTAACAACAGAACAGATGATACACTGCTCGAGACCACTGAATAAGAGATTTCAAGAAGAGGAGGATTTTCTTTAGGGTACCTATCCACTGAAGGGGGATTAAGAAGAAAACAAATCTCTAGTAAATTTTTTACCAGGAGAATGATGCCCATCACATTTCAATTAGAGCCTTTATCGTGTGCTATGGGTTAAAAGTTTCTAATGCTTTGCAAATGTTAACTTATTTAATCTTCGTAGCAGCCCTGTGGGGGTAGGGCCTATTATTATTCTCATTTTACAGAGAGGAATAGAGAGGTTATATAGCCTGCCCATGGTTACATAACTCCATAGATGGAGCCAGGATTTAATCAGGCAGTCTACATCTAAAGGGCAGTTCATTACACAACTTCGCTAGGAAAGTCATGGATATCCATTGAGCATTGCGTTCATAGAGAAAGATTGTATTTCTGTGGAGAGCGTCCATGGCTTCAAGCATCAATTTCTTTGACATTTCCTTTCCACCTTTCCCTATCTGGAATGTAACTACCATCTCTCAAGATTGAACCAAATGTTACCTCCCCCAGAAGGCTTTCCTGGCTCTTGGTGTAGAAATGCAGAATCACGGACAGTTCCTCCTTGGGGTGATGGTGCACCTCTGCCCCTGTCCAGCTTAATTGCTGATTTATTTATTTATTTATTTAGCCCTATACAATTGTAAGCTTCTTATGTTTCCCATCTCTGGTCCATAACACATGAGAGTTGAAGTAAAAAAAAAAAATATTATCGGTTTCATTGAGTGATCTTTCACCCACTAAATTTGAGAATGTATCATGCATTCAGGGCAGCATGATAAAACCACAGGGAATTTTCTTCTCTGCGGGTGATGCTGCCTCCCTGGTCCCTCCCTGTAAAGTCTCAGAGTCTGAACATTCCTGCTTCTTCCATACCTCCTACCTCCTACCTTCCATACCCCCTAAGCTTCTGTGTCTGCTTTGGCAATTGCATTCTGAAACATAGTTCTGACCATATGGCTTATTTCTTTTATCGGCCTCCCCCCAGATTCTGAAGTCCTCGCTGAGGCAGCTGGCCTGATAATCCTGGTTGTCCTCTTTAGTGGCCTGTGTGGGCTGATGTTTGGCCCTGGCAATGGACTTTGATCTGAATTACTTTTGTCAAAGTGCTGTAAGGGAAAGAGCCTGGGATCCAACTCCTGACAGCTATTAGCAATGCAAATATGAAGGTCCTATATCAGACTTTCTTATGAGCAGAATAAACAAAATAATGAACTCATTAGCAAGGCCTTGTGAAATATTCAAGCTTTGAGAACTTTGACATGGAAGGCCTAAGTATGTAGTAGAACTAATTCCTTCATTCTGCTTGAGGCATGTTAAAGAAAATATTCTAATCTTTAAAGGCACTCTAAACGGTTATCATGAGTAATTTAACATTCTTCTTGGCATTTATCTTTCGGATATCCTATGGACATGAAATAATTTTGCATGACCCACAGGAAAATTCCTCCGTGCCATAATCTTAACTCAAAAATTTCTGGTTGGGGCGCCTGGGTGGCTCAGTTGGTTGAGCATCCGACTCTTGATTTTGGCTCAGGTCATGATCTCATGGTTCCTGAGTTTGAGCCCAGTGTCAGGCTCTGAACGGACATTGTGGAGCCTGCTTGGGATTCTCCCTCTTCCCTCTGTCCCTTCTCTACTTGCACTCTATCTCAAAATTAATAAATAAACTTTAAAAAAATTAAAAAAAAATTCTGGCTGACAGGTTGGGAAAATTATTCTAGACTAGAGTATAAGGGCATCGGCTTTAATTTCTACCCTGTCACTTGGAAAAGTCACTAACTTTTTTCAGTCTCAATTTCCTAATTTATCTATATCTATATCTTTATCATCTATATCTATACCTACATCTAATATCTTACCTATCATCTGTATCTATATATCAATCTGAACACGTATAACCTATCTCCTTGTCATTGTACATATTTTTTAAAGTGACATTACTTGTAATAACATAGTTTTCGAACAACCCTGTGTATTACTTTCTTTGACGAAAGCACATGCATGAAATAACTTAAAGAAACATCAAAATACTTGCTTCTACCACAACTGTGATTAGAATCAGAATTTGTTTCATGGGATAGATCTTTCTATGCAAATTAACTTTTTAATTTAATTCATTGCCCATTCATTCAAATTATATACGACCTTGTTTACTCTCCTGGGGATATGTCAGCCACATAATATTTCTTAATCAAAGAAATTTACCCAAATTAACTGCCAATTTGCTCAAGAAAGAAATAGGAAAAATGCGAGCTTGTGTGAAGTCACCTGTCCAGACATAGTGTATTTCATAAAAACAAAATTGTCCAGTCTGTTTATTTTCACACATTATCTGCTCTCTGGCTTCCATAAATAAGAATTATGTAAATAATAAATTGTAAATCATAAAGGACTTTAAAATCAATTTTGCTTCCCATTTACATAGAAGGAAAAGTATCAAAGCTCAAATATTTTGAGTTTGCCTACAAGTCACAGTACAACAAGCCCATTGATGTAATTCAAGGAAAAGAACCAATTTAGTAGATTCATGATGGAGATGTAGTCAATATATTTTTTTGCTACAAATGACCCTTTTTTATTTTTGTAGGGAAAATGGAAGAAGGGAACATTAAAAATATAACATTTGAGTTAAAAATGCAATTTCTGCTACTTTGTAGCAGTTTCCACTCAAGAGATACTTGAATCATGGCTGTATTCCCTGTGGTATCCTGTGCATGAACATGAACTCCTGGAATTAAGCTCCATAACCCATGGTAGTCTTCCTGGAATACAGGAGCCATTCAGTTCCTGTTTAATAATTTTTAACATCAGTTAGAAATACAATAACCTGGAGAGTGTGGAGGCTTACTTTGATGTAGATAAGTTATAGTCTAAAATTTTATAGTCCATAAGCCTCATTTTCATTTATATCCTGCTTGTATATTTTGTCCTTCTTTGAAACCAAAGCCTGACCAGACACTGAGATCTTTGTTCACTACAAAATTGGGAGTATTCAAAGGGAAATATACAAAGAAATGCATAAGAAAATTCATTTTATGAATAACGAAGAATGGCCATGTGTATCCATCTTGAAATCAGGTGTCGTGACTTCCTGGCTATGTGAACTTCAACCTAGCCTCATCCCGCTGTGCCCTGCCATTCCCTGATCTGTTAATCTCGATGACATCCCTCAACCTTGGAGCATAGTTGTGACATTTAAATGAGATAACATAAGTACCTCGTATGTTGCAAAGAAAATGTTAGGCAAGACGTAAATCTCGGTTCCCTTCACTTCTTTCTGCTCTCACTGCAATCTTTATGTCCAAGCTGCTCTCCGAAGTAGAAGCCATAACTTGATATTTTGAATCCAAAACTTTTTTCCCAGACTTCAGTTTCCTCAGTTGATTTTCAGTTTTTTTGACAACTACCGACTATTCATGACATTTTAATAGGTTTACCAACGTATCTATATTAAAATCAAATTTGGCATTGGCAAAGAGGGAATGTAGACATTTCAGATAGATGGTCTTGCATGCGATATACTGGCCAAGTGATCTTGGACAAGTTATTTAACCTTCCAAAGACTCTTTTATCTTTATTTCCTAGAAAGTGGGGATAATGATTTCTATCAGGTAGACTTTTTTTTTTAACGTTTATTTATTTTTGGGACAGAGAGAGACAGAGCATGAACGGGGGAGGGGCAGAGAGAGGGGGAGACACAGAGTCGGAAACAGGCTCCAGGCTCTGAGCCATCAGCCCAGAGCCTGATGCGGGGCTCGAACTCACGGACCGCAAGATCGTGACCTGAGCTGAAGTCGGACGCTTAACCGATTGCGCCACCCAGGCGCCCCTATCAGGTAGACTTTTAACACAAAGCAGACAAACACCCTAACATAGCATCTGGCACAGCATATGTATTTAAGTTTCATAAGAGGCGACATGATAAAGACGATAAAATCCACCATTCACTGGTGCCCACCTTCTGCCTTGAACGCTCAAATTAGCATGTTTTAGAATGTTTTAGAATGATCTGAACTAAGCATCCTTAATAAAGATTGAATGTCTAACTAATTCATTAGACAGACTTTAACACGCTCTGTAAGTATTAACTAACAACAGGAATAAAGGTCTGAAGTTCCTTTGCTAGGTCTTAAACCCCTAATTCTACTCACTGGAGTATTTCACTGATAAAAAAAAAAATCCAATTGGGTGAAGAGTTCTGTCTCTTTCTCTGTGAGATAATAAAGAGCGACACCATTTGCAATGTCTGAGTAAAGAGTTTGAATTTATTGGTGATTAGAAAATATCTAGAATAGCTGTTAGATCAAGTAAATTCGTAGAGTGTCCCCCTCTGAGTCTGGCGACCCAGACAATGCAAGACGTGACAGGGTTTTCCATGATCCTAGTTGATATCCCACCCCGGTTCCCTTACAAAAATGGCAGAACATCTTTCATAATATGTATTTTTGCTATGTTGGTGAACTATAGTGTTCCTTATACTCTATTAAAATGCTCCCCTTTCAGGAAGACTTTGCGTATTTTGGGAAGAAAAGAGAGTCTCCCGGAATGTTCTTTATCAGTTTCAGAGATGAGGAAAACTGAATAAGGGGAGTTGCAGATGGTGCTGCCTTTTGAGGGTCCCCTCGACCTGCACAAGCATCCTTTCCATCCACCAACTGAAATAAATGATCCAGTAACTGTGAGTCAGATCTAAACGAAGATTCACAGAAGAAATAAAAATAGTATTTTTGACTGAAATGTTATTATTAAAAATACATCCTTCTGAAATCAGAAAGACAAGAACTAACAAGTGTTGGTGACAGATAGCGAAAAGGGAATCCTTCTGCGCTGTTGGTGGGAATGCAAACCAGTGTGGCCACGGTGGAAGACAGTATGGAGGCTCCTCAAAAAAATTAAAAATAAAAATAACATTTGATCCAATAATTCCACTACTGGGTATTTACTCAAAGAAAACAAAGGCACTAATTTGAAAAGATATATGCATTCCTATATTGATTGCAATATTGTTTACCATAGCCAAGATATGTATGTTTACCAGTGCCCATCGATACATGAATGGATAAGGAAGATGTGATACTTATATATCCAACGGACTGCAATTCAGCTGTAAGAGAGGATAAGGCTTTGTCATTTGTGACAACACAGATGGATCTAGAAGGTATTATGCTAAGTGAAGTAAGTCAGACTGAGAAAGACCAATACCGTATGATTTCACTCATATGTGGAATCTAAACAAAACAATACACGTGAATAAACAAAAACAGAATCAGACCTGTAAATACAGAAAACAAACTGATGGTTGCTGGAAGGGAGTGTGGGGGGGTAGAAAAATGGGTGAAAGGGAATGGGAGAGACAGGCTTCCAGTTACGGAATAAATAACCACAGGGATTAATGGCACAGCACAGGGAATATAGTGAATGATACCGCAATAGCTTTGTATAGTGACAAATGGTAGAGACACTTGTGCGCATAACCTATAGAGAAGGTGCATCATGATGTTGTGCACCTAAAACTAACGTGCATTGTGTATCAGCTCTACTCAAAAAAAAAAAAAAAAAAGAATGGAAAGAAAATCTTTCTTGGGTATGAATATGTGCTATCTTTTCAGTTAAAGAAAATATGTCTCCAAAGAATTGTTTGCAACAAATATATAGGTACGTGTATGTATGTGTATACAGGTGTGTAAACATAATATGTATGTATTGTTTTATGCATATGTATATATAGAGAGATATGTGTGTGTATTTGTTATTTGTTTTTGTTTTGTTTTGAAAAAGCACTTGAAAGTTTTCTAGGTGGACCTATCTCTGACTATCAAATGAAAGGTGAAACATTTCCAGAAGCACAGGGAAAAGAACAAACCAATTCCCAAGTGGAATATTCCATTTAGAGCCAAGCCAAGTTGGGGGCTGGGCTGCTAAGATGGCTCTTGCACTATGTCCCGAGGACAGCACTGTCCTGCCCAAAGGAGTGGTTTTCCTGCTGAGGCTCAGACAGTTCCTACACCCACAGCTGCTATCAGGAGCCGGGCCTCATCCCTCTGTAGATCCTCCAACAACAACACATTGGTGGAGACTCCACAGAGGGAC
Source organism: Felis catus (assembly GCF_018350175.1). Taxonomy (NCBI): domain Eukaryota; kingdom Metazoa; phylum Chordata; class Mammalia; order Carnivora; family Felidae; genus Felis; species Felis catus. The sequence continues at coordinate 75,167,201 of NC_058368.1, forward strand.
GTCATGCCTGTTGCCTTGGATAATAAAGCAGTATTCCCACCTGGAGCATATCCAAGGAAAGGAGGCTGGGAAAGAACAAAACAGATCATGCATCCAGGCACGCCCCCAGCCTAGCCTGCATACCCCAGCCCAGACAGGGAAATGCAGAAAACAGAGCCACTCTCAGAACATTCCAGTGACACTCTCGGAATGCCTCTCCCTGATGCCATTCATCCCACAGGAATATGCAGTGTGCATGTTTAGAACATTTTGAAGACCCTACCTTTACATGGTACTCTGGCACTTAGACATCCTTTTAGCCAAAAACCAAGTAATGGGATTCTCCAATTCCGCCAACGAAAGAATTTTCCTTTTAAGTGAAGAGTGTCATCCCCTATTGCAGTTTGCAAAGAGGTACCTAAAGACGTACCAATTTTCAGGAAAAGGCCCCCACAATAAGATCTGAGGTTATTTCTTCTTGTCATAAGAAATATATTTATAGGGGCGCCTGGGTGGCGCAGTCGGTTAAGCATCCGACTTCAGCCAGGTCACGATCTCGCGGTCCGTGAGTTCGAGCCCCGCGTCAGGCTCTGGGCTGATGGCTCCGAGCCTGGAGCCTGTTTCCGATTCTGGGTCTCCCTCTCTCTCTGCCCCTCCCCCGTTCATGCTCTGTCTCTCTCTGTCCCAAAAATAAATAAATGTTGGAAAAAAATTTAAAAAAAAAGAAATATATTTATAAAAAACATATAAGACATGCTTTCCAAAACCACATTAGATATATACATCCCTCTATATACACACACATACATTTGTGTGCTCATATGCCCGTCCTCTAGGATTGGATAATGATGAAATTTGAAACAGATTAAAAAGCAAAGTTAGGAAGATTATTATGTTAACTGGCTTTATGTACTTTCAAAAGAATACACTGGTAATTTAAAATACTTTGCACTTTTCATACTGACTAGGGTGTTAGGAGACAAGCCTGTTTGGCTAAGATGAGTCAACATCACACACAATAACGTGGCTTCGGGAAAAAAACTTCAGATTTACCTAAAGGTATAAAATGCCTATAATTTCTGGCAGCTTTGCATGGCCCTTAGGTAAAACAATTGGCTTGCCAGCAAATCTAACAAGTGTAAATCTATAAAATAGTTCGGAGTAATGGAAACGTTTATTGGCATTTACCTGGGTATACTGGAACACTGTATGAGTGAGGTGAAAATCAGTTTCGGAACACTTATTATGTAATAATCAATACAGATCTTCCCAGCTAATGCATGCTTGTGCTAACTGAGCAGTGTTGTTTATTCCATTAACTCAGGCACCATTTGGCTTTGCAAACACTGAGGCAGTAAGACGAGAAGCCAAAACGAGAGAAAGAAGAGGAGAAGGAAGTTCTTTATCCACCCCCCCATTCTGTGATTTTTATGGGTCACTGCATACAGCGTGCACAACATTTTGTTATGCCTTGAGGTCCACCATTACACTGCTCAGTTTGTACCAGGAGGAGGAAGAAGGGGACGTTTCTGTGAATGTTTCATTTCCAGTGCCATACCCTGAGTTCCCTCTCTCGCTCTCTCTCTCTCTTAGTAACTGGGGAGGTGTATACGCAAGGGGAAAGTTGCTTTATGAAATGGTGCTTCCGTGAATCTCTTCCAAAATCAAACACCTCGATTAAGCCCCGGTGTTTCAGGCACCGGGTTTTGAAATGTGTCTACTTGAATCCCTACCCGCACATGTCTCACCAGTATCTCTGTTACAACATCTGGTGGTTTCTATACAAAGCCTTTGGCACCAGTGGGCAGGTTTATGGGGAGGGTGTTCTCCCCGTATAACCATACAAAGTGATCGGTACGGATTTAGCTCAAACCATCCTTCAGCATGATAAATTTTATTCTAGAACAACATGCAAATAAGGCTCATTCTTCATTGGGGGAGTTTTCAAGGTGGGAGAAACGCAAGGAAAGGAGAATTCCAATGGATTCTTTCTCGAGGTTTCTCTCTCTCTCTCTCTCTCTCTCTCTTTTTAAATACAACTTTAAAGGTTGTTCAGCTGAACTTGGAAAAATGGTTATGATTACACAAAATCCCTTAAAAATTTTAAAAAGTGAGGAAAAAAATGACAGAGATGCTCGTGAATGAAACTGGTCCAAGAGGTTCACATAGTAGGTGCTGGTCAGTGACATTTCTGTGCCTGGACTCTGAACATGCCTATTTCCTTTCATCATAGGAAGTAGTAATTCCTTTTTTTAAAAGTGTTTATTTATTTATTTTGAGCTGGGGGAGAGTGGAGAGAAAGAGGCAGAGAGAGAGAGAGAGAGAGAATCCCAAGGAGGCTCCATAAAGTCAGTGCAGAGCCCGATGCAGGGCCTGATCTCATGACGGTGAGATCAGAACCTGAGCTGATATCAAGAGTTGGGTGCTTAACCACCTGAACCACCCAGGGGCCCCAGGACTAGTAATTCTTGACAATAGTCTCTCTCCCCCATCCCCCCCCCCCATCGAAGTCTATGGAACCGAGCAACTGGAATAAATACAATACAATAAAATTAAAAAAAAAAAAAAAAAACAAAAAAACCACACACTGGGGTGTGTCCATGTGTGGATTCTAGTGAATCAGTCCCATAATGCTTCCAGTAGATGCTGCCTTCTTAGGAATATAAACGAACTAACTTGTTGAAGAATGAAAGTTATGTATTTAGCTAGTAGTGTTCATTGGCATACATTTGCCCAGTCTATGGTATTTGAAACCACATTAATCACTTTGACTGACTTCTTACAGTCCTAGGGAAAAGGAGAAGAATAAAATCTACCTTTTGTTTCCTTAAACGCTCGGGCTCTTTCCTTCATAAGCAGTTGGAAAGGTCCTACAACAATATATAAGCATTGGGATGGCATGCAGACACAGCAACCCTTTAAATATTTATTTTCTTTGGGGTGTCTGGGTGGCTCAGTCAGTTGAGCATCTGACTTCAGCTCAGGTCACGATCTCACGGTTCATGGGGTTGAGCCCCGCATCAGGCTCTGTACTGACCGCTCAGAGCTCGGAGCCTGCTTCGGATTCTGTGTCTCCTTCTCTCTCTGCCCCTCCCCGGCTTGTGCTCTGTCTCCCCAAAAGTAAATAAATGTCAAAAAAATTAAATATCTATTTTCCTTATAAGGCATGCCATATATCGTATCTTTTACAGACAGAAACAACACATGAAACATCCCATTAAAGAATTAAGTGCTATGAAATTGAACCTCAATTTTTTTCATCCCATTTCTTATTGCTCAAAAGGTTAAATATCTAGAGGAATATGAATCAGACTTACGTAATAGCTTGCTCTTACTGCTGCTTTTCTAACAAAAGCATGTTCAGAAACAGGAAAAAGGGGGAGAAACGGTAATGAAGAAAATCTGTGCTGAGAAAAGACCAGAGACGCAATAAAAAGCCTCACTTCATTGACAAGCAGTTGCCTTAGCTTTGAAAGCATATATTCAAGTGTTTTTTGGCTCCTGGAGTAAGTTGTAGAGATCTACAGACTCATATTTTCTGCAGTAAATCAAGGTGCAGAGATATTAACATGAAAACGATTGTAAATCATCCGTGTCTCGAATGAAATATGGGAGACAATACCCTGTTGTTTAAAGGGTGCATAAAAAAAAAAGGAAAAGAAAACAGAGTCTGCAGGTTCATTTGAATTGAATGCAGGGAAAGGAAGTTCTGGAATTGACCTTGTAATTCCTTTTTGTGAATGCAGTTTATGCTGTTTTCTGGCTGAAGATAGGATCCCTCCTCCCCTCCTCAGGAGGAGCCTTGAAGCTCCTGGAATTTAAATAGAGGAAACTAATGGAACCATTAAATGTTGTTAAAGGCTATGGCTAAGACCAATGATTAAAAAGCTGAATTATTATAGCAAATAATACATTTTTGTTCATCCACAAAGTTCTAATTCCGTTTTTTGTTTGTTTGTTTGTTTTGTCACACATCTGGGGTTTAAGATACAGAAACTTTATAGTTTCAGTCACATATTCTTCTTAAAGATGTCTATTCCTTAATGTTTTTGAGAAACTTGCTGATTGAGGCAACAATTTGGGCAGAATATTAAATAATCACGGCGGTTCTTTGGGAAATGATGTGAAAATTCGCCAGTTAGCATTTACAAATTTTTCCATGGGATTCTTGACTTGAGTATTCAAGAGCCTTTGTTGACTTCCTTTCTTCATTTGCTTTTTTCTTCTGTTGCCTATTTTCTCCCTCTCTACCCTCCTCTCTTCCTTCCCTCCCCTATCTCCCCTCTCCATCCCTCCCTTCTTCTTTCTTTTCTGTCAATCTTTCATTTCTATTCTTCCTACTCGATTTATGATGTACTTCCTGTCTCACTCTACTAAGATTGAAACTCCCAGAAATGGGAATCTTTTCTACCCTGTTCACAGATGTATCATCAACACCTGCAATAGTGCTTGGCATATACAAATCAATTTAAAATGTTGTTTGAATAAATGGTTAAAGGAAACTTACAAGTAATCTTTCCAGGTGCAATTACAGGCTAAAAGTAGATTATAAAACTGAGTGTCACATATGGCAATATATGTAAAACCCACAAAAGTCTCATATTATTTTATAAGATAACTATTTTGAGCAAATAGGTCAGAATATAATCTGAAAACATTGTAATAATCTATAAACTTGTAGGCATTTCCCAAATATTATTTATAACATTGAGTTTTTAAAAACAATTGTTTTCAGAAACAATCTATAAGTAGAAGTATAAATTGGTACATACATGAATCAACATGGAAAGAAGAGGTTTTTTTGCAGCCATTAAAATTATATTTATAAAGCACTTAAAATAATGTTTAAAGGGACTTGCTTTTCTTGTTATTTAATTAAAGTTGAGCATAGAATTTTACTTACTGAATAATTGCAACTGGAAACAAAAATCTTCATAGAGAAAAGAGCTAGAAGACGAATGTAGACAGGAGCATTTTTGTCATTGTTTTTTTATAAGAGACTATGGAATTTTTTTTAGCTCTTTTTCCATGCTCTCTCTGTTTATTTGATTTTTGAAACTTTCAAGTCTGAATATGAAGTGAACAAATTTACTTTAAAAAGATGGAATAGAATCGGGGATGGTTCTAGTGATAGCACTCGTATAAAAGGACAGTTTAAATCTGAGATGTTGGATCTTCCATGAATTGGAAGAAAATAAAACTAAGATCACTAACTTTTGGGCACAGCCTCTTTGGCATTGCTGTGTTTAAAAGTGAAAGGAAAGTCCTATCTGTAACACCAAGATTGTAAAATATACAGCAGAAGTCTCCAAACTATTTAATTCCCAAGTGCTTTTCTGCTTTAGTTACATTTTCTTTTATTTATTTATTTATTTTTTATTTTTTTTTAAATAAGGAACCTTTATTTTTAACATTTTTTTTTCAACATTTATTTATTTTTGGGACAGAGAGAGACAGAGCATGAACGGGGGAGGGGCAGAGAGAGAGGGAGACACAGAATCGGAAACAGGCTCCAGGCTCTGAGCCATCAGCCCAGAGCCTGACGCGGGGCTCGAACTCCCGGACCGCGAGATCATGACCTGGCTGAAGTCGGACGCTTAACCGACTGCGCCACCCAGGCGCCCCATGGTTACATTTTCTTTTAAATCACAGAAAGCAATTCGGTTTTCCATATGAGAGCAGAGAGGACTTGAGAGGCTATGTTTGCAAGGTTTCCAAAAGTAATACAGGTAGTTGGGGGGAAAGCAGAGAATTACTCGTAGTTGTAATTAACCCAAAGTCTGGTCTGTTGACTATTTTTATCTAAATATCCTTACTCTTAATTCATAGGTGATGGTCAGGTGGGTTAGGTCAGGATGTACAAAGAGAAGAGCAAGGTTACCGCTCGGTTCTAAGGATATCCTGGAGCTTATTGGGAAAGGCTGTTTTTACGACAGCAGTGCTTGGAGACTAACCACCAAGATTTGGCACCGAGATCTGACGATTCTATTCCTCCAGAACAGGCAACGAACATTCATTTTCCCATTAGCTGTTTGTCATCAAGTCCTGATAAGCATATACGCTTTCATGTCCCTGTTGAAAGTAACCACAATGAATCCATGTGCAAATACTTGTAGTTTGTTTTAGCAGTGAATTGGTGTTACCCGTGCCCTAAATTTACCCTGGATCGTTGTGATTTTTCTGTAGTTCTGCTTAACTGGAGTGTGTGGTGCATGAAGGAAAATGGGAAGAGATGAGGTTGGAAAGATGATCAGAGGTTCATTCACAAAGGACTCTGAATGCCATTTCAAAACAGTTGGCTATAAGCATGGAGAAATCAAGCAAAAATGGTGACTCATAGGCAGTGGGAGGTGAGAGAGAGGCAATGCCCATGTTTCATGAGAACTTCTGTTGCAACATTAGGAAACGCGGGGTAGGTAGGAGTGATCAAAAACAGAAAAGCCAGGGAGGAAGTACAGAGCCTTAGAGGGATGGCATTGCCTCTATGTATGACAGTGCTCTGGCAACAGAATAAAACACGTCAGGGCGATCCAAGAGGCTCACAAGTCATTTGCCGCAGCCCCCCACCCTTGGCATACCAATATCATGGCTTTCTTGTGCCTTAACTGCTCCTACTTTCTCTTAAGGTCACCCTTATTTTTCTGTTTGGATCTTGATTTATAGATGTCACCAGAAGAGAGTCAGTAGGGAAATTACATGCTCATTTTCCAGGACTTGATTCCTTGTCGAATGCGTCTTCTTTAAGGAAAGAGGAAAACGCGGAAGGTAGCTTAAAATACGCAAGATGACTGCTTTACATAAAATACTAGGATGATACCCGATACTACATAACAGCACCCGTAGATACATGTGGATGTATTTATATGTAATGTCACTAGCAATTTGCAAACTCATCACAGATTGAATCACAGTAGTCTACTTTTCAAAACACCCAAAGACCGTCAATGCCTGCGGAATCAAAGCTCTTATCCATCCAGTTAAAAACTGCTGTGTGCTACAGCCCTTGTAGTAGTCCTCAGTTAGACCAGTGTCCCCCAGTCTACCAAATAAGTCACACTCAGTCATTCTTTCCCCTTTCTGGTCCCTCCAGATCTATACATTTCATATAATCCCTAACTTCCTATAATCCTTAGCTTCCAAAGCTTTCTTAACTCTAATATTCTATTTTACACATTTCTGTACCACATGTTCTGCCTCCCATGGAGTATAACAAAGCAACTTTAATGTATCACTCATTGTATGTGTAAAATGTACAGTATGGAAACTTCTTCCTGTGTCCCTGGATGAAAATTCGCATGGTCTCCTGGCTCTCCTTGAGAACTCTTACATGGCAAATTTTTTTGTTACTTTGAGAAACAGTCACAAAAATCTGAGATTGGTTCTTAGACTTCCATTCCCATGAAACAGTCGGACATATAAATTTTTGGTCGAGGTGGAAACTACCACACTTCAGCTCCGTTGGGCTTGGGTTGGCAACCTGAAGCCTTGGGGGTGGGGGGTGGGGGTGGGGGAGAGGGCTGTGCTTGGCTTCCTTGCCCCTCATTATTGTCCACCTCTTCACTCACTGTGTACTATTTCTAACTACTTAGGGATCGGAGGGAGTGCACAGAGGACAGAAAAGGGGAGCAAGAATGTCTTACTTTACAAATGGAGCTGCTGAATGCTGACTTTTTGGTTTCCTGTAACAGCCCATGTATATAGCAGCCTCCTTTTCTACTGGGCCCTTGGGGTGCTATGGGGACCTACCTCCCAATGCTGAGACCATCTTACCTGCAGCTTCTAATGCAATTAGTATATGTTCTCTAGCTCATCATCTACTCACTTCTCAGTCACTAGGGATCCTGTGATGCCTTCAGCAACTCTGGGATGAGGTCCGCGTCCCCTTTGAGATAGTCCTATGCAACAGAATTTAAGGTGACTTAATTCTGGATCTCCCTTAAGCTGATGAGGACCACACATCCTGTGTCCTGGCAAACTCCAGTGGAACAGAGCAATCTCAGGGGAGCAGCGACCTTTTATTTGTGTCTACTGTCACGTCGGATAGTGTTGCTTGTTTTTGAGATTTCTCAGGCAGAAGTTCAAATGCCACCTGTGACGGTCCGTTTCATGTGTCAGCTTATCTGGGCTACAGTACTGAGTCATTCAGTCAAATACTAATCTAGGTATTCCTGTGAAGGTACTGTGTAGATGTGTTTCACATCTAGAATCGGTTGACTTTGAATAAAGGAGATTATCCTTGATAAGGTGGGTGGGCCTCATCCCATGAGATGAAGGCCTTCAGAGTGGGAACTAAAGCTTCCCCAGAAAAGAAGATATTGTGCCTCAATGGTGCAGCATCAGCTTCTGCCTGAGTTGTCAGCTTGCCAGACTGCCCTCTAAATTTCAGAGTTATCAGCCTCCACAATCATGTGAGCCAAGCCCTCAACATATCTTAATCCATCTTCTATCTATCTAATAACTACACAATAGGAGAACTTTGACCAAAACACCATCCCCTCACTCCCCCAACTGTAAGAGACAAGTTTTAAGCTTCATGAATGATTCAAATGAAGCCTCTCTCAGAGGACTCTTCCTTGATGGACTCTGCACACACAACAAACAAATCCTTTCAGAGCATCCCTCTAGAATCCCCTTAGTTCTTTCAGACCTTGTGAGGAGTCCCCATGAATTGGTTCCTAGCTCATTAGAAAAATTTCGATTTGATCAGATGCCTACTTCTTTTATCCGATATGTACCAGTTAGTACCTTGGTGAAAATGTACTTATTCTTAAATAGAATATCTGATTTGTGGGTATATGTGACAAGGAATTCAGAAGCATTGAGACAGATGCTATGGTGCAGCCAGCCACACATATGCTCTACAATCCCTGGCACTAGCCTAGCTTTCAAGGAGCTTACAATGCATTTGGGGGAGACCAAATTCACAAAACCTTGGTGATACTTAAATAAGAGTTAAGAAAACAAAATAATGACCTGTCATGGTTATTGGTGGCCATTGACAAGATGATGCTTTTTTGGAATGGTGGAGAGGAGGGAACGAGACAGAGCATTTCAGGTGTGCAGAACAGCGGAAGTAAATGGATAAGTAGGTTAAAGGTACGTTTAGAGGGAAAAATGAAAAAACAAACAAACAAACAAAACACAACGGTGAGATAAGAATGGATGTTACCTTGGGAGAACTAGTGGAATATAACATTAGAACGATAGAAGATCATTATATATATTGAATGTGAAATAGATCAATTTGGACTTGAACGAAAAGGGGTCAGAGAGACGATTGATGTGCGATAAAGCTATATGCAAGGGGGGGGTGCCTGGTAGGGTGGGGAAGAGTATGGAGCCTGGTAAAAATAGGTGAAGGACGACAAGCCAGCTAGAATTCTGTTGCAAAGATCCATCTAGGAGTGACAGCAGGCAGGCAGTGAATGATGGAACACGAGAGTTGAGGAACACTGGAGTAGATCATGGATTCCAACTCTCAGTGTTACTACTGCAAGATTACGACATGGCCAGGTCACAGAACACACTAGTCAGTGTCCAAGCCGCAACCACATGCAGTTAAGCAGATTTCTAACATGTATTATTTCCCTGTGTGTGTGTGTTTTAATGGTTATTTATTTTTGACAGAACACAAAGAAGGGAGGAGAAGAGAGAGAGAGGGAGACACAGAATCAGAAGCAGGCTCCAGGGTCTGAGCTGTCAGCATAGAGTCCAACGCGGGGCTCAACCCACTAGACTATGAGATTATGACCTGAGCCCAAGTTGTTCGCCCAACCGACTGAGCCACCCAGGCGCCCCTTTCCTTGTGGTTTTAATTGAAACATATCTGTTTGAAATAGTTTATAACTAATCTTCTGACATAAGATGCAGTTCTCCCAAATGCCATCCAGACGTGTTGATGTTATGTGCTCTCATCAAGAAAATACTAGATGGGGCACCTGGATGGCTCCATCAATTAAGCATCTGACTTCAGCTCAGGTCATGATGTCACAGTTTGTGAGTTGGAGCCCCGCGTTGGCTTTGTGCCGAGAGCTCAGAGACTGGAGCCTGCTTCAGATTCTGTGTCTCCCTCTATCTCTGCCCCTCCCCTGCCCGTGCTGTGTTTCTCTCTCTCAAAAATAAAATAAAAACATTACAAAAAATAAAAAAAAATACGAGAGGTCCATATGGTAAATATGGTAATCAAGCATAGGTCTTTTTAATTCACCTAGGCCAAATTGAAGACATTTTGTTCCCAGTTGAGTTTTCCTTTTACTTAAGTGTCTATGAATTAGCTAAAACAACGTATTGCTACCATTAAAAAGAAAAGTAAAGCAGAGCACCTGCGTATAATGCTAGGTGCTAATTCTGTCTTTTTTTTTTTCTATTTTCTCAGCAGGCCTGTTCCATCCTTTGTGAATTTTTGGCAATCGAAATACCAAGTTCTGAGAAGGCAGAACAAGCGAGTACTTTGCTTTAAGGAGTGCTTTTGAAATGGGTATTTAAGGTTTCTCAGAAGTTATTTACAGGAATGGATTGGATAAAATAGCAACATACAACCCAGAAGTGGCGGCAACGGCAGCTTCCTTTCTCACTCTCAGTGGTGGGGAAGCACTTATGATAATTGCTAGACAAGTGGTGAGCTCGGTTGGAAGTACGAGATTGATTTCCACTCACCCCACCCTTGGTACTTTGTATTTCTGGATTTATATCATGCCTTTAACTATTTCTCTTAGGTGCAACCAAATTTTTTAAATACTATTTTTTTAAGATTCCACAGCATAAAAGCATATCGTAAATTCAACATACTTGGAGACATAATCTTGACGTAATACACTTGCTTGTGCAACAAATGGGCTTAACGTATTTGATTGTCCTTTTGCGTGAGAACGTTTGCATCGCATTTCGTAACTATATGTCAGTTATTTGTTTAATAAATCAATAAAGATTCACACATGATGCACCCAGTAATTACAGAAGATGTCCCTCTTTTACTAATAAAAACACGTTTGTACTGGTAAAGGCCTATTTCTATTTAACATTCTACCCCTTTTGCTTTAGCTGCTTTTGGTTTTGCTTGAGGGACTAGATAAGAACTGATTTGACTCTCATGTTTATATTCTGTCGTTGCTAATGATATTGAAGTCATAGTAGTTTGAGAGATAACATGGAATTTTTGTAAATGACAACTTAGAAGGTAAGTGTTCGGTTTTGACACCAAAGCTAAGCCAGTTGTTAATTGCGGAACTGTTGGAACCGGAAGCAATCCGCCATCTGGAATTTGAACAGAGTGTTGGCATGGCTTGCCAATGGGGCCTCATTCAAAAGGTTTGGATGTAGAGACAAATACACACATTATCATACTCATTATTTTAGCTCATCTGGGATCGGAGGCTCAAAATATACAAACTCTTTGGCAGATCGGGTTTTCAGTACATGAATTCCCTTCTATTAGTTCAGGCATATCAGGTACAATACTGTACCTCTTATCATGGGATATGCTTCAGCTCTCCTAACCATAGAAATCTGGAATAGTCACCCATCCATACCCCCAAGATTTTTAACTAGAGACATTTTAACAATTTTACCAAATATGTCAGAGAAATAGCTCTTAGAAAACCAGCACCCCTGTTGAGAGCAATTGGGAAAAATGCCATCGCAAAAACAAACACACAAAACAAAACAGAAGATGTTAGAAACTACTGATTCAACCAGGCATGCAGGTCAAGATCTTACTGGGGTTTTCAGAGCAGTGGACTGGACTTGTTGAAACCATTTTTTTCCCAAGGTCATGCACCATTTTTTGGTATAGACAAGAAGCTAAGTCTTCAGGCAAAGAGTTGATGCTAAAATTCAGAGAAGCTAGCAAAGCTTTTGATAATCGAAGATGCGTGGAGATAAAAATTGTCGTGTGGGGAAATCAAGGCAGCCAGGAATTAAGAGGCTAGTGTCTCAGTAAATAAGGAGGTATACCAAAGTAAACTGGGTTCAGCAGTTTCCTTCTCAGCATATTTACCAAATTATTAAATTCTGTTGGGTAAAAAGCAAAGCAGTGAAGCAAAACACAAATTTAAAATGGTCCATGTACTTTGTAAAACAGTTGGCCAATATCAGCTAAAGTTTGATAGACCTAGCCTAATCCAGAACTTGCATTCCTATCCATGCCCAGAAGAAGAGTATATACATGTTTGTATGACGGTGTATATGTGCATCAAAAGCTGCTTTAGTAATATTCCTGGCAACAGCACTCATAATTGCTAAAATCTGAGAATATTTCAAAAGCCCATGAACAAAAATATGGGTACATAAATCACAATATTCATACAATGGAGCAATTAAAATAAGAAAATAAGTATAAAGAAAAATCTCAGAGGTTGAATCTCACGTAAAGGAAAACAAACAAATATAAATTGTGTGTGTGTGTGTGTGTGTGTGTGTGTGTATTTATATGGTGATTTGGGGAGCCATGTTTGTAACTTGGAAGGAGTAAGACATGAGCTGATGATCGTTATCTCTTCTTTGACCTGGGTAATAATTCCAGGGCAGTAAAATTTTTATTGAAAATATGTTGGGGAAAATTTCTCTTCAACAATAGAGACGGGGATCCCAAATATGTCACTGTGAATACATGTCCGTAATGCATGTGTGTTACAATTCTGCTATTAAGTTTCTCCTCTTTCAAATGTTCAGGTTTTAGCCTAGGTTGCCTCTGATCTCCCCATCGGCAAAATAAGTGATAAATTCAGTGAACCACCTTAACATGCAACACAATCTAGGAGACACAAATCACAGGGATTAAAGTAAATGGTGACATGTTTGATGTGCCCAGAGCAGCATGACAAAGATACAGCCGAAGAGAGGTGGTGGGCTACCACTGGATGAGAAACAGTATTGAGGTGGAATTGGAGCTTGAGAGAAAACCAAGGCAACCCTCGAAATCTCTTCTTTATTGTATTAGGGCGGTGCAGGCACGGAAGAGCATAGCAGAGGTGAATTGATGGGGTGTCTGACAAAGGAGACTTAGGTAACAACAGCCAGTAAAATGAAAGAAGTAACTAAGAGTAGTGTGGAGGCACTGAAAATCCCAAAACCCAGGACACCTTGAGGTCAAGGCAAAGTTGGCAGTAGTGGATGCAGTTGGGATCACATGACTGGATAGAAATCCATCTCTACGGATTGGTGAGAGAATGACGAGAAGATCGGTGTCCGCAATGTGGCCAATGACCACCACCGAATGAGGGAAAACCTAGATGCCCTCACAGGGAGAAAGAGGGGGGTAGGATGCCCTGACACAGAAAATCTGGGATTGATTGAATTCCACTGGACTTGAGATCAAAATTTCTCACTAGTTGGTGGAATGGGACAGTCAACACAGAGATGATCATGAGATGAAAACCAATATATGTGGTCCAGCGTCTTACAAACTGTATATTGCAGAATTTCACAGTGAAGAAAGGAATGTACAATGAAGAAAGTACATACCAGGCTATCAGACAAGTCTATGTAGGCGCAAGAGTAACAGAACATACAAAGAGGAGAACGTGTGGGTGTAGGGATTATACAATGAAGCTAGAAAGTTGTGTGGTGAGAATTATCAAGAAGTTTTATTTGAAGGGTCAGGGATCCAATGCAAAACCCCTGTCCCAATGTTCTTGCCATTGCACCATGATGCACTAGAATTATTAAAGACACTGCCAAAGCTGAGAAGGAACCAAAAGTAAAAATAGAATTCAGATGTTACATGTTAGTCTAACTGGAAAGATAACATATAGATACAGAAAACCATAATACAAAGTAGTGGAGAAAGGATCAATGAGTTACATATCACAGACATTGGAAACTAGGAACAAGTTGAGAGTCTGAACAATGAAGGAACTTCTCATGGGAAGTCAATTTTGTATTTCTACCTGAAGGATGTACAGCGTTTGAATGAAAAGAACCAAAGTAACTTTTGCATACATGTTATGGATGCAGAGGCATTGTTATGAATGCATCGTAGGGTGGTGAGAAACCAGAGCTCACGTCTGGGAACAGAGCTCTAAGGAAGGATAAAATTATAATGTAATATACATATGTACAAAATTTAACCTAATAAAGATATCTAAATTGCCGGTTCAGAACCTTTTTATCTACATGCTGTTGGTAAGGGGGAGTCAGTAAATTTCAACTAGGCGGTCCACAAATAGTTGTTGAGGAACTACCTATTTTCCCTTATAATGACAGTGGCAAGATGATCTGGGGAAATCAATCTGGCGGTGGTATTTGTGAGCTCAGGAAAAGATAGCATAAAACTTTTGCAACACTTTGGAAAAGTGAGAACAGTTTAAAAGTGGTGATGATGGAAGGAAATGGAAAGACATGAGGGAGAATCAAGTATAGTTGTTTGATTGGAACACGCTCAAGACAAAACCATAAATACTGAGCGGAAGTGACCAAGATAACTATGATAGTATCGACAGAAACCGAGAACCATTGAAGGAAAGAAGCTGTTTAGTAGGAAACTACAATGAAATTTGTTTGGAGAATTTTGAGCATGGATTTATAAAGAAGAGCCAGAATTTGGAAGGATGGTATTGAGAAGAATCATCCAGCAAAAAGGACAGTAGAAACCATGCTAATACAGAAAGATAGAAGGTTGTAGGGGGAAAAGCCCTGTAGAGTGTTCTTATTTATAGGATATAATGGGTCTTACAGTACTGAGGCAGGGTCCAGTGAGAGAGTTAGAAGAGGACCCAGTGTTCCAGACAGCAGCGTCATGGGCCACAGCAATATCAAAAGCAGGGGCCACCACTGTGAATTCTCAAAGTCAGTGAGAATTAAGACTCAGGAGGATCTTCGAATTTCATACCTATGGTTTCATGTATTTCCTTTTAAACATATGAAAATAATTAAAAGAAAAGTGTGCTGAGATGAAGTCGTGATTTTGAACATTTTTGGCATATTTTTTCTCTTGTGATCTGACTAAAATGAAGAGATAGAAAGTGGTTGTTTTTCTGAATTAAAAATTTTACTATGGGGAAGCTCAAAAGCTCTTTCCTGTATAATAGTTGTTTTTTTTTTAATTTTTTTTTCAACGTTTTTATTTATTTTTGGGACAGAGAGAGACAGAGCATGAACGGGGGAGGGGCAGAGAGAGAGGGAGACACAGAACCCGAAGCAGGCTCCAGGCTCCGAACCGACAGCACAGAGCCCAATGTCAGGCTCGAACACATGGGCCATGAGATCATGACCTGAGCCAAAGTCAGATGATCAACTGACTGAGCCACCTGGACTCCTCAAGCATCCAACTCTTGGTTTTGGCTCAGGTCATGATCTCATGGTTCAAGAGTTTGAGCCTCCACATTGGGCTCTGTGTTGACAGCTCAGAGCCTGGAGCCTGCTTGGAATTCTGTGTCTCCCTTCTCTCTGCCCCTCCCTCACTTGTTCTTTGTCTCTCTCTCTCTCTCTCTCTCTCTCTCAGAAATAAATAAACATTAAAAAATTAAAATTTGTAAGCATAATAGAAAATGCAGATGATATAAATAAAAAGAAATACCAGCTGAGGGGTACCTGGGTGACTCAGTTGGTTGAATGTCTGACTCTTGATTTCAGCTCATGTCATGATCCCAGGGTTGTGGGATTGAGCCCTGCTCTCTCTCTCTCTCTCTCTCTTTCTAAAAAATAAAAAGAAATGCCAGTTGAGGAAAGAGATTTGCAACATTAATAACAAATAGTTCATGCATAAAATATATCAAAAACTACTCAAAATCATTGTGAAAAATGCAATTAACCAAGTGGAAATACGAACAAATTATAACGTAAATAAATCGCAAAGAAGTCAGAAAGATAGGTAAGGACCAAAAGAGATCTGAGAATATATTGAAACAAGTTATAATCGTTCTCACTCAGAATGGAAAAAAAAATTAAGGAGTTATACATAGAAGACTGTTGAGAATATAGAGAGTTTGGCATTCTCATATCCGACTTAGGGAACATGATGTAGCAATAATTCTTGGAAAAACCATAAGTACTATCTGCTCTTTTTCAAAATGCATGTAGACTGAGACATGGCAATTCTACTGCAAAAATTCTACCGTACAAAAATATTGCCAGGAGAGTGCAAAGTTATTCTTATGAGAGTTTTTGGGGATAGAACTCTAAAAAATAATGAAAATGGAATCCCAATAATAATGGAATGGTGGTGCAGGCCTCCATACAGAGGAATGCCAGGAAGTTAGAGGAATAAGGAATTGCACTCAATAAGACCACAGAAGAATAACAATAATACAGAGGACAAATCCCTGTAGAACAATCTAGAACAGTCAGTTGTAAGTATTCAGGAGAGAAGTCCTGGGAAAACAGGGAGTGGGGGAGTTGGAATGTTAGAGCACATGGCCAGGTAATGTCTATGGTAGAAGTGATAATGTGAAATGGGTCTACGTGTTACAGGGACTAATAGAGAAGGGGAAGGGACACTGGGATCAGGTAGGGAAGAGCTGAAGTTGAAACAGGATCATAGGGGAAGTAGATGTGAGGCAAAGATCAGAAGCCCCTGGTATACAGCCAAGTGCGCAGGGGGAGACTGGGCGGTCCAGGTGAGGGAAGGACAAGTCCAAAGACCAGGGCTGGCCTTGGGAACTGCAAGGACCAGTATGGTTGATGCTGTGCGCCCCAGCTGAGAGGCACGGATGTCCAGACAGCCAAAGGGATAAGCTTTGGGCAGATCGTGCTGGTCTTCAGGCAACTGAAAGTATTTCCTCCGAGGGAGACGGGAAGCCAGTGGAGAATTTTTTACTATCTGACTTTTATTCCCGGGTTGAAACATACATTTTAAGTGGAAACAGGAAAGCAGAGGCAACTGTAATAATCAAGGAAAGACATGCAGGCCACCGGGGTCAGGGTCTGAAGCCCCAGGGGTGGGGAGCCGTGGTCAGATTCTGGCTGTCACGCGGAGGCAAAACCAGGAGAATGTTCTGGAAGGTGCGACGACTGGAGGGACATAAAGAAACGGGTCTGTGGCCTGAGTGACAACAACGGAGGCACCGTGGACAGAGAGAACAGTTCGAGGAGCCAGCAGGGGAGGGCATCTGCATGAGGTTGTGCAGACTGTCCCCTGTACAACGTTTCTCCAGCCATGGCAGTGAGTGGTGAGTATGGTAGAAATCCCCAAACCTTGCTCTTTGCTCCGGGCTGGTTTTTGCCAAAGTGCTTTTTCTTCTTTTGATATGGAAATGCAGTGTGCAGCGTGGTCTGCCTGCCAGCAGCCAAGGTTTTGGTGTGTATCTGGCCCCTTTGTTTGTTTCGTTTTTTTTTTTTTTTCCTAATTCACAAATCGCCATTGTGATTCAGGGGGTGTCCCTGAAGAAGGCCTCGAGGGAGAAATCAGGATGTACGCCACGTATTTTGACAAATGAAATTTGACATCTCTATTAGGCACGCATGTGGAGTTGTCAGGTAGGCGCCAGGAGTTGCTTGCGTGGAGGGGAGAGGCCAGAAACATACATTACAGGAATCTGGGGCTTCTCAGAATAAAATCTTATGATTGGATACGCTTCCCGAGGGACTGGGCGCCTCATGATCAAGGGAGACCGAGTTTAATCTCTGCGGATGCCGACATTTGGATTTCAGGCAATGAGAAGAGGGCAAAGGATGCTGAGAAAGAAAAGTCAGCATACATACAGAATCTAAGCTCGCGCTTACAAAGTCTGCAGGAGACTCCAGCCTCTCATTTAAATGATACTTAAAAGTGAATTCCTCTTCATTAAAATCACTC
Organism: Felis catus; assembly: GCF_018350175.1. Classification (NCBI taxonomy): domain Eukaryota; kingdom Metazoa; phylum Chordata; class Mammalia; order Carnivora; family Felidae; genus Felis; species Felis catus. The sequence continues at coordinate 75,184,911 of NC_058368.1, forward strand.
ACGTGAAATGTGAATGGGTTATGACCCTTTGCGAAATGACTATGACACTTGAGAAGTGGGCCGTGTGAATCCTGTCTGTTCCCCCCAATTGTTAAATATTGTTACAAGATACATGACTTGTGCTTTTAATATAAAACCAGAATGATTAAAATGATGACAAAATATTTTATTTTATTATTAAGTTTATTCATTTTGAGAGGAGGGGGGCAGTGAGGGAGGGGCAGAGAGAGAGAGAGAGAATCCGTGGGGTCAGCACAGAGCCGGAGTCGGGGCTCAAACTCACCAACCGTGAGATCATGACCCACTGGAGCTGAAGTCCGACGCTTAACCCACTGAGCCACCCAGGTGCCCCAAGGACAAAATATCTTAAGCTTCATGATATGAACTAGTACAACTTAACAGGTTCTTTTTTACAAGATTAGACATGCATGTAGGTATTATGTGCATACCAATGTCTGTGTGCGCATCTTCTGCTTGTTTTGAAACCATCGATTGTTGGATCTGCTGTTGGCAATCTGCACAGCATACTGAACGAAACTTCGTAACACTTTAGCGTCCGGAGTAGGTTTGGAGTCCTGATTTAAGAAGACATCACCGTAAATTTCTACACAAAATGCTGTATCAAGCCTGTCTGTTCACATCTCCAAAGAACCAGAGTCCATGTTTTATACAGAACAAAGGGGCAATTGTTCTATTGAGCTAGACCTTGAAACCTGAGTAACGTTTGAGGAAAGTGACAGTCGGAAGTGAGAATGAAATTAATACTGCTCAAAAGTGGTTATCTGCCCACCAGGAAAAATTGATTCAGCATGAATGTAGTAACTATTTATTTATCATCATTGCTACATACTTCCGATAACCTCCTCCCCAAAACTGTAAGAAGGACATTTTGTGCACATAAGTATATACTAAGAAAGTATTCATTATATTCTGAGAGAAAGAATGGTTATAAACTTTGTATCTGCTATGGAAAGTAGTTTATCGACTTGGCTGCTTACGCCCAAGATCTATTAAATGAGGAAAAGTGGAGTCCCACCACTTACGTAAAACCCAGAAGGAAAAGGTACTCTCTGCCTAAACGCTAATGTTGAAAGTATTGCAGTCAGATGTTTGTGTTTTAGAAATGATAGGGTTATAAATTAAACTTTCATTTCTACTTTAATTAAACACGTTTGGCAAACATGCATTTCATGATTTGTCAGTTCCGAAGCCATGAACGTCAAAAACACTCCCACTGCCAGAGGTATCTATATAGACCTTGTTTACGACAGAAACAAGGACAGTGACCTGACATATCAGTTTCTGATCAGAAACTCTGAAGAAAGGGAAGTTAATAATATTACTACAATTCAAGGTGATAAAACAGAGGTTCAAAATGCTTAAGGGATTTCTCTAAAATTTACAACCTTTAGCACAGGTGTTATCGAACCAGGTCCCGAGACGCCAAGTAAAACCAATGCCCTTGTATCACATATCCTGTGATATTTGACCAAAATGTTGGTATGTGCCATGATCAGAGACTTATGCATCACACCTGTTATGAATGGCATTTGCCTAATTTCCAAAATCAAATTCATTCTCTAAACGTAAGATTTCCCACGAGTGATACTGTTTAAAGTTTCTTAAATACTCCTGAAAACAGTTATATCGAAAGAAATTTGGAGTTATTTTGGCAAATAAAAGCATGACAAAATAAAATATCACCTTTCAAGGTTAAAATATGGGAAGGATCGTACGTTTTTCACCTTGTGTGCTCTGATACATTGTCTACAAAGAAAAGTCATCACTAAAAATGCCCAGTTTCCATTTGTATCAGTCCACATGGGTTATGCACTTTCCTACACTTTCCAGAATAGAATATTGTACTGAATGACACCCAAGTGACCCAGTAGAGTTCATTTATCTACATTAGTGTCTAACTTAAAGCCAGGAAATGATTTAGGGGTTGACAAGAATAAAGACCAATATGAACTCTGTATATTAAGGAACTAAAACTCTAAAAAATGCAATTTTCCATTCCTTTACAATTTATAGAGCAACTATTCTTTCTGACTAGATAAGTAATATGAAAATCCCCAAAGTGAAAGAAATGTATTTTAATTTCCTACATTAGAACTATATGTATATGACCATGATGAACATTTTGGTGTGTTTGTCTTTTAAAATTCTATCATATGAATGTTTCCTAATTCCTATAAAAGTTCCTTCATCCTAATAGATTAGCTCATGCCTCTCATTTCTATTTGTCTGTTGGTTTGTATTTGCCAATCGCATTATCTGGAAATAACAACTTTTCAAATGTTTAATTCCAAGATTTAGTTTCTTTTTCGGTGTTGTTACTGTTGTAGTTTTGTTATCGTAGCGTTGAAATGAACTTCCAGAACATACCACAAATTCTGATAAACTTTGTACTTTAAAAGACATTCATTTTAGCTCAGACGTCATGAACCATTTATTTGCAATAGATATATCTCCCTTATTATGAAAGAAAATCTATTTGTAGCTAAAAGACTATTCTTTAGATATGGAATTTATTTTTTCTGTAGCTCCTACATTAACATAACTCCTGAAATCTCCCTTGACCTCCTAATATAAAAAGTTCATATGGATTTCTGTCCTTTACACACAGTGTGTTTATCAATTGGAATCAAGAATGTATGATAATAGTTTTTATTATTAAAGTGATGTGAAGAGTTATTCTATGTGCTAGACTTTTGTTTAGGATTGAGCTCCTATCGATAAGTAAAAAAAAAAAGTAGCTTTTTCTTGTTTATTTTTCTTCTTATTAATTCATCTTGGTTGAATCTTTTTCCTGGATATTATTTCTCTCCAATTAATGAAGATGACTTCTTTCTGTAGATTCTCTTCTCTCCCTGGTAGAGATTGAGTTTAGAGTGGAGATAGTCGTCTGAGTTTCTCTCGGCCCTTTTTTGGTTTATTTACTTCATAAATGTATATAAGTGGAAATCTCAGTAGAAACAGGTGATACAAAGGTGAACATGACAATAAGTGGACCCTGAGGCAGGAGACTAAACAATCACACTGATAAATATACATTTTTTTTTTGGTCTGATCAAGAGGACAAGGGAGATTTTTCTCTGAGGAAGTAAAAATAGAGTGAAAATCTGAAAGAAAGGCTGAGGTTAATCAAACCAAGTGAATTTGGGAGGTAGGGGTGGTCCTGAGAGAGAAGGAATATATTTTAAAACCCTAAAGGAGAGAACAAGGAAAGAGCAGAAACTCAGGCAAAGCCAGTGTGCCCGGCATATGCAGAGGGTGCCGAGATACGATTTGTCACCAGTTGGATTTAAGGAGCACACTAGGTCCTGTTAATGAGTGCCATCTTTATGAAAGTTTTGTGTTTGTTGTTGTTGTTCTTTGAGGTGGGGGTGGAAGACGAGAGAGGGCGAGAGAGAACCTTAAGCAGGCTCCACACTCAGCCCAATGCTGGGCTCAATCTCATGACAGTGAGATCATGACTTGAGCCAAAATCAAGAGTCAGATGCTTAACTGACTGAGCCATTCAGATGCCCCCTGAGTGCCATCTCTAAGTAAGAGCAATGAAGTAAAGCCACTGTGCATGTAAAACAGTGAGTGACATTCTCCAATTTGCTTTAAGAAGTTCACTCGGTACAAAAATAGTAGAGGGACTGGAAGAGTCTTGACTGTAGGGTTGAATGCAAGGTTAAAGCATGGTGCTTCGGTAATTCAGGAGATACAGCATGTTAACTGGGAATCCAGCGTTAGTGTTGGCATCAGGGACACTGGCATGCATGGCTGTAGAAGGGACGTGCCACAGAGAGGGGTTGTAAAGATAAGCACTACTTATCTGGCTCGAGGAACTGGAGGATGGGAACCATGCACGGATGCGTGCTGTACAGACAGAGGACCTAATCAGAAGGGGCCATCATGAGTTGAATTCTAGATGTTGCAACAGAGGCTTCTCATCGCTTATTTGGGACCCTTCTTTTTCTGAACACTACCTTGTTTTTGTGAGGCTCTATTACCATATGTGGGTAAAAACTCGATTTTCCATACCTCCATGCATCTAGTGGTAGCAATGTTAATGTATTTCTGGCCAATGAGATAGAAATTGAAGTTACTGCCAGAGCTTCCAGAAAATTGTTATTCTTCCCATTAGTAATGAACATTATTTCCACATGCTTTTTGTCCTTCTTCCTTTCCCTTCCTCTTGCTTGAATAAAGATGCATCCCTCGAAGGAGAAACAGTCATCTTATAACCATCTGAGACAAGCCACGCGTTAACGGCAGCTCAGCATGACCAAAGAAGGAACCTAGAACTTTGCCCAAATGCAGGAGCACTGGACTGTCTGCCCTTGGAGTTTTTATTGCCTGAAAAATATCACTTCCTTATTGAACCTACACTTTGTTTAGTCTTGTTACATGTGACTGACAACCCTCCTAATTCTCGTTGCCCTGTTTGAGGCATCATCCAAGTGAGGGTATCTGGAGACAGGATGGACATTCATTTCTGGGAGCTGAGCGTGGGCTGCACAGAAATTGATGGGGGGGGGGGAGGTGGGGATCGTGAGCAGTTGGTGAACAAATACCCAGCTGTAGATGAGATTGCAGAGGGAGAAAGTCCAGGGCAAGAATGCCTATGAGGGAGGATGTATTGACTTACAAGATTTATTGAATAGTTAGGGGAGCAAGAAATTTTAAAGGCAATGGAGTTACAGTCAAAGCATTAGAAAGAACATCAAGAATTCCCATTTTGCACACTTCTCCCTGATTGGTCTGCCAGATGGCACCTTCACTGTGCGGTTCCTCTGCTTAAATGTCTATGATCGCTCTTAATTGTGTACCGTATCATCATTTAATGAAGCTGAATGATTTAACACCTTTTCCCTTCATTCTCTAATGACACCAAATATTTTTACTCTGCTTTCTTAACTACTTCCTAGTTTGTTTGTTTTTTCTTGTTCCATCAATTCAGTGTGCCTTTCCTCACATGCTGTGTATTTTGTATCGTCCTCTTTACCTGAAATGTATTATTCTCCACTCTACTTTTCCAAATACCACCAAGAAGTCTTTACTCAATTCCCACCTCCTCCATAAAGCTCTCTTCAGTGGTCTGATCCAGCCTCTTCTCTTCTCCTATGGCCCAGAACCCTTGAAAGTTTTCATCACACAGTCTTGAGAGTTAATGATATGTGTTGTTCACTCACGGTTTCATGAATATTTATTGGATCTCCCAAGCAGATTTTAAGCACTCTGTGTTTTATTTCTCTTTTGTATCATTAAAAGTATTTAGCAAAATTTTACCCAAGGGAGGCTTGCTCTGCTAGGTTGGAAAAATGTTGATTTAGAAATTCCCCTGTACTCCAATCCATGGGATTTGCCCCTATACGTTACTCTTCCCAAAGCATTTCTTGGATTCTCCAAGGCCAAGTACTTTATTAAGAGCACTATGGTTCACTTATATGCCCTGTTTCTCAGACAAAGGCTAGTATGTCCCACAGAAATATAGGAGAGGCTCCACATTACTAATATTGTGCTTAGGAGTAGGACATGATGGTAAGGAATGATCCTCTGTAGGGCTGGGGATAAAAAGCATGCTTTTGCCAGTTCATTCAGAACCAACCAAGCACCAAAGTTTGTCCGAAGACCACATTCAGTGCAGGAGCTTCAGCTGGAACAGCGCTTGGGTACACAGAAGTTCTTTATCATGCACGTTACCCTTTGAATTTCATAGGTACAAAGCAAATTGTTGAGTGGGCATGCAGTGGAGACCACAGCTCCTGTAGACTTCAGATCTTTGATGTTGCCCTAATTGTGCTATTTCTCCTGAGATGTAGTATTATTTCTGCTGTGCCATCTTGCCTGGAGACAGAAAGCTTCAGGGATTTCCCCATGGTCTTCCCACCATATTAAGTCACTCCAGAGGTCAGGGAACCAAAGGAAGTGAGTTGGTTGCCAATCAGCTGCGGAGAGTATCCACAATTATGCTCACACGGGTTGGGAAATGACCACATGGAGATATGTGGTCCCATCGGACTCACTTTAAATGAACCTTAGCCAGGGCTCAATGATGTGGCTGGCCCCCACACCAGTAAATTCTAGATTGTCAGAGTAAAATGAGTGACCACTGGTGGGTCCTCTGGTCTCACGTAATAGAGCAAAGCTAATATCTTCCTGCTTGCCTCTTGAGCCTTGTTTCAATAATATATAAAAATGTTTTCAACATCATTACTCCATTTTTCCGTAGCTTACAGTCACGTCCGAGCTTCAAGAAATAATACAAACAGCTGATTAGGACCCACATCAAGTATTCTGCCTGGGATATCCAAGCCGGAGTTACTAAATTGACTTCAAGTGGCCCATATCAATATATTCTCCTCTTTCCAGCATTATGTTCTATACCCCGGTCAGCAACCCCGATACCACCCTAAAACATGCTGCGTTGCATGCCTCCTGGTTCATATTAGCTACATACATCTTTTCCCTCTCAGAATCAGGACGCTGTTCCCTTGCACAGATTAATATTTAATCTTCTCCATCTAGAGCAGTGATTTTTCCAATCAGCACTGTCAGCAAAACCTGGGAACTTATTGGAAATGCAAGCTCTCTGCCGACCCAAGACCTACTCTGGGGTTGGGTCCTGGAAATGATCTTGTTAAGTCCTCTAAGTGACTCTGATGGAGTCTAAAGTTTGAAAATGAACAGGTTGAGATCAGTGGTCAGCACACTATGACCCAGAGGCCAAATCCCATCTGCTGCCTGTTTCTGTGTGGCCTGTGGCCTAAATATGGATTTAACATTTTTAAATGGCTAGAGAAATGACCACATCATGATATCCATCTTTGCCTTTTGGCCCACAAAGCCAAAAATAGATATAGTTTTGCTGTTTACAGAAAAAAGTTCGCCAACCCGTGGTCAAGTGGCAAGGTGGAAAGATCAGACGGACTACGGAGAACAAAGGTCATCTTGTAAGACATCTGTTAGGACAACTCTTTACATACATGACTGCCACCTGAAGAGAGGAAGCTCTCTTCCACCAACAGAAAGGGAGCTCAGTGACAACTGGAGGCAATTGGAGATTTTCAGATTTGCCCACCCTAGTAGTGTGCCCCTTGCACACTAGGGCCCCCGTCTTACCTTATCAGTGCCTTTGATGTAGCTAGGGAGACCTATGAAGTGTTGTGCTTATATCTTTGCAATCCTTCCAATTAAATCTGGGACCTGATTTCAGCACATGAAGACAAGGGCCTTTTGAATGACGTCGTAGAGGTTTCTGATCTTCATCATCTGCTTTGAATTGAGGGCTCAACTGAGCCTGCCATTTTCTATTTTGCAGGTTTCAAAGCCATTTAAAAACTCTGTTCACTGCCCATTCCTAAGCTGACTATTGGCTGGGAAGTTGAAAACTCCCATCGTTCCTCAGTTCAAGCCACCAGCCTTAAGAGCTCTGTGATTGTGGTGTTGTGGCCTGCCGGACCAGACTTCTACCCCACGCCACCAACAGCGGGTCCCCATGGCTACGGGATCAGCGAGCGCTCCAATCCCTGAACACCTCTCTCCGTCTTTGTCCATGGCCACCTGCTGCTACTCCAGTTGCCTTATGTGTGATTCCATCCAGGTGCAGAGATGAAGCTGAGAATCGGGTGTGAATCTTTTATTTTGTTTATGGTTTTTATTGGTTTAAATTATTTTTAACGTTTATTTATTTTTGAGAGAAAGACAGACAACACTGAGAAGGGGAGGGGCAGAGACAGAAGGAGACACTGAATCTGAAACAGGCTCCAGGCTCTGAGCTGTCAGCACAGAGCCCAACTCGGGGCTCGAACTCATGAACCATGAGATCATGACGTGAGCTGCAGTGAGACACGTGAGCTACCCAGGTGCCCCTGAATCTTTTATTTTACAAAATTAAGGTCACAGAACAGGAGTGGCAGAGTGAGAAAGGGAAAGTGAGAAGGAGAAATGGCTGATCAAAGTTCTGCTACTGATTTCATTCCTGCTGTGGGCACTAGGGTCTCAGACCCAGGGGGACCTGGCAAGAACAGTGCACTCTAGGAGTTTTTCCACAAAATAAGGAAGAGTAGGGCATTTATACCCTGGCCCCCATCACCTATTGGTCAAGGAAGATCCCAGCCAGCCTAACTCTAGATTTGAGCAGGGGTGGACATAACCGAGCAACTTTTGGAGGAAGTGTAGCTACAGAGGTTACAAGATGTAACCGAGGTGAGATCTTACCAGGCTACACTGGAGGCCTCTGGTCACATCACGATAGACCTCTGTGATGGCGCGACCAGAGACGTAAGCAAAGAGATGAGATGGAGAAGAAAAGATACGTGGCATAGGAGAGAAAATGTCTTTAGGCCTGCAGGAGCAAATAAACACCTCAGAACACTGCTGTCTTTAAATGAACACAGTAGTATATGGCTACTCCCTGACGCTCTCAGCTGGACTTGCTTCCTGCTGTAACAAATCTCATGGTTCATGAGTTCAAGCCCCGCGTCGGGCTCTGTGCTGACTGCTCAGAGTCCGGAGCCTGTTTCAGATTCAGTGACCCACTGGCCAACACCAACAGAAATTTATCCCCTCACAATTTTGGAGTGCAGAATTCCACAGTCAAGGTGGCCGACCCGGGCTCCTTACGGAGGCTCTGAGGAGAATCCGCTCCTGGCTTCTTCCACGTTTTTGGTTATTTCCTGGCTCACGACTCAATCTGTCCAGTCTTCAAGGCCAACTTAGTTGAAGTTCTCTCTGTTCGATCTTCAACTTCTCTGTATGTGCGGGGTAATCCTACTTCCCTCTTGTCAGGGTAAATGGGATTACATTTAAAACACACCTAGATAATTGAAGATATCCATGGCGGCACTTACAGCTTCCAGGGATTATGGCCTGATACCTTTGGGAGCCATTTTCTAGCCTAGTACGTTTTCCATTCTCAAACAATCGCCAGGGCCAAATTTAAGTTCTGAGCAAACTGGACAATATCCTATGTTGAGTGCCTATTTCATTTTCTTAAAACTTAATTCTAAACTTAGTTCATCTTAATATTTTATTTAAAAAGATTTAAAAACACATGTATTAAGACGCTAAGACGTATTTCCAGAATTTACTCCTGCCTTTTATAAAACTGACCAACAGGAGATAAACGCTGTTTTTACCATGAGCTGGTGTTAGGTGATTAATGGTGTCACGTGACAGAAATTTGATGACCCCATTTACCAAGAAATGGCAACTAGGAAAGTAAAAAAAAAAAAAAAAAAAAATGCTAAGCAGCATAAATGTTGCACAGAACAGACAAAAGGATAAAAGAAAGAGAAAACCCTCAAGAGCCACAGTAAAACAAAAAAAAGAAAAGAAAAAAAATTGTCTACTTCTTAGCCAATAGAAGACATTTTTCCTAGAGAAACTTTACTTCAGCCTCATCGTGAGTAGTTACATATTCGCGCAGTAAAATTATTGTCAAACTCTCATGCGAAATTGTGCTGAAAAACTTATATTATGAGGAGATGTTTCTTAGCAATTAGTGAAAGATTTTAAATTGTCTAGTACCGATAAATATAGTCATTTATTAGTTGTGTTTTTAACCATTTTAAGGAAGAGACCATTTTCACTGAAATCATTTTTCATCTCTGAAAATATTATTTTTAAATACTTTCCTTGTTACACTTAAAATAACCTGCATATATTTGGGCAGTGCTCTTCTTTATGAAGGCCTTTTTTTAATTCCCCAAAGAGGGTATAATGTATCATGGTGACTGTCGTGGCAAGGTTACTTTTTATTCTTCCACATGTGCAAAAGCCCACATAAATTCTTAGCACGGAAGTCACAACTGTTTCGGATTGTTAGGCCATCTAAGTTTCTTTCCGATCTCCCTAAGCATTGTTGTATATTCCCTATTTTTAACTATGAGCTTAATCATGCAAAGGACGATAAAATTCAAGATATTTCATTGAAATCACAGAGATAGTTATGAATTAAATTTATACTATAAATTAATAAGCGGTTACAAGTGCCAAGTTAAATTTGAAAGTTAGAGACCTTTGCATTATTTTTAAAGGTGTATTTACAAGTCCTGAAGAAAAAATAAACAATGCAAATACGTCCCATATCTGGTTCAGTTATAACTATAACTACAGAGCGTGATTTTGTGCTTATTGGGTTAATAGATGGTGTGTAGTGGTAATTAAAGAGTACTTACGAAGCCTGAATAATTGAACATCCAGCTGTTGTGGTTGATTTTGATATGGGTATAGGGAGAGGGGAGGTGGTGTTGTTGCAATATTACAAAGGACCATTTCCAGATGGTGGGAACCCATCCTCGGCCCTTTGGGCATTTCCAGGACATCTGGCAAGCCATATGAATCAGACAAGATGAAGGGAAAAGGCGAGATGCTTGAATACGAACGCCTTCTGATTGCATCAAGGCTTCCTTGGGAAGCTCAAATATTGGGTAGAATTTAGAAAAAGCTGTCTAGCAGGGGCATATTATCTGTTATAAACTGGGGGCTCTTTGAGGGCAAGGACTGGTCTTATTTCATATTTTGTCATGAGCACCTAGACCAACACTTATAGCGGTATATTGTTACTTCTTACCCTGCTTGGTTAAGACTATTTAGAATGATCAGCATGGTGCCTGGCAAGCAAAATAATTGTCCAATAATGATTTAATAATTTCATTTGTCCAATAATTTCATTTCATCATAATTGTCAGATCATTTCATTTAAATAATTAAATCTTTGAAAAATATATAAACCATCTTATATCTAAAGTGCATTCCCATACAAATGATTTATGGTTTCCTGTAGATTTTGATGCTAAAAAAGAGTCCCCTATAACCATCTACTTGTTTACTCGAGGCCAAAAATGAATTCTCTGAGTACCTGGAAAGAAAGATATCTTTATAACAGAACAAAGAAAACCCCAGGTAAAAACAACAGTGATGGGAATAATGAAGGGGGATTTTGCTGACTTCATTCTTTACTTTTGAGGCGAATCAATACCTTGGGGAGTGATTGTATCCCCAAATAACTCCAAATCTCAGAAAGCCAAATAGCTTCCTATTTTTTTCAGATCTTCTTTATTATTTGAGGCCAAGAGCAGTTATGTAATTCCTGGAGAAGTGAGCAGACAGTGGGGAAAGTGCAGCATTCGCAGTGAGCAAGCATGTTAAGCCAATGTTTTCCCATTATCAGCTGTGAGACTAATGTTAGTTTCCCCAAGGCGGTCACCCTGTGGGTCCTTTAACTCTCAGCCTGTTTTTGTTTCTGTCTAGCATTTGCTTGTTTACTGTAATTATGAAGAAATATTTCTTACAGCAATACTTGGAGAATTACACTCTATTCTAAAGCGCGTTTGAAATGGAGAATACAAAATAGAAGTTAGCTATGATTAGTAGTAGTAAGTACAAAGTGGACCTGGAGTTTGAAAGAGAAGATTGTGAAGTGTGTCTTATGCTATTTGACATTCACCGATGCTCCCAGAGTACCAGAGTGTATTCATAGAAATCCAGCCGTAAAACTACCCCTCAACCCATCCATGAGCAAGAATCCTTCTTATGGTGAGAAGGAGGCAGAGAATCTTCTGGAGAGACAGATGAGAAGAGAAGAGAAAGAAGAGAGGAGAGGAGAAGAAAGGTGAGGAGAGGAGAGGAGAGGAGAGGAGAGGAGAGGAGAGGAGAGGAGAAAGAAGAGAAGAGAAGAGAAGAGAAGAGAAGAGAAGAGAAGAGAAGAGAAGAGGAGGGGAGGGGAGGGAAGGGAGGAGGAGAGAGGAAGGGAGGAAAGAAGGGGAGGAGGGAAGGGGGAGGGGAGAGGAGAGGAGAGGAGAAGAGAAGAAGAGAAGAGAAGAGAAGAGAAGAGAAGAGAAGAGAAGAGAAGAGAAGAGAAGAGAAGAGAAGAGGAGGGGAGGGGAGGGGAGGGGAGGGGAGGGGAGGAGAGGGGAGGAGGAGGGAGAAGGAGAGGAGGGAAGGGGAGGAGGGAAGGGGGGAGGGGAGAGGAGAGGAGAGAAGAGAATCCGAGAGCGCTGATGGCTGGATTGAAGAATGGTACAGTGCTCCATCATGATTCCTTAGAGTAAGTGTTAGGTGCTTACTATTTACCACCCTCTGTCCTTACTGTCTTGGGTGTATTATCTGAATCAAGACTGACAAACCCTGTGAGCTCACTATCTCTGCTTCCACTTCTTCCAAATGAAGATGTCGCACTTGGGACCGGTAGAAAAATCTACCCATTTAGCTCGCAAGTATGCCGATACCAGTGAAAGCAGCTTCACTCACTCGGGTGCTCCAGGCAAAAGCCAAAAGTCAAAAGTCAACCTTGACTCTTCTTCAGTTGTTTCTAAATAACCAAAACTGAATAACAATAGCATAAACTCTCAAAATACATCTTCAATCAACTTCCTGCGTGTTGGCTCGCAACTACCACTGTGTCCCAGCCATCGACCCCTCTTGCAGGGTCAGAAGGCCTCCTCCCAATGAATCCCACTGTTTACTTAGACCCTCGTTCCTACACAGCAGCCACAGGATCTTTTAAAATAGATCGGATACTTGGCCGCTCCCATGACTGCATATGACACTAGACACTAAGAATAAAAGGCCAGTCCTCACCTTAGCCTCTGGGGGTTCAAAGGGCCAGCTCCCCACTCACTCTCTTACTCCCATGCTCTCCCTTCCCCCAGCCCCTCAGTGCACTGATTTCTTTGCTTTTCGGACAACACAAGCACACTCACACCGGTGCCATCCCCCGTGCCTACAACACTGTTGTCTCAGGCGAACCCTTCATTTCATTCAAGACTTTGCTTTGTTTGTTCTTTAAAAGTCATTCAAGGGGCACCTGGGTGGCGCAGTCGGTTAAGCGTCCGACTTCAGCCAGGTCACGATCTCGCGGTCCGTGAGTTCGAGCCCCGCGTCAGGCTCTGGGCTGATGGCTCGGAGCCTGGAGCCTGTTTCCGATTCTGTGTCTCCCTCTCTCTCTGCCCCTCCCCCATTCATGCTCTGTCTCTCTCTGTCCCAAAAATAAATAAAACGTAAAAAAAAATTTGAATATTGAACACATGTAGGTTAAAAGTAAGTGAGTGGTGGGGCGCCTGGGTGGCGCAGTCGGTTAAGCGTCCGACTTCAGCCAGGTCACGATCTCGCGGTCCGTGAGTTCGAGCCCCGCGTCGGGCTCTGGGCTGATGGCTCGGAGCCCGGAGCCTGTTTCCGATTCTGTGTCTCCCTCTCTCTCTGCCCCTCCCCCGTTCATGCTCTGTCTCTCTCTGTCCAAAAAATAAATAAAAAACGTTGAAAAAAAATTTTTAAAGTCATTCAATCAGACCTGAGCATCCTATAGAAAAGAGAAGATATGCCACCATTTTCTCTCTCTTTACTCTTTTTTTTTTCTTTTCTCTTCATGCTACTTTTTTACTCATTGGAAATATATTACAAATTAATGTATTGCGTTCTTTATTCATTCTTTCCCACACAAGACTGAAAATACCAGGAGAACACAGAATTCGTTTGTTTCCTCAATGGTTGATTTCTACACTTTGAAGAGTGTGGGGCTCATGGTAGGCACTTGGTAAACGTTTATCAAACGAAAAAAAAATAGGAAAGCTGAGTATTCAAACTCGGGTCAGTTTTCACCCCAACTCTTTTGCTCAAAACCATTTTTGCATACTGCTGCTAATAGATTTATAAATCTAAATAAAATAAATTCGATACAGATATTCTCACAACTAAGGAAGCCTATACCGTCTGCTAGGATATGGGTGTTGTGGTACTACAATTTCCATTTATATATTCATCCATCTAATTACGTGACAACTTGGATAAATGAAGACAGCCAGCTGTCTCAGAACTTTGCAGACTTTCCTGGCATTGATCTTGAAAACGAAGCTGTACCAACTCTCCCTCTATCAATGGGCACTTTCTAAAATGTAATTTGTTTTTAATTTTTCAGTTACGGAGTTTTTATTCTGCAATTTACTAACCCCAGTAAAGGGATTTTTTAAATAGTATTAATAGAAAAGAATTAAAATGAAGAGGTTTTGTATTTCAGAAAGAGATACACAGTAGCTTTTCCATTTGAGTTGTTTTCCTTTTGATTTTTCAGAAGTACAAGTATTAATATGTTTGAGAAGATACTAACATATTACATGAACAATTATGCAGAATTTTGTTGAACGTTACCATGTTTCCCTAGCATGCTCTCCCGTAATTTTTTTTTTTGTATATTATTTTTTCAGACAGCACGATACTTTTTAGTTAATACATGCTCAATCAGTTTCACTAAAAGGACAGCCAGAAGCAGGTGGGGGTGAGGGAAGGCAGGATTGTGTATGTATCAATAAAACTGTATAGATAAGGAGATATTTATTTAAATAGCCACAATGGGATGTACTTCCCAAATCAATATAGACCATGAAATCTTACTGCTAGCACTGGCTAGTTCTAACACACAGACACCGTTTCCTTTGTCATTATTGATCTTGAGAGCCATTATTTTGGTTCCGGATCAGTGACTACATTTGAAAAAGCATCTAGGGTATAATGCCTTCTCACTCTGATGGTGTTATTTGTCCACAGGAAAAGTGCTTTCCACCTCCCCATGGTAATCACGATGAAATCCGAAATGTATCTAGTACGTATATGGAACGTTGTTCAATACACAGACACCTCTTCCATTTAGCAACAAGTTAGGTCCCAAAACAAGTTAGGTTCCAAATGCTTCATCTGTTTTACTGGTTCCTAAATTACGTGAAACTAAAAGGGGCATAGGCATGAGACCCCCACATGCTTGTCTTCAAAAGAGGCATGACTGTCAGCCCTTTCAAAGTGTTGCAACCAAGAATACTCCTTTTCTATTTCATGAGGCATCGTTATTCAAGATAGAATTTTGCCCAGTTTGGTTTACATCGAAAACGTCCCTTTTTCCTGTAATATTTGCATGTTGGCAGAGACGTCAGCATCTATGTTGTCCTTTCAGAATCTCGGGGCGCCTGGGTGGCTCAGTCGGTTGAGCCCCCGACTTCAACTCAGGTCATGATCTCACAGTCTGTGAGTTCGAGCCTCACGTCGGGCTCTGTGCTGACAGCTCAGAGCCTGGAGCCTGCTTCGGATTCTGTGTCTCCCTCTCTCTCTGCCCCTCCCCTGCTCGTGCTCTGTCTCTCTCTCTGTCTCAAAAATAAATAAAAACATTAAAAAAATAAATAAAAACAAAAGAACACAGAATCTCAAAGACCCATTGATAAAGTAAGATTATTGACTGTTCTTGAGGGAAAAGAAAAAAGAAAGAAAACAAGCGACCACAACATGTGTTTACCACGCACGGCAAAGGAGCTTCCAGCAAACTATGAGCCTTTTCCTGAATTCATATGAAGTAGACAGGCTCCCAGCATCTATGCTATTCTCGTAGCACAGAGGACAAGAAAGTTTTCTACTTTATCAACTGTGTTTCCTTTTCTTTGGCTGGTTACTAATAATTATAATACTATTAAAATGCACATTTTTTCACATTTTGCTCTTTAGGATTTCTTGCACTAGAGATTAATTTGCACTATGTACCCAATAGCTTTGTTAATTTGTTTATTGCTTTTAATTTTCTTTATGTTCATTCCCAACATAACCACATTTTTATGGAGTAATATCTACAAAACTCAGGCTACACATTTAGGTGTAACACCACTATAATTTTATATTAATTTTTTAATATTTATTCATTTTTAAAAGAGAGATAGAGAGTGAGCAGGGGAGGGGCACAGAGAGAAAGGGAGACACAGAATCCGAAGCAGGCTTCAGGCCCCGAGCTGTCAGCACAGAGCCTGATAAGGGTTTCGAACTCAGGAACCATGAGAACATGACCTGAGCGGAAGTTGGACGCTTAACCTACTGAGCCACCCAGGTGCCCCTAACATTATTGGAAACATACAAGCTGATGTGGGGAATTAGATTTGTCAGAGACAATATTCAGAAAACTTTACTTGCAGAAGAATCAGACGTGTACAATATTCAACATTTGAATATCGATATGATTACCTCCTTCTATACTTAGCATAACTAGCTCTATATAAAACAAAGAAAAAACAGGTTTATCTGTTATTTGGCTTCTCAAACGAATGGCTTAGCCACTTCTCACTGATTTGATTGATGATGAGTTCTTAAGCATTATCAGTTGTATCTTCTGGTGTAAGTCCTGTGATATGCGGAAAAAAATTTTCATTTTTCAAACTTTTCAGTTTGAAAAAGTTATGTTTTTGTTCTTTTTGTTGCTATAATAACAAACCATATGTGACAAAATGAAAAATATTGTGTGTGTGTGGGGGGGGGGAGCTCCTAAAACAAATGGGAAGGATATTTTATCCATAGATTCTTCTATATTAAATCTTATTTCCATATCGCTAGCCTTATTCGAAAGCGCATTTTACCGGTGTTGTTGAAATGATATTAAAGCTGCTAATTGAATAATGTACATTTCCTATTTGAGTAATAAGACCGTATAGAAATTTTGGTGCACTTCTCACACAAGTCCCATTTTTTCAGTGTTAGCTATTTAAGCCTATACCGTTTAGTGCTCTAAATCACCTCCTACCAGCATAAAATTATCCTGAATACATTTGCTGATACATCATTTAAAATGGCATTTTAATGGTAAGAATGGATTCATGATGAAATATGCATTATATTTCATGTTGAGGAAACAACCTCAAATAAGTCTCATCACATTATGAATAGAGTGTGTGTGTGACTTCCTCACTCACAGACTGTAAGAAATCATAAAGCAAACATGATGCCTATTTCTTATAGAAAAGGTCACAGCTGAGCGTTGATCAAATTACTCCCTAGAGAGGTACCAGCGCTAACTCTGTCTCTAACGCTTTCATATGGGAAATGAAGGAGGCTTGTCTCTCTCTCCCCCCTCTGTCTTTGCAATTTATGCTTTGCACTTGGCCACGTCATTCTTTTTTTTTTAAGCAGTTACTCTTTTATTTATTCATTTATTTTACAAAATTTTTAACGTTTTATTTATTTTTGAGACGGAGAGAGACAGAGCATGAACGGGGGAGGGGCAGAGAGAGGGGGAGACACAGAATCGGAAGCAGGCTCCAGGCTCCGAGCCGTCAGCCCGGAGCCCGACGCGGGGCTCGAACTCACGGACCGCGAGACCACGGCCTGAGCCAAAGTCGACCGCTTAACCGACTGAGCCACCCAGGCGCCCCACACCACGTCATTCTTAACAGTATCTCTCTTCACTTCAGAAGCTGTCCATCATGGTCCTCAGAAGGGCGTGTGGCCAAGAGCCCACTCTCCCAGACCTCTTGCCGTGGGGATCGCTTTCCCTCTGCGTGCCTTCCTTGGCACGATCAGTTCAATTGCCATCACAGAACAACAACAACAAATTTCAATGATTTTGCGTTAAATTGAACCCAGTTTCTGTTCAACGTTGGCGATATCTAACCAAATGCCAGAAACAGCAGCCTCTGAAGATAGAGGCCCCAGTTTGGCCCAGCTGTGCCTAGGCACCGTCACGGTGAGTGAACGGTATGACATTAGCTAGCCATAGTCAATGGTGATGC
Organism: Felis catus; assembly: GCF_018350175.1. NCBI lineage: Eukaryota > Metazoa > Chordata > Mammalia > Carnivora > Felidae > Felis > Felis catus. The sequence continues at coordinate 75,202,439 of NC_058368.1, forward strand.
ATTTACACACATATCTTAGTTGGGGGAATCCTCTGTGGGGCCTCCCCTCCTGTATTTTGATGGATCTACATGTGACCTGACCTCTGGCAGCCTGGGATTACCTGTACTTCTCAGCTTCCTTGGGACCGAACTGGCTTTGAGAATGTTCTGAATGATGGCATGTGAGTGGAAACCGTGTACGCCATGTTTGAGCTATGTCCTAAAGAGAGAGAAGGGGGCAGAGGGGCGTGGTCATGCTTTATTGAAAATGTGTCCCTCTCCTCCTTTTCTTCTTCTGAAATTTGGTTTTATACTACTGTTCTGAATTCATTGAGTGGACCTTTCCCAACCAAGTTATGAGGCTCCATTATATGCAGTCAGAGTTTCTCAGTTCATGCAAAATATCAGACTATTTGCTGTTTATGAGACCATTTACTGTTCATTTACTATGTAGGTATGTAGGAAGCAGGGTGCTTCCAAGGTTACAGATGTATGGATGATGGTGGGGTGGGTGGGGTTATTAAGCGGGTCTCAGTGTTTCCATGGTGATTATCTGGGGTGGTGACTTTTAAGGAAAAAATAATGAAGCAGATTAAATCTCTGGGAAGTACGTCGCTCTATACAAACCAATCCACTCATAACAATGTCTCAAAATAATAATGATAATTTCTCATTCTTAGTTTTGATATGTATTTCTAATCTATTTCATAAATTATAATTCTGACGGATTTATGTTTCTGGGATGGGATTTTTTTTCCACAATAGGTTTGCTAAGCCTTAACTTAAAAAAAAAAATCTTTCCAAAGATTATATCCTTCTGGAGGCAAAATTAGTTACTTTAATATCCAAAGTCTATTTAGAGCTCAGTGTGGGTGTCTATGCGACGGTTCTAAAACAGGAACAACGTGAGATCTGCTCAAAGACCTGAGGAAGATTTCCAAAGAAAAGAACCATATAATGAAACCCTTACTTTATACCACAGGAATGCTAATATTTTCACAAATATATTTTTGAGGATATGTTTTCGTCTAATTATCTAAAACATTAGAGTTGTGTTATGGGTTGAATTGTGTCCCTTCGGAAGACGTTGAAGTCCTAACCTCCAATAGTTCATTTGTAAATAGGTCTCTGTTGATGATCAGTAAAGATGAAGTCATTAGGGTGGGTCCTCACCCCATTTATCCAGTGTCTTTATAAAAAGGGCAAGTTTGGACACAAAGACAGACGGGTGCACAGAGAGAATACAATATGAACATGAAGACAAATATTTGGCTAGTGCCTCTACAAGCCAAGGAACACCAAAGATAGCCAGCAAACCACCAGAAGCCAAAAGAAAGAGCTGGAACAGATGCCTCCTCAGAGCCTCAGAGGGAATCCATCCTGTTGACACCTTGACTTTGGACGTGTGGCTTCCGGAATTGTGAGATGATAAATGTATATTGCGTAAGCCACCCAGTCTGTGGCACTTGGCTACAGCAGCCCACCAGAAACTAGTACAGTCATACTGAATGTATTCTTCAATTTTGAATACTGAACGTGGCGTCATTCTGTGGCTGCCTCTTAGTCACTGAATGTTTGATCAGATGTAGGCGCCTCCTCATGAAGTTCTGTTCCGTACGAGATGGCCACGTTCCCTTCCTTTCTTTAACCAATGGATTCTGCACATCTGTACCTCACGTTTTTCCAAGAGCACTGGTTTTCAAGAAGATGTGGCCTCAAGATACATCAGTGAGATGTAAAGGAAATAACAAAGAAGATATTTATGCTCCTAAAATCCGTTTAGATGCTGGAGTTGCAAAATTAGTCTGGTTTCCGTATTCAAGGTGTTAGAGTTTATGAAGATCATAAAGAAAAGATATTTTGTTTCCATATTCCCTCAGTTATTTTTGAAATAATGTATTTTGTGTAATTATGTTTTACAAGTTTGTTGTAGATACAATATTTTAAAGCAATTAAAAATACAAGATGCAAACATATTCTCCTGATACCCATGAATTGTGATTTCATTATAACCCTGCATTACTATGTATTGTTATTAAATATAAATGATCAATTAAATGAATATGCTAACTACAAATCAAGGTAGAGTCAAGAAAAATATGCTGAAGCATTAATTTATCAATTAATAATACACTTCTGTGTTTCAGAATGCATAGGAATTAGCTAATTAGCGGTTCCCTAATTGCTCGCATTAACATGAGTCTGACGTTTAACAAACCACTCTGTTTCAGTGTTTTTGATCTGTACTGTTTTAGTCTTCCAAATACATATATTAAGTCTAAAAGGAATCTAGGTCCTAAAGTAACACCAGAAAGAAAAGGATTTAAATAGCCTACCAAGGAATATTTTAAAAATCTTTGATCAGACTGGCTCAATATCTCGATGTACCTCTATTTCAAAACTGCATATAACTGTCAAGAAGGATAAGATTACATATCAGATATTGTCATACTTCTGCCCTGTCTGGTGATGAGATTTTATCAAGGTGAAACTCTTCAATTTCTACCTCTCTCTCTCTTTTTTCATTGTACGTGGGAGATGCATTACAAGGTCTTCAGGCCATAAGCAATGTTTTATAAAAAAATAAATAAATAAAATAAAAAATAAAATAGGTGTAACATAGTTGCTAGGCATTTTTTTTTCTCTCAAGCTCATCAGAATCCATGTGTTTTTCTTTAAAATCCAACCAAAGCAACCTGACCAAAGCATGTATAAAGGCATCAAGATAAGAACCATTTGGTTTTTCAGGGTGGCTTAAAACGCAACTTCTCAGCCTAGCGTATTACGTCTGATCGTGGACCGAGTGGAAACATGTCATTATCCTCCTGTCTCATGGCTTTGCATCATGAAAGTAAATTTGGTGATTTGTTGGAGATGATTTATTCATTCATGCTCATTTAGAAGGATGAGAGGGCTTGAACAGTCAGAATTACACAGAAGTGTTTGCTGTAAATAACATGCTGGGACTTCTTGGACACAGTGCTTTTTAATGTAATTTTTTAGTTGGCAGCTAGTTTTCCATTTTGCCTATAGATCTCCGCTCCCAGAGAAAGCCAGAAATTTGGACATCAAGGCTTCGTGCCTATGCTTCCAACCCACCTTTTCTTTGTATAAAAATCAACGTTTTGGTTTCCTTGGAAGGATTCCCGTGATTCTGAAAGAACATCAAAAGGGGCTTTTATGTCAGGTTAAAAAGCTTGCATTTAATTATGTGATTAATGAAGAGCCATTAGAAGGATTTAGGCAGAGGAATGGCTGGTCACATGTGGGTGTGAGGCTCCTCTGGTAGCAGGAAGCAGGTTGATTTAATTTGCATGAAAAAGTACAGCAGGGTACCCTGAATCAAATGATTGAAAATTTTTCAAAAAACGATTCCTGTATTTTATAGTAACAGTATTAGCATATCGACCTGGATTTGGATTTTTTCAAATTCCACATACATGCTATTTTTTTTTAACTTTCTTTACTCCTACTCTCCAAATGTATTCTTCCTCCTCTGTTCCTAATTATGTCATACTTTTCGTGGGGCCATACAACTAAAAATATCATTTGTGCCTTGGAGTCTGTCCTTTCCTCCATTTCTTATTTCTAATAAAATTCATGGTTTATAACCATTCCATCTCTGCAATATATAGCATTTCTAGGTCCTCAGTCCTCTTCTTTCTCTGTCTGTCCTAATCGACTCCAAACATGTAAACTCTTCCAGGTGTTTCCAACTCAAAGTCACCTCTACCGTTGTTGCCAAGACTCATCTTTTGTTGTTGTTGTTTGTGCTCTTGAGCTCATTTTGTATTTACCATCCCCTTTCCTGAGAAACTTCTTTCAAGTTCTAAAGGTCCATTCTCTACCTGTCGACAGCATTCTTCTTAATGGATCCAGGTATGATGTAATCGGGTCTAATTGTATCAGATCTCAGCCTTCCCAGAGCATGTCATGCATGGTACTCCTCATGTGTCCTTGTCTTCTTCACACCGTTTCTTCTAGTTCACCTGCCCTTTCCCCTCCTCTTCTGCCTTATAAAATTATCCTACACAGGGAAACTCAAAAGGCATCTTTCAAAGGAAGCCTTCTGGTCCTTTCCAGTAAGCAGCGGGAAGAATAATGGCCCTGAGAAGTGGAATATGCTATGTTACATGGCAAAGAAGTAAGCTTATAGGTGAAATTAAGGTTGCTGATCAGTTGACCTTGAGATGGGGAAATTGTCCTGGATTATTTGGGTGAAGCCAGTGTCCTCACAGGGGTCCTTGTAAGTGGAAAATGGAGACAGAAGAAGGAAAGTTAAAGAGAAGGAAGCGTGAGAAATTCTTGGTCCAACGTTGCTGGCTTTTAAGATGGAAGAATGGAGCTATGAGGAAAGGACTAGAAGAAACTCTGAATGATGGGAAAAGAACGACATGGATTCTCCTCCCAGAGCATCCAGAAAAATTGCAGACTTTTAATTTTAGCCCAGTGAGAACAATTTCACGATTCTGACCTCCAAAACTGGAACATAATGCATTCATGCATTCTGCATTAAGTTTGTGGTTACCTCCTAATGCACACTCTTACACAGTAGAACGTGTCTCACTTTAAGGTGAGGAAAAATGTGCTCAGAGAAAGCATGTAATGTGCCTGTTGCCTTTCTAGGTGCTTTCACACGCCCCCATTTCACCTTTGTGACCCAGTGAAGTAGATGCTATTATTCTTACTTTACATTTTTTTCCCAAGGTTTTTTATTTATTTTTGGGACAGAGAGAGACAGAGCATGAACGGGGGAGGGGCAGAGAGAGAGGGAGACACAGAATCGGAAACAGGCTCCAGGCTCCGAGCCATCAGCCCAGAGCCTGACGCGGGGCTCGAACTCACGGACTGCGAGATCGTGACCTGGCTGAAGTCGGACGCTTAACCGACTGCGCCACCCAGGCGCCCCTATTATTCTTACTTTAAAGGTAAGAAAAGTATTGCTCAGATGATGACTGACATTGAGCATCTTTTCATGTGTGTGTTGGCCGTCTGGATGTCTTCCTTGGAAAAGTGTCTGTTCGTGACTTCTGCCCATTTCTCCACTGGGTTATTTGTTTTTCGCGTGTTGATTGGGGTTAAGTTCTTTATAGATTTTGGATACTAACCCTTTATCTGATACATTGTTTGCAAATATATTCTCCCATTCCATTGGTTGCCTTTTAGTTTTGTTGATTGTTTCCCTCACTGTGCAGAAGCTTTTTATCTTCATGAGGTCCCAGTAGTTGCTTTCTGCTTTTATTTCCCTTGTATCCAAGGACATGTCAAGTAAGAAGTTGCTGCAGCCAAGGTCAAAGAGGTTGCTGCCTGTTTTCTCCTGTAAAACTTTGATGTTTTCCTGTCTCACATTTAGATCTTTCATCCATTTTGAATTGATTTTTGTGTATGGTGTGAGAAAGTGGTCCAGTTTCATTCTTGCTCATGTTGCTGTCCAGTTCTCCCAGAACCATTTGCTAAAGAGACTCTCTTTTATCCATTGGATCCTCTTTCCTGCTTTGTCGAAGATTTGTTGGCAATATATCTGTGGGTAAATTTCTGGGTTCTCTATTCTATTGATTTATGTGTCTGTTTTTGTGCCAATACTATACTGTCTTGATGATTACAGTTTTGTAATACAGGTTAAAGTGTGGGATGGTGATGCCTCCAGCATTGTTTTGTTGTTGTTGTTTGTTTGTTTGTTTTTCTTCAACATTACTTTAGCTATTTGGGGTCTTTTATGGTTCCATACAAATTTTATGGTTGTTTATTCCAGCTCTGTGAAGAATACTAGTGCCATTTTAATAAGGATTGCAATGGGGCGCCTGGGTGGCACAGTTGGTTAAGTGTCCGACTTCAGCCAGGTCACGATCTCACGGTCCGTGAGTTTGAGCCCTGTGTCAGGCTCTGGGCTGATGGTTCAGAGCCTGGAGCCTGTTTCCGATTCTGTGTCTCCCTCTCTCTCTGCCCCTCCCCCGTTCATGCTCTGTCTCTCTCTGTCCCAAAAAATAAATAAATAAACGTTGAAAAAAAATTTAAAAAAAAATAAGGATTGCATTGAATATGTAGATTGCTTTGGGTATTATTGACAGTTTAACAATATTTGTTCTTCTGATTTATGAACATGGAATGTTTTTCCATTTCTTTGAGTCTTCCTCAATTTCTTTCATAGCTTTCTACAGTTTTCAAAATAAAGACATTTTACCTCTTTGGTTAGGTTTATCCCTAGGTATTTTATGGTTTAGGGTGTAATTATAAATGGAATCGATTCCTTAATATCTCTTTCTGTTGCTTCATTATTTGTGTATAGAAATGCAACCAATTCCTGTAAATTGATTTTTATTTTCTGTGACTTTATTCATCACCAGGGAAATACAAATCAAAACCACAATGAGATATGACCCCACACTGGTCAGAATGGCTAAAATTAACAACTCTGGAAATACCAGATGCTGGCGAGGAAGTGGAGAAAGGGGAACCCTCTTGCATGGTTGGTGGGAATGCAAACTGGTGCAGCCACTCTGGAAAACAGTGTGGAAATTCCTCAAAAAATTAAAAACAGAGCTACACTACAACCCAGAAATTGTACTACTAGGAATTTATCCAAAGTATACAGGAGTGTTGATTCACAGGGGCACATGTTTATAGCAGCATTATCAACAATAGCCAAATTATAGAAAGAGCCCAAATGGGTCCATCAGCTGATTAATGGATTGAGAAAATGTGGTATATATACAATATATGCAATACATACAATGGAATACAACTAAGCAATGAAAAAGAATGAATTTTTGCCAAATGCAACAACATGGATGGAACTGGAGGATATTATGCTAAGTGAAATAAGTCAGTCAGAGAAAGACACATATCATATGATTTCACTCATATGTAGAATTTGAGAAACGTAACACATAAATATAGGGGAAGGGAAGGAAAAATCAGATAAAAACAGAGAGGGAGGTAAACCATAAGAGACTGAAACACAGAGAACAAACTGAGGGTTGATGGGGGGGGGGGATGGGTTAAACGGGTGATGGGCACTAAGGAGGGCACCTGTTGGGATGAACCCTGGGTGTCATATGTAAGAGATGAATCACTAAGTTCTACTCTTGAAGCCCACACTACACTGTTAACTAACTTGAGAATAAAAATAGAAGGAAAAAAAACACAGAAAAGAACAAAGAAAGAAAATACATTGCTTAGAAAGCTTTGGTACTTGGTCATTCTCATAAGATTAGATGACAGAGCCAGTGCTGGAGAAGGATGAGGGGTGGAAAATGGGCCCCAGTCAGGGTTGATCTGATTCTGATACCATTTCTCCCATCCCATACCAGGCTGCTTCCCAATCGTATATCATTTTTCCCATTTACAATCTCTTGTTTCGTGATCAAAAATACGGGAGTGATGGGGCGCCTGGGTGGCGCAGTCGGTTAAGCGTCCGACTTCAGCCAGGTCACGATCTCGCGGCCCGTGAGTTCGAGCCCCGCGTCAGGCTCTGGGCTGATGGCTCAGAGCCTGGAGCCTATTTCCGATTCTGTGTCTCCCTCTCTCTCTGCCCCTCCCCCGTTCATGCTCTGTCTCTCTCTGTCCCAAAAATAAATAAACGTTGAAAAAAAAAAAAAAATACGGGAGTGATCTTCTCAAGATCATGCAGCTGGCTGCTCTGACTCCACACACCGTGGTCTTCCCTCTGTGCTGTCACCAATGTCTAAAACACTGGTGTGATGTCCACGGCACAGCTGGGTCGCTTTGGCACAAGTACATAGGGAACCTCAAAGCACAGATCTGTTTCACATCATCATTGGTGGAAAATGGTTGAAAGAAACACCGTTGGCATTAATTCTCACTTCTCCATCATAAAGCAACAGTTGGACTTTGAAAATTTTTAAAAGCAGGCAAACTAATGTAATGGCTGCCCAAGTTGATTCCACTGGCTGTGAAACATTTTAGCACAGCTGCTAAAACATTTTGGCAATATGCAACCGTGTGTCCTTCCTTTAGGTATAATGTATCACAGATGCCCCAGGTCTTGTCTGTTTCCTCTGGTAACCATTTCTCCATCCTCATTCCCAGCTACTTTTTGAAAGGAGGGTGAGACTTATGATACCCTGATAATATTTGTAGTAAAATAAAGAACAGAACGGTGGGATAATTATCCTATCTCCGCTTTTTTACACAGAACTTTCCTTCACTTACCTTTATCAACGTTCTTCAATTCTGTGCATTATTCATTAGAAGCATGTTTATTGGAAAATTCTGTCTGTTGAGTTTAAAATATTATTTTATGAGTCACAGCTAGTAAAGAGAGACCATAGATATTATTAACATAAACAGGAAAAGAAGAAGATAGTGATGTTTTGAAAATTATGGTGCTTTTGGAGATACAGGACTTAGAAAAATACTTGTGTTTTCAAGAACGAAAGAGAGGCATGTGAAGAGGAAATTCCATAATCCTGAACGAGTTGAAAGAACAGAAAAATGCCCGGGTTGAAGAATGGAAACTTGGAACTCTAAATTCCAACAGGTATATGCCCTCCCAAGCTCGATTTCAGTATGCCATAACATTATCCAGGATCTTAAGCCCTTAGGAGTTTTACTGGAAATGTTTCTGCAGGTTATATATAAATACCAGGATTGACGGGTGGTGACTTCATGAGACAGCCATGTACGTAGAGAATAAATAACCATTAGCCATTTTGCTTATTGACTGGCAACGGAGTTTTATGATGAATTCTCAAGATGAGAGACAATGAAATTATGCAAAAATGGAGCTGAATAGCACTTTATCTAAATCTAACTCAGATTGATTTTGAGCCCTAATAAAGAGACAGGGTGCCCCAATGTTGGAAGATACTGTATACTTGAGATGATTTGTGGAACTCTGAGACAAACACTGCTATTTAAAGTATCAAGTTTATGGGGCGCCTGGGTGGCTCAGTCAGTTAAGCGGCCAACTTCAGCTCGGGTCATGATCTCGCGGTCCGTGAGTTCGAGCCCTGCGTTGGACTCTGTGCTGACAGCTCGGAGCCTGGAGCCTTCTTCGGATTCTGTGTCTCCCTCTCTCCCCGACCCTCCCCCGTTCATGCTCTGTCTCTCTGTGTCTCAAAAATAAATAAACGTTTAAAAAAATAAAAAAATAAAAAAATAAAGTACCAAGTTTATACATGTATTAAATTGAGGTAATAAAGAATGTTATTTCCTCCATCTTCTTCATCATTTTTTTTTAGTTCAAGTGGCATTGGGATCTACAAAATTGAGGGGAAAATTATTCTTCCCATAGCCACACAAAGCACAACACCCACAGGCCCCTCGGAGATTGAAAAGTGTTTTGTGGGGAACACCACCCCTCTTGGGGACCTTCTTGGCTCTCATGAGGAGCTCCATAAGCCTGGCAGCCATGTGCCAGGTTGCTTTCTGTCCAGAAAACACTGAAATGGAAAGAACAGGAGGGTGGAGGTTGTGGCTGTGGCTGACTGATATGTTTGGGAGGGCACATGACAAAGTTCTTGTTACGAGCGGGACGGTAAAATCCAGATGTAGGGTAAAAACTCAAATTATGTCAAACCAGCTCTTAGGGAATTCAGTGTTGGGATGCTACTAAAATATTTAAAAATGCTCTCCAACCTAATTCTATAATAATTCATACCAGTTTGCTTTTTCTACAAATACAGAGATTGTCTCCTGTCCCATTCCTAAATAACAACGAAATGAAGAAAAAAAAAAAACTGGTGATATGTGAGAATTTCTTGTAATATATTGGTATCACCATTAATAAAACACAAGGACAAGTCCACAGGTATTGTCTTTAGATGAGAGAGACCTATAGGTTGCCACAAAGTCCAGGCTGGGGAAGTAACTAGTAACGGCAAACCCGTGTTGTGTCAAACAAACACTTTCCGTGTGAAGGGACGTGTCTACGCTTGCTACAGGTGTTAAATCTCCTAACCCTATTTAAGGTAGGTGCTGTTATTCACAGTCATTTTTCCATAACAAGAAAATGAAAACATGAGAAATAAAATATCTTGCATAAAACCCAACATTTGGTAAGTTGTAAAGCTGGGATTTTAACTAAACCAGCCTGGCTCATAAAGTTACCAATTTTGCTGTTCTACGAGACTTTAGCTGAAGGTAATATATATATATATATATATATATATATATATATATATATATATATAACAAAATCTGTGGGATGGATAACAGTAATCATACTTTGATTTTTTTTATGAGTAACTAAAATTAATATCCAGCTCTGACAATATTTTAACCATTAAAATACATGTGTGCATATATATTTTGAATATATATACTCAAAAGAAAAGAAAGCAGTGAAACGGACTCCTGTAGCTTTCAGTCAATTTTAATAATTACGAAATTATGACCGATATTGTCTCAATGCTACCCACTTCCCACGTCCAGATTATTCTGACGCAGTTCCCGGACATCTGATCATATTTGAAGATGTAGTTAATGGAGAGTTTCTACAAAGATCCAGGTGTGAGATTTTTGGAAGTAAAAAGAGACACTTGTTGGCAGACTCTGCGAGGAAAAAATGAAGGGAATCGGGGCATCGAGAGGATTCAGAGGTTTGCTGATCAGAGGGTGTCTGATAAAGCTGAACATGCGGCTCGAAGTGACTAGGTGACATCCAGCCACGACCAAAGAAGTGTTAATGTCCCACCGACAAATGAAACAGTGATCATTTGGCAAATGACTTGGACGCACAAGATCATTAAGCCTCATTTCTCATGAGCACAGTCTTCTTACCCAAGGGTGGTCCTTCCTCTGTGGATCTTCAGATCAGCAGAGAGCATCCCACCATGAATGTGCTGAACTGTAACCAACTTCAGAAACTGAAAATGGCTGACGTTGAATAGCACAGAGGTATGTGCCCGCGGTGTTTGCTTCCTGCTGTTTGCACCGGTAGAAATAAAGGCGGTAATGTAATCGTTCTCTCTAAAATTCCTTCTAACGCTTGGAACAAACTGAACGTAAGCGCGTGGAAAGGTTTCACCTTGTACCGTTTCTGACACAAATTTGAGGGTTATACAGTAGGAAGTGTTTGACACTGTAATTTAAAATGACAAAGGGAAGTGAGCTGTGAGCTCTGCCTGAATGCGATATTCCCCTTGGACTTTACCGTCCCAACATCATCATCAGAAACTGTCACATTGTGTGAAGTGCTAAATGGAGATTAAGGTGGAGCAAACAAATTTTCACAGCAGGTTAAGTACATAGAGTCCTGGGAATAGAGACCGTGTTTTAACTAAGCCTAGAAAAACTATCTATTGATCTGTCTAGACATCTATCGTCCCCAGCTTACTGAGTGCACCCAGAACCTGTGGATGGAAAAACCTGTTTCAGATTTACCTACATTGAAGCAGGAAAGATAAATAATATAGGTAAATAATATAGGTAATATAGATAATAAAATAATATACATAATAAGAATAGATAAGTAATATAGATATAGACAATAATAATATAGATAACAATAAAATAATACAGATAAAAAGAACAGATAAATAATATAGATATATATTTGAGAATTTGAAGTCTGGATGTCGTCCAGAATATATTTTCTAAATCACGAGAACACGGCAATTGTCCATGTGGAAAAATAAATAAATAATGAAAACGCCACAAAGGAAAATGGAATTAAAAAGAATTAAGCATTGCAACTATAGATTGTAAAGCAAAGAAATATAATGATGATCTGCATTACTGTGTTGCCATCATAAATATCTACATTCTATATTTTCAAATTGTTTAGGAAGAAGAAGCGTGATAAAATAAGACATTTTACTTTTAAAAGTATTGATAGATTAGTTTGAACAGAATGCAGCTTGTGATTAGTTGATGATGGTGATGATGTTGGTGGTGGAATCTGTCTGATTTTGGCAAGTATGTACAATGTAACTCTTGTAGAAATGGGGGCACCTGGGTAGCCCAGTGAGTTAAGCATCTGACTCTTGGTTTAGGCTCAGAGCTGGATGGAGTCCTTCATCAGGCTCTGGGCTGACAGTGTAGAGAGAGAGAGCAGGTGAGGGACAGAGAGAGAGAGAGAGAGAGAGAGAGAGAGAACCCCAAGCAGGCTCTATGCTGTCAGCGCAGAGCCCAATGCGGGGCCTGAACCCATGAACAGTGAGATCATGACCCAAGCAGAAATCAAGAGTCAGATGCTTAATCGACTGAGCCACCCAGGCACCCCAGGGGTTCATTTTTTAATGAATAAATGTAAGTGAAGTATACAATTAATAAATGTTAATGGATTAAATTAATTTGTTTGGTATAACGATGTAGGCAATGCCATCCTATGATTGCCCCCCCCCCAATATTATTAACCTTCTTAGGGAAAACATGCTGTTGCTGAATTGAAAAATATGGCACAGTGGGAATAGATCATCTCATACTGTTTGCAGAAGATTGGGTTCATTATCCATGCTAAGAATACAAGGGAAATGTCTTTGAAATGTAAGCTACACATAGGTTTGTTTTTAGTTGTGATCTCACATGAGTTACTATGTGATCTTTGGGAATTTCCCTGATGTAAAATGCAGTGCTCGCTTTTGAAAGGCACTGCTGGGGCCAAGATAAGTGAATTTTCATATAAATACCTAGGGAGTTCTGAAACTTATGTTAACAAGCGGAAATGCATTGTCAAGAGCTTTAGAACTCTCCAAGCCTAAAGAGGTTGCTACTAATTGGAATGTTGAATGTACATTAGGTTGAATTATTCTCAGTGCAAAAAAAAAAAAAAGTTCTAATCTGATCACCTCATATGGTGTAATAAAGCACATCAACATCATGACCCAAATTTATCTTAACCTTCTAAAACATGTTCAGTGTGTTTAGGTTACCATGAGCAAAATATAGGGAGAATAAATATTTGCTTGACGGGTCATCTTTTTATAGTCATTTCACTTTGTCCTTTGCTACTTTCCATGTGAAAACAGTCCAAGATTTGGGTGCTAATGAAAGCTTTTTGGTGTCGGGATTTCCATGTCATAAAATATTTTCCTCAAAACTCTTTTTTACCCTTCTCATTTCTATCACCAATTACAAGCAGCCAAGAGACCAAGTTCATCCATTCATGTGGGTGGTGATTTGCAATCTAGTCATAAGTAGTAGTAAAGAAACAAATACAAGTAGGCTTGATGTCTCACTTTTTTTTTTCTTTCTTTCTTTTTTTTTTTTTTTGTAATAGGTAGTAGTGATTTGGAGTTTTCAGCATGTAATGAAATCTTTCTTCTATACTTGGAAGTCCTTTGATTAACTGGAAAAGATAGCCATGTTTGAGAATTTCTCTCCCAAACCCCTAACTGTACCAAAAATGATAATTCTCTCTCACTTCTTTAACACATTGATTGAAGAGGAAGAAGAAGAAAAAGAAGAAAGAAGAAGAAGGAAGAAGGAAGAAGGATTCCAACATGGATGAAATGAAAGTGTGTTTAAGTTCTAGTAGAACAAAGTTTTTCCGGGGCTGAATTCAACATAAGGCAGGCCCAACACAAAGTCAGTTCAAAGAACCTTATTATTGAAATTGCCAGAAAGACATAATTATAGCCTTATCATGTGGTCTGAACCCTGAGGCCAATTTCATAGTGAGGCTCCATTGAAATATGAAATCAGATGTGAAATTCACCTTTTTAAGAGGAATTTCATTATTCTATTGGCACAGAGAAGATGATTTTAGCTATTATATTATCTTACCTCAATTAGCAAAAGCAGCCTTTTTTTATCATAATGAAGATTGCTAGTCTGAATACTTTATTAAATCAAAGGATACAAGAACACCATAAATCCATATCATTTTTGTATATTTAACTTGAAAGATAATATGAGTATAGTTCAATAAAATATGTTTCAATGTTTTAAAAAATATTTTCCTTCTCTTGGATTGTGACATTGTTGGAGGAACAATTAGTTTTATGGGAGACTGAGACAGGACGGTATCATTAAGCTATTTGTATAATCACCTGAACGATGGCTGTCCATCGTTAGCATGGATGTGATCTTTGCATAGCCTCAGTTCCCTGAAGTTGAGCCATGCAATTCTACAGCTAACCCCAGCCCCTAGAAAACATTACATTCTAAATATATTGTCTTCTAACAAATTCATAAACCTTATCTCGGAGAGAATCGTCTTATTGAAATGGTGCTTGTCCAAATGCCTGATTTTCAAAGCATAACACCTTTTGAACCATCTAAAAGCACTTTAACTGGCAGCTTGGCCTTTTTGTGGCATTTCTTGTCTTGTGTCAATAGTAATTGATTTCAAATATATGCAGTGGGTCAAGGGGTAAGCAGGTGAGAGGAATCGGACATACTGAAAGGCCTTGCAACATGACAGTCTTCTCTCTTAAGTGAGGAAAGACACCTTCTCAGATTCGGTGTCTAAATGACCACATCTTCCCTTGTTGGCTCGATCTCTCCTATTCACCTTACAGTGGCCCGGCTCTTGACCAAGTCGGCTCAGACATTGCTCAAAGGTAAGGATTACTTCTTCTGTTGCCCGTGCTCTCCCTGGTTCAGAAGCACGTGGGCCTCAGAGCTACAAGAGCAGAAGGCACCCATGAACTTGCCTCTTCTTTCCAGCCATACGCCTGCCCTCGATGTCAGGTGAGGCAAGAGGGAGCAACTCTGTTCTTCTAACTCAACTATAAATAACTGGCTGCCTTCAAAGAGATCTCAGGGCATTCAAAAATGGAAAGTGTTTCTCTTTCTTATTTATTTTCACCAAGAATCGGATAAAATTACTCTCTGGATGTTGGATTCATATTGCTTTCACAGAACCATGTATGGGCTTCCTAACTGTCAATTTGATTCATAAAAACACTGCAACTTGAAACAATAAATATGAAGGTCTTGGGGAATCGATATCGATGTCACTTCTTAATTCGCCCTACCTGATTCAACACACGAGGTCCCCCTTCAGCTATGACCCACTGAGGATTTTTTTTTCCAACAGAGAGCTACATACACACATGTTGTATTTGTGTCTTACGCAATAAACAGATTTACTATAAATCTCGATAATCCCCAAGAAGGAACAATGCTAGAACTCTAATACAACCTCCCAAAACAATTTTTGTGATGGATTCCCCTCCCCCCCGCCCCCGTGGGGTGGGCAGGTCACTATTTGTGGAGGAAGCACCAGATTCATTAGTGGCTCGCATTTATGCCTCACAGAGCCCCCAAATACTTGTCTTTAAAAGTAGAATTCCATTTGTCCCTGTCAGCCAGTCACCCATAAGTGGTAGAAGAATGTGGGTGTGTCGGGGCCTCACAGAGTTACCCCTGACACTTCAGGCTCATGCAGGGTGAGCTGCATAAGCACATCAAGGAAGCTTTCACTAAAATCCAACTGTTAAAGGGTTATTTCTCTCTCTTCTTCCCTTGTTCTTTCATTTGCCTTCAACCTTACTCCCCTTCTAACTCGCCCTCTTTTCCCCGGAGAGCACGGAATCAATTTAAATGTTTGTGTAGTGTAACATTACCATTCCCCTATTTGAACATCAATTCTGATTTCTCTTTACTGGGTACTATCTGCCCATGAGGTGATAAATCAACTCTCTTTTCAGTCACTAGGTTTAGAGGTGTTTAAGGTTTCATACCTTATTTAGCTTATCAAAGATCCCCGTAAATAAGCTATAATTACATCTGTCCCCCAAGTCAAAAATCAGAGAAAATAAACCACTTTCCGGAGACTTCAAGTGGTAGAGTTAATATTTATATTTGGTTGGGCCGAAATGTGTATGTGGTTTTGTTTTGTTCTGCTTTGCTTTTTACAAATAATACCAGCTCTTTCAAAAGTGTTGATTATGCATCATTGATACGTTGATTTCATAATAACAATGATACACTTTTTAGAAAATACTTAAGGTCTGATGGTGTGACAGATATGTTTTAGTTGTTAGATATGCGGTTATAAGATGAACGTAGCTGTGATTTAAATTCTCCTGGTGGATGACAAGTAATAAACTAACGAGTAAAGCTATAACAAGTCAGATTGTATAAGTGCTATGGAAAACATGAAGGATGGGAAACGGGTTCTGATTGCTGGTATGTGTGACGTGTTCATGAGGAGACCAAGTGGAAAATGAGCAAAGAACACAAAGCAGTGAAGGAAGAGCCAACCGGAAAGGCCATTTCCTGCAGAGCAGTGAGTTAGCACAGGCCCTGGGTGGGGGCAAGGCTCAGTGCACTCAGACAGCAAAAGAGTGCATGAAAAATTGTGCTCCAGGGAGAGAGGAAAGGAGACGGGGTCACAAGGCCACGGGAGGCCATTGAAACGCCTTTTTCTCTTAGGTGGAATGAGCCCGGAAGCCCCTAGAAGGTTTTGAGCAGAAGAGTGATAGCCGTTCCATTTTGAAAAAAATAACTCTGGGTGCGTTGCTGTGTATTTGAGAACCACGAGTGAAATCAGGGGAAAGGATCAGGCTGCTATTTCAATAACACTGGCAAGAATGATGATTTCCTGGACCAAAGCAAGACTAAAGGAGCAGTGAAGCAAATATGACATTAAGATACTCAGGAGGCAGCTCGGGGGAAAGATGGTCTATGGGAATTTTTAAATCACCCCAGATTATGGCAGGAATAATAGTGAAGAAGGAAACAGTAACCCAGGTAATAAATTTTGATGGGATGAAGGAACTTAGGCCAGGAGGACCATAGAAAAATGTAGCAAGATAAGCAGCAAATGGTCCGATGGCATGAGCTCATGTTGGAGCCCCCAGAGAACATGTAGCCATCGGCCGCCATCACCTTCTCTTTCTTACTCTCAGCTCGGTGGCAGGAAGTTCCAAGACTCTGCAGTTCCCACACCTCTACTCCCATTTTATGAGGATTTTTTCTGCTCAGATGACCAGTTCTCATGACGTGATTTTCCTTTTTGCCTTTACTTTATTTTCCATTCACTTTCCTTTCTCCTTGGCAAAATGTTTACCCCCTATCCTCTCTATTTCCTGCCATTTCACTCTCTGGCTTCCACTGAAGAGATACACGTCTCTCCTAATAATGCTTTTCTTGGAATATTTACTTTCTTTTGGGCTCCTTTCTCCCCAATACGTTAGACGTATTTTCATTGTAGCCAACATGCTTTCCCCCTCTTACACACACTCTGCTTTCTACAAATAGACTTGCCTTCGGTGTCTTATTTATTTGGGTAATAATAAGTCAGAGAATGCCACTGGGGCAGTAGTTGTTGCTGTTGAATTTAGAAGTAAGTACGTAAGTTAAAGTTTCTTTGGCCCTCCCCTCCCCGCCCCCCGACCCAGTCCTCCTTCAAGGTCTGCAATCATTCTATGTTACAAATCCTGCCAAATTGCCCCTTCTAGCTTCTTCCAGGTGTCCTAAACATTTTTCCTTCTGTGTATTTTTCTTTGTCTTGCCTTTTCTCCATACTCTTCAGAAAGTTACATCATAAACAGCTACATTTTCATGTAAAATAAAACTTCAGAATTTAGGTCAACTGGATCACTACGTTGTGGAAAAATACCATCAATCCATCGTATGTTTATGAGGATAGTAAATTACAGAAAGTGAAAGGTAACCGGGTGATCCTTAACTTCTAACTTGTTTTGTGGCATGGGGCAGGTTTCTTCACATTTCTAGGGCTCGGTTTCTGCATGTGTAAAATGTGTTTTCTCCGGCAGAACACGTCTCACGTTCCCAGAGTTACCCTGAAGGAGGAGGGCGGCTGATCACCTAACAGCAAAAGGGGGAGAACCCGCTGAGTCCTCCTCACCAGCTGTGTGCTATCTCTGCCTCAAGAGACAGACAGAAGCTTGACTGAGTGGACAGCCTTGGCCATGTGGAAATATCGGCACCATACCTCACACATTCATCTTCCGGTGTTCAGGTAGAGACAGTACCCTGCCTCCTGAACTTTCATCCACTCTCTGCTCCCCCCCCCCCCCCACTACAAATCCCATACCCCTTCCAAAGCAAGGTCTCCCAGGGCTTGGGCTTTCCCCTGCCTCCTGACTCCTGCGGATCTACTCTGCTGACTCTGCTGTCTCCACGGATAGGGTTCCAAGTTCTCGATTCAGGGTGCAAGCAGAACGTGCCTCTGTGGCCCCAGGTTCAACTGGAACCCATCAATTGTCTTGATAACAGAAAGTCCTTATACTGAAGTTGCATTTTAGCTCCATACCTTGGCCATTAGGAAGGATGATATTCTCGTAATCTGGTACACTTCTGTGTACAATTAGGGGAATGAAGACCGGGGCGGATCAGTCAGTTCCTAAGGTATGGCTTTATCCCAGTCAAGAGTAACCCTCTGCCTTAGACCTGAGAGGGTTTTCATTTGTGTGGCATGGGCGTCTGCGTCACAAACCTAATCAAGGATCACTAGCTTTCCTGCCAAATGTTTGCTTTGTTTGTTTTTAAACTAACTTTAAAACATTTTAGAACAGTTTTTAATATAATTTTAATGTTGATTTATTCTTGAGACAGAGAGAGAGAGAGAGAGAGAGAGAGAGAGAGAGAGAGAGAGAAGGAATGGGGCAGAGGTAGAGAGAGAGGGAGACAGAAGCCAAAGCAGTCTCCGGTCTCTGAACTGTCAGCACAGAACCCGAAGTGGGGCTCGAATTCAGGAACGGTGAGATCATGCCCAGAGCTGAAGTCAAACACTTAACCAACTGAGCCACCCATGTGCCCCAAGAACAGCTTTAACTTTACAGAAAACTTGTGAGCATATGGAGGGCAGCATACACCCTCCACCCAGTTTCCCCTATTAACATCTTGCACTAGGATGGCTCATTTGCTAACGACTAATGAACCAGTATGAGTACATTTTTATTGACTAGCACCCATACTTTACTCAGACTTTCTTGGTTGTTACCTGATGCCTTTTTTTTCTGCCCCAGGATTCCACCTTATATTTTCAGTCATGTCTCCTTTGGTGCCTTTGGGCTCCGAGAGCTTCTCAGACTTCTCTTGTGTTTCGGTGACCATGACACTTTCGAGGAGTACTGGTCAGGTATTTTATAAAAATATCCTTTAGTTGGGATTTGCCAATGGTATTACTCATTATTAAAATGGGGTTATGTGTTTTGGGCACAAAGACCACACAGAGGTAAAGTGCCATTCTCCTCATATCGTATCAAGGGTATACACTATTAACCTGACAGTTGACTATGGGTGTTGACCTTGGTCACCTGGCCAATGAGGGAGGTGTTCTACTTCACCTCCTTGAGAGTGAAGTGTCGACACACATTTGGAATTCTCCTACACAGGAGATTTATCTTTTCTCTCCCATTTATTCATATATCCAATCATTTATTTACATCAATATGCACTTTGAGATGTTTATTGTATACTTTGGGTTATACCCAAAGATTATAATAAAATATTTTATACGTTGTTACTAAAAATATTCTACCTTGGTCTCAATAGGGATTCTTTCATTTGGCTTCTGTGTTTCTTTGACATATCAGATACTTATAGTTTTGTTTGTTTGTGTGCTTGCTTGCTTGTTTTAGTGCTTCCTTACTTTTTTGACACTATGAGGTCATCACCTGATTTATTTCCTGACCCAGTTCTAGAATCATCCATTTCGCCAAGCCGCCAGGGTACCTGTTATTTGAGATATTAGAAAGCAATATCTGAATGCGAGATGTGCTCATTCCTGCTCAATTGCTATTGTTTTAGGTGCTAAATGAAGGCCAAATACAATCTTTTCTATTAGTCTTATCCTCAATAGATCCTATAGGTAGATTTTGTTGCAAGTAACAGGAACGATGTTTCAGACGGTCACGGCATAGAAGTAGAGGAAATTAATGACAGGAATATCGTAAGATACCACGCCACTCACGAAAGTACTCTGTTATTTGAACACAGATCTTGATTACTTAGAAAGGTGTATTGAAAACTCAGGAGCAGCCACAAGACTTTTAAGAACGTGCACTTCAGACATTAGGAAAGGATAAAGCAGAACTAAATAAACTACTCTGTGAAAACCTGAGAAGACGTAGAAAGAGAGGAAGGAGAAAAAAACCCTCAAATAATTAGAACAAATATAAAACAATTACAAACATGGTAAATGTTAACTCAACTACATGCATAATTACTTTAAATGTGAATATTCTAACTACAATCACAGAACAGCAGAAATGGTCAGAATGGATTCAAATAAAGCCCCAACTATGCTCTGCCCAAAGGAAACGCTCTTGAAATATGAAGACATAGGTACGTAGATGGGTTAGATGTCAAGTGTGGAGCAAGATAAGCAATGCTAATACTGAATGTAATGTGATGATGTATTGGGGATCCTGGAAAAGGAAAATGACGTTAGGTTAAAAACTAAAGAAGTCTGAATAAGGTATAAAGATTGCTTAATAATAATGCAGCAGGGCTGGATCCTTGATTTTAACAAATTATCACACTAATGAAAGATGTTAATGATAAGGGAGACTGCTTATACTGTACGTAGGAGTTTTCTCTACCATTTTGGCAACTTTTCCCTAATTCTGAGCTAGTTTCCCATAAAGTGTTTATTAAGTATACTGCCAGAAGGTCATCTTATTCCAGCGAGCAGTAATGATCGTTCGCAGGGGGGCGCTTGGGTGGCTCATGCAGTTAAGCATCCTACTTCGGCTCAGGTCACGATCTCGTGGTTCATGAGTTCCAGCCCTACGTCGGGCTCTGTGCTGACAGCCCAGAGCCTGGAGCCTGCTTTGGATTCTGTGTCCCTCTCTCTCTCTCTGCCCCTCCCCTACTTGTACTCTGTCTCTCTCTCTCTCAGGAAATGAATAAATGCAAAAAAAAATAAAAATAAAATAATTATCCTTAAGAAATAGACCATATAAAGTCAGGTGAAACTGTATATCTGATAAGCAGAGCTTTATTATAAAAAGATTGTATTGTATTCTGAATAGGCTTTTAATTGTTACTACGGATGTGTAAATCTCTCTTTACTTAAAAATATATCCTGTTTAAAAACATTTAATAACTAAAATCCACATATAAAATGATATCATTTACTGTATTCAGAGCTAATTTGGGGGTAACCTGAGGGGTTCAGTTGGTTCAGGTTACAACTTTGGCTCAGGTCATGATCTCACAGTTCGTGAGTTTGAGCCCTGTGTCAGGCTCACTGCTGACAGCTAAGAGCATGGAGCCTGCTTTGGATCCTCTGTCCGCACTGCCCCTGCCCCTCCCCTGCTCGCTCGCTCTCACTCTCTCTCTCAAAAATAAACATTTAAAACCTCATTTTGATGACTATGAGGAACTGAGATGCATCTGAACCCAAAGCATACATAACCCTGGTCTTACGATTAGCACAATGCTTTCCGTTCTAATATGAGAAACTTGCTAGCTTATATTATGCTTATGTGGTGCAAAATTTTAATAATTAATAGACTAAGCACCAAAAATGTTATTGTTGTTTTGTTCCAATAACAAAAATGTTATTGGAAAAGGCATGAAAGATAAAAAAAATAACTCTTATGTGTTGGAAAAAGTTCAAACTCACTCATAACTACAAAAATGCAAATTAACACAGCATTGAGAAGTCATATCTCACTTATTGGAGCTGCAAAAATGGAAAAGTAGGACAATACGTTCTACTGGGGAGTCTGTGGGGAAAGAAACAATTTCACATATTGTTTGTGGGCACATTTCTGCAGGAAACTTTGCCAATACTTAACAAACTACAAATGCACTCATATTTTTATCCATCAATTCCGCTTCTAGGAACCTATCACGAGGATATACATTTAATAATACACAAAGACACATGCACAAGTTTACTCACTAAAATGTTGTTTTTAATTGAAATACACTGGAAATTGAAATGCATAGGAGAATAGTTGAAAATGTTTGGTACATACACACAATGGGATACGATGCATCTGTAAAATAGAATGAAAAAGAGGGACACCTGATGGCTCCGCCATTAAGCTTCTGATTCCTGATTTTGTCACAGGTCATCATCTCACCATTCATGGGATCAAGCCCCACGTCACTCTGTGCTAATGGCACGGAGGCTCCTTGGGATTCTCTCTCTCTCTGCCCCTCCTCTGCTCTCTTTTTCTCTTTCTCACTCTCAAAATAAATAAATAAAACTTTAAAAAAATATATGAGAAAGATATTAATGAATTGCTATAGGGTGATTTCCAGAGTATACTGTTAAATGAGGTAAAGCAAAATGCAAAGAGTATCTATAATGTGTTGCCTTGCATTTAAGCAAGAAATGGGGCTTAAGAGATATGCACGTATCCAAAAAATAAATATAGGAAGAATAAACCAGAGAGTAAAATGATTGTTACTTACAGTGTTGAGAACGGGGGATGGGAAAGTATAGAAAATAATGGCAATGGAGGCTGCAATAAGATGATGAGACTTTGAAGGTCCACTTCTCAATTTCTCAGTAAGAAACAGGATAGTTGCATAGTCTCCAAATTATGTTCCTTCAAATGTGCACCAACTAAAAAAAGGAGGGAGCGGAAAATAGCAAATTACAATGGAGAAATCCAGCAGACCCTATGTTCTCAAGTGATCAAAATGGAAAAGCTAAAATGCTCCAAAATGCTAAGCTGTCCTTCAAGTCCTACCCTCAGTCTATGGTAGCTGGTGGTTTCCTGCGATCCCGAAGAGGGACAGGAGAACGTGTTTAGCGTGCCACTTCGGAGCTCTGTGTCACAAAGCCCCCTGCATCGGCCCCCAGGCCCCCCCCCCCTTCAGCTATCTGGAGCTTGAAGTAGCGAGACCGATCTTGGAAGGTCTTTGCCAACGTTAAATGAGATAACATAAGTGCTCTTATTTTCTTGCGTAATCTCGACAGCTTTGAGTGCCCAGTGTGTGCTACCGTGGCCAGCACTCCTCTGAGCTAGGCACGGTCACTGGTACGCACGTTTAATGATGAAGACAGCGAAGGTCAGAGAATTTCAAAGACTTGCTCAAGGTGAGAGGGCAGCTCGTGTTGGGGGTGGGGGAGCCTGAGATAAAGAAGTGAAGACACCAACCCACGCATCTTGATTCCAGAGCTGGTCTTCTTAATTATCACTGAAAGGAGGACAGAATAGGTGTCCCCCAAATGCTTCCAGTTTGAGGCAGCATAGACTAATGACGAAGAACCTGGGTTCTGGAGATGGAAAGGCTGCGTTTTCATCTCGGGTCCTCCACTCATTCCCTGCTTGACAACGGGTAAGTTACTCAACCTTTCTGGGCTTAGTTTCTTCATCTGGAAAAGCAGTATGAGAAAACGTACCGAATGAACAGGGCTGTTACAGAAGTGGGTGAGTTGCTATATATCAAGAACCACTCAGAGCTCGCCTTCCAGATCCTGTTAACTTACATATTAGGAAATAAATTTGTATTCTTGCTTTCGATGTTGTTCGTTTTACATTTCTTCACATAGCTCTTCATTTATACCTTCTCTTGAGGGATGTGGAGATGAAATGAATCCAACGACATATTGAACGTTTAATAATTGCCTGAGATCATCTTTAGTGTTTTCGGTCAAATGTTTCTGAATCTCAGCCTTCTGGGTGCATTTTGGGACTCACCAGCTGGCCCCCTCTGGGGGAGCTCAGGACGAACTTTGGCCGATGACCTGTGGGGAAAGCATTGGTCTGTAGTATTTAGTTGCCAGTGAAACTTTTTGTTTTTCTGTGTTCTGCTAACCAACTGCTTGATTTGCCCGAGATCCTGAGTGACCACAATGGATATAGGCTCTTGCTGACTTACGAGAGAAAGAGGGTTTTTGTGGGAACTAAACCTTGTTTTATTTTATTTTATTTTATTTTATTTTATTTTATTTTAGAGAGAGAGAGAGCAAGGGAGGGGCAGAGGGAGAGAGAGAGGATCTTAGTCTGGCTCCATGCTCAACGCAGCATCCAATGGGGGCTCGATCCCATGACCCTGGGATCATGACTTGAGCTGAAATCGAGTCGAACGCTCAAGCAAGCGGCACCCAGGCGCCCCGAGAACTAAACCTCTGAAATGAACAAGCAACCATGAAATGTCACGGCGGTTCCAGCATTCTAAGCCACCTACCTCTCTCTTGGCTGAATCATTGCCTGACTGACTTGTTAAACTTGGCAAAACCTCGCCTAACCTGAATGAGATATTTAATAAAACGGGGAAAAAATTAACCTCACCGTAAGAAACCAGCGTTGCTGGGAGTTGTTTCAGTATACACGAGAGCAGCTACAATCTGCACATTCTGCTTTAAAGGACCACATTCATCTACTTCGCAATTGCCCATTTGCAAAGCATAAATGGGTCGCTAGACGAGTTTGGGGACAAACGTGTAAACTAAGCTTTCACACAGTTTTCATTGAATTTCAAGAAGTGTAAGCACTGTGGAGTGATGCAAGAATTCGGAGAACAAGAAGCTAAGATATGTCAACATAACTGAAAATACACCTGATCCCTGACAACCAGCTCATGCGTCTTGAAGCTGGAATCCTGTGCCGCGGCTGATGGTTTCCTTCTTCTCTACTGTGCATCCGCATGAAGTCACTGACAGTCGCAGGTCAACATGCAAGTTGCAAATGATAAAAACCATTACGTATATATTGATATTTTCAGCTCTAGCATATTGTTTGAGTTGAGAACGAATACTAGTGCAAATCCAGAGGCTTAACTCATAACTTCCCTTTTTTCATTAATTTTTTTTAATGTTTTGAGAGAGAGAGACAGACAGAGCATGAGTGGGGGAGGGACAGAGAGAGAGAGCGAGACACAGAATCCGAAGCAGGCTCCAGGCTCCAAGCTATCAACACAGAGCCCGACGCGGGGCTCGAACTCACAGACCGTGAGATCATGACCTGAGCTGCAGTCGGATGGTTAACCAACTGAGCCACACAGGCACCCTGACATATAACTTCCCTTTTACTGAATACACACACACACACACACACACACACACACACACACACACACACATTAATCTTTGGTTCATATGATTACAGAGGAATACAGAAGAATGTTTCTGTTCCATTAATTCATCACAACGTACACCCATTTTATTTGTTAATACCTGGATTTAGAACTTAATGGATATTTATGTTTAAAATACCTTTAAGTTACTCTACTTAATACTCTACACTCACTCCAAAATTTCTGTGCGTTGGAAGGCTCTGTGTGCTGTAACTGGTCAGCCAATAATACTTTTAATGACGTTGGTGAAACACGAACCTTAGTTAATTGGGGCTATGGCCACAGCTGTAAGAAATTACGTGCAAACACTTATGTGTGTCCTATCAGGTCAGTTACATGAAACGAAATGAAAGTTACTTTACCACAGGCATATAAAAGCCCTATAAAAACCATATACCAATAGGGGATTAGAGGTCTGTAAACGAGGAATCCAACTTCATCGAATGGGGAACGTAAATCTTATTTACTTTTTTGGTACATCATGTGAACGCTGGGAGTCCTTTCTGATTCCAACTAACGATTTCTTAGTACGACTTCCAGAAATTTTATCTCAGTGGTTCTGGAACCCCCCTGGTCAATAAAAGGCAACAGAACCATACTTCAGGTCAGAAAACTTCAATCCTGTTCCTAGAGCTGCCATTACTTAGTCTCATGGCCACGATTTTATTAAAACCTCCCAGGACTTCAGTTTCTTTGTCTCTAAAATGAGGGTTTGGATAAGAAAATTGCGAAGAGCACATCAAAGTAGGATGTCATGAAACTTCATTCCACGTTCTCCAGTTTGGTGTATAAAATAGCTGTATTCTGAGCCGTGGTGTTTTTCCTTCTTGATCCGTCTGTCTTTCCACCGGATGTGCACGTGATTCAATGTCCTCCTGATCAGAATGTGCGGCTGAAAAAGTGATTTGCAGAAGATATTTGGCAAAGACTATCCAAGGAAGATGATCTTTCTTGGAATATAATTAGACCTAATCAGTATGACTGAGCTCCTATGGCACCACATTCCAGCGCAGACCTGAGGCAGCAGGCAATTTAGAAGGGGGTGGGCACTACCCGAGCTGTGCAAAGAAAGAAAGAGAAATGTGACTACAATTATTCCTAGTCATGTGCTCCCCAAGGGGAATGAATCAGAAGTTGAGATCAGGTGCACATACCCCTAGTTAATTTTAATTATGTCAACAAGGTAGATGCTCCTCACTTTACAGTGTGGTTTCAGTTATCCTCAATTAATCAACGTATTCTTCTTTCCACTTGCACATTTATCATGTCTAATATCTGCATTCTGGTTTCTGCCAACACCAGAATGTAGCTCTTCATCAGTTCCTGTTCAGACTCAAAGAGATCATTCTGATTGTTCTTCTTTTCTAGCTATACTCCATGTCATTGACATTCACAACGCTGAAAAGCAACTCCCATCATGTTAGTTTCCAAATTAAAATGTTACAGTTTTTGTTTTCCACTTAAGATTTACATGAACTACCATGGAATGACTTCTGCATTATCTGTCCATCTACATTTTCACCACTCTCACCCCATACCCATGGTGGTGCCATACTGAATTATGTGATCATCCCTCCTTCCGATCAACATACTTGGCTGATAACTTGTCTGGGGCTTTGGCCATGCTGTGCTCTCCATCCGCAATGCCTTCCCCTTCTTGTGCAAAGGGATCATTCTAGACTAAGCTCCCAATGTCACGCTCTTTGCCAAGAATCTTCTTCTTCTTATTTGAGATTTTCTGCATTCATTCTTCTATACCCAATGTTATGCCAACACATATGTCTACCATAACACTTTTATTTTTATAGCATATAAGTTTATTAGGCACAATCTCTATGCCCCCAGAGGTAAGAAACTATGCGAAAGAAAGAAAGAAAGAAAGAAAGAAAGAAAGAGAAAGAAGAAAGAAAAGGAAGAAAAGAAAGAAAGAAAGAAAGAAAGAAAGAAAGAAAGAAAGAAAGAAAGAAAGAAAGAAAGAAAGAAAAGGAAGGAAGGAAGGAAGGAAGGAAGGAAGGAAGGAAGGAAGGAAAGAAAGAAAGAAAGAAAGAAAGAAAGAAAGGGAAAGAAAGAAAGGTTTTGGCATTCCTAGCACCCAGCAAAACACCTAATGCATACCAGGGTCTCAAAATTGTTGAATGAACTTCATAAATATATTACCTTCAGGAAACCATAAGTTGAATAGTTACTTCCAATGGAAGATATAAGTCAAATTCTCTTGTACAGAGCAGGTAAGATAGGAAAGTGCCATTACACTGAGTAGTACCTGACCACACGTTTCTTTCTGAAAATACTCCCTGTTACGTTTACTATAGATGAGGTATGCTGACCTGCCCTTCTCAGGGTAGATATTGTAGGAACGGTTTGCTTTCCCACGCTGCGGTTTGCACTGGGAGGGGTCTGTCATCTGCAATGGGAATTATATTAAAATTTGAGCTTTATCCTTACATGGTAAAGACTACTTTTATAAATAATTATAGCAGGAGAGAATGTAGTGAGTGCCCTCAATAATACGCAGGTGGAATATGAAAGAGAGAGGAGTAGAAATAAAAATGTGCAAGCATTTGGCTTTTCATTCATTCTTTCTTCTACCTATTCTTCTTCTCCTCCTACATTCTTTCCATTAATTCCACGAAGAGCTGACCTTTCCAGGGACCGTACTTGTACTTACCTTTATGGACATATATCAATCCATGTGAAACACTGCTTGAATAAATATGCGAAGGGGTCAAGAAGATAATACATATATTTAAAAATCATGCAAGTCAGAGACCTAGTTTAAATGCTAAGTGCATCTTTCATAGCTTTTGACATTTAATAGATATTCAATAATTATTTGTTGAATACATTGTCTTAAATTGCTCCCAGGGTTAAAAAATATCTCTGTGAATGTGTTCCTATATACAAATTAATTTACAATTCATAATTACATGCTGTGGTACATTACGTCTCCTCAGAATCTATAGGGATTGGTTTTCTATAATTCTTCGATTATATATTTCCGATGAGACTTTTATGTGAATGGATTAGTTGTTATTACTGCCCATCAAAAGCAAATAGTATTCTATTCCTGCAATTATACATATAGAAAAATATTCATTATTTTGAGTGAATTAAGGACTAATTAACCTTCCCTTCCCTGAAGGCCACCAATTTGGAAATTCTCTTTAATTACAATCCGTGAATTCTAATAAGCTCAATTTTCTTGCACAAGAAATCAAATCTGTAGATGATAAGAGAATGTGAAGTACTCCAAGTCACCTATCACCTTGTTGCATATTTATATTTCTACGAGAGCACATTTTTATGTTCAGAGATACATTTAATCATGACCAACTGCATTTGAAAATATCTGAGAGGTAAAATGATTTGATCACAATAGAAAATTAGATCCTCAAAATCTGGTTGGGACTCTTCTCAATTCGCTCCGTGACCCTGGCCGCGTCACCTCTAACCTTCCTGGGTGTGTTCCTTCATTAGTGAAATGTAACACAAAGGCACAATGCTTATCAGCGCGGTCATCAGAATACATTAACATTTGGAACGTGCTTTTAGATCTCCATTTTAAGATGTTTTCAGTGTGCAAAACTGTCATTATCATGGCGACATACCGTATTCAGTCCTCTAAACACTGCATCCTAATTTTGTGTGATACTTTCCCATGAAACAGGATAGACTACATTTCAATAATTTCATAGTCAAAAGTTTCATTTGTCTATTCGTTAGCCCATTAGATGCATCATCTTCTTTATCTGGTGATGCACACTCCTGTTCAGTTCACGGGTGGACCCAGCCTCGACACTGGTGACGCTTGGGGTTGGTTAATTCTTTGTTATGGCCGTGTACCCACAGGACCTGCAGGGAACCCCCCCACCCCAGTCCTGACAGTCAGAATGTCTCCAGGCATTTCTAGATGCCCCCCGGGGGACATTTGAGAGCAACTACTTCAGTTTTATTCACATACTCAATGTTTACAGAAAGATTTTCATTGCAAATCTCAAATTTGTGAACACAATAATGAAAAAAAAATACTTGTTGCTTTTAAATTCAAACACAGAAACAAAATATTCAAAAAATGTTTCTAATTTGCACTTTTTTTTAAATAATTACGTTTGTTTACATTTTAATGTCTTTTTTATTTATTTTTGGAAGAGAGAGAGAGAGCAGGAGTGGAGGGGGAGAGGGACAGAGAGAGAGAGAGAATCCCAAGCAGGCCCTGTACTGTCAGCACAGAGCCCAATGTGGGGCTAAATCTCACAAACTCTGAGATCATGACCTGAGCTGAAATCAAGAGTCCAATCCTTAACCAACTGAGCCACCCGGGTGCCTCCTCTAATTTGTATTCTTAACTAGATCATTTTCATGATTCAGCACATTTAAAATAAAGCTAAAAAAAATTGTGTGGGACTTTTGACTGCCTTGTTTTAGAACAGCAGACTCTGAGATCTTGGTGAGCAGGTTGTCAAAGTATGTCAAGGTGTATGCCTAAGACACATGACATCATTTTTAAAAGATTGTCAGTTTTGGGGGCACCTGGGTGGCTCAGTCGGTTGACTGGCTGACTTTGGCTCAGGTCACGATCTCTTAGTTCGTGCGTTCGAGCCCCACAGCGGGCTCTGTGCAGACAGCTCAGAGCCTGGAGCCTGTTTCATGTTCTGTGTCTCCCTCCCTTTCTGCCCCTCCCCCACTTGTGCGCACGCGCTCTCTCTCTCTCTCTCTCTCAAAAAATGACTAAACATTTTTTTTAAAAAGATCATCAATTTTCAAAGATGATCACCATTTTCCCTGCAGTCACTGCTTCCCAATTTTATAACAAAAAGGAATCAGAAGACTCATCCCACTAAAAGTCACAATATGGAGTCCAGTCAAGTGTCAGGAACACACCCCCACACATCAGCACATTTGCTACATTATTCACGGCAGTTCTACCTCCGGAGAGCAGAAACCGTAACTGTTTCTGAAAACTCTAGCCACAATGCCATCTTTCCCTACAGCTGAAGAGCTTCTCATTAAAACAGATCTGTCAATACTAACAGCCATATATTTACATATTCCCACCATTCTGTCTTTGAGGATACCTCCGTGGCAGGAAGTAGCAGTCTGTGACTCAACTCTCCGGGCTCCCTGTTATTGTCACAAAACTCCCCACGCTCATTCTTGTCGCTGCATTCTCCTTGCTGGTGATTGCCTCCCCAGATGTCCCGTACTCCTCTTTCTACTGATACAAATCCCACACATTGTTAAGACTGGGCGAAGTCCGTGGGTAGCCTTGAGAAATGCCCTACTGACTGCTCCAGTCCTCATTTACCTTCTCTGCCAGCCAAAGGACGTAGAGAGTGTCCCACATAATTAGGGCCCAATTATCTTCTGTTTTTTTTTTCGTTGTTCCCATGTAAATGTCCAACTAGATTTTAAGTGCCTTGATGGCAGTCAACCTACTCAGACTGTTGTAACTTGGCAACTCTCATAAGAATGTCAACATACGAATTCCCTCAAGGTGTATTCAGTCTAGCTCGGGAGGAAACGAAAGCTAGTCGGAGGGAAAGACATATATGACAAAGTACTGAATTGTGTGGCTCTTCAGGTCACGATCTCGCGGTCCGTGAGTTCGAGCCCCGCGTCAGGCTCTGGGCTGATGGCTCAGAGCCTGGAGCCTGTTTCTGATTCTGTGTCTCCCTCTCTCTCTGCCCCTCCCCCGTTCATGCTCTGTCTCTCTCTGTCCCAAAAATAAATAAACGTTGAAAAAAAAATAAAAAAAATTTGAATTGTGTGGCTCTTAATTGTGTGTTAGGATCCAGGGAAGTGAGGACACAGCCAGGACTGAGTCATGAAAGAAAATTTCACATAGAAAGACCTGGAGTTGTATTCTCAAAGAAAGTTTTGCAATCAGGAAATCGGAAGGAAGAAGACATTCTGCCTGGTCATCTAGACAAAGAAGTAAGAGAGTTTAGGGTTGCCAAAGGGAAGTTTCTAGAAAAAAAAAAAAAAAAAAAAACTCTTGAAGGTCAGAGGCCGAGACTGAAGTGTGGAACTCTCGGCAGGTTTGCTGTGATCAGTGGGAGTGAGCTGATTTCAAGAATGGTGAGAAAAGGATGTAGGATATAAAAGGCATGAGACGACCCAGGAAGGGGGTCACCAGGAGATCTCAGAAATACTAGAAAAAAAAATTGTCTCCTGAAATTAAGAATCCTCAGTCAGCCCATGGTTTGCTTGCTTTAACTGCATTGGCTGTTATGGAAACTCCAGTTCATAGGAGAGGCTGTTGGAATCCTCCTTGATCAAGTTTGATTTCAGGATCAAAAGGCAGAGTGTTGACCCCACCCCACCCCACCCCCAAAAATGTCAACTTATTAATGGGAGCTCTCTTGCCAATTGTATGTGTTGCTATGGCTGATCTTTAGCTAGCACTCCCTCTGTGTTCTCCTTTTGTTTTGCTAGGGCACTGCCTATATCATACCAGGTGCTAAAAGGTTGATTAAATACTTAAAATATTGCCCTGTACGTAGCTGACGCCCCTCAGCATATAGTTCAGCCTCTTTCCTAGCTTACGTCACTACTAATAATCAACTAATAAAATATAATATCCTTTTCTACTACATGTCATTTTGGTGATGCATAGAAAAATTGGTCCACATATTCTCCCCCAGATGCATTCTGCACGTACACTAAGTGCTGATTCATCATCTACACAATTATAGTGCAAATTGATGGTGTTCACCTTCAGAATAAAACACCTGCTTCCGCATGTCGGGAGAGCAACTGCTCTTGGTCCGATGGCACTGATGTCTCGTCACTTCCAATGATGTCATTTAACAGAGCAACTTTTGTCAACGGCTCCTTCTGATTTCTCCCTCAGCATGATATTTGCATTAACTTAGCGGCTAGCTATGCGAGCTTCTAGGTAACACAACGGCTTGTACTTCTTGAGCGGAAAAGGGTTAATGTGAAGAAGCCCGGATGGTGTTGTTCTCTCTTCCCCACATTCAGTGAAAAATTAGCCCACGTGGCTCTGTAAGTGATGTTTTGAATCTCTGGTGAAAGAAGAAAAGAACAATTGGCGTTAGCACAAAGGACAGTGAGTTTTAACAATGCGTTCAGTGTACCAATGACATCAGGATGCAGTTGGATGAAGTTTAATAACGGACCCCATCATAGGGCCTGGGTGCCAATGAATCCTGGATTCAATAAAACCTATTTTTCTCATGCTTCTGGTACCTTTGTGTGTAGTTTTCTGGTCGTGTTGCTTAGGAGAAACCATTATACTTACACATTACTTATCAAGGCACATAGAGACTCATACTTCATTTTGTCCTGGAGTTTATCCGTTTTATGTTTATGAGGTTTTATGGCATTTTGGTCCTTGCGCTGCGATTTGCATCATTATTTTTATGCATCGCTGACCTATTTTTCAGCCGCTCATTCAATTCTTAGGAGTTAGAAATATAATGTCACCTAATAGCCAAAACGGAATCACATTTAACACATAACAGCCTACAAATCACACCGAATCGCATGCCTGGGCGTCAGAAATAGGATACAACATAATGGTTGAAAAGGATATCAAACCTAACACACAAGAGCACAAAAATCACGTGAAAGTCTATGTCTTCAGACGAAGGGCGTATGGTTCTAAAACGAAGCAACGCTGTAGTATTTGCAGTAAATGGCCTGCCTTAAGGCACCGATTATTAACCTCGAGAGCACGGGCACAACCTTATTCTACAGACTGCCCACGTTTAGCAACAAAAGGACCTCCGTGTTTTGCCTGCTTTAAGAGACACCGACGGGCGGAGAGGATGAGGGAGGGATGGAAATCGATCAGTGCTGCGTCCACCATGCCGTGTCAACTACGCCAGCAAGAAGAGAAGCGGGTGGTGTTGCTTTGTTTCCTTTTTGTTGGCTTGGCTGCTGTGTGCTTGTCTGCTTTTGCCGGAACCTGAAACTAATAAAAGTGGAGAAAAAGGACCGGCGAAAATAAAATTGCCTTTGCTGTACTCTCTCCCATTCACGACCCTCCCGCGTCTCTCGGGGGTGGGGGGAGGAAGAGTCCGCGGGCCCAACCCCTACGTGGGCGGGCCTTGTGACCCGCTTTACCCAGTAAAGGGCGATCAAGGCGATGCTGTGCAAATTTCAGAGCCTAGGCTTCCGAATGCCTTGTGGCTTCCTACAGCTTGTAGGCTCTTTGAGCCCAGCACCCCACCACGTGAGCAAGAGCCACCTAGCCTGTGCAGGGAGATGGAACCGGGATGCGCCAACCCAGCCGAGCCCCCCTGTGACAGCCAGCCCCTTGGTGAGCCACGGGATGACCCCAGGCATCGCTCGATTCGGCTTGCCCGAAGCAGAGGAAATGAGATCCCCAGCCCAAGCCTCAAGTAGCCTTTCAGTTTCCATTTGGCGCTCTGGGAACACGGTGCTGCCACCGCAGGAAGGAGAGGTTGAGACCACGTAGGTGGGGCCACCCCAGCTGGAGCCCTGAAGACACTCCCCAGTGGGACGCCTCAGATGGTTGCAGTCACGTGCGTGGTACCAGGCAAGACCAGCAGAACGCCCCACGTGGGCCTCGCCCGAATTGCCCGTCCCTCTAAATCAGGAGCAAACTTCAGTCGGGCCCTTTATGGCTAGGTCTGGAGGGGCCAAAGGGGCCTGGGTTACCCAGCAGGGGACCACACAGGGCTGGCTGGTTCTCTGGGGAAGGAAGGTTTTGTCCTCATCCAGCAAGAAAAGTGCCGGGGGGGGGGGGGGGAGTTGCGTAGACAAAATTGTGCAAGTTGCAGGGTTTATCAAGTCATATTCCGCCAAAGACTATATGAGAGAGGCTACTGAGAAGGTGGGCGGTGGCAGGTGAATTGAACGCTTTTATCATGGAGGAAGAGAACCGGAGAGAAGATGTTAAATTTGTCTCCTTCACAAATACAGGGGCGCCTGCATGGCTCAGTCGGTTAAGCGTCCAACTCTTGATTTCGGCTCAGGTCATGATCTCATGGTTTCGCGAGTTCCTGAGCTCGAGCCCCACTTAGGGCTCTGGTTGTCCCTCCCCCACTCACACTGTCTTTATCTCTCTCAAAATAAATAAATAAACGTTGAAAAAATTTTAAGAAGTACAGTAAGAGTGTTTTCTGGACTCCTTGTAATTTTATGAAGATGCCTTCTCCTGTGATTTTTGACAATTTTAGATTGTCTAAATTTAGACAAGATTACTATACGTGAAGTGTAATCTCATATAGAGAAGCAGAGACACTGTTTTTCTAATGCCTTACTTTTCTATGAGACTACCCAGAATGTATTTCACTGGTAGTTTTGCAGTAGATTCTGGACGAGATGAGCTAGCCCAAACTCCAGAATACTGATATCACCAGTCTTTGAGATACATAGTCCTTCCTCACTGTATTTCTTCCTCAATAGGATATAAAGGCATTTCATTTCTCCTTCCTCTGAAACATAAATGAGAGCAAACTAAGAGTGCCTTCAGCAACCTCTGGAGTTGCTTTTTATTTATAGCAGGCAAAGAAATAGGTAGAAACACTATTTGTGACAAATGATAACAATTATGTCCACTTTTCCCCACTGAGATTTACAATATATATTCCGTTCTGACTGCCCGCATCTTTTGGATGTATATGAAATTACCTACATCTACATTTTATTCCAAAATTGTAAACCTGATCATCTCAGGCGCTCTTAACTTGGCCATAAGAGTTCCGGGACTCTTTTCCTAAGAGGCACATTATTCCCCCAACAGCACCTTGATTGTCAAGGTTACCTGAGACAACTTCAAAGCTAAGTTACAGACTTCGCCCTGTGGAATTTTGCTCAGTGTATTTCTAATGATGGGACTCTCCCTTCAAAGACAACAAACAAACAAACAAACAAAAAACTCCACCTGATGGTGTGACATATAATTCAATAAGCAGGAGAAAAAGAAAAAAAAATCATGATGGACGTGTACAAATATTAAGCATTAATGTATGTGCTCTATTTTCTCCAGATTCATTTTAGTGGTGTAATGACAGAGCTATCATATAAAAGGAAATGTGCCTAATGATGGATATTATACACTAAGGGTCTCTCTGCAGATAATATAGCATACATTATGCATTTAATTCCTTATATAAATCTGCAAGGTAAAAGATTGCAACCAAGCACCAAGAATGCCAAGTTCATAGATTTTAATATAAGTTTCCAAACCTCCCTCTTTTCCTTTCTCTCCTTTTCATCCCTCCTTCTTCCCTTCCCTCCTTTTAAAGATAGGTCTAGTGTCTAGAAAAATAGCATACATGGCTCAGTTTTTACCAAGTGCCCCTCTGGGTGGAAATCGCTTTGGGCAAACCAAAGAATTTTTGATTTTCGAGTATTGACCCTCAGTTTTGGATCAGAAGATACATTGATGACCTGATGAGAATGCTCGGTTTGTCCTTGCGTTTGTTTTCATATCCAAAAACTTAAGGGGACGTGGCTATGACGTGGGGACAGAGAAGCACATTGGCCAGAAACATGGACATCCTGAGGCAACTAAATCCCCACGAAAGGGGATTATCATGGACACATTGCAGCATCAGGAAGAGAAAAGTCAGAAGAACCAAACACGGGGAAAATACTGAACTTGGATTTGAAAGTTTCGGGTTTAAGGATTAAATTATTTGTATTTCCATTACCTTGAGGAGCGAAGGTTTTCTAAGGATATTGTTCCTATATCAGAAACCTCAGCGCGACATCTGCATCACAGAGATAAAATTATACAGAAGAAATGTGTGTCTAGGGAGCACTGAACTATTTCATTTGGGACTGGTTGAGCTTGAAATGGATTTCAGAAAATGTGGTCCCATTCCTTACTTTGTAATTAGAAATAATTTATACACAGCTATTAAAAATACACACCAAAAAAAAATCACATCTTTTCATTGCTATCTACTTTATTCACTACACATAAAATATTACAACTGAATTCTGCATTCCTGACTTTACCCTTCACTTTCCATCCGATATATATCATGAGCAAAATGAGATTACGAAAAGACACCCTGGAGAATATTTTCCGCACCGATTTTATGTTTGGGTTTTTCTGTGTTTTGCTATTGTGGCTCACACCTGCAGATTGAGAACAGAAGGAAATTACCGTCTTGGTATTACTTGTGAATGTTGTGAGCAGTTTAGATCAAAGTTTGACATTCTGAGCTGTTTCACTCTCTCAAGGGAAAAAGTTTTCCCTGTGGAGAAGCTTCAAAAGTAAGCCTCCACATCCCTGGTCTTTTTGAAACAAATCTAGAGCCTTTGTAAGATTATTTTTGGATACCTGAGCCCTTGTATGGAGATAATGAATAAATTGCTTAAAAAAGGGCCTCAGGAAATGATTAGAACCTCAAGCCCGTGTGTGTGTGTGCTGTGTTTAGTAAACACCAAAAACAGCAGATACTTTGCTGTAGGAATGCCTTCTTTAACCAATAGGTACGTATTCCTAGTGAGGGTGTAATTTTGTGCACACATTCACGGTTCTTCTTTTCCCATCGACACGTGATTATTAAACAACTTGCCCCCCTGTATGGCTTGTGCATCTTTACTTTCCAGAGATCAAATGCTAATAATGCTATACCACATTTGCATATCGCTTTTAGCTATTTCCATAGCTATTTTACAGACTGGGAAATTAAAACTCAGCGCAGTGAAATGACAGATCCATCGTGTAAAAGGTGTGGAAAGATGAATGTGAAATCAAATCCATAGTTACAGATTGGTTCGTTACAGACATCGTCGTGGCTCACGATTGTATTTGTTAAGTCAGGAGTAAGGACTGTGCTCAGACCAATTTTTTTCCCATGTTTAGTCAAGTGTTTTATTCCTCAGGATGGTCCTATGAAGTAGGTGATCTTATCCACATTTTATAGTCAAGGAAACTGAGGGACAGAGAGCTTCACCTAAGATCTCACAGCTGGGGAATGGGGCCAAGATTTCAATCGAGGCCAGTTGATGTCTGAACTTACTGATTAAACCACTAAATTATCTCCTTTATAGATTAAGCCATAAGAAGTTGCCAGTATTCAATGATGTTCACATATAAAAACAGCAATTCCCTCTGGTGCAAACGATTATTGTCACCATCGCTTTTCGATGTTAAATGCAGTCTCTGTTGAATCTGCCTCTGCGTTATGGCATTTAAACTGGAAGCATGAAAGAAAGGTATTGTGTACTTAATTTATCGTCAGTGTAATTATAGTAAGTGAGTTATAGGCCATAAGATAAGTAAATTCAAGCTGTAAATCAGACTTAACCCTTTTATATCACATAGCATTTCCTGTGGGAGGCGTATATTCAGGTCCTGTGTGCTTTATGTCCATACCCTCTGTGCAAGTAAAATAAAGATTGAAGTTCCTGTAGATGTAAAGTTAAACGTCATCTGAATCCTTAAAGTTTCAGCGTTTGAACTTAAAACTAGGAAATCTCTGGGGCGCGTGGGCGCCTCAGTCTGTTAAATGTCTGACTTTTGCTCCGGTCCTGATCTTGCCGATCTCGCGGTACCCTGGGTTCGAGCCCTGTGCCAGGCTCTGGGCTCTGCACTGGGCTCTGGGCTTTCTTGCTGATGGTGCAGAACCCACTTGGGATCCTCTGTCTTCCGCTCTCTCTGCCCGCCTCCACTCGTGTGTCTTTCTCTCAAAAATAAACATTAAAAAAAAAACAACAACAACAACTAGGAAGTCTCTGATTCCAAGACTAGAGTTTTTTTTTTAATTATTTTAATCTGTATTCACGATGTCATTGTAAATGCTTTGCCAATGCTTTTCAAGTGCAATTAGAAAATTTTCAGAACTCATCATCTAAACACCTTTTATAAAAGCCTTGAATCAGTCATTAGCAATTACTATAAATACATCGTGGATTTAGATTTTCTATGTTTTTCTTACAGTACTCTAAATAAAATAGTTCTCAAATTCTTGAAGATAAAGTGATCGAAATATTGAACAATAAAATGAAAATTAATGTAGTTTTTAAAAACAAGATTTTAAATGTTTATTTATGTTTGAGAGAGAGAGAAACAGAGCATACGCAGGGGAGGGGCAGAGGGAGAGGGAGACACAGGATCTGAAGCAGGCTCCAGGCTCTGAGCTGTCAGCACAGAGCCTGACGCAAGGCTCGAACCCGCGAACCGTGAGATCATGACCTGAGCCGAAGTCGGACCCTTAACTGACAGAGCCACCCAGGTGCCCTGAAAATTAATGTAATTTAAATATCACATTAAAACGTGCCAAGTCATGAAATAGTGCAATGCGAACATTTCTACATTCAATTTTTTGCTGTGTCTAACAGATGCCTTCTCACACTAACTTCCAAACAAAGGAATACCAACATCAAGCAAAATACTCTTTTGAGGTCGGTGTTATTTTTAAAATCTATAGGTCAGTTATTTGATTGCCTGAGCATAAATGTCAATCACCTGTATGTGAATACTGAATGTATTTAAAAGGGAGGCCAACAGACAAGTGGGGACCTCATTTATGTGCCTGCAGGGGGTGAACCGAAGCAGGGACGTGAAAGAGTCAGCACTGGTGTGGGGCACAAAAATGTCATTATGCAGTTCACCATATGCATTTGAGAAGGAATAACTGTTATTTTCATGATACAATCAAGGGCGTGACGCATGGTTTATACCACACTGTACAACTCATATCCTGTCCTTTAAGTGTGGCCCCCATCATCTAGTGTTACCCAGGAAACAAACTTGTAGTGACTCAACCAGCAACAGAAAGAAGCCTGTGTGTTAGTTCAGATCGTGGCAATGGAAAATCATGAAAACCTTGAAGAATGGCGATTATTTACGGTGGCAAAGATAAGACTAAGAAAATATCTAATATACGATGGCCTTCGAGTTGATAAGAATATCATTATTTATTGTTTTTATTTGAGAGAGAGATAGAGAGAAAGAGAGCACACTAGCAGGGGAGGGGGCAGAGGAAGAGAGAAAGAGAGAGAATCCTAGGGGCGCCTGGGTGGCGCAGTCGGTTAAGCGTCCGACTTCAGCCAGGTCACGATCTCACGGTCTGTGAGTTCGAGCCCCGCATCGGGCTCTGAGCTGAATGGCTCAGAGCCTGGAGCCTGTTTCCGATGCTGTGTCTCCCTCTCTCTCTGCCCCTCCCCTGTTCATGCTCTGTCTCTCTCTGTCCCAAAAATAAATAAAACGTTGGAAAAAAAAAAAAGAGAGAGAATCCTATTTATTGACTGAATGATTGATTGATTGATTGATTGATTTAGAGAGAGGAGGAGGGAATGAATCCCAAGCAGGCTTCTCACTCAGCATGAAGCCTGACACAGGGTTCGATCTCACGACCTTGAGATCATGACCCGAGCCAAAATCCAGAGTCAGACGCTTAACCAACTGAGCCACGCAGGCACCCCGCAACTATTTTAATGAGAATCGTCAACCTGATATTTTGTAGCTGAAGTTTTATTTTCATTTACCAAAAAGAACCATACATGCTGAGCTAGGCAACCATCTCTCTTACTTTTAAGATATACATGGTCCCCCAAGTCCACATTTAAAGCACAAGCTTTCTAATTTAAAATAATCAAAGAAGGTTGAATGCTACTCAGTGAGAATCGTGCTCTTGCTTTACTGAGTAGCCAATCTAGTTTTCTCTTCGTGACGTGAAATTTAGTCACTGGTAGAATAAAGACAAAAGCAATCAGGGGCTGGTAAAAAGCAGCCAACAGGATAAGGTTTTTTAATGAGATCTCACCTGTTGTCTTTTTAAATTTTATAATGTTCAGAGTTTCTTCCCCAATTTAATAATTATTAATTACCAATTAATATTAATTATTGGTGAATATAAGTTTAGTTTTTTAAAGCAAGGAATCTTTACTTATTTTTAAAACATTTTAAAATATTTATTTATTTATTTTTGAGAGAGAGAGAGAGAGAGAGAGAGAGGGAAAGAGAGGGAGAGAACAAGTGGGGGAATGGCAGAGAGAGAAGGAGACACAGAACCCAAAACAGGCTCCATGTTCCAAGTTGTCAGCACAGATTCCAACGCGGGGCTCGAACCCACAAACCATGAGATCATGACCGGAGCTGAAGTCAGGCACTCAACCGGCAGAGCCACCCAGATGCCCCTTGGCTATTTTTAATTCAGTGTTGTTAAGAGAAAAGCCAATGTGCTTCTAAAAATAAATGGTATTTTCTCTGAAAAGGCATGTCTTTCAAACTTCTCCAACAAAAATACAATATGTACATGGTTAAAATATATAAAAACTAGAGTGCCAAGTCATTGGAACCTACAGAAAAGAACTGAAAGTTGGCAAAGACATAAGAATTATGTATGTAAAAGTTAAATAGCAATATAAAAAGCACACCTGATTGTCAAAAATAGAGAACATGCATTTCACACGAAAATTTCAAAATTCTACCAATATTTTATTACAGTCAGAAAGAACAAAAATTAGAAGACAGAAAACTTTTATCCCAGGTGTGGTGGTTTTGTCCATGCATTTCTTTACATAAATACAAATACACAATTTTATATGTATACTACATATATACACATATAATTTGTTTTTTTTTTAATTTTAGGGGTTTTTTTGAGAGAGAGAGAGAGACAGAGAGAGAGAGAGTGTGTGTGTGTGTGTGTGTGTGTGTGTGTGATCTGGAGAGGGGGCAGAGAGAGGGAGACACAGAATCTGAAGCAGGATCCAGGCTCAGAAGCTGTCTGCACAGAGCCTGACGTGGGGCTCGAACTCATGAACCACAAGATCATGCCCTGAACTGAAGTCCAACGCTTAACCGACTGAGCCACCCAGGCACCCCATAATTTGCTGGTTTTGATATAAATTTTGTCAAATGGAGGTTGAAGCTGAGCATCTAAGATATTTGCTTTAATTAAAATTATTTTTTGTATGCAAAGATTTGTTTTACTATTATATTGCCTAAGATCTCTGTAAAAATATCTGGGGCACCAGATTCCTGTGACACCTGGGTGGCTCAGTCAGTTAGGCATTGGACTCTTGGTTTTAGCTCAGGTCGTGATCTCAAGGTTTGTGATTTCGAGCCCCTTCTCAGTCTCTGTGCTGACGGCATGGAGCCTGCTCGGGACTCTCTCTCTCTCTCTCTCTCTCTCTCTCTCTCTCTCTCTGTGCTTCTACCCTGCTCTGGCTCTCTCTCAAAATAAATAAATAAACATTAAAAAAAATAAAACAACCATTCTTTTCAGTTAATAAATTATTCCTGAGGTCCCAAATACATAAGGTTTGTTTGGCTGAATCCGTGGTTTCGGAAACTGAAGCTTCAGGTCCAAACTAGTCGCTTTATGCTGAATGAGGGGGGGAGTGCGGTGCTTCTGCTGCCTCCTCCAGGGGGCCCCGCAGCGCCAGGATTCCCACTGCCACCTCCCCGCGCAAAAGAGGAGACATGTCTGAAAACAGATACACGAGCCTCAAATCTTTCTTTTGTTGCCTAATACGTTTTCTGAAACCGCCTTCTAAATGAAATCATGGTACCAACTCAACAGAAACGTATACAAACTGAAGACGACCTTGGCAATTCCTTTCGGACTGCATTTTCCGGGGCCCCGCTGTGTCCACCTCTGGCCAAGCCAGGCTGAACACAGAGGAGCTGC
The DNA here is from genome assembly GCF_018350175.1 of Felis catus. Lineage (NCBI taxonomy): Eukaryota > Metazoa > Chordata > Mammalia > Carnivora > Felidae > Felis > Felis catus. The sequence continues at coordinate 75,243,877 of NC_058368.1, forward strand.
CATCACACGTCCCTTCTCCTGCTCATTTCCTCTGATTTCATGTCCTTGCTCCTTGTCTGCAATGCATTGTCTGCCATCCACCAAGCAGGCATTTTAGAAGATGGTGCTTAGCCAGCCCACTTCGCTACTGCAAGGTCAAAGCTGGCTTGACCTTGACACGCGTGGTAGAAAGCCACAAACGTTAACGCTCAGCACGCGAAAGCGAGAGAGGACAGTTCCCGCGATAATTGCAACGATTCTCGTAATGTGAAGATGCTTCCTAACAGGAGGTGCCTTTTGCGGTCGCGCCTTTATGAAACCACGTTCGCCTGCTGTAACGCCAGCTCCTTCTTTCTTACCAAAGAATTGTGTTAGGCTGACCCTGCTAACAAGAAATGCTCTTCTCCACCCGCGCAGCAGATGAACCTGCTCTCCAGTAAGGCTTCCTTTGCTCCGGCGAAGTTATTGTGCAAAGCCATTCTATTCTCAGTGACTTGCTTGGGGACATTCCAAACTACAGCATCCTTTATTAACGCTGTGAATATCATTCATGTTTCCTATAAGGCAGGCTTCTTGTATGTGCATGGGAGTGGCGAAGCCATCTGCAAACCGAAGTTCCTGGTAATCCGTCTCGAATAGCAGGAGAAAGCCATCTAGCTGACCCAAGGCATCTATTTAACTTCGTAGGTGCCATTTGACTGGTCACAGTGGGATCTGTCAGAAAGCTGTAAGGCAAATGGTTCTGCCTGTCAGGTTATCACAGTTTGAAGAAAATGAACTTCTCAGAAATTGAACTCCACTAGTGATCACTTCTGATTTATTCTCTGCTGTGGCAGGCCACGGCTATGCACGATTGCTTCCTTCATCTCCGCCATTTCATCGAGGGGCTTAGTCAAAGGAAAGAAATGGTTTATGGGGCGCCTGGGTGGCTCAGTCGGTTAGGCATCCAACTTCGGCTCAGGTCATGATCTCACGGCTGGTGAGTTCGAGCCCCGCATCAGGCTCTGTGCTGACAGCTCGGAGCCTGGAGCCTGCTTCGGATTCTATGTCTCCCTCTCTCTCTGCTTATCCCCCACTCATGCTCTGTCTCTCTCTTAAAAATAAATAAACAAAAAATTTTAAAAAAGAAATGGTTCAAGTTCTGTATCACAATTGTTTCTAGTAAAGTACTATCATAATTACGCTGTGAAGAGAGAAATACACACACACAATGAGATATTTCCCTTCAGATGTTAAAACTGGATTTTAGAAGGCTTTATTCATTATTTAAATGGTCAATGCGATATTGATTTCCTGGGCCAGGATGACCAGGATGGAGTTATCCATGAACCTGGGTGCCATTCGTATATACAGTCAACAAAATGACACATTGATTGCAGTTAAAAGATCAGGTTCTTATAGTGTGGAATAGACATAATAATCTCGTGATTTTCTGTAAACTTATGACTACATTTGAGAGATGTCCTTCCTATTAAGTTGGCATTGCATTGACTACTGGTGTCTAGTTTCCTTATTTCTGGGAACAATTTTAAAAATCTGATAAAATGTATTTTCAGAAAAAAAATCACGCAGCAGATAGAAAAAAAAAAGGTAGAAAATAACATTTAAATGAAAAAGAAGTAAGACATAATTTGTCTAGAATTTTCCAGAAACATAGTTCTAGATATATCAACTTGCCATCAACTAACAACTAAACCTCTGAATTACTTGTCCATTAATGATACTTGTTTTGTTACATATATCTCCAAAATGTATTGTGCATTGACACTTCTTTCATCCAAGTGCACTGAATTGTATATGGATACCAGTTAGTTTCTAGCTGTGGTCTTTAGTTAACGCTATTCATCGCTTGTGACATTTTAATTCCAACATAGACTGTCAATGGGTGTAAAAGTTTGTGTTCACTGATGTTAAATGTTTTCAGGCTTTTGATATCATTCCGAACCTTGTCCCTGCACCGTCTCTTATCTTTGTTTACCGCCGTTCATGTGTTTTCTCCCATGATTTTCCAGCTAGCTGAAGGTTAATTTTTACGGACATCGTCGGCCAATAAAGCTGTCTCCTTTCTTGACCTCGTGAGTAGGTAACACTGAACTCTCAAAGGGCTTCACCACTAACAGGGATTCTTGGCTATTTTGATCATCGCTCATATTTGGGAATTGTTTTCTTATTATTAGAATTGAGCTATGCTAGATATTTGGATGTGGTAGATGTACATCTCCCTCGAAAATAAAACATTGAGGGAGAGCCATGTTAATCGATACCAGCTTGAAAAATATGACGACCTTTGCCTTCTTCGAGGAGGAGGAAAACAAAAAGACAACTTCAGTCTCTAGAACACTGGTTCGAGGCACCCACAGCATGGCAGCAAGCACAAACACCGAGTTAAATATTCAGAGTGCTTCCGACACTTGGTTCTTGCACAAATGTCCATCTCCCTCCTGGATTTCCCCTGGGAGTGGGGCACAGTTCTGGCTGCAGCACAATTGGCTGTCCCTCCCTGGATGTCTTTCAAACAGATGATGTGCTTGTGGGACTGCCTCTCAATTCCGCACACTCCCTCGGAAAGAAATGTCACACCAACTGAACAAGGGAAGGTTAATGATACGAAGTGGAGACAGAGTATGTTCAAAATCTTAAAGCATCGTTTGGCCAAGACACATATTATTGATTAGTCTCTTCTCCTTTAACTAGTGGGTTCTTCATGAAGTAGACCAGCAGTAGTAACAAAAATTATATAAAATAGTCACTAGAATACATAATGAATCTGTATTCTAACATAGCATAATACACGTTATGCCATTATCTGTTTTCCATATTTATATAATAGTATATGTTATCGATAATGCTATATCTAATGTTATCTATTCCCAAATAAGCGGTTAGTACAAACAGCAGATACAAGCCCCATTTTATAGAAACTTGATCAAGTCAGGAATATAACAAATATATTATAGGAAATATTGGGTCTGGGAAAATGGATCGGTGATGAAGTTACCTGAAATGATGTTGCAATTTCAGCAGAATGAGCATAGCCAGGAAAAAAAAAAGTTTCTAAAAGAATTCTTTTTTCTTTTCTTTTTTTTGCAAAAATACATTTCAGAAAAGGCTGAGATCCTTTTGAAAGTTGATTTCGTAAGGCGAGAAGTGATTCATTTGTTCTCATATTAAATAGAATGAGTAAAAGAAATTGAACAAAATGGGTACTTTTTCCACGGTCTTCCTTCCAAACAAGAGAATATTCAGTAATAATTTGGGGGTTGGGCAGTGCGACAATGGTAGTGACCTTCTGCAGAGCGTAAGGAATTGAGGGAGGCCAGTAGTTGACCAAATTGAGGAGACGAATCTTGTAGCATCTGGTAACCTTTCTCATTTTGGTTCATCTTTCTCTTCCTTTTTTACTGTAAGAGGTCAAGCCTGGAGATTCATTTCATTTCAAAGTCTTCCCAAAGAATCTCCTTTCTAAAAATATTTTTTATTATGAAAATAAATGGAATTTTCCACGCTAGCAGAGATTAATCGTGATAAGTTTATACAAATAAGATATCTTAGCCAAAGGAAAAGGTCCATAATAAATAATTTTATAATACTCAGAAAGCATCGAAAGCATCAGACAAAACTACTAGTCTAACCTAGAGGCTCAGCACTGGTGTTTAGCAAAAAAAAAATGTGATGGTCCTTTGTTTATATTCTACATTATAATATATACTCTAATTTTGTTTATATAAATATAATTTTAAACATAATTTTGTTTGTATAAATATAAAAGATAATTTTGTTTGTATGCTAACATATGTTGTTTGTTTAGTTATGGAATCAGTACTATATTCTAGTAAAACTTTCATTAAAGTTCCAAATATAGATGAGATTATATTCTTTGTCACTTTAAAAGCAAATTTTATAGTCTTTTCGCAGCAGCAGTACGGGTGAGATCATTTTAATTAACATAATAAAAATATCAATATTGTATTCAACCTGGAAACATCAGCTTTCATTACATTTCCTAACAAAGACTTAAAAGACTGATAAAATGGTAAATCGTAGGCACAGAGTTCTGTATTTTTATTTTAAATTATCAACATGTCTGGTAAGTCTGCATAGGTTGGAAAACAACCTAATATGTGTGCCTGTGAATTTAGCTCCTATTTAGGTGTTTAAGATTCTCATCACAGATCAGGCATCTTAATGTGACATCACCATCTGAAAAACATACCTTATAGAAAAAAATCAAGGGTCTCAACAGTCTCAGACTCTAACTCTTACAGTATTCCCAGGACTCTGTAAACCTCAGATCCATCAGATTTTTCAGGAAATTTAAGGTCAATTCTCCCAACGTCCACTGAGTTCCAAAGTTTGAGAATAGTATGGGAAAGACTATTCGAATGAGGATAACACAGGCAGAAGAGCTATGCAGCAGAGATCTTAATGCCAGATCAATACCAAAGTTCGTGCTTCTTCCACAATACAAGACTCTTTTTTTAAGTTTATTTATTTATTTAGTTTAAGAGAGAGAGCACGAGCAGGGGAGGGACAGAGAGAGAGAGGGAGAGAGAGACCCCTAAGCAGGTTCCACACTGTCAGTCTAAATCAGGAGTCAGATGCTTAACTGACTGAGCCACCCAGGTCTCCCTAAACTTTTTATTTAAATTCCAGTTACTAAACATATACTGTAATATTATTTTCAGGAGTAGAATTCAGTGACTCACCACTTACGTACAACACCAAGTGTTCATCCCAAGTGCCCTCTTAATACTCATCAGCCATCTAGCCCACCCCCCACCCACCTCCCTCTATTCATTGGTGGTTTCTTTTGCTGTGCAGAAGCTTTTTGGTATGATAGAGTCTCGTGTGTTTATTTTTTATTTTGTTTGTGCTTTGGGAGCCCTGTCCAAAAACTCATGGCCAAGGCCCATCCAAGGAGCATTAGTTCTATGTTTTCTTCTAGCACTTTTATGGTCACTTAAGTCCGTGATCACTTTTGAGTTAATGTTTGTGGATGGTAGAAGGTATGGGTTCAGCTTCATTCTTTTTTTTTTTTTTTAATTTTTTTTTCAACGTTTATTTTTGGGACAGAGAGAGACAGAGCATGAACGGGGGAGGGGCAGAGAGAGAGGGAGACACAGAATCGGAAACAGGCTCCAGGCTCCGAGCCATCAGCCCAGAGCCTGACGCGGGGCTCGAACTCCCGGACCGCGAGATCGTGACCTGGCTGAAGTCGGACGCTTAACCGACTGCGCCACCCAGGCGCCCCATCAGCTTCATTCTTTACATGTGAATATCCAATTATCCCAGCACCATTACATAAAAAATTCCCTTTCCCCATTGAACATTCTTGATTCCCTTGTCAAGTATTCATTGACCACATATGCTTGGGCTCATATTCTGGGCTCTCAGTTCTGTTCCATTGGTTTATTTTTCTGTGTTGGGTTTTTTTTTTTTTGTTTTTGTTTTTTTTTTTTTTTTTTTTTTTGTTTTTTTTTTTTTTTTTTTTGCCAGTACTATACTGTGTTGATGACTACAGTATTCTCACGATTACTTTGACTATTTGGGGTCTTCGGTGGTTCCAAAAAGTCTTTTGTATTTTATAACTTAAGCTATTTTTCATTAGGGATTTCTAGAACAAGAAACAGATGGGATACTTAAATTAACAGATTTCACCATTTATGACATTCGGTGAACTTTAAGTTAAGCCTTAAGTCTGTCTAGTTTGCAAAATGTTGAGCCCAACAATTTTGATAGAAGAGTCCTGTATTGTGGGGCCTAGGTGACTCAGTCGGTTAGGCAAGTCTGACTCTTGATTTTGGCTCAGGTCGCAATCTCACAGTTGGTGAGATTGAGTCCCTCATCAGGCTCTGTGCTGACAGTGCGGAGCCTGCTTGGGATTCTCTCTCTCCCATTCATCTCTGCCCCTCCCTCTCTCTCTCTTTCAAAATAAATGAAAATAATAATAATATTAATAATAATAATGTGTAATTGCATAAATATTTGCAGGTAAAATTTAAAAAAATAAATCATCAATGAAGTGAAAAGACAACCTATACAATGGGAAAAATATTTGCAAACCATATATCTAATTATGGTCATTATGTACATGTAAAGTACTAATACAACTCAATAGGAAAAAAAAAAATTAAAAATGGGCAAAGGACCCGAATAGACATTTCTCCAAAGAAGACCAAGAGACTCAGATGCTCAGCCTTCCCTAGTCATTAGGGAAATGTAAATTAAAATCACAATGAGATTCTGCTAAAATGACCGTTCTCAAAATGATGAGTGATAGCAGATACAGGTGTGGATGCGGAGACACGGAACCCCGGTGCACCATTGGTGGGAACGTCAATTGCCATGGCTGCTATGGAAAACCGTATGGAAGATCTTCCAAAAAATAAAAATAGAACTACCATGTGGTCCAGCAATTCCACCTCTGGGACTATAGCCAAAGAAAATGAAAACACTAACTTGAAAAGGTATCTTCCCATGTTCATAGCAGCATTATTTACAATAGCTAAGACATGAAAATAACCTAAGTGTTCATCGGTGGGTAAATGGATAAAGAAGTTGCCGTATGCATACAGGGGAATATGATTCAGCCATAAAAATGTGGAAATCTTACCCTTTTCAATAACATGGGTGGAACTTGAAAGCATTATGTTAAGTGAAACGAGTCAGAGAAAGACAGAGAGTATAAGATTTTGCTTACGTGTAGAATCTAAACTCAAGCAAACAAACAAACAAAAGGCTAAGCCAAAATGAACTCATAGAAAAAGAGACCAGACATATGGTTACCAGGGACAATGGCTAGGGAGGGGAGAATTGGGGGAAGGTGGTCAAAGGTACAAATGTCCAATTAACAAGATAAATCATACAACGTGACACCTATGGTTAACACTGAACCGCTATATGGTTTATTTGAAAGATTTCAAAGACTGAGCGGTAAGAGTTCTCGCCCAAGGAGAAGGTTTTTCCGATGTTTTCTTCTTTTGTTTCTGTTGTTACTATATGAGAGAATGGATGTTAGCTGAAATCATTTCAGTCATTTTGCAATGTAGATGAATCCAACCATCCAGATGTACACGTTCAATTTATACAAAGATGTGTATTGATTACTTCTCAAACAAATTGGGAGGGAAAGCCTTAGGTAAAAACATTACAACTCAAATTTAATTTTTTTTTATTTTTTAATGTTTTTTATTTATTTTTGAGACAGAGAGAGACAGAGCATGAATGGGGAGGGGCAGAGAGAGAGGGAGGCACAGAATCGGAAGCAGCCTCCAGGTTCTGAGCCATCAGCCCAGAGCCCGACGCGGGGCTCGAACTCACAGACCGCGAGATCGTGACCTGAGCCGAAGTCGGACACTTAACCGACTGAGCCACCCAGGTGCCCCTACAACTCAAATTTAAATTCTCCAATTGGAAGAAAAGAAAATCACAGTATTACAGAACGTAAGCATGATTATCCTACATAAAACAGATTTGTTTAGTTATGTAATTGCTTTCTTCTCTTCTTTACACCATGCAGAATTATGAAATAAAACATTTGGAAACATTTTTGCCCACTTGGGGGACACAAATAAAAATTGAAATAAAAACAAAAAGTATTATTTTGACCCCCCCTTTCATATTCAACTGAACCAAAGGAATTCAGTAATAAATTGCAATTGTGTAACTTTCTCAGGAAAGGAAAGCGAGTCTCCTCCATGTTCAGGTAAGGCCAATACTTGTGTCTATATTACCCCTTATCCCATGATTCTAATGACCAGATATAGCTGCATCGGTTACAAGAGTTTGTGTTTCCTGGTATCTTTCATCACACGATATTTATGATTCTTCTGTTACAAACCACGAGAAATGGGGGGGTGACATTGACCTGGGATCACCTCAGTTTCAGGTACTTATAAAATACATTAAATATAAGAAAAACTATTGTCAAATTGCATATTAATTACCACTGCATTATATAGTAGGTTATACAAACGATGCGGGGCATATTAAACTAATGAACTATTTTAATTAAATTTTGATTTTTTTTGTCCCTAACATTTTATTTTAAAAGACCTTGAAAGAATAATAGGCACTAAAAGCATCCTAAAGGGTTATTAAATAAGATGGGTCGCAATAACAGAACCGTATCCCCTAGGTAATTTGAAGATTTAGCCATAGGATTTTGTTCCCATTCAGGTTTTGTTTATGCAACTATTTTTCCCTCTTTCCTTTTCAAGATACATGAGGTTTTACCTCCTCCCCGTTTCTGTTACCAGGAGGAGTTCTAGTTCTTACAGACTAAATGCAAACATTCAGTGCCAGTTACTTTGATCTCTCTGCTTTGTTTTTCATTACCCTCTTCCAAATGTGTTTTGATAATATTCCAACAGGTGGACATTTGAACATTTATGCCTTTAACGCTGTGAAACAGACTCGGAGATGTTTGGAAAAGAGTCAGACGTGGAGGTTTCACCTTAGATTTAAATATCTTATTTCATAAAATAGACCTCTCTCTTTCTTCTTTTTGCCAAATAATTGCCAACATTAAGCTTCTGCTCTCTGCTGAGAGGTCACTGGCTGACCATTCCTTAATTTATCCAATTAAGTGACATATTGAGTCAGGATCTCCTGTAGAGGTAACATTTTTTGATGGGTTTTTTTAAACTGCCATTTAGCCCCATTACATGCACATCATTGATATTAGCATTTTTTCTAGCACGTTGCTCTTGGGAGCTTGTCTGCCGGAATCACACCTAGGATATGAGTCTTGACTCGCCTTGCAGACCTTTCAAAATTCAAGCTTTGACCACGGAGACATTTGAATGGTGCTCATCTTGTGACAAGGAAACACATAAAACTAGAAACAGTTTTTAAAGGATCAGCAAGGTGAAGTCTCATTTGATTTCTCCATCTTCTTAGTTGGCAGAATATTTAAGGTTTTATGATCCCCTCTTTTGCTAGATTACATGTGTTTTTGTTATTCATAAGCAGAGCTCAGCAAGATGTTCATTACAAACTGAGTCAAGGGGCAGGTTTGCCAAAATGTCTTCCCCACCCCCACCCCCTCCCACCTGGATTCAGTTTTTAAAGGAAGCCTGGAAAGAATTATGGTTTAAAATTGAGGTTGTGTCTAAATTGGTGATTTAAGCTTAAATCCTGTGGAAAGCCATTCTACTGTGAATTTTTCATAACCAAAGCCTTCAACTGATGCCACTTTCCCTACAAACATTGGAGGAACACCCTATCTCCCATGGGCCCAAAAGATGCATATATATTTATGTATCTTTGATTTTATATATATGTTATATAATTTTAATTAAATAATTAAACTATAGTTAATTTAATATAATTAAATAATTAACCATAAATAATTAAAACTAAAAGGGAAATTGTGCAACAAAAGATTAAAACCTGTATGAATCCCATGGAGTCATGCAAATGATGTTTGGTTTTAAAAATTACATGTCAATATTTTTAATTACTTGTGGATTAAATGGAAAAGCAATAATCTCCACAGAGTTGCGTGGGTTTTTTTTTGTTGTTGTTGTTGTTGTTGTTGTTCGCGGTATTTTTTGTTCTTATTTGTGTGGGTGTGAAGTTTTTATTGTTTTAATATTTATTTATTTATTCATTTATTTATTTATTTATTTGAGAGAGAGCAGGAAAGAGGGGCAGGGGGAGAGAAAGAGAGAATCCCAAGCAGGCTTTATGCTCAGTGTGGAGCCAAATGCGGGGCTTGATCCCATGAACCCTACGATCATGACCTGAGCCCAAATCAAGAGTTGGACACTGAACTAACTGAGCCACCCAGGCTCTCCAAGTATAATGTTCTTTTAAGCATCTTTGAAACGGCTTTCTGAAAAACGATGAAAAATGAGGAATATATGTGCTTCCCTAAGTACATGTGATTTTTTTTACTTAATTTCTGTTTATTAATTTCTGTATTTTTTTTCTCCTTGAGATTTCCTTTAAAAAAATGTTCAGGGGTGCCTGCGTGCCTCAGTGCTTGGGATTCTCTTTCTCCCTCTCCCTCTCTGTCCCTCCCCCATTCCTGTATACACACACACTCTCTCTCTCTCTTACAATAAATAAATAAAATTTAAAAGAAAACCTGTTGAAACGATATGTACTACAAACATCCTAAAGGATTGGTAGGTGAAATGTATCAGAGTGAAGCAGGAAAACTTCAAGTTCTATTGACCAACTAACTAATCCTGTTCTATACGGAAATGAGTGGCAACAATTACTATGTTGAAGTAACAAAATGATAGGGATACGCACTTCTTCCTTTGTTCAGTGTCTTCCAATCATGGAATTTGGAAAAAAAGAAAAAAATACATATATATATATATATATATATATATATATTAGGAGGAAATTGCATAATTAGCAAAAACTGGCTACACAGCAAATGCTTGTTGGGAAGGAAGCCCCCAGGAGTGGTCAGGTTCAGGGCCAAAATTCTCCCGTGTCTTATGAAAGAGAAGAATAATTTCAGGGCACACATGTGATCTGGGTGACGTAATGTAAATGGTGATAGCAATTGCTCAAAAATGTCAGGTGAAACCGAATGAACTGACATTTGTGAAAACGCAGTGTTTTAAACACATACGCATAAAACGCAATTCATGTACATTAAGAAAGAATTCATGTACCTAATGAAGAATTAGGAGCTCTCTGCCAGGACTTCCATTTGAAAATTTGTGCTTATAGAATTAATTGCCATTCCTCCAGCTGAAAGCAATGTATTCTAGATAGGAATTTCAAAACAAAATGTATTTATTTTGCGAATTTATTTATTTATTTATTTTTTAATTTGTTTAATGTTTATTTATTTTTGAGAGAAAGAGACCGAACATGAGTGGGAGAGGGGCAGAGAAAGAGGGAGACACAGAATTGGAAGCAGGCTCCAGGCTCTGAGCTGTCGACACAGAGCCCGATGCGGGGCTCGAACTCACGGATCATGAGATCATGAGATCATGTCCTGAGCTGAAGTCGGACGCCTAACCGACTGAGCCTCCCAGGCGGCCCTATTTTGCTAATTTAAAAACAAAGTTAGACACTAGGCAAGTGATATAATTCACACACAGAAAAAAAAACAAAAGAAAGAAAGAAAGAAAAAAAAAGAGAAATTTGAAATAGTTAAGTAGATGTCTATAGTGAAAACAGTGGGGGATAGACACATATTTTTTAATTAACTGATTTGGAATAAGGGCTCCTATTTCTGCTTCAGATGAAAGCACAGATCAATTTCTCAAGGAGATTTGTTTGTTGTTTAGTAAAATGTTGGGCTCCATGTTGAAGGAGGTCCTCTCTCTTGGTTTAGTGTCTTTGTATGTATAATGAAGGTGTGAATTACATGGCTTAGCAATAAATTCTGTCTTTGGAGGTTAGAAATTTTAAAATTCCTAAAGCTTTAGATTCCATGGGGTAGTCTGAACAATCTCATTGCAACAATTTGCTCACCCTACTAGTTTGTTCGCCAAGTTTTATGTATAAATATTGACAAGGATAGGCGCCTGGGTGGCTCAGTCGGTTAAGTGTCTGACTTCGGCTCACGTCTTGATCTTGCAGGCTGTGAGTTCAAGTCCCGGGTCGGGCTCTGGGATCTGTGCTGACAGCTCAGAGCCCGGAGTCTGCTTCGGATTCTGTGTTTCCCTCTCTCTGTGCTCCACCCCTGCTCTCACTCTCTCTCTCTATCAAAAATAAATAAACATTTAAAACTTAAAAAAAAAAAATTATTGACAAGGTGAAACTTATAAATTCTCACAGTGTCACAATTATCGATTCCAACCTAATGGGTGTAGATAATTTTATTTCAATCTCTTTCTTCATGAGAAAGGAAATGAATTAAATTGTTAAGTATAAGATTCCTGAAGGCAAAAAACAAGTGAGTAGAAGCCCATGAAGGGACTTGTCAATAATCTTCCGTGGCTATGGTTCTTTGCCACATCGCTAGACACTGTCTTTACGGCAAAGGACCAGCTAGCATAATTCTTTTGAGGGCCATGGAGGTTCTTATGTCTCTTAGCATAAACGGAGAACTGTGGGTGCTTTTTTTTTTCTTTTTTAATATCGTCTTTGTAGAAAAGGGCACTTGCTTGAAAACATTTAGGTGAATCGTAACTTCAGACTGCACTTTTCTTTAAAGGTTACACTTCCAACTTTCTGTTATTATTTACCATGGAATTAAAGTGACTGGTTTAGATCATGAGATCAAAATGAGTTTTTTTTTTCAACGTTTATTTATTTTTGGGACAGAGAGAGACAGAGCATGAACGGGGGAGGGGCAGAGAGAGAGGGAGACACAGAATCGGAAACAGGCTCCAGGCTCTGAGCCATCAGCCCAGACAGAGCCTGACGCGGGGTTCGAACTCACGGACCGCGAGATCGTGAGTCAGACGCTTAACCGACTGCGCCACCCAGGCGCCCCTAAAATGAGTTTTATACAGCGCATGGTAAAAGCCCACAGAGAAGATAACTAAACACATACCCCGTAAATTAAACCTTAGTTCTACTAAAAAAATAGTTTGCATATTATGCTTTTAAGAATCAGAGCTGGATTAGAACTATATTATATCGTAACGGGTTGTTGCAGTTTTCCAAAGAAACAGAGCATATTTCAGTATTTTCAAATGAAATCACGGTACCAAAGAAAGAGTGAAATTGTTTAAATATTTTATTGTCTCATGATTTCAGACCTCTCCTGGTAAACAGAACTAAATGAAGAGATAACCCTCACTTTACACACACCCATGATGGATCTTTCAAGCATTTAATCTTAAAAAACAATAACAGCCAAAGGAGCCTAAGAATGAAGTCCACCAGCTCATTGTTCGGGGGCCACCTTCAGGTTGGAAGAGGCACTGCAGGTGGCTGACATGAGATTCCGAGCCGCCATGTTCCTGAAGCTTACATATTTTTATATTTCCTTTCAAAGTTTCCAATCATGGCAAATGCTTTCCAGCCTTGTAATAGAATCCATTGTTTTCATTTTAGGGATTTTAAACACCAGATATGCCCCTCATACTGTGCTAATCAGAAGTAACAGGTATCATTTGGTGTTTTATACATCGATGAAAGTTCAGCACAGATAGGGGCATATATTGGATGATGTATATTTCCTTAATGGGACATATAGTTCCTTAAATGGGAAATGCAATGACATAATTAATAGTAACTTCCTAGTAAGCAGCTGAAAATATTTTGGACATGAATACAATTTTAATGGAAGCATTTATGATCATTTCTATTTACAAAAATACAGTGGAAAAAATGGCAGCTTTATACTGAACAAAGAGGCGCGATAAAGTATTTAACATTCCCAATGAAATCGCTAGGTTAATTATTTTATTTCCTTTAACATTCAGGGACTTTGGCCTTTCCACATAAACTTTGGTTTGTGATATCCATAAAATACTTTGCTGTTTTTCAGTTGTTTTGTTTTTGATTTAATTAGGACTGCATTGAATCTATAGATCAGGTTGGGAAGAACAGACATATTGGCAATATTGGCTCTTCTTATCCATGGACATGGAATATCTCCCCATTCATTTACTTTTTTAAAAAAATGTTATCAGAGTTTTGTAAGTTTTCCTTGCATAGATCTTGCATATATCTTGTTAGGTTTATTCTTAAGTATTTTTTCCCCCAGTGGTAAAATAAATGGTGTTATGTTTTTAATTTCAAAATCCACTTGTCGATTATTGGTATATAGGAAAGCAACTGACTTTTGTATATTAATCTCATATCCTGCAAACTTGCTATCATCAAATTTTAGCAAACCAGGAGTTTTTGGTGTGTGCTTTAGGATTTTCTACGTAGACACTCATGTCAACTGCAAACAATGCCAGTTTTATTTCCTTTTTTCCAAATATGTATAAGTACTATTTTCTTTTCTTGACTTTTGGCATTAATTGGAATTTCCAATAAGATGTTGAAAACCAGTGGTGGGAGGGGCAGTCTTGCCTTGCATCTGATCTTAGTGGGAATGCTTTGAGTTTCTCATGAAGTATGATGTTAGCTATAGATTTTCTTAAATATTCTTTATCAAATTGAAGAAGTTGCCCTTTATTCCTAGTTTACGGAGAATTTTTAAACAAAAATGGGTGTTGAATTTAATTGAATTTTTTTTCATTTATTGATATGATCTTGTGATTTATTGATGTGACAGATTGGCTTCATGGAATTTTGAATGTTGAACCGGCTTTGTGCACCGGGGATACATCCTATTTGGTTGTGGCATATAATTCTTTTTACAAATTGTTGGATTTGATTTGTTAATATTCTGTTGAGGATTTTTGCATACATATTCACGAGAGATATTGATCTGTAGTTTTCTTTCTTATACCCATTCTCCTTTGTGTAACCCATATATCACTGAATCTAGTGTAGATATAAAAAATGTGGAATTATAGAAATATAGACTCTGTTTGCCCGTTTTTTCCCATCTTACTAACATAAGCCGCCACTGTCCGTTTACCCTGTGAATGTGTTTCAAGTCTATCCAGCTTTTTCCATCATCAACACAACAGATACCTTATATCAAACTGCTATTTTTCAATTCCAAGAGTCACGCATGTTCTCTTGTCCTTTATGGTTTTTGTTGATGGTTTGTTTGTATTGTTTTTGGTTCTCCATAATGCCTTCAAAGTCATTCCTAAACAATATCAATTGGAAGAATTCACTCCTTACGAATAACTCATCTGTAGTTTATCTCTAGACACTATCCTTCAGTTCAATTATCCCTTCCTCAGATATGTTCCTTGTGAGTAAAAGGCAAATTCAAATCCTTTTATTAAATGCTTTCAGAGAACTATGTGCTTTTCTTTATAATACTCATCACAGTTGAATATTTATATTTACTCGTGCGGTTGTTTCTATAATGTACTGGTCTGTTTATAGAACGTATGCATCATGAGGGCAAGGGTTATCTTACATCACAGCCCTAAAATTGAACTCAAGATACACTTAGACATCTGTCAATGTCTGTCAAAGAAATCCGAGGACTAAAGTAATTGTGGGAGCTATCTGCCAGGCAGCCATTTTGTAGCTTGGACAAGAATATTTTATTGTCCTGATGGACACATAGGTCAAACTGTAAATGTTAGAATTGGGAAGCAGAGTGGACCCAGACCGGCTTCAAAACAACAAAAATAACAACAACAAAACAAAAGAATGACATAGGTTACTTTATGCCTAATGGGAGACACAAGTGAAAGAAAATTTATTAAATAAAAACCTTGCACTGATTTTAAGGTAGAAGAGACATAAGCAAGTGTTGGTAAGGGGTAAAAGACAACCATAGAGAAGTATAAGTCAACTGTGTGGATATACTAGAAACAGAGAGAATGCATTTTGGACCAGACGGCAGGGTATTTAAAAAAAATTTTAAGTTTATTTATTTATTTTGAGAGAGACAGAGACATTGTGAGCAGGGAGAGAGAGGAAGAGAGAGAACACCAGTCAGGCTTCTTGCTGCCAGTACAGAGGATGTTAGGGTATTTAAATTTTTCTTTTAACGTTTATTTATTTTTGAGACAGAGAGAGACAGAGCATGAATGGGGGAGGGGCAGAGAGCGAGGGAGACACAGAACCGGAAACAGGCTCCAGGCTCTGAGCTGTCAGCACAGAGCCCGACGCGGGGCTCGAACTCACGGACCGCGAGATCGTGACCTGGCTGAAGTCGGACGCTTAACCGACTGCGCCACCCAGGCGCCCCTTTAACGTTTATTTTTGAGACAGAGAGAGACAGAGCATGAACGGAGGAGGGTCAGAGAGAGGGAGACACAGAATCTGAAACAGGCTCCAGGCTCTGAGCTGTCAGCACAGAGCCCGACGCAGGGCTCGAACTCACGGACCGTGAGATCATGACCTGAGCCGAAGTCAGCCGCTCAACTGACTGAGCCACCCAGGCACTCCAATGGGTATTTAAAGCATGGAGAGGGAACTTTATTTCTCTAATATGAAGAAAACTGAACAAACACTAAGTGTTATGAGGTATTTGGTGTAGTTATTGAAGACTTTTCTGCACGACTATTGGAAAGATGTCTTGTGTCCCAATGAATTCCATCTATCGAGAAAATGAAATCCTGGAAATTGTGCTTTACCAAAACAAAAAAGAAAATGGGGTTCTCCCATTTGGATGTTCCACTGATGCATGACAGTTTTAATTTTCCAAGCACGAGCTTTCAGATAAAAGGCACGAAGACATTAATATTTATGCAAAAATACTCATGCTTTTGCTACCATTGCGCTATACCTTATAACCGGAGTCACAGACTTATGTGTTCAAGCTAAAAGGATCTTAGCAGTAAGTCAACCAGTTTCCTCATGTTTTCGGTTTAAGTAAATGAACTCACATAGCTAGTTAAGAGCAAAGCTGGAAAAATAACCTGATTCAGTATTTGATCAGACATCAACTCAAAATGAATTCCTGGAATTTGGCCTTCCTTGTATAATCCTAATGTTCTTCTTAAAGTAGCACACCTCTGTCTTCTTTTTAAATTTGTATACCTTTTCTTTGCTCACATCGGCATATACTGCTGTTTATGCACTGTATACATCTTTTCTTTCACCTGAAGTTATGTAGGTAATGTCATGCGGTGCAGTGGGTTTTTTTTTTTTTCTTTTTTCTTTTTTTAAATGGGTTTATCATATAGATAGACCAGATAATAGAATCCTGCAAGTTAGAGATGGAAAAGACCTGCCAGGTCACCTAATCTCTTCAACAATGCGGCGTTTCTCCCCCTTCGATTATCGCTTTGAATATTTGACCAGCCTAATTTTAAAACGATTCCAGTAATGACATTACACACAGTTTCACCTAGCGTTCTCCAGAGCCTCCTAAATTCTCAGTTTCAAAAAGTTTCCCGAGGAGACGGTTTCATGCTGATTTCCTTTGTAATGAAATTTACCCGCAACCTCAACACTTATTTCAGTGAATCCGCCCAGTCACTCAAACTTTCCCTCACTCATAGACTTCTTCTTGCGTTAGTGACAACCTCACTTCAGCAACCTTTGGATCTCTGAGTGCCATAGAAGCACTTAAAAGCATTGAAGCTGTTAAGTTTTTGTTTGTTTGTTTGTTTGGGGGGAAGCTTAAGAGAAGTAATTAAAGCAAGATAACTACTGTATATTGGATGAATAAAAGTGCCATAAGCTCTCTGAAATTTTGCCACTGACTGTACCATCATTGATAAATTAGCCTATGCATATTTATAAAGTGATAGAATAAAAAACAGGTGAAATACCCCTGAGAAATTATAGACCCAAACACTCGCACACCGACAAACCCAGACACCCAGCTAACTGCTAAATTACTATTTGTGTTTTCAAAAAGGACCCAATGATTTATTATATCGGTTATTGTTATATCATATCTGCCAGTTAATTTTTATGCCCTGGCTCAGCGTTGCAGATTTGACGGGCACCTTCCTGTTTCTGCAGTTGAATCTGCTTATAATTGAGGAGCTGATAGAAGGGGAGGAGAGGAGAAAAGGAAGGGACAGAGAACTATTTTGCTCCAGTAACATGAGGGATTGATTGAAATCCAGCTCCTCTTTTGACTGTTTTCCTGATACTTGATACAGTTTTCATTTTGTGGCGATGGGCTCGGCTGAAAGACTGGAACAGAGTACATGCATTCGCAGACAAGGGAGGATATAATAAAACCTGGGCCGTGTTTGGTGCAGAAGGGGATTTGGATTCACGTGTTTGCTAGGAAATGTATGCACTGGTTCTAGGGGGACCCTCTCTGCTTCGAGTCAGCACCCGCAAAGCACGTGCAAAGGCCACGGGGCTCTCTTTGCGTTTGATTGATTGTGCTTAGATGCACACACCGTTAAATTTAGGGACAGCCGAGGATTGTGGGCTTCTAACCACAGTCGTCCCTCAAGGAGTTCATACTGAGGAGATACAATGTTTCACACACACACAAGAAAAGAGACACTGAAGAATCCTCTGCAGTGTGGTTGATATTTCCCAATACGCTTAAGAGAATAGTACCATTGCATATGTATATAATTTATCTGTATACTTACCTACCAGTTTAAAAAAATCAGTGGGATCCAATAAAGGACAAACCAGTTAATTATTTTCCACCGCTGACCGGTGTCTCCCTACTCTTCTACCCAGCCTCAGCTGCTGTCACTATTGTACCCTGCCCCTGGATGTTGGTGTGCCAGATTGTTGGGAGAGGTAATGCAGTATGGGCATGTACAACTCTGTACTTTCTTGCTGGGTGACCAAGGATGTTAAGCGTCTGAGCACTCTTGATCTGGTGCATTACCCAAGGCCATATTTGCAGAGGGCAGACTTGAAGGAGTAACGCGATGTCTCTCCCTGGACCAGAAGTCAGGCTTGTTTACTGCTTGTTATAAAACAGGAGCTCCCCAAACTCATGGATTCCCCACCCCCCAGCACAGCAACCTTCCGTATGTTCCGGCCACCACCTGGAATCACGCTCATACTGTTCCCTGTGCCGTGAATAATACAGTCCTGCCGGTGACCCAGGAGTCTCATGTCTTCTGTCAGAATTCTCCAAGCATTCACAGATAAACTTATCCATTTGTAAGTAAGGCAAAATCAAAGCAGAAATTCTGATGGCTTTTATATATATATATATATATATATATATATATATATATATATATATACATATATATATATATATATATACACATATATATATACACACACACATATATAATATAAATATTATAAATTATATTTATATAATATATTATTTATAAATATATTTATAAAATATAATATAAATGTATATATTATATATTATATATTATATATTATATATTATATATTATATATATTTATATTATATATAAATTATATATAATTATATAATTATATAAAATAATATATTATATATATAATATATTTATATTATATTATATATAATATATAATATATATTATATATAATGTATATAATATATATATTATATATATAATATATATTATATATAATGTATATAATATATATATTATATATATAATATATATATATTATATATATATAAACAGCAGAGGATGCTGAAAGAGACATGGCTTGGGGAAGAAGAGAGCAGAACACAGTGAGCTTGGCTGAGGATTAAGAGAAGACATCCCATAATGTGGTAATTAACGGTTTACCCAAACCCTGGGGGGAGGGGACCAGGAGGAAAAGCACTTCACTGTTCTACCTCTAAATGGAGCTGAGTGGGAAGGGGGGGAGTCAGAACAGGCCATCAAGGCCGTGGCTTGATTGTTGCTCACTTTCCATCCCCACACAAGGGACACTTTCATATCAGTGGGCAAGCTGTGAAACCCCTCCCCCCCACCACCGAGAGGCAATATGCCCATGGCTCCAGAGCTAAATAGCTCACAAAGCTAAAATAAATATGGTCAGCAATTTGGGCTTGCTCTTCAAAATATAGCGTTGAGTTAAACCAAACATCAGAATGTTGTTCAGTTGAACCCTAGCAGGTGGTTGCACTAAAATGAAAACAAAAGTAAAATCTTACTGATGGGATTGGAGACATTTCTCCAGCACCTGAAATCAATTGGTGTATGGACCAGGTTCGTGGGAGGGAAGTGAGCTAAAGTGTCCTTGGATATCCTTCTAATAATGCATATAGATCTATTCTTCGTGAGAAAACTGACAAACCCAAATTGAGGGACATTCTACAAAATAACTAATCCACATTGCCAAAAGTGTCAAGGACACAAAAGACAAGGCGAGACTGAGTAGCTGTCACAGACGTGAGGAGACTCAGGATACACGACAACTAAACAAAATACAGTCTCTAGGGCTGTAGTCTCCTACAGACTGGATCGTGGAACACGAAAGGGAAATTAGTGGAAACACGAATGAAATATGACTCAGAGTTTTGCTTTAGTTAACGGTGCAACACCAGGGTTAATTTCTTACTTTCCATGCACGCTCCGCAATGACATGAGTTGTTAACTTAAGAGGAATTTGGCTACGCTGAGATAGGCTTGATTTTGCATCGCTATGTCTAGCATCCTCTCAAGATAATAATGAAACAGCAAGATTTTACAAGGGCCAAACAATTTTAAAATCTACAAAAAAAAAAAAAGGAATTATAACAAACTTTTAAAAACAAACAAGGATAGCCATCATGTAGAACCAAGGGGATATGTTAGATAGGACATTGGATTCTACTACCCTGCAAGAGAGTGACAACAAAGAAATAACAGAACATAACCATGAGTGAGACCGATAGAACGGAGAAAAGGGAAGGTCAGACATGACAGACGGGAGGAGAAGTTGAGCAGGGAATGATCTGCAGCCCCAGAAGAAGGGAGAATAATACAAGGAGTAGACACAGTCTCTGAGGAATTAATAGATAGGAATTGTGAAAGACACACGAAAACTATCAGTTCACAGATTCAAAAAGCCTATGAACCCTGACACTGATTAAAAACAGGAGGGGGGCACCTCGGTGGCTCAGTCCATGGAGCGCTGGACCTCAGCTCAGGTCATGATCTCGCACCTCCTGAGTTCAAGCCCCACGTCAGGATCTGTGCTGACAGCTGGGAGCCTGGAGCCTGCTTTGGATTTGGATTCTGTGTCTCCCTCTCTCTCTGCCCTTCCCCTGATCATGCTCTGTCTCTCTGTCTCTGTCTCTGTCTCTCTCTCTTTCAAAAAATAAACATAAAGAACAAACTAAAAAAAATAAAGAAGAGGAAATTTATATTGAGACACAAATAGGAAAACTGTAGGGGCGAAGGAGGGAGAGAGAGAATATTGAAAGCAGCTAACGCAAAAAGAGATGACCTTGAAGGAAGCTCGTAAGCTTTCCAGCTCGCTGTGGGACACAAACAGTGGAAATGGGAGACAATGGGTGAAAGAGACGAATTAACTACCATCTCCCAACTCTGTACCCAGCAAAATATCTTGTAAGAATGGATGAAAACTTGGTTTGGACAAAGGAGCGATGGGAGACTTGAGCTCCTTACAAACAGGAGAACAACAGTGATTTCCCGAAGTAGAAGGAAAATGATGTGAGATTAAATTTTATTTTATTTTTTTAAATTTTTTACATGTTTATTTATTTATTGGAGAGAGAGAGGAGAGAGAGAGAGAGAGAGAGAGAGAGAGAGAGAGACAGCATGCACAAGCAGGGGAGGAGCAGAGAGCGGGGGGAAGAGAGAATCCCAGGCAGGCTCCAAGCTGTCGGCACAGAGCTCGTTGTGGGCGGCAAACCCGGGAACCCTGAGATCACGACCTGAGCCGAGATCACCAGTCCGATGCTTAACGACGGAGGCATGCAGGCACCCCAGGAGACTACATTTTAGAGGTGTCCGTAAAAGTGGAGTGGACTGAAAATGAAAAATGTGTTTGTAAGTCTGACTGAATATGAGCTGCCAAAAATAACCACAGCGCTTTATGCATTTTGAAAAGTTATAAAGAATGAAATATAGAACAACAATCAAAACATGTAGAGCCAAGGCCCAATGTAATTAGTGTGGTAAGCTCTCATAATTTCTGTGATAAGGGTAAAAGTAAAAATTTAGCTTATGATACATGTAGGAAGCATATTTTTATCTCTGGTAATAAAATAGTAAATGAGAGAGAGTGTGTGTGTGTGTGTGTGTGTGTGTGTGTGTGTGTCTGTGCATGTGTGTGCATGCGCGCAGAGAAAATTAGAAAGTGGTAATGAGAAAACAGTCATCAAGTAGAAACTGGCAACATAAATCCATATGTATGTTTCATGCCGAATATATATGGATGAAATGCTGCAATTTTGGGGTGAATACATTCAGACTGGATAAAATAAAACTGAAGCACGTGTTGTTTATAAAGAACATAAAAAAACATAAAGGAACAGAATTGTCAAAAAACAAAATGATGAAAAATTAGTATCATAGAAACATTAATAAAGAAAATCTGAAGGGGCGCCTGGGTGGCTCAGTTGGCTAAGCCTCGGACTTTGGCTCAGGTCATGATCTCAGGGTTTGTGAGTTCAAGCCCCGCGTTGGGCTCTGTGCTGACAGCTCAGAGCCTGGAGCGGGGTCATATTCTGTGTCTCCCTCTCTCTCTTCCCCTCCCCTGCTCTCTCTCTCTCTCTCTCTCTCTTTCAAAAATAAATAAACATTAAAACAATTAAAAAATAAAAACTGAGGAAGTTATATAAACATCAGTAAAATTAATGTGTAAATAATTACCAGAGATAAAGAGAGGCATCGTATACTTTAAAAAACAAATTCAACAAGAGAACAGTATAGTTCTCAGTTTACATGCACCTAAAAAAAATGACATTTGAATATATAAAATAAAATGAGCAGCTCTAAAATAAGCAATGATATTGGGTGATTTTTAACCCACCCCTGATTGAACACACCAGGAAAAACAGTCAAAAATTTAATAAAGGTACAGAACTGCCCCAGTCTCATAACCACTTAGCCATATGTGGCTATTTAAATTCAAATGTATTAAATCTAAAACTTCAGTTTCTAAATTATACTAGTCACATTTTATTTTTATTTTTTTTTTATTTTTTCAACGTTTATTTATTTTGGGACAGAGAGAGACAGAGCATGAACGGGGGAGGGACAGAGAGAGAGGGAGACACAGAATCAGAAACGGGCTCCAGGCTCTGAGCCATCAGCCCAGAGCCTGACGCGGGGCTCGAACTCACGGACCGCGAGATCGTGACCTGGCTGAAATCGGACGCTTAACCGACTGCGCCACCCAGGCGCCCCACTACTCACATTTTAAACTCCCGTTAATACATGTACAAGAGACTATCACACGACACTTTAGGAGACACAAATTTTACATTATCCCCAAAAGACTATTGGACAGTGCTGAAAAAGTGTATTGAAATAAGAGTTTCAAAAAGTTTGGCATAATGTCTATTTTTTTAGTGTTCATTTATTTATTTTGAGAGAGAGCATGAGGGAGAGGGGCAGAGAGAGAGGGAGAGAGAATCCCAAGCAGGCTCCTCACTGTCAGTGGGGAGCCCGACGTGGGGCTTGAACTCACAAACCATCAGATCACGACCTGAGCCGAAATCAAGAGCCGATGGCTAACCGACTGAGCCACCCAGGCGCCCCTGACATAATGCTTATATAATGAAAACTGTATCCAGTCACCAAAGAGTCTCCCTTCTTTGCAAGAATATATTTTCTATTTTCAGAAATTGGTGGCAGGATACCCACCAAGCACATCTATCAAATTCGTATTTAAATATCAAAGAAATATCCCATTAACGACAGCAATAATCCAGAAATGAATCAAACAGCAACCACGAACTCCATCTTCTTTGAAAGTAATTGTGTGTGTTTTTACTTAAAAAAAATAAAAGAAAAGTCTAAATACAAATTAGACTGCTTCAGACTCTGCGTCCCTGTCTCTCTCTGC
Organism: Felis catus; assembly: GCF_018350175.1. Classification (NCBI taxonomy): domain Eukaryota; kingdom Metazoa; phylum Chordata; class Mammalia; order Carnivora; family Felidae; genus Felis; species Felis catus. The sequence continues at coordinate 75,267,226 of NC_058368.1, forward strand.
TCCTCTCCCACTCCCACTCTGTCTCTCTCTCTCTCTTTCTCAAAAGTCTGTCTCTCTCTCTTTCTCAAAAATAGACATTAAAAAAAGTTTTTTTAAATAAAGAAATACAAATTAGAAAGCATTTTAAATTCAATGTCAGTATAAATGCCTTGACCACTGGGAGGATGAAACCCAGTCAAGTTTAGAGGTGTAACTGGGGTATCATTGCATACATTAAGAAAAGATTGAAAAATTAATAGATTAAGCATCCATTTATTTATTTATTTTTTTAATTTTTTTTCAACGTTTATTTATTTTTGGGGCAGAGAGAGACAGGGCATGAACGGGGGAGGGGCAGAGAGAGAGGGAGACACAGAATCGGAAACAGGCTCCAGGCTCTGAGCCATCAGCCCAGAGCCCGACTCAGGACTCGAACTCACGGACCGCAAGATCGTGACCTGGGTGAAGTCGGACGTTTAAACCGACTGTGCCACCCAGGCGCCCCCAAGCATCCATTTAAAAAGTTATCAAAATTGGGGCACCTGGAAAAAAATTGGGGCACCTGGGTGGCTCAGTCAGTTAAGCGGCTGACTTCAGCTCAGGTCGTGATCTTACAGTTCGTGGGTTTGAGCCCCACATCAGGCTCTGTGCTAACAGCTCAGAGCCTGGAGCCTGTTTCCGATTCTGTGTCTCCCTCTCTCTCTGCCCCTCCCTGGCTTTCACTCTGTCTCTCTTCCTCTCTCTCAAAAATCAACAAATGTTAAAAAGTTATCAAAATTATGTGACTATAAACCTATGAAAAGAAAGCAATTCCATAGTTGAACATATCAAAAGATTAAAGAATGTTCTTTGAAAAGCTGAGCCATTGGTAAATTCCTGGAGAAGACATAAAAGGAAACAAGAGAAAAAGCACAAAATAACTTTGGTGACAAAGAAAATGTGAGCCCTCTCCACAAACATTGCCAACAGTAAAAGGACAGAAGAATATATAAGAACAGATCGATGGCAAAAAATAAGTAAGTAAGTAAATAAATAAATAAGGTAAACTGGAATTTATTTGAAAACTACATAACTCACAAAAATAAGTGAAGTAGGAAACAGAATAGTCACATGAGTACTTAAGGAAATAAAACCGTCATTAATACTAACTTTCTCATATCCAAATAGTTTCCTTGGGAAACTCTACAAAGTAAAAGAAAGAAATAGCTAAGAACTATTCCAGTTCTTTCAGAAGCCAAAAAATGAGCCTTAATTTTTAAAAAGGTCATAATACCGATTGTTCTAAAACTTAATAAGAACATCAGGTTTAAAGAAAACTAAAGGCCAAACTCATTCAAACTCATAGGACTGGAAGAAAGGAGAGAAAATATCAACAAACTAATGCCAGATATATATAACTAGAATAATACATCATAGCAAGGTGTTTTTTTTTTTCTAAAAATTCAAGGGTGGTTTAGCTTTCAAATATTCTATCGATTGAATTTTTCTCATGAGTAAAATAAAGAAGAAATGTCATGTTTATCTTAATATATGAAAAATAAGTTGAAAAATTTGCCACATATATCTGATGGAATATTTTCACGAACAGGAAATCCTGAAGTTTCCTAACTCCATGGAAAGAATTTAAAGACAATAACGCAAACATAATACTTAATAATGAAATGCTGCTTGTGTTCCTTTTAAGGTAATTAATATGACAATATAACATTGCTACCAATTTTGTCTGGTTAGTGCAGCAAGGTGGGTAAAAATATAGAAGGTATGAGACTTGAAAAAGAAATAACAAAAATCGTGATTATTCATGGATGATATGATTTTGTAACTTAAATATGAAAAAGTACGTTGTTTCTCAAAAAAAGCAACTACAGAAAATGGCTATAATTAATAAGTGATTTTAGCGAGGTTATCAGAAATATGGTTAATATCTAAAATGCACTTGTATTTCTAAATGGCAACACTAAAGGGAAATGCAAAATTTTCAAGAGACGCCATTTCTACTATCAACAAAAAGGTAAAAGGCTAGGAATAGACCTAATGAAAGATGTGGAATATTTCGACTCAGAAAAAGTTATTAATCACTCCTGACAGCAATTACTGTAACCTAAGTAAGTGAAGAGATATGCCATATACATGGGATAAAGATGACTTTTTAAAGACATCAATTCTGCTTAATATAGTATATAAATTAAACAAAATCCCAATTGGTATTTTGATAAGCCATGACAAGCTACTTGTAAAATGCATATGAATTTCAAAAGAAGAGTAGGCAAGAGAATCTCGAAGATTAAAGTAGAAGAACTTTCTCTGCGGGATATGAAGATTTATTAGAATGTTATGATAAATAAGGGAGGATAAGAAGATAGGCGGTGAAACCAACAGAAGAAAAGGAAGATTCAGACATAACTTGACATACTGATTTATGATGAGTATGCCGTACAAAAAGGTACCATGAAAGAACACACTTTTCAGTATGTGGCATTGGAGGAAGAATTGATTACTCACATGGATAAATTAAACAAGAAGTTATCTCTCCCTTACGCCATATGAAAAAATCTCTTCCAGTGGATTGCAGTTCCAACCCACGAGGAATGATTTATTTCTGATGTCAGGGCACATGAAATTTGTTAAACGGGACAGAAAAAAAGGACAAAAAACTAATCTAAAGGAAAAGATAGATAAACTTCGCTACCTTACAGTTAAGAACTTGTGTTTATGGAAAGACACCATTAGAAAGACGGAAATTCAACTAACGGGGCAAAAGAAGATATTTCAGAACATAAAACGGACAAGCAGCCCATATTCAGAACATAAAAATAAAACCTGAATACCAATCAGAAGACAGACAACCCGATACAAAATTAGACAAGCAATTTCAACAGGCATTTCACAAAAGAGGAAATCTAGTTGGTCAACACGAATACAAAAAAGTGTTCAACCGCAATAGCCCTTAGGGAAATTCAAATTAAAACCGCATGAAAGACTGCCACGCCTCTATCAGAATGTCTAGAAGCTTATAAAGTCTGACAACATTTGATAAGAATGGAGGGAAATTGAAATTCTCATTCTCATACACTGCCGGGTAGGACTACAATTAGAGCAATCATTTGAGAATACTGTTTGACATCACCCTCAAAGTTGAACATAAGCTCATCCTATGAGTTAATAATTATACTCTTAAGTACGTACCTAAATAAAAATGCATGCGTATGAATAAAAGTCACACACAAAGGAAACATTATTTGAAATAGAAAAAAAGAAAGATAATCCAAAGTCTAGCACAGTGGAATGGATGATTAAATATTGGGAGTCGTAAAATGGGAAACCATACATGGAATGTTGCAGGTTCATTAAGGCACAAATGGAAACTGGAATCAATCTCACAAACGTAACAAAGTCTGATAGAAGAAGAAATACTATATCATCGTATACTGTATTATTCCATTTACATAAAGTAAAAAACAAGACCTAAGTGTCTGAAGATGCAGACTTCGGTGGTAAAATCATACAGACAAGCAACGATGTGCATACAACATCAAAGGCAGGATGGTGATGATCTCCAGGGACACGGAGGGGTGGTGACTTGGAACGGTCTAGGTTTGGGGATTCTAAGGTCTCGAGGATATTCTGTTTCTTCATCTGGAAAATGACAACACAGGTGCTCACTACACAATTCATCAAACTCTACCTTTCTTTCATGGACTTTTACAGAAATGAGAAGGAATGTGATATTAATGACTAAAGAGATAATTATATTCTGTGGTGTGCTCATAAAATTTTAACTCCATTTACTCATGAAATCTACATGATCCCAGGGATATGATTTGGGGGAGGACATGACTGGGTGCCCAGGCTTCTTTAGTTTTGGTATAAGGTAAGTGGAGAGATGGATTCTGGAAGAGTGACCATCCTCTACTAAAGTTCCTTATGAGGGAATGAGGCATTGGCTATGGAAATTAGGCCTCCCAACTCAGCTATTTTAGCTCAATAGCATGGTCTGGGAAATAGGGCTAGATATGATTAAGGACCAATCACTAATTACCAACATCGAGCCTTCGTTTAGATGGGAGCCCAGCAGTCAGCAGTTAGCATTGGCCTGCGTGCTCAAGGTTCTGGAAAATGGTGTTTGCTAGCAGGCCCATGTGGCAGGTGTTGAATCAATGCTCCTGCTACCCATTCGATCCTTTCTGTCTCCTCCTCTCCCTGAACCGAACTCTCTGACTGAGTTCATCTCTTGGGTCCACAGGCTGGTTGGGTGTGTGTTCCATTAGGAAACAGACAAGGGTTGCCTGCTCGAAGGGCAAGGAAAGCTTACACAGTAATTGGTGGTCAAGAAGCTATGATCCCGTTTGTACTTTGTGTGGTGAATTCCTCAGTTATATCTGATTCTCTGTTATTTAGCAATCAGATTCAATCAAAGTACCCACATCTCTGGCACTTTTGCGTGCTATCCTCGTTCCTGAACCTTTGCTTTCAGACGGTGGTTTTCCAACTCCCTACATTGATGGGGGTTTTGGTCTTTGTGTCTCTGATATAAACCTCAGGGCTAATATGCCCAACTCGGCAGTACAGGAAGCAAATTTGCCTTGCACATCTATTTCCAGCTTCCAGTCTGGACTACCAATCTCTTGATAAGCCCCACTTTGCCAAGTGATAGCTAACCCAGGCCAAAAACCAATGGAAGAGTGTCCTCTACATAGTGCATATTCAGTATCTATATCTACATTTATAGATGTAAATATATACATATAATAATAGCCAAAATAATAAATCTATATATGTCTTATTTATTATAAATTAATATACCTAGTGTATGTGTGAGTATGTATCATATTTCTTAATATTCAAGATTAAATGTCTTACACTAATTTATTATTAATCAAGGATCATGCATGGAAGTGGTTAGGGCTTGTAACTTTAAGTGTAATATGAACTGATTTCCACAAAGATATGTAAAGGTCGTAATAATTTACTCTGGGTGAATAGAACAATTCGACAAGGCTGTGTGCTGTTCAGTAACCAATGGCACAGATTCCTTATTTGTGCCCTACTGAGTCCTAAATCTATGAGCTCATAGGAGCCTATAGAGATCACAACAGACCCTTCCAGAATCTTGGACGAATCAAGGTCACGTTGTCTTTACTCGGGAGGAATGGGAAAATGTGAACATACATGTGCACGCATGAAGCCCCAGCTAAAGTTCAAAGAAATCACACTCAATAGTCCCCCAGGTGCTCCCAATAGAAGACTCCTTGCAAATACTCCTAGAAATCCCCTCTAACAGCTCAACTTGGCACTTCAAAAAATGAAACAACTTTAAACACTTTTTTCCCCTTGCCTGTTCATGTAAGTTTCTTTGAAATTATAAAACGTGAATCTGATGCACTGATGGGGAAATCCAATTCTCTTCTTATCTATGAAAATAATTGATTCAACAACAGAATTAAAAGTATATTCACAGACTCCTTAGCAACTGGCAGAGAGACGTAACAATATATATTTTTTCTCTCCTTGAATTTGTGTACCAGATTTCAACTTCCCATATATTGCCCTTCATCACAGTAAACAAGTATACTTATTTTGCACAAATTCCTTCCCCATTGTCATTCTAAGTCTACTTGGAAAAACACAAGACACAGATATTTTTTTTCAAACTCTAAGATATTCCAAGTGAATAGAAATTAAATATGAAGCAACTTAAATAGCGTGTGTTTATTTATGTGTGGCTTGCCTTATTCCAACTGCTTACACACATTCATGTGGTTCATGATTAAAAGGAAATTGAGCAAATTTGGGCAAGAAAAAATAAAGTTATGATAGCAAGTTGAAGCCAGGGAAAGATTAGACATAAAGTGTTAGGTGTGGGCTTGCTAGACGTGGGCTGGAATCTTGGCTCTCGCTTCCCAAAGATCAAAGCCAAAAGAAAAACATAAATACATGATTCATAGTGTCCCACGGGGGGAAAACAAACAGGTTGCTTTGGAGAAGAAAAGCCATTGCTGATAATTTCATTAATGCAAGCAATTTCCCCTATGGCCTTTCTTCCGGAAAAGAAAATATAGATGTGGCCATGAGTGCCAATGTGGTTACATGTATACATGTCATGTAGTAAAAATCCACAAAATTATTTGTCAGGAAACAATCTGAGTGGGAATGTAAAATGGTGCGGCACATGTGAAAATGGTATGGTAATTCCTCGAAAAAGTAAACATAGAATTGCCATATGAGCCAGCAATTGCGCATCAAGAGATATATCATAAAAAGTTTAAGCAGGGATTCAAAAAGATTTCTGCACACTCATGTTCATACACATTCTTCACAACAGCTAAAATATGGAAGAAGCTCAAGTATCCATCAGGAGATGAATGGATAAGCAGGAGTGATACGTGCTTACCATGAAATATTATTCAGCCTTAAAAAGCAAAGAGATTTCAACCCATGTTACAACGTGGATGAGCCTTGAGGACATTATGCTAACTGAAATAGAGCAGGTACGAAAGAACAAAGAGTGGATAATGCCACTTATATAAAGTATGTAGAGTAGTCAAATCCATAGAGACAGAAGATAGAATGGTGGTCGTCAGGGACGGTGGACAGAGGAGGATGAGCTAGAATTTATTGGCTGCAGACTCTCAGATGAAAAAGTTCTGGAGATAATGCTGATGATGGAACATCGCCACTTAATCGTCCACTTAAAAATGGTTAGGCAATGAAGTTTACGTTATGCGTATTTTTACAAGAGAAGCAATATGAGACGGTATCGCACATAACATCTGTAAATTAAAACTGATAGCATAACATTCAAAATGCACTCACTAGAAGCATTTCATAAAGGCCATATAATGTGATCTAGTTAGGTAGCTATCTGATGGTCTGATTCAGTAAAATGGAACAATTTAGAGATATTATAGTAATGGTGTCCAAAACCGTGCATGAATGTGTGCATCTGTGTGTGTGTGCGTGTGTGTGTGTGTGTGTGTGTGTTCATTGCCTGTTGAAGTAGTTTAATAGAGAAAGTTGTGTGCTCTCTCTTCGCCAGTTCCAAAGGCACTTCAGAAGAGTCCTAGGTTTCAAAACATACAGTTTGAAAGGTGCTACTCTGGAAAAACTGAAAAATCAGTTTATCTTTCTGGATATCATGGTTGAGTACAAGGCTTATTCTGCCTTGACTGGGGGCAGAGGGAGCTCTTTCTCTCTCCAAACAACTCAGATCTTGGAAGAATTGATATACGTGGTGACATCTTCAAAATGGTGGCAGTGTCTATTAAGTATCTAAATAACTGCCCTATCAACAAAGCAAACCAAAACAAAACAAAGCAAAACAAAACAAAGCCTTTCATTATGTAAGCTCTCATGTTCCCAAAATAGAGGAAAACGGGGATCGTGTTTCCAAGGGCTACTCTGTAACTTAGCTACTACCTTCTACACGTGTTTTGCTAAATCCCATGTGCTATGCCAGTTGTCCTGGATGTTAGATAAGCAATCTCTTCCTGCTACAGCAGGTACTCATCACTCATCATAACACCTATGGCTCTGTGGTTGTGGAGCACCACATTTCCCCTGCCCCTTTTTCTTGGGAACCTGTGGCATCCACCATGTACTTGGCCCAGATTCCCTGACATAATGAGAATATTGCACGATGCTGGCCAACACTTCAGTGGAAACTCCTGGTGATTAAATTCCAAAATTCCAAAATGAATTTTAGGTAGCTCCCAGTTAGATTATTTCTAGGAACAGCTCCCAACCGACCCCTCAAGTATATGCACGGGATTCACATAGCCAGCAGTGGTAATGGAAAATGGATCCCAGTTTTGCATTTGTACCCAGAGCCCATTTGTACTATAGGCCATGAGAGGGAAATATTTTTGATCTATTAACTATGATCTAGTTGTTAGAAGTACTAGTTCCCATCCACTTGGTCCCAGACTTATGGAACGTACATAAGCAAAATGGAGAGCTTTTCTATGGTTGACAGGGGTCAGTGAAAGCTTGGGAATATATCATATACTTTCTGAAAATTCTCGGAAAAATTGTGAGCCATTGAGACCCTAACAGTGTATGTGTTTCCTTTATACAATCTTATCATCACACGAGCTGTCTCCTTTAATGCAAAAGCCTTCCTCTTATGAAAGCCTTGCCTCAGATATTTAACTATGGTGTTACTCCCCTAGCTGTTTATCCAGGGTGTGGTGTTTATTTGTGCAACCTAGAAGAGGGATCTGGAATGAGAAGTAGGTCTGGATACTGGATAATGGTATTATTTCACATAAACAACATCAATACTGGTTAGTCATAGTCGCCTATCACCAATATCAACATTTTTGTTGGTATAAATGATCTTTACTTATTGGTGCATCAAATTGCCTGAGAACGCCACTCCCTATCCACTAAAAGCTTTGGTTACAAGTATTGCCCCAAAGTAAAACTGGCTTGCCATATTACCAACATTCCCTGGGATGCAAGCTGTGTGGCTAAAATACTTTGCCAAATTTTATTATAGCAAAGTAATATATATTTTGGGTTACCACATGAGCTGCTAGATTCTCCCACCTTCCACTGATAAAATTCTAGTATTGGAGTGGCAGGTTTGTGAAGAGGAGAGACAAGGTAAATCTTCCCTAAGTTTCTAAGTTGCCAGGTGAGGTTTGCACCAGGTGACTACTGTCCTTGTTTGAGTACTTGAAACACTAGGCAATAACTAGTCAGAACTCTTGATCGTTAGAATTCCAAGGGAGGTGATGCTGACCAAGTTTTCTGCCTGAACCGTGAGCCCCTCTAAGAGTAAGTTACACCCAATGTGAGTCCTTCAATGAGTCAGTCAAGTTCTCTGGTCGATACTACCAATGCTCTCACCTGCAAGCATTGTTTTTCCATTCTTCCTAGTGTTTTTCCAAGGAACGGTGGTTACAAAGAGGTGGAACAAAGTCTGTGTCATTGTTCCTGGTTGGCATAAGGAGCTCAATTAGTGGGGGAGTAAGATCAGAAAGAGGAGGGAGCTTCTCTGAATCAGCCCAATCTCTTCTTCCCTTCAGCATGTGGGTAATTGAGGGCAACATTTGGCCACTTAGACTTATGTGTGTCTTAGTGTGAATTTATCTCCATGAACGAAGAGAAGCTTGTCCTCTCTCATACCCATTCAGTGTCCCAGGGGCTGCTTTCTACCATCTATCTTTACTTGAAGGATCTGACCACTTCTCATTCTTCCTACCATACTGGATTATAGTTACCAACCTTGTATTCATGGGCTTGGTGGCAGATGGAGCTTTGCTACCTGGTTCCTGTGCTTCCACTGAAGTTCTTATTTCCCTACTTATGTTATGTAATCACCAGGATCCATTATTGCCGGATATTTAGAATCTGGTGCCTCCGCCATTTTCCCCCTTTGTTTCATTAATCTGGAGCTACTTAAACTTTCTTGGGAAGAGCATAGATTATTTTAGGCATATGTCCGTGGGTCTCCAGGAGCAAATTAGAAATATGGTAGTTGTTCCTGGGATGGAAAAGAAGGTTCAGAATATATGAAAGAAATACAACAAAGAGTTTCTTCAGACCCTTCACTCAAGCAGCAGCTATTTAAGAACGATATGATGCATGAGTACACCAGTGATGTGGAAGTCTAAACTCATCCAATTGTATTCATTTTAGATGTGTGATTTTATTGTGTATCACTTTATGTCAATAAAACATAAAAACATAAACAATTAGAGAGCCAATCCCATTCCTCCTACCACTACCCAACTGCACCTTCTGAAGATTGACCTTGATTTTAAGTTCTGATTGCCTTTGCATTAGCTCCAAAGGGACTAGTCTGTAAAAGCCATGTGATTGCCATATCCTTGCTTTTGCTTATTTTTCCCAAATCTTAACATCAGCAGCAGAGAAGTATGGTTTCTGGTTAGAAGTAATGGTAGCTAGAGTTCTATAAGTTTTATTAACTTGTCCCCAACTTCTCGATCCTGACTGCATGATCTAACTCACAGCGATGGTCACCTTTAGTCATGATTAACTGAGCTTACTCAGATATCTTAGTGAATCTGTTCATACTTCTGTTGAAGAATGGCATTTTCTCGTGAGAGGTACCACCTTGTTCTCCTTGTCTCATTTCTTTTAAGACAGTCATATTTTGCATAGGGAAGCACAGAAGCTTTGTGGCCGGATTGCTATGGACACACCTCTTGCCTCTGGTGTGCGTCAAGGCATTGGCTTGCAAATCACACGGTTGGCCAAAGGCAAGCTATTCCTGTGATGTTAGGGTATCCTTTTTCTATCTGTAAAGTACCAACAAGATTGCATTTAGTGTGTTAGATTTTATCAGATATGCTCAGACCCATCCCTTAATACCCTAATCCATATCTTCCAAAGTCAGGCAAGTCTGCAACTGAGTCCCTGTTTCCAGGGGCAGTATAAATAAAGATCTTTTTTGACCCACCTTGGGCTATCTCACCCAGCAGCAGGAATGCTCAGATTCTACCCATTGCACATTCTGCCTCCTACGTATATTGTTGTGACTACTAAGCCACTTCATAAGTAAGCCTGGGTCCCCGGCCTCTTCCTGATGTTTCTGATTTTGAACCCAGGAATATTTGGCTTATACATGCTGTTAGTATTATAGATCAAAAGAATATTAGTCTCCTTGATTTCAGACTTCTCCTACCAATGCCTACATCTAGTGTCACTGGCATCGTTGCTGAAATCCCTGCCTTAAAAACTGTCTATCCTGTGATTGACATAGGAACCAGGGTTAGTATTTGGATTCCAGGAGTCAGATTAGTAGCTCTGCCTTGGATCCTAGAGCTTTTCAATTGAACAGAGGGGATCTTTGTTACGTGCTGGATTGTGTCCTCCCAAAATGCGTACATTGAGGTCCTCCCTTCCAATACTTCCCGACGTGGTCTTATTGGGAAATAGAGTCACCGCAGTGTAATTAGGTAAGATGAAGTCATGCTGAAGGAGGATTGGTCCCTAATCCAATATGACTGACGTCCCTTTAAAAAGGGGGAATTTGGACATAGACGAACCCCCAGGAAGAGTCCCAGGTGGAGATGAAAGCATAGTTGGAGTGCTACGTTTACAGGTTAAGGAACACGAAACGCTCTCAGCAGACCACCAGAAGCTAAGAGGAAGGCACGGAACAAATTTTCCCTCACAGCCCTCAGAAGCAACAAACCCTTTCAACACCTTGATCCTGGATTTCTAGCATCCAGAGCCACGAGACAGTAAGTGTTTGTTGTCTAAGCTACCCAGTTTGTGGTACTTTGTCATGGCATCCCTAGCAAATGAGTACAGTCTCCAAGTGGTGTAATCTTGGCTATGGGATTTCCAAATGCATTCTCATAAAAAGATGTAATATTCTGAGTCTAACTCGGTGTTATTTATATTCTTCCTTTTATTAAGTTATTATACTCTCCCAGAGACTTAGCCTTGAATGACCTACTTCCATTCTTTAATATTTGCCCTGGGTAGAAAAATGCATGTTTCAAAGTAAAATTGAAGGGACAATATTTGGGCTTCACTGAGAAACGTTTACCTACTTGTATAAAAAACAACAATGCTTAGATATTAAATATTCTTGGAGAAGATTTATGAAACCCACAGAATGTTGTTTATTGCGGAAGTAATATGAAACACTTAGATACTTAACAATTAGATTTTCCCATGCTTTTTACCCATGATGGATTTATATTTTTATGTTCTCGACATGGTATAAATTTCCTCATGGGAAAAAGTATAGATTTTAGGTTAATTCTGATAATATGTGTACTCTTTAAATCGCCTGCCATTTTTTTCTGATTGGCAACACTATCCACTTTGGGAAGTATTCTGTAACGTGGAGTTACATAAGTTTTCTCTAGTCCAGAAAGTAGTTCGTTAACATAGAACTATGATATGTCCGTTGATTTATTTTCACAAATGATGCCTATATCTAAATTACATAAGGGAATTATTAAAATGAATTAAAAACACAGAATCCATCAATTTAATATTTATTAGAAAAAGTGAGACAGGGGCGCCTGGGTGGCGCAGTCGGTTAAGCATCCGACTTCAGCCAGGTCACGATCTCGCGGTCCGTGAGTTTGAGCCCCGCGTCGGGCTCTGGGCTGATGGCTCAGAGCCTGGAGCCTGTTTCCGATTCTGTGTCTCCCTCTCTCTCTGCCCCTCCCCCGTTCATGCTCTGTCTCTGTCCCAAAAATAAATAAACGTTGAAAAAAAAAAAAAAAAAAGAAAAAGTGAGACAAAGAACGATTGATGGCCTATTCCACTAATTGAAAGACATACACATTTATGTATATATTCACGCAGGTGTATGTATAAATACACACACATACAATGATTTATTTTGAAATATTTTAAATTACTCAGTGTCTGTATGCTTCATTTTTGTCTTTATCAGTTTTTGCTGTTGCTTACATATATTCATGAAAAACTGAATGGAAGCTGAAATGGAATATTTTACATACAGAAGTCTCTAAGTTAAAATTTGTTAATAAGTGAATTAGGCCTGAAATGGGCAAATGAGTATACTCTGAGTGATGATTTGCAAATAGAGCAGAGGTGACTTCTGAACGTTCTCCCTTTTTCTAGCTCATTGATCATTTCAAGACCTAAAGATACACCAAAGTGTTCCACAGACATGGTGGTGGACAGAGTTCTTCAGGGCCCAGAAGATAAATTAATTCCATGAGGTTCCTCACTTCGAGATTCTAAACATAATAGCTCTATTGTCATGTTTTTCATAACATATTTTTGTATCCTATAAGATTATAGTAAGCGACAATAAGCCCCTATTAATCAAGAAAAATTATGAAAACAATGGACTTGTCCAAATAGGATCATTTAAATGCCAAAAATGTCTTTTAAGAAAAGTTTAGCTTTCTTCTTAAGCCCCTAACTTCTGGGCACCTGGGGGGTTCGGTGGGTTAAGCACCTGACTTCAGCTCAGGTCATGACCTCATGGCTTGTGAGTTCGAGCCCCAAATCGGCCTTTCCTCTGTCAGCCCAGAGCCTGTTTTGGACCCTCTCCTCCTTCCCTCTCTGTCCCTACCCCACACTGTCTCTCTGTCTCTCAAAAATAGAATAAAAACATTAAAACAAACAAACAAACAAACAAAAAATCTAACTACCATAACCATGCGAACTCACACACACACTTGAGCTTTTAACGTTGCATAATTACACTATTGAGTCCCACATGGTTTAGTTGCATATATGACATGCTCTAGAGCTAATTCTAATGGTTTGTGTGACTAAATGATTGACGTTAGAGTTTTTTTTTTTTTATCCAGAAAAGGATACATTTAATTCATTTATCAAAACAGTTCAATTAGGTTTTTCCCACAAGGATTTGTTGTTGTTGTTGTTGTTAAAATTTTACTTACATTTCCTAGGAAAAGTAATGTTTTCTGTAAAACATATATTCACAACATAAGGAATTTAAGTAATGTGAAACACAGTAGAAGATAAAGGGAGAAAACAACCTCTCCAATCTTTTTACCAGAAACGTAGAGATAAACTTAAGGTATATATCATTCTAAAAGTCTTTGTAAAAATACACACTGATGAAAATATATAAATATAGATAGTAAAGTGAACAGAAATATAGTTCAAAGTGTATTTTAAAAGTTGTCATATCACGTATTTTGAAATAATAAATTACATGATGTTGGTGTTAATTTTACTTGAAATTAATATACTGATAAAACTGAAAAAAGTGGACAAAGTTATTGAACATAAAATGTCTCACAACATATTATTTCTTTTTTTTATTTTTAAGTTGATTTACCTACTCTGAGAGAGAGACAGAGAGAGAGAGAGAGAGAGAGCACAAGCCAGGGAGGAGCAGAGAAAGAGGGGGGTCATGAGAATCCCAAGCAGGCTCCGTGTTGTCAGCACAGAGCCTGACTCGTGGCTCAATCCCATGAACTGTGAGATCACGACCTGAGCTAAAATCAAGAGTCGGAGGCTTAACTGACTGAGCCACCCAGGCACCCCTCACCAGATATTATTTCTGTAGTTGAGATAGTTTTTTTTAAGACAGTAAAAGTCTAGGGTCATTATGTTTTTATTTATTGTCACATCTCAATATTAGCTTCTGCCACCAAAGACAAGGGCATTGATACATTGGCTTTTCCTTCTCACATGTCAATTCTGTAATTATATTAGTTCTTATATTCTCAACTCTGTAACGTTGTTATTCAGTTATGTAACAATACTTCCAAAGGTTATTGAGTATCACTATTGCATGTAAATTGATTCATACGCAACAGAACTCATTTTACCATGGTTTCTCCGTGTTTTTTTTTTTTTTTGAGTTATTTTTTATCAGACTGTCCTTTGACCAGATTTAAAACTGACCAAGAACTATTTCTTCCCTCCAAGGTGCCATGGATTTTACCTGTGTTGTGTCCATGTTGCGTACTCGCGCAACTATTTGCCGCTAAGTGGTTTTATTTTTGCCAACAGTGCTTCCTGCCATTTTGTCTAGGCCTTATGTAAGTAGGGTTCAAACTGTGGTCCCCACAGGAGCAGCAGGCGATCACCTGGGAACTTGTTTGAAATGCGAGTAAGTTCTCAGCCTTCCTCAGACCTGCTGAATCAGAAAGTAGGGAGTGGAGCCCAGCCTTCTGTGTTTTCATAGCACCAGCAGGTGGTTCTGAACAACATTCAAGCTTGAGAACCGCTCCTCCCTACCATTGATTCCGAACTTTGGAAAACCGAAATCTCAGCTTACTGCCTCAATTCTGCAGCATCCCCTGATGCCCCCTGTACGTTTTCTTATTTCAGTGAATCGCGTTCTTAGGTAATTCTAAGCTGTTTAACTTACATCGCTATTTCCACTATGAGAGTGTCCTGCGTTAACGCAGCTGACTTGATGGCTTTTCGTTTTGTCCGTTCCTGGAGGGTGACGCCTGGGACCTATGGTTTGCTTTGATCTTAAGTGGGACATGGTTTTTCGATCGTATGGCAGGCAAAGCTGCTGTTGTTCTCTCTGCGCTATGTTGTGAGAGCACAGTATTTGGTGTCCCGTCCAGTTATTGTGGCCTGAAGTGTAGTGAATCCCGGAAGTAGACGTCCTCGCTCTTGCAATATTTACTCGTCTCCTACATCAGGGCTCATGGCACCTGTACCTTTGAGGGGCAGTGGAGTGGATACCCCCTCCTGTGGAATGTAGATCATCTTTCTATTTCAGTATTTCACCCAACTGTCCTCAAATTTGCAGAAAATATCCGCCTGATTTTCCAGCGTCTTTGTTTTTATGTTTGTCCCGGTAGCTATTGCCACAAATGCCCAGTTAGAAGGAGGAAACCATGAATATCCACACTGTGGGGATTATATGCATATACGTGAATAACATTATGTAGTTGGTATGTAAATATCACAACAGTGTTTGCACCATTTCATACCCACCGCGCTCGCATACGACCACCCAATCATCTACTTAAGAGGTTCCCAAGCAGTTTCGGAGAGTCCAGAAACCCCCTCATGAATGGACATGGGAAGATCGTGTTGCAGAGAAGTCTCCTGTGGGTCCCCTGGAAAAGTTCTGCCTTTGTCCATCTGCCTTATGGGAGTGTCCCACTGTGTTCTATTTAGCCAAGTACAGCTACCTTTACTCCCTAACAAGCGGTGACACGGGGGCAGTTGTTCTGTTCTGTTTTGGTTGTGTGTGAGAAAACACTGCCAAAGACACTGAAGTGTCTAATTCAGAACATGGACGTTCAAGGACAGCACATGTGGTCGCCACTGAAGCTTATAGTCTTCCCGACTGCTGTCCCCTTCTGCTGTCCTCTGCTTCCACGTCGGCGGGAGTGAAGCAGAGGACCTCGGTCTCCCTTTCCGGCTCACATTCGGTCCCCGGAGAAAATCAACAGAGCCCATGATGCCTTCTACCCCAAGCTCCATCCATCAGCACAAGAAGCCAGGGCTCTCGATGACTGTCATCCCCTCACGTAAATCCCTTATGGCCTTGCACACACTGTCCCTCTCCCCAGCTGGTGGGAGCAGCCAGGACAGAAGGATGGTCCAGAGAGGAGATGGGAATTCTGCAGTGGCTCCATCTGCTGGGGGGTGAAAGCTGGCCCAGGTGGCAGGGCTGGCCCTGGAGAGCACCCCCCCCCCGGCGACACATCCATGGAGATGGGCAGACGTGGAGCTTGCATGAAATCATGAAATCTTTTCTGGTAGCTTCTGGCTGTTCCCATGAAATAAATTGCCAGGTGAGACTGAAGGAGGGACATTGGGGATTATAGTGAAGACAAGGAACTTTCAAGGATACAAAAGAAAATAAAGAATGAAATAGTCATCTGTGTAATTAAGAGAACCAAGGGCAACAGAAATAGAGCATTGTTGTCCAAGAACATCGGTACCCGATTCTGGGCATAAAATCTTCCTGTGCTTTCTCGTCTCAGAGAAAAAAAGTCCCCATGAGCTCTGACTCCATCTCCCAATGCTTTAGTGCTCATTCATCCTGCTCCAGTTAGACTGGGCTCTACGGTTCCTTCTGTATGCTAGAAAGGCTCCTGCCCCGAGACCTTTGCACCTGCCTTTCCTGCCACGTGTAAGTCTCTCTTCCTGGATCCCCCACTTAGTTCTGGCCTCTCTGCCTTGAAGTTTTGCCCTAACGTGCCGTCTCACTGAGGCCTCCCCACATCCTCACTCTAAAGTGTCCCTCCCCAGTCTCCGTCCTTCCTCTGCTTTATCAATCAATTCCTAAGCTAACATGAAATTAACTTTTTTTGTATTGCTTTTCGCTCCCGAAGGAAAAGGCATTCTCTGTATGCATTTATTTGTGGTTACAACTGTGCCTGGCACAGATTAGCAATAAAGAACTTTCACTGAACAAATGCATGGGGAGAATTTCAAGGACACATGGAATAATTGTGTCTTATTAATTTTGTATCCATTGCTCATTTTCACGAACAGGAAACACTCGTTACGTGCCAGAAACACACAGGCAGCGGTCTTGTTTCCGTGTGTGCCCTTAACTTGTAACTCAGTCGACAAGAGCATTGAGTCTTCGATGCTGCTTATACCCACAGAAAGGAATTAAAAAAATTTTAAGCATCTATCTAAGCCAGATGAAGAAGAACTCTGTTAACAGCCTAATCTATTTGGATGATTTCCTAACATCTCATTTTGTAACTGAAAATACAGGGCTACGGATCCACTGCTGAACCATTCCTGTAGCCTATTTGTATACATACTATATTCAAAAGCATCTTGAATTTTTTAGCCTGGGAGCACCTTATGCATGTATTATGCATTTTTGTATATCCAACGGTTACTTATTTGTGACGCATAATATGTATTCTATAAAATATTATTACTACTTCCTTTCTAACTGGTTTTATAAGATACATTCGTATATAGATTGGCAGAGTATTATCAACAATTTTCCCGTGTTTGGCTTTACTGTATCCGCAGAACAGCAGGCTCCCCTTTCCAGAGACTTGACGTCCAAAGATACATGGCGTCAAACGGAACACGTGGCTTTTTGCCTAACTTGGCAACGAAGTTAGCAAACTTCACAATTCAAGACTAGTTCTATTTTGAAACGTGAGTAATCCGTTTGGGGTACTCATTGATGAAACTAACTGGATACTTTCCAAGTCCCGCTTTACAACGCATAACGGTGGTGTTTTACATTCAGAATGAAGTAGAAAATTCTAGAAAATAGGTGCATACAGAAAAATTTCATCTGAGATATTTCAGGGAAACAATGAGTGATCATCTCACAACTCTCTTCAGATTGAATTTTGAATCCGAGTCGATCAACTCAGAACAAACAATGGATTGGTCTATCATCCATAATCTTATGGCCGGACTTTTCCTTCAAACAGGCAACTTAACAAAATTGCGATAAAAAGAACCGTGTTTGTTTTGTTGAAAGGATATTTAGGGACATAATCACTGAAAGCAGAAATGGTTTGTTTTCTGGGTAGCAGCATAATATGGCTGGGAGTGTGGCCATTGGATCAAAATAAGCAATTAAAATGTATTCAATGTGTCCAAATTTTATACATCTTCTCACAATCGCTCATAATGCAAATAGAGACCTCATGTCTGATTGAAGTCCTTCATTTATGGTGAAATCTCTGATATTTTATCGCGAGGAAACGGTGTAAGCAGCTCTTTGCTTTCACCTCACACTCACCTGTTTCTGTTATTGTTCAAACCTGCTGGGCATTGCTTTCTGTAAGCTTTCGAGGACAATTTAGTCAGTGGTCAATAATGTTGCATCACTATTGCATTCAAAAAGCAGGCAAACAGGTATGCTTTCCATCCGCAATAAAACCATCCGGGCAGCTCCAGTGTGGCAATGGGTTGCTAAATATCAACATGTAGATTTAAAGAAATATATTCACTTTTATTTTTAAGATATCCCTCCGGCATCTAAAAATACCGGTGGGCCACCTTTGGTTTAAGATTATCTATTACCACCACTTAATCTAGCCCACCCTACACGGTGCCAACTTACGTTTTATTCTCTATCAATGATTCTGAAACCTGCGTATGTTTTTAGTCCGATCACACGATTATTTTACACTGTTCTTTAAAGTTTCTCCTATGATGGCTTATTTCTTCCAAGTGTGTTGCAGTCCCTGGAGTTTACATGGGATTTTAGGATATAGTAGGACCAATCTATTTAGGTTCTGTGCTTACTCCAAGGGCACAGTTTACTCCTATGTAGAGGCATCCTTCCTAGCCCCTCACGGTCTGGGGCTTCAACCGGGAACCTGAACTATCACCCCAGACACCTTCCCCTGGGCTGGCATTGAACTCCAAGAGAGGCTAACTGCTGAAAGCCCTGTCTGGGCTTTAGGGTCTCAGCTGCCGGTTTCTGCCAGGTTTCGGCACAGTGGCAGCTTTGCAGTGAACCAATAATCTGGGGCAACTTTACACGCAGATTTTTCATCCGTTGCTTTCAGGCTTGCTGCTCTTCGAGTTCAAGACATTTTCTGAGACCTGGACAACTGTCTCTTCGCCTGGCAAGAATAGACCTTTTAAATATTTTTTTAACGTTTTTTTTTTTTTTTTTACTTTTGAGACAGAGAGAGACAGAGCATGAACGGGGGAGGGTCAGAGAGAAGGAGACACAGAATCTGAAACAGGCTCCAGGCTCTGAGCTGTCAGCACAGAGCCCGATGCGGAGCTCGAACTCACGGACCGCAAGATCATGACCTGAGCCGAAGTCGGCCACCCAACCGACTGAACCACCCAGGCGCCCCAAGAATAGACCTTTTATTTAGGTTTCACATCTTTTGGTAAGCCACCTGTGCTTGCCGCTTGAGGAAGCCACACGTTTTTGTCACTGCCCTGTCATGCATCCGGGGACAAAACTCTTTCCTTTGCATTTTGAGGTCCATGTTTCAAAACCCAACAGCGTTCTTTCCCCATCCGAGCCTTAATACACAGAAATCGTGTACTAGACTCGACAGACGATGGGTATAAACGCTCTATATTCTCATTCCCCGCCTGAACATCCTGAGTTTGAGAGTTTAAAGTTTTCTTTTTTCTGTGATGACTCAATTCACATCGTATAATGTCTTCCAGGTTTCCCATATTGACACATAGCGCAAAATCCCTTCTCTTCAAAGGCTGGAAGGATTCCATTTTCTTTACAGACACGTCAGTTCATTCCCTAGTGAGGCTGTTTCCACGTCTTAGCTATTGTGATGGTGTCACAGGGAATGTAGGGATGTTTAAGTCTCAAGATCCTGATTTCAATTCTCTTGGATAAACATCTAGATGTTGGGCTGCTAGGTCATCCAGTGGTTCAAGGTTTAAGACTTTGAGGAACCTCCTCCATACTGCTTCCATTGTGGCCATGTCCTTTTGCTTTCCCACCAACAGTCAATGTATAAAATGTGGAGTAAAACTAAAATTTGGAGAATTGGGCCGATTCTCCCCGTCATCTCTTTGCACCTCTCTGTATACAAACATATTCCCACACATTTATTTGGGGACATTCCCCAGAATGTACATTTCCCATAATTCTTGTAATTATCAGCTGCATGACTAGTCTTGGCCACTGGGGACAAAAGCAAGTTTTATGGTCTTGTTGGATAGAGTGAATGCGTCTCGATACCTGTCTACCGGCTACAGTGTAGATCAGAGGATTCAAACTCCAACCTCCGACCGTGAGATAACCTGATAATGGAAATTCGCACAGAGGGAGCCACAAAGTTTGAGAAGCTGTGGTCTCTGCCCCTGTGCCAGGGTTTGGCACCTCTCGATGGCTCTCTCTGAGCTCTGGTAGTGAGAGGGAGAAGTAAACGTCTCTCTTGTTGAGACCAGTCTTGATTTTTATGTTACCCATAGCCACATCTAATCCTAATGGTGCGTTCTTTAATTCGGATGGTATAGATGCTGTATTTTAAATCTTGCATTGTGCAGATATTATATGTCTGAAGACACAGGCACACAACAAATGGGGAAAAAAATCAAAGTTTTTCATCATAATTGTGTTTTTGACTCTCTGATACTATAAATATAAATAGTATTTATATTTGTGATCCCAGAAGTAGAAGCAATAAGAAGCCTTGAATAATGTCAGTATTTTAAATAAGGAAGTGGTGCCAAAATCTAGCTGAAATGTTCATATTATTAAAAAAACGTAGGGGCGCCTGGGGGGGCTCTGTCGGTTGACCGTCCGACTTCTGCTCAGGTCATGCTCTCGCGGTTTGTGGGTTCGAGCCCTGCGTCGGGCTCTGTGCTGACAGCTTGGAGCCTGGAGCCTGCTTTGGATTCTGTGTCTCCCTCTCTCTCTGCCCCCCAACCCCCACTAACATTCTGTCTCTCTCTCTCCTTCAAAAATAAATAAACTTTAAAAAAAAATAAAAAAGGTAATACATGAACATAAAACGTTGCATGTCATTGGTGATGGAGGCAACTTTGTGAAGATGTTAAAATGCAGGATGATTGGCGTTCTAGGAGGGGAGTTCATTAAAGCGCGAAACAGGTAGGGGCACCTGGGTGGCTCAGTCGAATGAGCATCCAACTCTTGATTTTGGCTCAGGTCATGATCTTATGGTTTGTGGGTTCCAGCCCTGTATCCTGGGTGCACTTATAGCATGGAGCCTGCTTGGGATTCTCTCTCTCCCCCTCCCTCTCTCCCTCTCTCTCTCTCTCTGCTCCTTCCCTGCTTGCATTCTCACTCTCTTGCTCTCAAAATAAATAAATAAATATATATATATTTTTAAATCAACACGAAGCAGATAAATTAAGAGAAAGCTCCTCTTCAATACGAATTAACTGTTTTCATATGTACTTTTCTTAACATGTTCAACTCTTTAGGGACTTCTAACCCACCTGAAATGTTTCGACTCTTTAGGGACTTCTAACCCACCTTACGTGTTCATACGTTAAACAATCTGCATTTTCCCACACAGTTGAGACACCTTGGTGATTTGGCAATGCAACAGATTACTTTGTCTCACTGCAAACTGATCAGCTTTGAGGACCCTTCATTTGCATAGTTTAAAAAAATGTTCCCCTCTTTCAGTAAAAAGCAACAAGTCCTGGTCCAAAAAGGCACTGGGTACACGCAATGAAGCCCCCACTGATCATTTGGTTTTCGGTGAAATCTCTTCACTTCCTACAATCACTCCTGTACCTATATTTTTAGTTTGTTCAAAAAAAAAAAGTTATGTTAATTTCTTATGATATTTTTGAGCCGAATTGAGATACAGACTTTTCAGATGACTCATGTAGCAACACAGCAAGCATCTGCTCAGACTACCAGAGACTACCAGGAGGGTATTAAATAAAAAGTGAGCATGTGTGCCCTCTTTAAGACATTAGACATGACCAGCTGTTTCATATTCTCAGAGCTCTTTCAATAATAAAAAGCTCCCAGGAAGCTTCCAGGTAAGTGGGTTTGCAGAGGCAGTGGGCCTGAGAGGCTGAGTGTGCGGGCAAGGAGATACAATAGCATTGCTCAGCAGTCTTGCGTTTTCTAGGGCAAGCTGGTGACAGCCTCCCCAGCCCGTGGGCATGCATTAGGCCAAAATCCATGCATAGAAAGACCAAACAATCTACTAGCCCCTGTTCAAATACCCCTTTCGAATTTAAAATATTTAGGTGCTCACTGTAATGCAATTCTAAATATAGAAAAATCGGGCTCCTTTTTAACTGTGCAGGGTATGTTATAAATCATCTTGAGTAAGCAGAGTAGGAATCCTGCAAGAGAAAGCTTTTTATGCTTTTCCCCTTTCGTGGCTAATAACTGGAATAATTCATTAAACTCCTTTATGATGATACCCTTCCCAACATCACTGGCGGAAGCGTACTCTAAAAGGGCATTTATCCATTCAACTTTAAAATACACAAGACCAACACTGTACCGTACTTTAAACAAGAGCTGCACCGAGTCCCCACTAGCGTAGTAGATCCCATCAGGGTATTCCTAAATGAAAGTGAGTCCTGGATCTCTGGAAAGGACTCTGTTACAAACAGGGCTGAATGGCACCTTTATCTACATCCACTGCTCCATGGCGTGCTGAGTGGTCTTAGCTATCTGTTCCAGGGACAGACACTTGGGGTCAATGAAGGCAATCAGGTTCTTATCTTCAGTTACCTGAAATTTGGAATGGAGAGACATAAAGCCTGGAGTCCCTTATGCTGAGCCTCACCAAAGGCAGACTGGTCACAGCAAAATCCACAAGCTCCTATTGCTGATTTTCTAGTGTTATCATGGCTTCTTCCCCAGCTCCCTGGCTTCGCTAATAAGTTCTTATTTTAATTTAGCTACCCCCGTGCCTGCTCTTCCCCCTAAAATAGTAAGAGTCATTTCCTACTGCTTGCAATAAAGAAAATATTACTCATATGTAAACTAGTCTCTGGGCTTACCATTATTTTTTGCCACTATCTCTATATCTCCAGTGCCTAGGTTGTTAAGGACATCACTGATTTCACAAACTTCTTTATATGTCAAATCTCTATCATCTAAGCTAGTAAAACATATTAACTAGATAAGCTTGTTGATTGCTTACATTTTACTCCTTTTAAATTTCAAGAGAACCCCTTCTTTAAATAGGAAGGATGGAAAGGCATTTGGAATTGATGGGCTATGAATTATAAGACAAAGGCTGGTAAAGAAAAACCTACATCAGATGGGGTCCTATGAGGTACTTAAGCTCGGAGAGCCTGGAAAGGATTCAGAGCATTTGAAGCCGGAGTTAAACACCATCCGATATATGCCCAGTGGGGACTGGGCAGCAGATGAGCGATGGGGAAGTTCAAACAGGGTGGGGATTTGTCGCTGTTGCTAAGTTGGGAACAGTAGTAGCAGCTAGGGTTGGGTATTGGCAGTGTGAAAGGGAAAACGTAATCGGGTCTGAGAGAAATGTTCAGGAATTTAAAGGACTGGGGCTTGATTATCTACCCAGTCCAAGGGGCAGGAGGAGAATTGCCCCACAGGTTTCTTCCTTATGCAGGTACAAAATACCACCGTTAGAAATGAGGTGGTAAATTTCGTAATTTTACGAAATGAAACGTAAATTTCAGGTTTGAAGGGCTTGCAAGACTGGGGGTGATGCTGCTCAGCAATGGCTGGAAGGTTAGGACCAAGAACTGTGGTAAAGATACCAAGGTGCAGACGGTCTGCATGGAGATGTTGAGAGTGGGTGCAACCTCCTAGGGAGAGAAGGCAGAAACTGAGAAGAGATGGCCTTAAACGTTGGGGAGTGCAATATTTAAGAAATACAAAGAGGAAGGTAGTTGTATGTGTCTGCTCCGGCTGCCATGACAAAATACCACAGACTGGCTGGGTTGAGTGACGGAATTGATTTGTTCATAGCTCTGGAGGTCAGGTGTTGGCAGGCTCTGTCTCTTTTTCCTTAAAAGGACACCCAGTCCTGTTGGATTAGGGCCCCACCCTTCTGACTTCACTTGACCTTCATTATCCCCGTAAATGTTCTATCCAAATATAGTCACATTGGGGGTAGGGCTTCAACATATGGATGGGGGGAGGTACACAATTCAGTCCACAATAATGATCCAGAGAAAAGGGACTGTGGCAGGTCTTTGAAGGCAGAGGACAATGCCTACGATACCGTGAGTAGGCTGGGGACGTCTGAATCTTCACTTGTGGGTGCTGCCCTTAATTCTGAATTGACCACTCTCTCCCTGGTTGTGTGTTTTCCCCCAGGGACGCTCATAAGCGTGGCTTAGGTGAAGAGATAACCATGATTTTTTTTTTCTTTCTTTCCAAACCCTGGATTTTTCTTTCAAGTGTGTGTGATAGAGCAAGAATTGAGAAAGTGAGTTTAGAACAATGACATAGGTGTTGTCAAAGTCCATGGAGCATGAAACCTAAACTGTTTGGGGAAGAGGCAGATTTTATTTATTTAATAACATTTACATAAAGCTCACGTGGCACCAAGCATTTCTAACAACTTTATAAAAATTAACTCATTTAAGCAATGACTAGGACAGGGTATGAGAAACAGTATCAAATGGAGGCCCAGGCCAATCAAAGAACCAATGGTTAGAACCAACTGAGAGACAGTATTAGACTCTGTTTGATGCATTGCCTTACATTTTATTCTTCAGTCAGGTTCTTGGAAGCACCGTGTCAACCTACACACACAGGTAAGGTGACATTCAATGGTCTTTCATGACTCAGAGATTATGTGTTCGGATCTAAGAGCTGATAATGTTAGCTAAGTATCACTTCTCAGGCCATGTTTTTTTTTTTTAATTACCTTTTTTAGCTGGAGAGAAAAAGACGACATTAGGCCAGTACACATGAATTTGATGATTTTTCTTGTGGTGCTTACTACTTTTTTGTTGTTGTCTTAATTTTTTTTTTTAATTCTCATCTTTAAGCATCATCCCTTGGGCCGTCTCTCTTTGCTCGTTTTGAGTTGATTAAAGTGTCATCCTGACTTGTATATTACAGCCAATTCTAAACTTTATCTGAAATTTGAGTTCTTCACCAATAGTTTTGTTGGTTGGCCTTCGCCTGTTGTTGTCATGTGGCCTTGATTCCTATGGCATACATCGTTTTTGATCTAGAACGTTATCTTTCTTCTTTTCTCTTCCATGTAGGGACAGAAGGAAAACATCTTTTTTATAAAAACTTCACTGAAGGTAACTGACTGCAAGGGTTCTGATATGCTTTTTGTTCATTTCCTCATGCAAATGTAGAATATTGCCACACTGAGAATCCAACAACTATTTTATTCCAAGTTTTTTATTTGTTTGCTTTTAATATTCTGTCTGCTCCCAGAAACGTGTATTTCTTTTCTGACATAGGGTGATTTATTTTTCAGAATCTAACTCTTTAGTTAGTTAATACAGCATTATTGAAATACCTTTGGTTCCAAGATACTGACAAACTCAATATTATGGGTGAAGTTTTCAAAAATAATGTATCTTGGTGATCATATCCTGAGTTCTTTCACCCCGATGTTCACAAAGAGAGGCTATGTAAAATATAGTATTACATTGAACACAAACTGCGACACGCTTGATTTATTTGTTAAATTAGTCGTTACATAGCTCGTAAATATTCAAAATACTCTAGACCAGCATAACAACAGTCTTTCAATACTTATAAGGGAGATCAGGAGAATTTTTATGTCAAAGTGGGTTTGAAAGGTTTCAGAATGTTAAAACAACTTGCAGAAATTTCTTTTTTTCCCCAAACTTTGAGAACCATTATTCTAGAGAATCACAAAGACAAAACTGTAGAGAGGAAGTTGAAAACCAAATCCAATGAATGCATTGCTGTTATAATCACTGCTTGTACCCAGGTGATAAATAATCCTGTGGGACTGGATATGAAACCCAGCAGTGGCCAGCTTCCTGCAGATGCCATTGTTTTTGTGTAGTGCCAATCTTGAAGCCATACTCAAAACCATGATGCATCCACCAACCAGATATCATCCATAACACTTTTTTGAAGGTTTGGAGATAGTGATTTTTATAGCTTTTTAAAAATTTATGTTCATATCCCAGAGCAGAAATATGATCCAACTTTCTATTAGGAAGGATGTCCTCCCACCCCTCAAAGTTTCAATTCCTTCCCAATAACTCCATCTCTCCTTCTCTGTCAATATGTAGACTCAAAGAGCCCCTTTTGCTGGGAGCGATTAAACTCTTTATTTTCTGTTTTCATTTCCACTCTGCTGAAGAGACCCAGGCCTGCAACATGCTCCTTGTGGGGCTGTCGCCTCCCACCCAACTGTATGTACACTGAGATTTAAGTGTGCTGGCCGGCTCACAGGCTGGCCGGCTACACGCGGGACCTCTACACATCTCAGTGTTTCTTTCTGTTTCCTGAGTTTGTTGTAACTCAAAAGCAACAGAAGTTTCTGTAATTAAAAAAAAAGCTGTAATTGTGTTATGGAACTGGGTAGGTTGAATGAACATGTCATGATTTTGCACAGAAGAATGTTTGGTGCAGGTGGTGAAGGAGTCAAAAGGCATGGTGTCGTAAAACCAGTTATAATCAAGGTCTTCGGGATGGGGCGAGAAGGAGGGCGATGCTGGAGAAAATGCTGGTAGTTCTAAGGAGGGTGCTTTTTGCATTCTCCTAACAGTTTCCTACTGCACACTCAGCCAGAATCCTGTGTTTCTTCCTCTGCCTCGGTCAGTGGAAATAGTAGGGAGAGTAACGGAGCCTAAAAAGGGGAAGATGAAAAGCCATTGTATGTGTTTTGTTTTGTTTTGGGGCAGGAATACAAACATATGGGCCCAACTTATGAAAACGGCCCTTGCCTACCTCCCGTGGAACACCTGAATAGCAGTGGGCAATTTAGAAACAAAACACACACATAAAATCGCTGGCTTCTGTCAACTGTCTTTAGTTTCTTGCATTATGGGATTAGATCAAGCCGGCAGACAGCTAGATTCCAGTCCCTCCGGGTATTATGGTTCACACTCAGAACGTGCTCTGGTGTTAGATGTTAAAGTCTACTGGCCTTTCCATGGCTCCCTTTTTCTTTAGCGTTACCTAACACGGTATCCCTAAGCAAGCAATAATGTGCGGTCTTGGAATTTCAACTCCCAGATGTCCTCTGCCTCTAAATGCAATCTGTTTTTTATTAGTAATTGAGAGTTAATGTACTTTGCAGAAGGTCCCCATGTTCTGAGGTTATTCACACCTGCCCTGGAATTCTGCAATAGTCAAAGAGAGGCACTAATTTCATCCAACCGTAAAACACCTAGACTACAATAGTCTACTAGTAATGATCGAAAGTTCTTCCCTTTCTTCCTCTCTTTCTTCCTTCCAGTCTTCTTTCCTACTTCTTTCTGAAAAGTCAAAGATTTTGATTTGGTTAAGTACACCATCCTGGATATTTGTGTATTATTGAATGAAACGTTATCAATCGATAGATTCTTAAACTTGGATTAAGGTTTGGTTTCTCTCTCTCAGAAATGTCAAACAGGGAAGTTCTTTGAGAAAATAATTCTAAGAGGGGCACCTGGGTGGCTCAGTCGGTTTGGTGTCTGACTTCAGCTCGGGTCACGATCTCAGGGTTTGTGAGTTTGAGCCCCGCGTCAGGCTCTGGGCCGACAGCTCAGAGCCTGGAGTCTGCTTTGGATTCTGTGTCTCCCTCTTTCTATGTTCCTCCCCTGCTCACACTATGTCTCTCTCTCTCTCTCTCTCTCAAAAATAAATAAAGAAAA
Source organism: Felis catus (assembly GCF_018350175.1). NCBI lineage: Eukaryota > Metazoa > Chordata > Mammalia > Carnivora > Felidae > Felis > Felis catus. The sequence goes on from NC_058368.1 coordinate 75,294,838, forward strand.
AAAATTAGAAAATAATTGTAAGGGAAACAATCTAGAAAATAATGGTCATGGTAATTTCAAGAGGACACATTTGATAAAGTTGAAATCATAGAACATTCTCTTGATATTAATTATCAATAGATACATGTATAACCAAAACCCAAGATGCTAGATTTCACTGACCCTTTTCTCTATATATAGTGACTGAAGATGCATGTAATACTTTGGAAAAAGTGTCCTCAAGTCACTTCTGGAAGTAAATTTGAAAGAAAGAACAAAGACAAGAATGTTAGCTATATTTATTATGCATACTTACATATTGTTGTTTATATCTTATCTATTCACAGAGTATATTATACATAAATAGATATACATTTCTTTTTTTTTCTTTTTTTTAACGTTTATTTATTTTTGAGACAGAGAGAGACAGAGCATGAACGGGGGAGGGTCAGAGAGAGGGAGACACAGAATCTGAAACAGGCTTCAGGCTCTGAGCTGTCAGCCCAGAGCCCGACGCGGGGCTCGAACTCACGGCCCGCGAGATCATGACCTGAGCCGAAGTCGGCCGTATACATTTCTTATAAATATCTATTTATTATGTTTGTATATTGTTTTCAAAACAAACACAACTTTTGTGAAGTCGGCTCTAGTCTAGGGTTGCTCTGAAATTGGTGTCAAGTGTAGAGATCAACACGCTGGCCCAGCATAATGGAAACTTTTGCGTTGTTTAACCTAGTCCCACACAGAGCTTTTGACAAATAAATTAAAAACGCAAATAAATGCATTACGTGACTAACGTGCTAACACGTAAAACGTATAAGGCAGCCGCCCTGTTGTCCCTCAAAGGACTGACGGTGTCATGATCACTGTCACTTGCTGTTATGGACAGTTTCCGTGGTGGCTAGAAAATGTATTTTTCTTCGGTGACGCACAGGTTGGAATAAGGTAGAAAGGGAAGAACACGAGCGGAGCAAAGCGGCGTAAGCTTATGAAAGGATCCTCCTGAAAAGTGTGTCTATGTGATTTGTCTTAAGCAGTGCGCCAAAGCTATCAGCCGGCTGCCATGTTAGAGAGGTAACATGTTGGTGTTGGAGACAGATAGACCCGGTTTCTGTATCCAGGCCCATCAATTAAGGCGTGTGTGTCCTCAGGCAAATTAAGCTACCTCTCCGGGCTTCAGTTTTTTAATCTCTATATTCGCGAAAGTAATAGGTAGCTTTTATACGTATTTGATGAACATTTTATGAGATTGGGGATGCAAAGTACAAAGTAAGAGCAGCCGTATTCACTTTCACTTGAAGAACCCAGTTTGAGAACACATGCATATGCAAGAGAGGGTATGGAATCTTTTGGGAAAACTGGCCTCATTCAACATTGCGTCATTTTATTTTATATCCTAAGAATCTCCCCCAGCAACCATTGCAATTATGGCTAAATTAACAGGCAGCGGAGACTGAAGAAAAAGCTCTGACAGTTTTGTTCATTGTTAAGCATCCTACTCTTGATCTCGGCTCAGGTCATGATCTCACGATTCATGAGATCGAGCCCCGCCTCGGGCTCTGTGCTGACAGTATGGAGCCTGCTTGGGATTCTCTCTCTCCCTCTCTCTGGCCCTACCCCACTTGTGCACAAGCACTTGCACACTCACTCTCTCAAAATAAGTAAATAAAATTTTAAATGAATAAATAAAGTGTAAGGTGTAGTCTTACAGCTCGCCTTTTCCACACGAGAAGATCTTAAATTGAGCTAAGATACGTGAGGTACATTGTCTTCGCGTCGGTAATTCATCCAGCAATAAGGCTACGGAAGGTACCTCACTAGCTTCAGGAAGAATGGGATGGGTCGTTACTGACCCTGTAAGCCTATTACTCCCTAATTCCTGGCCCTTAAAAAATGCAAATAAATAGAAATGTAAATACAGTGATAGATAGATAGATAGATAGATAGATAGGGATAATAGACTTGGCTACCTGGACAGGCATTTATTATCAAGAAGCTGTTAGTTTATGATCAAGTCAACAAATAACCTGAAGCTATTTTTTTTCATTTATGCCCATAAACAAAAACACTAATATATTAACACAATTTAAAACTTGGTAGTAGAAATGCCAGCAAGACAAGATATATTCTAATTTCTCTTTAATTTTTTAATGTTAATTTATTCTTGAGAGAGAGAGAGCAAGAGAGAGAGAGAGCAAGAGAGAGAGAGAGAGCATGAGCAGGGGAGGGGCAGAGAGAGAGGGAGACACAGAATCCGAAGCAGGCTCTAGGCTCTGAGCTATCAGCACAGATCCTGACATGGGGCTCGAACTCACGAATCACGAGATCATGACCTGAGCCGAAATTTGATGCTTAACTGACTGAGCCACCCAGGTTCCCCTCTAATTTGTCTATCTTATTTACTTGCTCTGGGATTTGAGCAAATCCACTCTATCACTTTGTAGTTAATTCATGAAGTTGGATTTTTCTCATTTGCTAAATTGGAAATTTTCGCCATTCTTAAAATAATAGAAGATGCATGAAAACTGTATAAGGTGATTTGATTTTTACATTAGAAAACCTCCATCGGGGCATCTGGGTGGCTCGTCTGTTAAACATCTGACTTTTGATTTTTGACTCAGGTCATGATCTCACGGTTTGTGAATTTGAGCCCCGTCGGGCTCTGTGTTGACAGTGCGGGGTCTCCTTGGGATTGTCTCTCCCTCCCTCTCTCTCTGCCTCTCCCCTTCACACACAGTCTCTCTCTGTCTCAAAATAAAGAAACTTAAAAAAACATAAATAAAAAAAATGTACTTTCTTTTAGAAAACCTCCATAAACCTGTTATCATTTCCAAATGGAATTAAAAAAAGAATACATTCACATACATCCAATCGATCCTGCTGGAGCTTTACTTTACAGGCAAAATGATCTGAATCAAGAAAATGCTGGGGCGCCTGGGTGGCGCAGTCGGTTAAGCGTCCGACTTCAGCCAGGTCACGATCTCGCGGTCCGGGAGTTCGAGCCCCGCGTCGGGCTCTGGGCTGATGGCTCAGAGCCTGGAGCCTGTTTCCGATTCTGTGTCTCCCTCTCTCTCTGCCCCTCCCCCGTTCATGCTCTCTCTCTGTCCCAAAAATAAATAAACGTTGAAAAAAAAATTTAAAAAAAATAAAAAAAAAAGAAAAAGAAAATGTCACACTAAATATTCTTGATTCTTAATTTCATGGATCTAAGTTAAGGATTTTTTTTTTTTTTTTAGAAAAGTTATCAAAGCTGATGTCTCAGACTTTAGGCTGTCGAGTTTCGTTTAGTTGAGAAAACAAAACAGTGGAAGATAGAATCTGTCTACCAAATAGTGCAATAAAAGTCCTGCGGCTTCATAAGAAACAAAGACTCTTGAGGTATGTAGTATAAAATGTAGAGGTAAATTATGAGACCGGTAACGTAAGCATTGCTTCCGGACGCTGTAGAACTTCTAGGGCATTTTTCTTCCCTTTTCATTCTCATAAACACGAAAAAAAATCCTTCACTGAGTAAAAATTCAAGACGTTGTCGAATACTTGCTTTTAAACATTCGCTTGCAAGTTTGGAAAATGCGTCTTGTAGATGTCATATGCTTGGTTATCAGGGAAGCGGTGTAATTGCCGAGAAGTCTAATAATTTAAAAGGCCATGCCCTCTAGTCCAGCGAATGCCATGTATCTGCAGAAAGTGCTGGCAAGTTAGTGAAAAAACCAGAAATCCGTACTACGCTCTGGAGGAGAGACTGTGCCAGTTAGTGAAAGTCAATGTTATTTAGCAACGACAGACGTGTGATTTGATAACCCATCTTTTGAATGTTGCTTTTTAATGAATCAACATTTGTGGGAAACATTGGAAGGGTATATTGCAATATCCAGATAGTAATTATAAGATGCAGCCCGCGAGAATGTGATTTCTATGAACTGGGTGCCCCAGCCTGAAATTTATAAAGGCAACTCTTACGGACTTTAACTGTAATGGTTGCCCTTTTGAAACAAACCTGATGGGGGGGCGGGGAGGGGCAGCATTTCAAGTGACATTTCAAGTGACATTGTATCCAAATGTTACCCCACAACAACGCGAAACACCTTACTTTTCCTTACTTCTTCACCACGGCCAATCTCATGCAACCCGAGTGTTGCCAAAAGTGGGGCAACACTCCACTTCTGCACAATCCCTGGTAAGTTTCTTTATTTCACAGTTTACTTTCGCCTCACGTTGGAGCCTCGTCTTCCTCCATGTTTAGCCCATACCTCACCCACTGTGCCATCTGGAAATATTATTAGATGAGTAACAATTACATTTCTGCTGAAAGACAAAGGATTATCTGAAATATTATTTGATGATGCATCATCCTACAGGATATAATACTCCAACTGTCACATACTAGATCACCCCAGCCCCAACTATCAGATAGCACCCGCCTGGGCCCCTCCATCAAGTTCTGATTACTGTCAACGAGAGGTTAGCAATTGAGCAGGAGGAAAATTTACGGAATAATGGCAACTGACATGTCTCCACAGCTGGCAAAGACATGCAACACATGAAAAGGTAGCACATAATATAACTTTCATTTCTCAGCAAAGACGCACACTCGACTGTGGGACATTTCAACAACTGCTGAGGACTTCTGTTAGATTCCCCTTTTTCTCCTAAAATGCAATTAAATGCAGGAAGGCTGTGCTATAACTTATACCAATACTTCTGTCCATTCAATGAACACTTCCTAGCTATTCACACCGGATTGAAATTTTCCCCCCGGACAAAAAGCCGTTAGTTGCACCCGGTCTGAGCTTTCGTGTTGAGGGATAAAAATCTCTTTACCAAAACCCCTCCGTTCAATCCCCCAACTTCCTCTGTCTCCTGTTCCGCCTCCTACCAAGGGCTGTTTTTGCTTAAGAGCGAGCTAAACAAAACACAGTCTTTTGTTTCCCGCCCCAAATGGGGAATTACTGCCTGCTGGATGCTTGCTGCTTTCCAATCATGTTCTGTTAAGAAGCATGGATTCTGCCTTCCACTGTGTACCTAAAACCTAAATCCGTCCCTGGCAACAGGATGGGGCAGGATTGAAGAGTCTAGTCTTTCTTTATTGAAGATCGTCCACTCTTCCTTTCCCTTTTCCATCGTGAAAAAGATGAATCAGAATTAGCTGGTGCAAAATATAAGAAATGCCCCTAACCTTACTTCTAGAGAATGTCTCCTGGCTATGCACACTTAAGCTTCACGCAGACCTTTAATGCCAACTCTCCGTATCTGGAGTGACTTCACAGGTGACCAACTATTGCCTGGAGGATGCATCTGTGACCAGCATTGTATTTTTGTAATTATTTCCAAATTCGCAACACGGACGGTTTAAAAGTTTTCGCGGAAAATTAGTTAGAATGCATTGGATGGACTAGGATGCTAACTTATCAAGTACTTCAAAGCACTCATGTCCTGTGTGCTGAACATTTGGCAGAGGGACTTTCAGCCAACTGTCCCTGGAAACTTATCATTTACAACACACGGCAGTCCAACGTGAATGTGTAGATACTGAGCTCGGATTCCCAGCTCAGCCAACTTTGATACGTTTTGAGATGCATAATGAACACAGAGATATTTACTAATTGTAGCATACCATTTGGGAAGAAAAATGAAGATTTTTGCCAAAGCGTTCGGGAAAACGAGTCGCAAATTTAATAGTCTGGCAGGCTTTGTACACACTGCAATATTCTGCACTGGGTAGGTGTGCAAGAAATGTTGGCAGGCTGCATTCATAAAGTAGGACAATAGTTTCAATATTTTAAACATGGTTTATATCAAAGCCTTAAATATAAAACTTAATGTTAGGAAGCACTGGTTAAGGTTCTAAATATGCTATTAATATAGGTCATCGTTTTTGCAAGGGATTTTATGCTCTTTAAGAAAAAAAAGAAAGAAAGGAAAAAAAAAAAGCCAGACCTCTACCTCAAAGAGGTGCTTCAAACACTGACAGCGTTACTGAGAGCATTTATGACAAAAGGCTTTGATCTCCCTGTACATCCAGTAAATACAAAACATTCCCAGGTTTGAAGGATGTGCCTACCTGCACATAATATGACTTTCACAAATGTTTCAAACTGCGTTTTGAGAGTTATTGATTTGGTAAAGCTCCAAACACATTTCTCCTAGTAAATGTCTAACACCCACCCTCTGAGCTTCAAAGTCTGACGAGTCTGCGTATTACAGGGGGCCGGGCGTGCAAAATTTGACTCTGCGTCACAGACATATTGCTTTGTGCTTCAGATGATGAAAATACAATGCAAATAGCTATAAAAATGAATGAAAGCATCTGGCAACGTTGATATACACACCTCGTTAGAGGCGAGCTTTGCATAGGAAGGCTGAAATTGGGTTGGATATACAATCGGAAAGGCACTGTAAGCTGGAAAACACCTTCGCATTGTTTTCAGCTCCGGTCTGGCTGCGTGTTTTTCACAGGTATGGGATGAAGTTTGGAGGACGTATCTTAGAACATCGTTTTACTGCTTTCATTTACATACCTACCGGTAATATTTTAATAACGAAGTACCCTTAACTGTTTAGAACAGTGAAATAAAACATTGGAAACACAGGTCAGGTGGAACCAACATACCAACAAGTGAACATTTGTTTATAATAAACTTTATTTTTATGGATTCAAAGCTGTAAACCTTAGAGTCTCTAGGTGGTTATTTCCAAATTGTGTTGGATGTAGCTCTTGGCTTTCACTGAGGGTTTCTGGGGCCTCCACGAGGGAGAGCAAAAAAAGGGAGCATGCCTAGTGGGGCTCCGTGCAAAATTTTGCTTAAAACGTTATTTATTTATGTATTTGTTTATTTATATTTGTTATGTTTATTTATTTGAATTGAGAGAGACAGAGAGGAAGAGAGAGAGAGAGAGGATGAAAGCAGGGGAGGGGCAAAGAGAGAGGGAGAGAGAGAGGATCCCAAGCAGGCTCCATACTGTCCACGCAGAAGCCGATGCAGGGCTCGAACTCACGAACTGTGAGATCGTGACCCGAGCTGCAATCAAAGAGTCAGAGGCTTAACCCACCGAGCCACCAAGGCACCCTGCCTAAAAACCTATTTTAATTAAAAAAGAGATTTCAACACGGGAAAAGCTGATTCAAAACAAAATTCTTTTTTGTAGAGTTGGAAAATGCCAGCCCTTTCGGGTGAGCCACAACAATCTGTTCGTGGCTTAATCGTGTTTGTTTATTGGCATTTTTTTTAACCTTTTAATTACCAGATACAGTTCTGACGGTTTTGGAACTTTGAGGCTTTAAATAATGGTAGCATTCCCACTGACACATCAGGGCACATCAGTCTGTGAAATGACGCAACACTGACTTATTTGTTACTAGGAACCTGCATGAAATCATGGCGGTGCTGTGTGTTTGATCTGCTGTCTCAGTCACAATTTCAGACAGTGCCTCACCTTTGGCAGATGCTTACAGATTAACTAGAAATTGGGAAAAGCGACAGGTAAATGTATAGCAATTATAAAACATTCTAAGGATCCTGATAGTGGTGTCCACAGAAAGGGGAACAGGAAACAAAGTGGGAGAAGTGACGCCTTAGGGCAGGTTGGATGGGATGGGGTGTATGAAGAGCTTTGAGCAGAAACAGGCTTCGAGAGGTGCCTGGGTGACTCAGTTGGTTGAATATAGGACTCGGTTTTGGCTCAGGTCGTGATATCAGGGTTGTGGGATTGAGCCCCACCTTGGGCTCCAAGTTGAGCATGGGGTCTGCTTAAGATTCTCTCTCTCTCTCTCTCTCTCTCTCTCTCTCTCTCTCTCTGTTTCTCAGGGCGCCTGGGTGTTTCAGTCAGTTAAGCATCAAAGTCTTGGTTTTGGCTCAGGTCGTGGTCTCCATGTTCGTGAGTTTGAGCCCAACATTGGGCACCACACTGATGGTACAGAGCTTGCTTGAGCCTCTCTCCCTCCCTCTCTCTCTGCCCTTCTCCCTCGCATGCTTGCTCTCCCACTCTCAAAATAAGTAAATAAACTTAAAACATTTCTAAATTGTCTCTCTTCCCCCTGCCTCTCCCCCACTTGTAGTCCCCCCACGAAAAAGAAAGAAAGAAGGAAAGAAAGAAAGAAAGAAAGAAAGAAAGAAAGAAAGAAAGAGGAAAAAAAAAGCTGTTTGATCTGACTGTTGGGTGAGAAACCCTCTCCAGGGAGCCAATGGTTGGAAATGTGGAGAGGGAGTGCCTGGGTGGCTCAGTGAGTTCAGCATCTGACTGGCTCAGGCCGATCTCGTGGTCTGTGAGTTCCAGCCCCGCATCGGGCTCTGTGCTGACAGCTCAGAGCCTGGAGCTTGCCTCGGAATCTATGTCTCCTTCCTTCTCTGCCCCTCCCCTGCTCTCGTTCTGTCTCTCTCTGTCTCTCAAAAATGAACAAAAGTGTTTAAAAAAAAAAAAAGAAAGAAAAAGGTGGAGAGGACTCAGAATAGCTCCAGGAGTCAAAGCCCAGGACACAGTATTTGTAAATTTCCTTGCGCTGAATCGGGTCCCCGCAGGAGCACAAGGTGAAGAGAGGTAAGAAACAGGCACCCACCTCCCTGGGAAACAACTTGGTTTCTGCAGCGTCAGCTCCACGCTGCCCCCTTTGCCGTTACTTGCACGCCAGCGGCTAGGGCATCTAGAATGACATAGCCATGGTTTTTGTAACCAAATACTTTGGGGATCGCTGGGTGGAGCTTGGAGTAAAGGCTTGCTTAATGTTGCACTTTGTAGCATGTGACGCCTTCAGAGGAATGCATATTATAGCAGGGCGGATAAGAAGCTTTATATATTTTTTTTTAATAATTCAAGAAGACGTGTCTGCTCATAAAAAGAGCTGCCAGGTCCGACAGGAAGGAGGCACTGGTTAGAGATGGGTATGGGCTACAGCTGCGGGAGAGGCTGTGTTACAGCCCGGAAGGGGGTCCAGATCGCAGAAATCAGGCAGGGATGCAACCGCTTTGCAGCAAAAGAGCACAGAGAAGCCATACGCGTTGAAAAGAGCCGCAATTTTATTCAGACAGGCCAAGAAAACAGAAAGGATTAGTATGACAGGGTCAGGTTTTTTAACGTGTCTGGTGGCACTCTTAAGCTAACATTATTGTGAGTTGGTATATGAACCACAGCAGGAGAAGTCACTAATCCAGAGACACGGTATCTCACGGAATTAAGCTGAATTACCAAGCATTTCCTTCCTAGAGCCCTGCTTGGCCTTTTGTCTACCTCTCCCTAATCTCTTCCTGAGCACATATATTTGTTTTTCCTTTCTTGGATTATTTCTGCTCAACGTGTCACGGCCCCCACTGAACGTTCTGGAATTTCCCTACTTCATCTTGGGCTTTTCTGTCTTGCATCACATACCGGTTTCAATATCCACCTGCTGATTTTTATTATTTTATTATTTTATTATTTTTTTTAAATTTTGGGGAGCGAGACAGAGACAGAGCGTGAGCAGGAGAGGGTCAGAGAAAGAGGGACACACCGATTCCGAAGCAGGCTCCAGGCTCGGCGCTGTGAGCACAGAGCCAGACGCGGGGCTTGAACCCACGAACCGTGAGACCATGACCCGAGCCAAAGCTGGATGCTCGAGCAACTGAGCCACCCAGATACCTCTCATCTACTGATTTTTCTTAGCACCCCTTCTCGACCTGATTCTGTGCCTCGGTGGTTTCAGATTTGCTATATCTCGGGATCGTGGGAGATGAGAACCTGAATAAATGAGAGAAGCTACGGATGGGACCTACCATCCAGGGTGTTCCTGGAATAAGGCAGGGCCAACGGACTCAGGTCTTGCTTGGTCTTAATTGCGGAATGCTTCTATTTCCCTGGTTTTGCAGGGGCCTTAATTCTACCTTTCATGTTGTAAAGTTGCAGAACGATTATATTTAGCTATAGCTTTAATTCACTACTTACACATTTGCCTTTATAGTCGGATTGCCTTGCAACAAATATAAATGTGAGTTAAAGGATGATGTCATCTATCACACTTAGACAGAGGAATTTTCTGTAATGGTAACCTCATGACTTGTCCTTGGTAAGTTTGGACATGCTTGGGACCATCACTTCTTGCTTCTTCCCTGCTTCTACCGTTAAAATGGAGGTTCCCATCCCATGCCTGCCCCACCATTGTCTTTTGGAGACACAAAAGTTTCCAAAACTTTTGCGTTTCCAAGACTAGGAGTTTTGCAAGCTCATAGCTGGGGAGGAATTTCGTCTCAAGATTCCCTGTGCCTTGATTCTTACCCACGTCTGATGTAGATGACTTTTAGATGAGACTTGGAGAGCTGATGTTGGAATGAGTAAAGACTTTGTGGATGTTGCGATGGAATGGGAGTATTTTGCATATAAGAAGGCCGTGAAGTTTGAGGGTTGGGGAGGCATACTATCGACTGAATTGTGTTTCTTCAAAATTCATGTTGGAGCCCTAACCCTCAGTGTGAATTTATGGGAAGACAAGGCAGAGGAGGTGACAAAGCTTAAATAAGGTCCTACAGGCGGAGGCTTCATCCAACAAGGCTGGTGCCCTGATTAGAAAAGGAAGAGAAGGGGCACCTGGGTGGCTCAGTCAGTTAAGCATCCAACTTTGGCTCAGGTCATGATCTCAAGGCTCGTGGGTTCAAGCCCCACATTGGGCTCTGTGCTGGCAGCTAGAGCCTGGAGCCTGCTTTGGATTCTGTGACTCCTTCTCTCTCTGTCTCTCTCTCAAAAATGAATAAATATTAAAAAATATTTTCAAAAATAAAAAAAAAAGGAAGAGACACCAGAACTCTCTCTGTCTCCCTCTCTCCATGGAAGGACACAGCAAGAAGGTGGCCATCTACAAACCAGGAAAAGAGCTCTTACCTGGAACCAACTGGTCAGGGCCTTGCTTTTGGGCTCCTTGACTCCAGAACTTAATGCAACCGTCATCATTTTATGTACCTTACACCCTGAACTTCTCAGACCTTTTTGACACCCATGCTCTTTAATATTTTGCTCTGCACTCTGCTCAGTACGTACAATGTTTCCCTTCCTGGAAACCTGTGCACCCTTCATTGGCAATTCAAATATCTCTATTACAAAGATAGTATTAACTGGTAACATATGTATTAGTCAGTCAATAAACTAGTTATTCGTTTTCTTTACTCACTGGACATGTATTATCTGCCTTCTACACATCAGCTGCTGAGACAGACATTTTCTCTTCGGCCCTCCCAGCAGCCCATCAAGAAATGTGTGGTAGTGAGAACAGACACAAACCTATTCGCACATAAAAGGTGATGGTCTGGTGAGAAAATAAATTTTTATCCCCCCTTCTCTCCCCTTTTCTATTTATGAAGCGAGGGGAAGGGAGAAGAAGAAAGAGGCTAACATCTCTCAGTTCTATCCAGGCCTCCCGACTGCTCAGCGTGAAGTCCGTGGATCTCTCTTCGTGGAAAGCCAGGCCCAAATGGGATGTCAAATTGTTCTGCACCATAAAATGCAGGGAATGCAGTTGCTTGGAAAGATTTAAAGGGAAATAACCTAGGAGGAGAATGAAAAGCTGAGGGATTTGGGGGCGATTTGAGAAAGGCGGGGTGGGATTCAAATAACAGTGCTTAGGACTCTGGAGCCTGCAAAGAAATGTGACAGGTGAGGAATTCATAGAGGTGTTCAGGAAAGGAGTGCATGGTGCCATAAAAGAGTGCATGATGAACACTTTTGGGGTTTTCTTGTGTTGTTGTCATGTTAACCCTGAAATCACCTCAAATACGATACGAGTGGTTTATACAGAAACCAACAAATATGAGCTTTTTCCTTCTGTAGATTAGCACAAGGCAGGAAATTGAAAAGTGTGTCCATTACCTAGGTCCCACATGACGTTTTCATGGAGACGTAGGTGATAGAAGTTCGTGGAATCTGGACACTGAAGCCAGAAGCAAATCATTGTTCATGGAACCCCAGGGTTCTCCTTACGAGGAATCACAGTCTGGGTGTCCACAGCAACAGAGATTTACTTTCTTTACACCGTTTGCCCTCTGAGGGTATCTGTGTGTCATTCCTTCTTTTTTTTTTTATTTGTATTTAAAATTTTTTTCATGTTTATATATTTTTGACAGGGGGTGGGAGAGGCAGAAAGAGAGAGGGAGACACAGAATCTGAAGCAGGCTGCAGGCTCTGAGCTGTCTGCACAGAGCCGGATGAAGGGTTCCTACCCATGAACCGTGAGATCATGATCTGAGCCGAAGTCGGACACTGAGCAGACTGAGCCACCCAGGTGACCCATGTCATTACCTCTTTTAAAAGGACACCGATCGGGGCGCCTGGGTGGCGCAGTCGGTTAAGCGTCCGACTTCAGCCAGGTCACGATCTCGCCGTCCGTGAGTTCGAGCCCCGCGTCGGGCTCTGGGCTCAGAGCCTGGAGCTTGTTTTCGATTCTGTGTCTCCCTCTCTCTCTGCCCCTCACCTGTTCATGCTCTGTCTCTCTCTCTGTCCCAAAAATAAATAAACGTTGAAAAAAAAATTAAAAAAAAAAAAAAAAAGGACAGCGATCATATTGGATTCAGGCCCATCCAAATGGCTTCATTCTTGTCTTAATTATCTGTTTGAGGATCGTATCTCCATCTACGGTCACATGTTTAGATACTGGGGGTTCAGGTCAACATATGAATGGGGAGGGTACACAATTCAGCCCAGAAGAGGGATTCACAGAAATTTTGAGATTCATACTGCCCTTTGTCTAGGAGGTAAGATAGGAATAATGAACCCGTGTTTTTAATCGCACAAGATAAAGCAGCTCAGCAATAACTAGGCTTCATAACCAATTCAAAGATTTATAAAATTGACTCAGAGATATTAACCAACTACCCTCAGACCCACAGCTTTCCTGTGGCAAATCATAGATTCAAACCCATGGGATTGCGAAGACCATAACCTTTCAATCCATCATTCTTCCTCAGCCATACAAAGAGATACACCTGCTGCATACATGGCTAGTATATTAAAGGAGCACTTCAGAAGAAAATTATTAAAACTAACATGACCTCTGGTTTCTTAACTAAACTTTTTGAGCCAGGAACAAATTATCATAAGAAACAATTTTATGATGATGAGTTTATAGCAAGGTTTGATTTGGATCTCACGTTCAATAAGCAAGGAGTCTACCCCCAAAAATGCAAGTAAAGAATCATTCTATGAGTAGATACATGTCTTGAATTTTTCTCCATTGATAAAAAGATAACATTTTGAATATATGCCTTAAGACAAATGTACAAAAAAAGAAATTTTTATGTTATGTTCACTTTCATCTTAAGCGTGACATTTACTATTGAAGATGCCACAATGAAACTTGGCCATGAATAATATTCAGAAAACTGGGACATTTTCGAATCACATTTATATCCCAATTTTTTAACACTGGAAAGTTCTGGTTGCTAAACTACAAATAGCAGAAAACCCAAATATGAACTATGGATAAAAGTCATAATCTACAAAGAGACAAATGCATTTAAATCAAGTCGTGTCAAGCATTTAAATCAGTATTGTTTTGAGGAACTGAAATCTTGAGCGACGATGCTCATGTTGCGTTACTATGAATGTTAGCTGCCAGAGCTGGTAAACTTTAAGAGAAAAAACAAGACTTTCTGGGGTCAATCACACTTGGGAAATAAGTGGAAAGGTTAGAGGGATTCCTTTAAAACTTATCGGAGGCCAAATAAACTAATATTTTTAACATTTCCGAAAGTATACTACAGCATAGAGAGTGTCACCAATGTATGTAATTATGGAACTCATACCTGACAGTCACCTTGCAGGGTAAGAAGTCTTCCAATGCTTTTATGGAAACATTGTTTCAAATACGTCAGAATATTTTCAGAGTCAGTTTACTGGACAGGCATTTCTTTCGGGCCTCCTATATTCAAAATATTTGGCATAGCGTTTGAAGGTATAGCTTGAGGTCAGGGTACTATGCTGACAAATATAAATAAGGAAGGTTATCATTAGGGGTTCATTTATTAAGGGGTTTATTTATTCTTTTAGGCCAATTTGTCGAGAAAAAATTGTAAACATTTAAGCCTCTTATATCTTCTATATTCGTAGTAGGGTACATCGAAAATGATCGTTCTTAATGATTGCTCTCAATCAAGGAAGGATTATTACGAAGAGATAAAACTATGCTTACATTAAGTGGATACCATTCTACTATATTCATATTGTCATGATTGCAGTAATGGAAGAATCTGCTGGAAATGTTTATTGTTTACTAACTTATAACTGCATGCGTTCATAAATAGTAAAATTATGTGATGTGCAAAATATCTGTTTAGACAGAATATTTGTTGAAAACAACTTACATATATCGGGGTTATTATACCTTTAATTAGCTCACAATTTAATAACACGGGACACTAAATTTTCTAAATACTCGGGAGAAAACATAGTTTCCTGGAGCAGATTCATTTTAGAGTCATCGAATAAAATTCCAGTTGGTAATTCGCTCTGAAAAATGTTCTCAGGTCAGGTAACGTTTCAATAATAAATTGTGCAGAGTATTTAGCTAACGACCCATCAACTGTATTCCATTGGTTTGCATCATTTAAAAATCAGAAGTTGTCATGCACATTTAAAGATGCCATTTGCATCTCGGAATTGATGTCATAAAGTAGTTATTCTAATTAGGGCTCTGTTCTAACTCAGCAATCAGAAAGGGAACCGAGAAAGGAATACACACCTGGTGTGGACCCAGGAACCAAGCAGAGCAAACAGCAGTGGCCTCTAAACTTCTCGTATTTGAGTGGAAATTGTTATTCAAGAGAGAAAAAGAAAAAAAACAGAAGGATTCCACAATGACTTCAGATGATCTCAGGAGGCACAGTGACACCGTGGGAAAGGTCAAGGCACTGGAGTCCAAATAGCCTGGTGCCTTGTGCTGTGCCTTCCCCCCATTATCTCCGTGGGCTTGCTCAAGTCATTTACTTTCTCTAAACATAAAAGTCTCCGTTTGAAAAATGAAGACACTAAGTCTACTTCATCGGGTGGTGGAGACAAGCAACGTCTCACACATGCCCAGTGCTCAGCGCAACCTTACGTTAGACAAACACTAAAGAGACGACTGCTTTTGTTAAAAATGCAAGATTTATTGAGTGTTCTGGAAGTTTGTAAGTTGTTAGATTATGCTTTCACCTCCTAATCAGAGTGGAGACAGTGTGAGGCTTATATGGTGGAAAATTTCTATATGCATCCTGCCTGAGATGTTACTATATATAAACCACTACATATAAAGTATTGAACATTGTCTCCATAGTTTAATGCTTCTCAAAGGTTATCTGACTGCCCATTGCCCTGTTTCAGAACAAAGTATGCTGTAAAGGAAACATTTCTGCTCTCTACACAGGCAGTGTAAACACTAAACCCTGTGTGCATATATGTAAAATATATAGAGTGCAAATATGCCTTTTGGCAAATGTCAGAACCAGGTAAGATCTAACCAAGATTTTCATCAAGTTAGCTTTATCAATTCAGCACCTTCTTTGGAACGCAGGAGAAAGCAAACCAAGAGTCACTCAGAGCCTACCCCAAACGATCTGTCAGTCTGGGATCACGTCTTCATTTCTGTGCATTTTTCATGCCTTGGAAGCAGCTTGTGAAAATCTTCTCTGACTGACAGCAATGAACTGTCAGAGGTATTAATGAGCGTTCTATCATTCAGCTGCCAACGGACCCCATGTAAAAGAGTGATTGAAAACACCGTCTCGCATCGACTAACTAATGGCACATTTTGTCTCAAAACGGTCTCTAGCTAAAAGGATCTAAAGTATTCTTACACTAGTAAGATAAGAGGAGGGGAGCCTATGTTCTTTCTCATATCGTGCTGATACTCGATATACAGTGTAAGTGCTAGGCAGCACTGGAAAGTCTTGCCTTTCTAAACTCACCGAAATCCACAGCGCAGACAGGCAAATCATTTTGGAAATATATCTATTACTCAGAGAAGTTTCAAGTAAAATACACAGTTTGTCCATATCTATAGAACATCCGGAGGAAAAGTGACTCTGATGTTTGAATTACTGGAATAGAACATTTGATTATCTACTTCACTTTGAGCATGTAGACACAGTTTCGGAGGGTAATTTCAGAAATTTCAGAAATATATATATATGTATATATATACATATATATATATACACATGTATATACATATATGTATATACATATACATATATGTGCATGTATACACATATGTATATATACACATATAAGTGTACATATGTACCTATGCATGTACATATGTGTACATGTGTACACACATGTATATACATATATGTGTATGTGTGTACATATGTACATATGTATGTACATATGTGTGCATATGTACACATGTATACATATGTATATATATACATAAAATACACACACACATAGGCACATGCTGTTGTCTGAATCAGGTTTCAACAATCCTATTGAGAAAAAAACCTGCTGGCATTGATCCACTCTAATATATATTCGAACGAAGCTCATAAGAAACAAGGATTTGGGTCATATTCCTTTGGGAGAGCCAAAGTGAGCCACAGAATGCCAGCACACTTGTACTTGGCAGACTGGATAAAAACGTGCATAAATTTACAACAAAACTATTTTCAGTTTGCACTGTAATATTTTCTCAGATTATTTACTTTTATTGCACTATTTATTAGACTCACAATAGGGTTCTGTGGCCACGACGAAGTAACGGACAATGTCTGAGGAAATGGATAATGAGGATAAGGGTAACACACAGGTGCAGCCATGCAATTGAACCATTTATTAAGTTTATTAGCCTTTTTATTGCACGTGCCCATACAAAAGCTACATTGAAAGGAGGGGAAAGTTCTGGTGCAAGCTAAAAGCAGGGAAGCTTAATGTTAAGGATGCACTTTTATTTTTGAATCGCCCCATTGGAGAGTATACATAGACATAAAACATAGAACTTCAGTCCTTCTAAATGAAAAAACGAACCTGGAAACCGAATGGAATTACTGCTGCGAAAGACAAAGTGTTCTCCTGAACTGTACTCAATTGAGCTAGACCAAATTCCATTTTTAAATAAATACGATTATGTATTTACATTTGATATTTCAGATATGTGGGAAGAAGGCATGGTTTATTTGTTGATTTGACCGAGTTGAAAGAGACTGTCAGGAATAATAGTCTAAACCTACCTGCCTGCTTCAATCAGGGTTCTGCCACGTGACACAAATGCCAATGTGACAGAAAAGATGATTTTGAATGGCAGGCTCAGGGTGGCCTTGGGCAAAATATCGAAAACCGGTAGATATCTTGGTCCTCTCCGTGCAACCCAATTAGTGCCCCTTTTCTCCCTTCAAGCCACTGTCTGACCTCCACCCCAGGCCCTTATTCCGGATTCTAGGCAAGCCTCTGTAAAGTGATAGAAGTTTCGTAACTAGCAAAGGTGTAACTTGAACCTTTTGTTAGTCAGAAGGTGTCCAAATGTGACGTCTTTCTCTCCTAAAGGCACCTGTCTGACTGCCCATTGCAAATCCTGACCCGAATATTAAACCCTTTGCATGAATCTGAATAAATGGACACTAGATATGACATACCTAAAAAGAACCCATTCTTGGTCCAGAATAAAGATATGCATTTTCATATGATACCGCCTCAAATATTGCGGTCCCAGCATAGCACAACAGACCAAATCACAGCTCAGCTCTCCCCGCATGGAGACATATAAGGTTGATTGCAGGCTACATCGTTCTTCTGTACAACTTAATCACTTTACATTCTGAGATGTTCAATGAGAGAATTTATGTTGAGCTTCTCGACAAGTCAATCTACTGCAATTTGTTTCAGGTACACGACAGTTACGTCGTATTGTTTGCAACCGCCTTTGTGTTCTTGGTTTTGTTTTCACGCGATATTCTTAGTTTGTTTCTGGTCTACTTTTTGTCTACAACAACCTGTTGCCTGTCAACATCGGTTAGTGTGTAGATAATATACACAAACTTATCTTGACATAAGCTGTATTTATGTGGAGGAACTTTTGCTCGTTTTATAGCTTATTCTGTGTCTTGCAGAGCTAACTCACCCATGTCTGCAGTTTAACCAACTGTCTCTTCCCTAATTCTTTTTTTATAATCTTTTTACATTGATTTGTCTATTTTGAGAGAGAAAGCATGAGTGGGGAGTGCAGAGAGAGAAGGATAGAGAGAGAAGCCCAAGCAGGCTCCGCACTGTCAGCACAGAGCCCCATGTGGGACTCGAACTCGTGAACCATGTGATCATGACCTGAGCCAAAGTCAGACACTCAATCAACTGAGCCACCTTCAGGCGCCCCTCTTTCCTACTTCTTAATCTCCTAGGTGGACCTCTCTCACAAATTTCATCCTCGAATATTAAACACCTACTAAGCATTCCCATGTGTCTGGGAAGGAAGCTCTCTTCCATTATTTTTCTTACTTCTGCCTTTCTTCTGTGGAGTACTATTTATACTTACTTTGCTTTCTTACTTGTGATTAGATAAAGGGTGGAAAAATAACCATCCGATTGTTTCAGAACCAAGAGAGCTGGCTGGCTGAGTTAGGGATCCTGGCTTTTAGAGGAGGTTGGATATTTTGCTGTTTGTTCAAAGGGACCAACTCCCAGTTAGATTCTCACACATTTAAAAAAAGAATCTCATAGGAAGCAGAAAATTTTAAAGTTTGGAGCACGGGGATTTTCATATTTATGGGATGGTTTCATAGCGATTCATTAATTGATAATTGAAAGGAGCACTCTGCATACGCCAGGACCATCCACACAGAATTGTCAAAACAAATCCCATTGTTCTTTAATTATGACAGGATTGTCAAGTTAGATTTAGGGAACATCTGCCCTACTGTGTCACTCAAAATCCATCCTTCTTTATAGATTTAGCCAGTTAGGACGGTTACTGTGAAACATGGCATGCTGTTTTGGTGTCCCCCCGGCTTACTTATACTAGGAAGGCAATCGATGGGGAAGAATTAAATAAAAATATTTTAATACCACATTGTTGAATCTGAAAGATCTCATACTATTTCATTTTTCCTAATTTCTAAAAAAAATGCATTGTGAATGCTCGACAAATGCAAAAAAAAAAGCATAAGAAAATTGCATTAATTCACATTCACAAAAGGCTATTGTTCTCAGTGCATTGTTTACCTTCCAGGTCACATAAAGAGAGTGATATATCGATTTATATTAGAAATGCTGTGTAAAATTGGAAAAAGGGTATGCTACTCTATCATTTATTTGAGTTTATATACTTTAGATGTTTGGTATATTGAGTTTATACACTTTAGACATTTGACAGTTGTCCACAGGACTTCTAATGGCTACACAACATTTGAGATCATAGCTCTATAAACTACCACCCATGAGCCAAACCAGCCTGCCTCCTGTTTTTGTTAAGAGTCCTGCAAGCTAAGCAAGACTGTTAGAGATGAATGTTTGCAGTTGATTTGATCACAAGGAACACTAACTTTGAACCGTCATTAAGTAAAATGTTATACACACACACACACACACACACACACACACACACACACAAATTCCATTATTTTCATCAGCAGAACTGTGATAGAACTCTAAATGTGCCCCTCACCAAAATTCTAATTCTTAGGTATTCAATCAAATACTAATCTAGGTACTGGTATAAAGGGCTTTTGCAATGGAATCAAGGATACTCATCCACTGACCTGAAGACAGATTTTTCCTGGGTTATCCCAATGGACCCAATGCCATCACATAAACCCTTAAGAGCCAAAGGGACTGTCAGAAAGATGCATAAAAGAGGAAGTGGGAGAGGCGAGGCAAAGAGGAGGTCCATGAGATTTCTTTTTTTTTTTTATTTTAAAAAATTTTTAATGTTTATTTATTTATTTATTTATTTTTGGAGAGAGAGACAGAGCACGAGCAGGAGAGGGGCAGAGAAAGAAGGAGACACAGAATCTGAAGCAGGCTCCAGGCGCCAAGGTGTCAGCACAGAGACTGATGTGGGGCTCGAACTCATGAGCTGTGAGATCATGACCTGAGTGGAAGTTGGACACTTAACCGACTGAGCCACCCAGGTGCTGCTCCACAAGATTTCGTAATATGAAGACTCAATCCTTTGCTGTGTATCTGACGGTGGAGGAATTTGCCCATGAGCCAAAGAATGCACTAGGGTCTCTAGAAGCTGGGGATGTTTTGCTGGCAAAACAATGGGGTCCTTAATCCTTCAATCACAGGGAACTAAAGTCTCTCAACAGTCTGAATGACCTAGAACAAATTCTCCAAGAGAGTTTCCAGACAGGCGTATAACCCTGGTGATAGCTTGATGTTTGATGTTGACCCTGTAAAAATCCTGAGTCGAGAAACAGCTGAGCTATGCTGTGCCTGGACTTCTTCTCCTCAGGATGGTGAGCAAGTAAGCAGGTGTTTTAAGACAGTAATTTGTGGTAACATGTTAAGGCATCAATAGAAAATTCTTGTGAAACCCGTAATATATTAGTATATTTTGAATTCAATTAAATATTTGTGAAAAATTACCTTCCTTTTCGTTACACCTACAGAATAGGTGCTTACTTATATTTTCCCCTTGGCACACAAAATCTAAAATATTTACCATCTGGTTCCTTTGCGAGAAAGTTTGCCAACTCCTGCTCTAGATTATATATTTCTAATAATACGTGCTATGGCTCTCTTAATGTCGAAATGTTCTGTTTTCCATGCCCCATTCTCATTTACTACACTTGGATTTCTTCACACGTGCACACACATACACACACACACACACACACACACACACAGAGAAAGGTCCGTGAAGATCCACAGTGGTGATTTTTCAGGGCACGTTAACTCAAAAAAATAATCTACAACCTTACTGGGGCCTTGGTTGCTATTTGTGTAAAAAATTTAGGCTCAACATGACCACCAATGTTACCAGGCTAATTTCAGCTTCACAGATGATGGGGGTCCATGCGTTACCAGTTGGGTTAATGTCCAATGACATTGTTTCCACTTACACTATAGTCTCAGAGTAGCGCACCCTTCATCCTCTGTGGACTTGTAGGTGCAAAGAGCAATCATGTTACTTTGAATATCTATACTTATCTTAGATGAACACTTTTATGCCTAAAAAAAGACAAAACACGCTAATTCAGATGATGTATCACTGAATATCTTAATTAATTCAGAGTTAGAAGCAAGTGAAAAAATGGAAGTCAAATTGACAAAAGACAAATCGCTACAAATAAAAAAGAAACAAGAGAAAGAAACGTGTCAGAAAATGTTCATTTTAATTTATTAATTTAATTTTATGTTTAATATATTCAGCCAATAAGAAAAAAAAATTATCCACTAAAGACGCACCTTTAAGAAATCTAATTCTTAGAATGATGTGTTATTAATTTGTCAAGAGTTAATATACCTTCTGGAAAGTAGAGAAGAGAGAATCGGCGTTAGATTCCGACCTCCCGAGGGGAAATCCCAACTCTGCAACATGTTAGCTTTGTGACTACAGACAACTTATATAACCTGTCTTGGTATTAGTTCCTCACCTAAAAAAATAAGTAGAGAATATTCTTAGTTCATAAGGCATTTAAGGTAATTATTTACTTTTCCTCATGCAATGTGACCAGCCTAGCTCCTGATGCAGAATAGAGTTGTTGCTGTGTTTTAAATACCACTGTCATCATCACAGTCAAAACTAAAATCAACATTGTGCAATGAATTTCTCAGCCCCATCATCTCAAACAGGTCATAACAGATTGTATTTTATTAAATATTTGTTTATGTTTGAGAGAGAGAAAAAGAGAGAGCGAACAATCAAGGGAGGGACAGAGAGAGGGAGACACAGAATCCGAAGCAGGTTCCAGGCTCTGAGCTCTCAGCCCTGAGCCTATCACGGGGCTTGAACTCACCAAGTGTGAGATCGTGACTTGGGCCAAAGGCAGACGTTTACCTGACTGAGCCACCCGGGCAATTTAAGAGTGAATGCTCTTCTCACACCCAACTGTGTCCAAATCCCAGTTCTGCCACCTACCAACAACCACCTTATTTATTCTTCCCTCCATTTAATTGTCTATGCAATTCAAAACAGTGGCGACATTGGAGGGCCAGGGATAGGATTCAAGGGTTTGATAAAAAGTGCTTAGAACGGTGTCTGCAATGAAATAAGTGTTAGCTTTCACTCCCTCAAACGCTTCTCTGCACGGGTCAAATTTCCGATTTGCAATTTCCGCGTATGTGTGTCTGTATAAACCTTACAAACATCATTATCATCCGAAATCCTCCCCCCACCGACCCCGTTCGATGTGATTACTAATAATCAGAACCTTTCTGGTGGCGGTATTAAGATCTCTGGCTTAGAAGCAAACTAGACACTGATAACATAAAATTCTTGGGAAAAGTTTCCTAAAAATTGTCAAAGCCACATGGACATTCTTCTACCCGTGTAAAACTATGTTAAGTCAGGCACTCATGCTAGTCAAATTAACTTCCAAGCATTAGGGATTTTGGGCAGCTAAGCTATACTATTTTGTATACCTGCCTGTTGCATTAGGCACTCTCTGGATAACTGTCCGGGCTCCTACTATCCCTGGGATCTTTCCTGTCCATCTCCTTTTTCCCAGGTCTAAGCCCTACCTCAGAAAAGGCTGTGCACAGAAGCTTCCAGGAGCAGAGCAGACCCAGGAATTTACTGGTGGTGGTGAGGAAATCGTCTGCATGCCTGGAACCCAACCAGGAGACTGTTGACTTAATCATGCCATACGACAGAGCCAACATTTGAAAGCTGTGAGAGACGGAGATTTTTCACACTTATTTATTGATTTTTACCCTGCCACCAAGTGAATCATTTAAAGTACTCATGCTATAGCTAGTATTGCCATTACGAGGGTCTTTGGTATGATCATTTCATTACCTAGTATGAGCCTGGATTAAGCAAAATCAGTTTGGTTAATTTTAGAAGTGTTTTTTTTTTTTTATTTTTTTTATTGAAAGAGAGAGACAGAACATGAGCATGGGAGGGGCATAGAGAGGAGGAGACACAGAGTCCGAGACAGGCTCCAGGCTCTGAGCTGTCAGCACAGAGCCTGACATGGGGCTTGAACTCACGAACTGCAAGATTGTGACCTGAGCTGAAGTCGGACGCTTAACCGATTGAGCCACCCAGGAGCCCCTCATTTTAGAAGTTCTTAAAACTTCACCTACCTTTGTATTTAATTCTTGAGCCCAGGGCCGAGAAAGATAGATATATTTAGAGGAAAATAAGAAAATGTAAGGTACTGGGGTGCCTGGGTGGCACAGTCGGTTAAGCGTCCGACTTCAGCCAGGTCATGATCTCGCGGTCCGTGAGTTCGAGCCCTGCGTCAGGCTCTGGGCTGATGGCTCGGAGCCTGGAGCCTGTTTCCGATTCTGTGTCTCCCTCTCTTTCTGCCCCTCCCCCGTTCATGCTCTGTCTCTCTCTGTCCCAAAAATAAATAAACGTTGAAAAAAAAATTTTTTTTAAGAAAATGTAAGGTACACATTTGTTGCCAAATATACTCAAACCTCACTTGGCTTAAATTGTGACCTATGATTGACAGGCAAATGGGACTGACTTCGCTTTTCACACGCATAAGTAAATGCATTTGCAATAAAAAGCAAAATGGGGGGGGGGCAAATTTTGTCAGGACTTAGGCCCTTTGGCCACTTATAACACTTAAGAGAGATATTAAAATATTACGGATAGAGGAATCTTCTATAAGATTATAAGAAGGGATAAATATATTTATTTTCCATATTACTTTCAGTCCCTCTATACCAGAATATTCCCATCACTAAAATGTCTCCAATAGATTCCAGAATGTTTCCAGTAACCCTCAACCCTCTAATCATCCTAATCCCAGGCATTAAAAATCCTATTCAGTCCAAGGTGGAATTGTCCATCATACATCCCCTCCAAGACATTGCTCCTCCCAGACTTTGTTGTGACTTGTGACAGGAACCTGAGGAAGAGAAGGGGGGTGAGTGGTTCCCAGATCCCGTCTCTGGGCCCCCCTGCATTCTGTGCTCTTGGCCCCCCAGCCCTGGGGCAGGAGTCGGAGCAGAGACAAGCTGGTGATCAGGTAGGGATTGATTAGGGTCAATCCCAATGATTGTCTTTCTGATGGGCTTTTGGGGCCTCCCCTTCTGAAAATGTTCATTGCCCCATTCCCAAGTGCTAACTGCTGCTGTCCTGCTGTCCTGCTGTCCTGCTGTCCTGGAGGCTGTCCTGCTCCAGCTGCCCCTACAGGTACACTGTCAGGATCACACAACATGGCAGGCAACTCCCAGAAGGTCCTAACAAGGGAAGTCGAGTTTGGCTGCCTTCTGCGTCAGCACCAAAACCATGAACCCAATGAACTCAATGCCTCAGTGCTTCCTAGGGCTCGGACTTCAGGACGCTCACAGGGCATCTCTGCTTTTCCTCAAGAGCAGCTGTGGTCTGCTAATAGCAGGTGCTCCCTTGGGAGAGCAGAGAGCAGTCCCTGTGCCTGGTCCTCCAGCGGAACCATTTCATGTGTTCAAGTCGCTCCTGGAAATCTTCCTTCACTTGCTTTGAAGCAGAAGTGAAGCAGAAGCTTCTCACCCCAAACCGTAGGAGAAAAGGTTTAGAAAACTCAGGGCTCGGCCGACGGATCTCACAAATGTGTCTCATCAGATGTCCTCCAAGATGGCAGCTAGTTTCCTTCCCACACGGGCTGGAGTAGGAGAGAGCCTCTCAGCAGCAGGGACAGATTCCCCCCACCCAGTGGGCAAATTTGGATAGATGGTTTCATTATTTTCCGAGATGTCTGAGCATTCTTTAGGAGGGGCCAGCACTAAAGCTCATTCTTCTCTCTGGATTTGGCGATAAGAAAAGTCCCATTTAACAGTCTGTTAGATTGTATTATCTTCCAAAGTGTTTATTCTCACTAAGATTTCTTCAGATTTCAAATAAAAATGGCCTATCATAAATACAGGATAAAACAATAAAAAATTAAAAAAAAAAAAAAAAAAAAAGAGAAACCTCCGTGGAAAATCAAGAACACCTTGAGCAACAGGAAGGAGAAATTAACTCAAGTAGAGTCCCTGAAGGAAATATCCACATTCTTATTCTACCCTAAACTCAGGATACTGATAATTTCAGAATCTCTTTTCTGAATTTCGTCCACCTCTTGTATTACATTATGAGGTCCATGAGGACAGATTCTTTTTCCACTGTTGTATCACCAGGATCTAAACCAGTCTTTTTTTTTTTTTTTTAATTTTTTTTCAACGTTTTTTTTTGGGACAGAGAGAGACAGAGCATGAACGGGGGAGGGGCAGAGAGAGAGGGAGACACAGAATCAGAAACAGGCTCCAGGCTCCGAGCCATCAGCCCAGAGCCCGACGTGGGGCTCGAACTCACGGACCGCGAGATCGTGACCTGGCTGAAGTCGGATGCTTAACCGACTACGCCACCCAGGCGCCCCTAAACCAGTCTTTAGAAATGAATGTTTGATGATTGAATGATCGAGGGAAGCAGTGAGCAAATGGCCTATTTATAAGGGAATAGCCACATGATTGACTAGGGCATATTTTTTAATACATTTCATCAAGTCTTTTAATTTTTGAAACGATTCAGCAAAGACAAAGGGAGGATAGAAATATGTTAAAAATTTCTATGCTACTGTCATTGTTCAGTGCAACAGAAAAGTATCAATTTCATTTTGTCATTTAATATGCAGGTTACGATTTTCCATTATAACCACCCGAAGAATGGAAAGTATGTATAACTCTCAAACCAGTAGAAGAAAAGACAAGGATAGGAAAGTTGAATCCAAACATAAAACAAAAGAGAAAGATAAACATACTAGAAAAAGATAATGTAGGAAATAAAGTGGCATAAATAAATGTAAGCTTGTCAGCAATCTTAATCAACAGAGAGATACTAATTTCTGCATTTGAAAACCACTGATTATATACGTGAATTAAACAAAAAAGAAAGAAAGGAATTAGCCATATCCTGTAGACGTGGAATACATCTAACACACAATATCACACATGGTTCCAAATAAAAGAAAAATAAGTACCAGGCAAATCCTACCGAGAGAAAACTGGCATTCAAGTGCCAATTAAAAAGGCTATGTGTTTAAAATCTGCTGCTAGTGGGGCGCCTGGGTGGCGCAGTCGGTTAAGCGTCCGACTTCAGCCAGGTCACGATCTCGCGGTCCGTGAGTTCGAGCCCCGCCTCGGGCTCTGGGCTGGTGGCTCGGAGCCTGGAGCCTGTTTCCGATTCTGTGTCTCCCTCTCTCTCTGCCCCTCCCCCGTTCATGCTCTGTCTCTCTCTGTCCCAAAAATAAATAAAGGCTGAAAAAAAAAAAAAAGGCTATGTGTTTAAAATCTGCTGTAAGACCTGAGGTGGAGTGCTATTTCACGGGATTTTAACAACATGCAAATCATCAGGAAGCTGTGGCAAACCTAAAAAAGGATGTACTTACTAACAGAATTTCAAAATGAAGAAGCATAAGGTTCGCAGAACCGCACAGATATACTGATGAATCCACATGCGAGAAGATTAACACTCTGATCTTGAGCACAAGAAAAAAATTCAAATGGATGGATGACTCAAATAACACAATCGACTTAAGCTCTTACACATTTATATTATGCAGTGACAGAGATACACGCATTATATACACGTATGCGTGTCTGTTATTGTGTCTCATGACAGAAGAATACATCATTTATTTTCGTTCACAGGAGCGATTGGTACAATTTGCCCACGACCAGGTCCCGACTATATGCCCTCCAGCTTGTAAAGAACGAGCCTTCTACAGGCTGTGCCAATGAAAGTAAAGAACAAACAATAATAACTGCTTACAAAAATACTTTTGAAAATTAACATTACGTAGGTCCCCACAGAGGATAACACATGGAAACGAACAACCTTCAACGAGACTCAGCAGATACACGTATTTAAGAGTGAGCTTCAAAAACAGTTACAGAATTAATTACTCATATAGTGTGCCTCTATTTATATTCTTTCTTAACAATTAAAAAAAAAAAAGTACGCCATACTGTAAAGCTGTGAATAAAGCCATAGGGTAAATAACAACAAAGTCTGAGACAGGAGGAAGGTAATGAGGAAGGGGGACATGGGCACTTGGTGATGCTTGGTAATGTTCCATTTCCTAGGTCAGGTGTTAGAAAATAGCCGTGTGCCACATTCACCCTTTAATCTGCGCATGTATATGTTAAATCATACGAAATGCCAGTTATGCAGATCAAATACAGTCATACTGTACCCTTTGGTACTGCTCAGCCTAATCTAGTACATGTATTCTTTTGATGACGCCATACTGACCGGATGTTAGAATATAAAGAAAAATGGGGCGCCTGGGTGGCTCTGTCGGCTGAGCGTCCGACTTCGGCTCAGGTCACGGTCTCACGGTTTGTGAGTTTGAGCCCCGCGTCCGGCTCTGGGCTGATGGCTCTGAGTCGGGAGGCTGCTTTGGAATCTGTTTCTCTCCTCTCTCTGTTCCTCCCCCCCTCATGCTTTGTCTCTGTCTCTCTCTCAAAAATAAATAAACATTAAAAAAAATTTTTTTAAAGAGTGTAAAGAAAAGATAGTGTGTGAGCAAAATGGGATGTTCACACTTTCTGTCGTAGTGTGGTGATCTCCGGTGTAATGGCCTGTGTAGAACAGTGAATCGATTTTTCCTGCGGTTAAGGATATTTTATTTATCCCATCGCATTTTATTTTCTATTTCCTTCTGTGTTTAAAATGTACATTTAGAAAATACATTTTGTCAACTGGAAAAGAGCACTTGATGACAGTATTGAAGATTCCCTGGCAGGGGCACTTCCAGCGGCTTTCACGGGAAGGAAATAGTGGGCAGCACAGGCAGATTCAGACATTTATAAATTTTATAATGTTTGTCTTGCAGGGGCCTCAGGCCACCTGTTCTTTTTAAATCCAATGACAGCATCATATTTGTCTGCGAAAGTGTTCACAAAAGTACCATCTGGTTTTAAAGTTACCACATTGGGGCGCCTGGGTGGCTCAGTCGGTTAAGCGGTCGACTTCGGCTCAGGTTGTGGTCTCGCGGTCCGTGAGTTCGAGCCCCGCGTCGGGCTCTGGGCTGATGGCTCGGAGCCCGGAGCCTGTTTCAGATTCTGTGTCTCCCTCTCTCTGACCCTCCCCTGTTCATGCTCTGTCTCTCCCTGTCTCAAAAATAAATAAAACGGTAAAATAAATTAAAAAAAATAAAGTTACCAAATTGTACCAGAGACAGTTTAAAGTGTGGCTGGGTATAAAAGCCTTCTAACTGGGAAAGTCATGGGGGTTGAACTCAATCTGGGTCATCGACTTGGACAAAACTTGAATACGCTCGTAATGTCTAATGTAATTTGCAATCTAGCCTTATCTCTATGTGGCATGAAAAATATTCATTGGGAACGTGGGTTGTGTGTCAGTATTATTAGGCAGACTGTTTTACCTTGTTCTTCTTCTCTTTGGGTACAATTAATGCACATCAATTTCACATAAATAGGTAATTTCTTTCTTGCCCTTGGTTTAAGACACTGGCTCTTACCTGAACACTACTCCCTTTTGTGTTCCTACAAAACACGTGACTAAATCACTAAGCTTCTGTTTCTCTCATCCTTTGGCCAAATCCTTGACATAATTTGGCCAAATATTCTTTTCCCTGACACTTTCTGGTCTCCTTCCCATTCTTTCCATTTATGGCACATTGTTCTGTCACCCTCTCTCCTCTTTCCTGTTCACTCATCCCTCAGTTGATTTGGCACCTAGGACCCATCAAGAATGCATTATCCTTGTCTAAAACAAAACCCCTGGAGAGTTCTTCATCTATCGATGTTAACATCCTTTCCAGAGGGCTTAATGCCCAGGTCAGATCCATATAATCCAAGCGAATGAGCAGCTCCAAAAAAGGATCAAAAGATTGGTTCTTCGTCTATGTATTAGTCTTGGCAGAGTATTTGGTAAAGAAATGCCCCGATTTGATAGAACTCAAAGTTGTGGAAAGAAAACTGAACACAGGTAAATGGTTGGCGAGAGTGGGTCAAATATGAAGAGGCAGAAACCAGAGAGCAGCATTAGGGTGCCGACTACTGCTCAGGACATCCACACCGAATGGACAGGGGGGTTGGGCAGATCCACTAGCGGTGAGGTAATATGCCAAAACATTGGACCACGGTGGCTGCCACAATTCCATCTGGCCCCTTCCACCCGCCACAGATCACGTGTCATTAAACCAGGACTGTAGAAACTGCACACAGTTAGATGCCCCACCCAACTCTGCCTTCTCCACACTAAAGACGCTGCATTTAATACTCCTCTAATTCACGAGACTCACATACAATCCCCAAACACACAAGCATAGTCGCACAACTTCCGGTGGGAATTAAGACAGAGGGGAAATTAGGCAGATGGGTACAGGAGAAGCATTACAACCCCGTAGCAAAGTGTGTTCATGCTCCTTTGCCGCGACATGCTTTCCTTTGCCACAATCTGGATCCAGGATTAGAGTTAGTCTTGGCATAGAAGTATACAATTTGTATTTCTCCCTGAAGCCCTATGTGCTCTGCATTCCTTATTGAGGGGAGTAACTTAGGCATCTATTTTTTTTTTTTTTTAACTTTGTCCGGTTGAACGTGTTTGCTGCGATTCAACCCTTAGTCTACTAAGTATTCAACGTCAGACAGGAGTTTTATGAATGGGTGCTTATTAGCACCTCTGACAACTTCATAAATGATAATTAGAAGCTGGAACAAATCGACCTGAGACCAGAGGAAATGACCACTAGCTGGAAATGGCAAACAGGTTTCACTGTTTCTACAAACCCGGGTTTTTCAGTACACGGTGACGGGAAGTCTCCAATGTAAGGCACACTTTAAAATGATCATTTATTTGTATTTGCATAATATTTTCTTTTTGTGACTCGAGTGTAACTGAGGTTACAGCATTATGTTAGTTTCAGGGGCCCAACATAATATTTCCACATTTGTACACACTGCAGAATGATCACCACATTAATGTGTTTCCCGTCTGTCACCAGATAGTTACGACTTTTTGTTTTTACCACGATAAGAAATTTTAAGATTTACTTTTTTAGCACCTTTCAAATTTGTAATAGAATATCATAGTCCCCATGCTGTACATTACATCCCCATGACTTATTTATTTTATAACCGGAAGTTTGCACCTCGCGGTTACTTAAAATCATTTCGCCAACCCTCCCCTATCGCCCCTCCCCTTCAGCAACCACCAACCTGTTCTCTGCATCTAAACAAACAAATAGTATTTCTTTAAGTGTCGTTCTTCATTAGCTCGAACAGAAATAGCTCATTCCCCAAACTGTTTTTTTTAATTTTTTTAAAATGTTTATTTATTTTTGAGACAGAGAGAGACACAGCATGAGCAGGGAAGGGGCAGAGAGAGAGGGAGACACAGAATCTGAAGCAGGCTCCAGGCTCTGAGCTGTCAGCACAGAGCCCGACGCGGGGCTCGAACTCACGAACTGTGAGATCATGACCTGAGCCGAAGTGGGACACTTAACGACGGAGCCACCCAGGCACCCCCCCAAACTGTTTATTTACAGCCAGAGTTCTCCATATTTTTGTCTGTGAAATTAACTCAGTTTTCATTATCCAAAATGTTAGAACTGTAGCTGTAAATTCTGTACCCCTGTTTGTATCTTGATACGCTGGATGTATTTAATTATGTTCCTGAAAAGTAGTTAAGATGTTTATTGAGACACTTAGGTTGGTGATCATTTTAAGTGGTCCAAGGCTTCTTATTTTAATAAATGCCTCTATTTTAAAAATATGGTCTGTCTCTGAAAACTTAGAAAAATGATAATTATGTTAAGAAATACAGTCCAGGTGGTTCATGTGCCCTCCTTTCTCTCACAGTGAGGTTTTGGATATAAACTCCCTTACCATAGTCAGGCTGGGGACCAACAGAAAGGGTCACAGGCCAGTTGGAGAACGAGAGTATGAGGACTCTCTAGGATACCTGTTATTTCTATTATTTCTATCCCAAAGAGACAGCGCCACATAGCATCTCTGCTGAGCTACAATGCATGCGCACTGGGGACCTGCACATGGGGTCTGCAGTCTATGACCTGCAGAGAGAGAGAAAAAAAAAAAAAAAACGAGCCTCAGAGTGTAAGGATGAGAAATGAGGGACAGTTACTATGAGGGACAGTTACTTCTCTTCTTTCTTAAGAGAATATAATAAACCCTTCTATGCTGAACTGTTATTCATTCATTTTACTTCCTCATGAAGTTCTCAGAGACATGGTATTCCTTGCAAGCCGTTCCGATTCAGATAACTGTTTAAATTATTTTCCATCATTTAAGAGAACAGGAGTTAGTATCAGCGTACTCATGAATGCACATCTGCGTGCATCCTTGTGAAATACTCACAAGCATTTCTTGTAACCACCATGTGCCCGGCAGAGTGATGGATCTTAGCAAGACAATGATTCCTGCTGCTCAGTTGATGGAGCGAGAAAGCTAATCGTATGGTTTTCTACATCCTAATTGAAGTAAGAGTCAAGCATCTTAGGATCTCAGGAATGAAAAGATGATAGCAATTAGCAGTGACTCTTGTGACTCCTTGTTGATTCTGGACGATTAGAACAGTGTCTTCTCTTCTAATTTACCCTGTCCTGGAATTCTTACCGTTGGTGTTTACTAATGTTACGCTCTCTTCATCGGAATCGAATCTGAATGTTCTTGACATTTACCCACATTCCTCAAAGACCATGGTGACTCATCACTCTTTGACTTTGCCAGTTCTTCTTGCTGTCTTCCAAAAAGACTCCAAGTCGACAGCAGTGTTGGTGACTTGTTTTTCCAAAGCTTCCCCTCTTCTCAATAATTTACAATCCAGTGACCCAGATCACAATTAATCTTGTGCGTTTGCTCGGATGTTCCATGGGGACACGGAAAGGAAAGACAAAGGGTCAAAATGCAACAACACATGATGTTGTGGAGGATAGGATGCAGATGAGGAGCACAGGACTAACCATACACAGGAGGAAGAAGCAACGTTTCCTGTAAGTAAGATGATGACAGGATTTCTTAGAAGAAGGTAGGCATGGGGCAGGCAGTATGCAGGAGGATATATTTATGCCTGAAAGCCTCCTTCTTCTCCGAGAAAGTGGAGCCTATCCAGAACGGAAAAGACTACCAGGGCCTCCCACCTTCTCTCATCTCCCAGCCTCTTCATTTCTATTTCATTTAATTTGCTCTCCCGCCCTGCCAAGGCACCAGATTCAGTCATCAGTGTGTCTTCCCTGAGTGACTGTCCTTCTTCATAAGCTTCCACTCTAGTGGCTAACCTCTTTTGCATGAATAGAAAGCAGGGGACAATGCTGATTGTGTCCATTCCAAATATCACTTGAGGACTTGCACAGGTGTGCCAACACGGGCCACCCACTGGTGCATGCACTTCTCTTGTTCATTTAATTTCCCACAGTGTTCACTAGGCAAGAAATCCAGTGGCTTCAAAATGGTGTCCAAAAATTCAGGCTCGTTATTGGTTTCCATAACTGAGCATGAATTGTCTAGCTTGGTATTCAAATTCCATTAAAATATATCCATTTTTATCTGCCCATACCTTCTTATGAAGGAAATTATTGTTCTTTGAATTTTTTTAAGTTTATTTATTTATATTTGAGAGAGAGAGAGAGAGCACGCCAGGAAGGGGCAGAAGAAGAAGGAGAAAGAGAGAATCCCAAGCAGACTCCACCTCATCAGTGCAGAGCCCAATGCGGGGCTCGAACTCACAAACCGTGAGATCATGACCTAAGCCAAAGTCCAGTGCTTAACTGACAGAGCCACTGAAGTGCCCTGGAAATTATCGTTCTTAAGCTCCTTCGGGGAGTTACCGCATCCACCCTGAGTGTGCCGTTCATCACATGGTAAGCGGTGTGGTAGTGTGGGGACAGCCTGCGGCGAGCTCCGTTCCACCTTCCATCACTTTAACTGAATCTCTTTTTTTTTTTTTTTTGAGCTGAGGTACATAATCTCTGAGCCTTGATTTCCTCCATTATCAAAAAGATATAATGATAGGGATAATAATGTCCCTACTAAATACTACAGCCTGTCATAGAATACATATCCTGTGAGTATAAACCAGGATTATTGTTTCCTAATCGAACTAGCTTCTCTCTCTTGGGGCTAGGAACAGGAAATACTCATCCAGGAAGAGAGTTTGCAGCAAGCTAAAGTTTGAAAGACACATGAATTGACTCCAAGGAGAGAAGTAAGGAAGAAGCAGAAAACAAGGATATAAGATTTATAGTAAAGAGGAAAAAAAAATGGAGTGACGCTGAAAGAGAGACAGAAAGGGAATATTCCCAGCTCTCCAGGATTGATATGCATCCTGTTTCAATTCTCCTGAAGTTCACGTGGATAATTCCTTTGTAGGGACCCATAATTCTATGAGACCCATTTCCGCATTCTTTTTTTTTTTTAATTTTTTTTAACGTTTATTTATTTTTGGGACAGAGAGAGACAGAGCATGAACAGGGGAGGGGCAGAGAGAGAGGGAGACACAGAATCGGAAACAGGCTCCAGGCTCCGAGCCATCAGCCCAGAGCCCGACGCGGGGCTCGAACTCACGGACCGCGAGATCGTGACCTGGCTGAAGTCGGACGCTTAACTGACTGCGCCACCCAGGCGCCCCCCATTTCCGCATTCTTAAAGGAAACATTCTTTGAGCCAGGGTACTTGAATGAATTCCCTGGTAGTACAAGAACTCAGATAAGATGCCCATCTTCTCTGCAAATGTTTCTCTTCTTGTACTTCCCGCTGTGCTGTTTGATGTTCCCTCAATACATCTCAAATACCGCCAATTGGAAATATCGAGCAGACAGACTAGTGATGCCTGGTAGGCATCATTATTTCCTTTGGGAGTGCTAGTGGAGATGATGATACCTTGTGAACAGGGATGGGTCCAGAGGAGAGAAAGATGTTCATGACTATCTGGCCTGAAATTTTAGTGCCTGCCAACCGTCCTGGGGCATCAAAAACTAAGTTGGGAAATATATGGAAAGCTGAATTAAACAGATAAATGATAGCATGCCATGGCACACGTACCGCTCACTTTATTGTTCAACAAAGAAAATATTCTTATTGAAGGCCTAAAAGCTTCCCTTTCAATGACATTGGTGAAAAATCCTGAACAAATCCTGGCTCAGTTTTTGAGTCAAGCTTTATGCTACAGGACTTGATATAGATATCTAGCTTTAATCTGGCAAGTTATTTCAGGGTGAACATTAGCAAAATTTGTCCAAGATACAGATGAATGCCCAAATGCCCAATTAGGGTAATTGGGGACCCAAACTGGGAATTATCCCAAGTCTAAGAACATGGCATACACAGTTAGACAAGAGGAAATGTATCCATTATAAATCACTTAGTGTATAACAAGTACAAACTTATAGGTAAAGAAAAATGCAATGGTACAAAAAGAGGGCTTCTTAGAAAACAAATCAGGAGAGATCTGGACCAAGGATACAGATCTGGGAGTCGTTCAACTTATAGGCAGCAGAAAAAACACAGAAGGACTTGAAATTAACAAGAAAGACTCTATTTTTTTTTTTGTTTTTTAAGAGGAGAAACAAGATTTTTTTTAAATTTTTTTTTAATGTTTATTTATTTTTGAGACAGAGAGAGACACAGCATGAGCAGGGAAGGGGCAGAGAGAGAGGGAGACACAGAATCTGAAGCAGGCTCCAGGCTCTGAGCTGTCAGCACAGAGCCTGATGCGGGGCTCTAACTCATGGACCGTGAGATCATGACCTGAGCCGAAGTCAGCCGCTTAACCGACTAAGCCACCCAGGCGCCCCATAAGATTTTTTTTTTAATGTGGATGGGATGATAATGTTAACAGAACAATTTCAAGGATATGAGATACAGACAGAAAGAGATAAATTACATAAAAAAGCAACCAAGAAGGTAAGAGGAGTAAGATCTGGAACCCACGTGGGTAGATGGTCTTAGAAAGAAAAAGCTCATTTTCCATCCTTCCTATCACAGGAAAAAAGGGGGAAAGCACCATGTGGGTATAGGCATAGCTATGTTCATATAGATGTGTGAAATTACATGAAAAATATATAAAATGTATGTATGTATCTATCTGTCTATCTATCTATCTATCTATTGTCTATCTATTTTTCTATGTATCACGAAGACCTCTCTTTTCTTTGGTGAAGCTGATGGTATTTTTCGAGGATGACCATGCCAATATATCTTCTTTGGAAGAGTTGTTGATATTTCTTCACTGAGACATGAGGTCTCTGTTCTTTTCCGGAAAATTGAAACAAGACCATAGCAGCGAGGGAGTTCTGATGTAGAACGAAGAGTCTGTATTAGGTGGAAATAGCTAGACATTCATCACCTTGCCCAGTCACTGATTCAAGGCTTCCCCGAGATGAGCGTGGCCTGTCTGGAAACTTGAGGAAAGCCTTAAGGAAGCAAACACCTGCAGATTATCAGTCAGCCACACTCCTTACAGTCTTTTGGGGAACAAGTGTTTTCTGGAGGCAGGGTATGAGTAGTGTGTCTACATATCTACCACATTCCTTCCCTCGGAACACTCTGATCCACTTCTCCATACAGGTTGGGAGCAAGTCCTTCGAGGTCGTGCTGGGACTTTCTTCCTGCTGGTGGATAAGACTTGGAAAAGAAAAGCAAATAGGCAAACTACAGCCCCCCATTGCCCCATTTGTTCTTAGGGATGCGAATGCTACTCATTGTTTCTCTCCTCTCCTCTCCATTCCAAATCCCCTTTGCCCCAGTTATTACTCCTCTTAATTTAGGCGACTACCTGGCAGTATGGCCCAATCCCTCATTCATGAAACATCCGAGCCGGACCACTGAAGAAAGTTTCTTGAGTGCCACATATATTCCCAACTTATCTACATTGCATAATAGCAGCCAAATGGGGCACCTGGGTAGCTCATTTGGTTTAGCATCTGACTCTTGATTTCAGCTCAGGTCATGATCTCACAGTCATGAGATCTGGCCCAGTGTCTGGCTCTGTGTTCACGGCTCCTGTCCCACTTTCATTGTCTCTGTCTTTGTCTCTCTCTCAAAATAAATAAATAAACTTAAAAAAAAAAAAAAAAAAAAAGGAAAGAGCAGCCAAACAAACCTTCTCCTGATGACCAGGGTCAATTACCACTGACAAGATTATGATTCTCCTACTGGCCAGCTGGTCCCTTGAACACCAGGCATCCAAAATTCCCAGGTAATAGCTGCAGATATACTTCAGTAGTAACTGTATTTGTTATTTGGGTATTTTTTTGCAATAACATCTCTTGTAATTCGGGGACTAGGATCTCTAACCCTGAAGAGAAAAAGTAAGTCAAAGTTCCCCAGGAGGCTAATGAGAGTGATTATAAGTAGAACCACTTCTGCCTCATCCCTTGGTCCTTAGACTCATGGATAATTCTTAGTTGGAATGTGTAAACATAAAGCATATTTTGACTTGATGCATCTTGGAGAATGGTGGCCCTGCCTCATAGGATGTTGCCTCTGGTGGGTGTTTCAGCTGTACCATCAGCAGGTCATTCCAAGGCTCTATCACACTGGCAGCTTCTGGATGGTGCATAGCTGATGTAACCAGGGATCGTGAGCTCTCTCCTGTACCACTTTTCACTATAAAATGTTTCCTTAGTTGTAAGTGAAGTTGTATTTGGTGTCATGCCTATAGATCATGCATTCCACAGTCTTTGGGATAGGGGTCCTCGCTGAGGTCTTGTAGATGGGAAAGGCAATTCCATACATGTAGGAGAGAGAGAGAAGGAAGACATTTTTAATTGTGGGTTGGGATATAGAATGTACTTTTGTGTGTTGGAGTGACAGGGAAATGGTGTTCTTGGGGCATGAAAAGACATGTGTGTTTACATGTAGGGAAAACCATATACAAAGCCACTGAGCAATCATAAGGTCTGTACCTTCCAAGATCAAGGAAAGATTTAGTGGGTCTATAGTCGAGGGATATGATAGTTGATGAGACTGGGGATATACACTAGGCCAAACTGGGTGGTGCTTCATATGTCAAACTAAGAAAGACAGCTTTATATTATTACCTACCATGTCTTGCAAATGAAATAATTAGCAACTCTAGGGTGTTTTTCATATAGCGTTGCATCCTGTAACAGTTAGCAATTTGTAACTTAGTAATTCTTGCATGGATAAATGTATTCATGAATTTTTTCACACTCAACAATAGTACTAGCGAATTTAATGCATGCCCACGTGAGAGGGGATAAAGGGCCCTATGTATTATATGAAGAGCATGCTATTTTAATGCTGATTTTAAAAATGAATATGAGACAGTAACTGAAACAAGAAATTCTGTACTAAGAGACAAAATTGTAAAAATGTGTATACTATATCATCATTCATTGTGGACCATTCGATAAGGAAATAACAAGACAAACTTTCCCAGACAGGCAGCAAATAGTTGACTTTGTAATAACTTCAGTTTTTTTTCTGTTTAGCAAATTTTACTTAAATTGAAAACACAAAGTATAAAGAGGCCACATGTTATGAACCCTAGAAAATACTATTATTATTATCATTATTTTTATTATTATGTTGAAAACAAGTTACATGAAAGAACTCATTAAGAAGAAAATGCTATGTTAAAAAATAAATAGTATGCTAAGAAAACAAAAACAAAAACAAAAACACATACACATGGGAGCCCAACAGTGTGAAATTGGATATGTGAGTTCCAAAAAGTCTAAGGTGGTCAAACCACACGTTTAAAAACCTGCAGCTGAGGGGCGCCTGGGTGGCGCAGTCGGTTAAGCGTCCAACTTCAGCCAGGTCACGATCTCGCGGTCCATGAGTTCGAGCCCCGCATCAGGCTCTGGGCTGATGGCACAGAGCCTGGAGCCTGCTTCAGATTCTGTGTCTCCCTCTCTCTCTGCCCCTCCCCCGTTCATGCTCTGTCTCTCTCTGTCTCAAAAATAAATAAACGTTAAAAAAAATTATTTAAAAAAAAAAAACCTGCAGCTGAAATAAACAACATGAACAGATTTGGTGACCAGTAGAGCATAATTTGATTTGAAGTTGGTCTAACCTCAGGATTACAGTTTAGGGATGAAAGAGAGATTTGAACTGCTCTATTCTATAAACAGGGAAGAGGAAAGAGTAAGATAAGAGGGCAGATGAAGTAGTTTCTCATTAAAAACGCTTTCCCTCCTCCTGTGTCCCTGCTAAATTGAATCGTTAGGCACTTGTATATTTTCT
Source organism: Felis catus (assembly GCF_018350175.1). Classification (NCBI taxonomy): domain Eukaryota; kingdom Metazoa; phylum Chordata; class Mammalia; order Carnivora; family Felidae; genus Felis; species Felis catus. The sequence goes on from NC_058368.1 coordinate 75,333,067, forward strand.
GAGCGTCTCAGTCCATTCAGGCTGCCATCACAAAATATCACGGACCAGGCAGCTTGCAAATAACAGAATTTTATTTCTTACAGTTCTGGAGACTGAAGGCCCAAGATCAAGGTCAGCATGACCAGGTGGGGGCCCTCTTCCAGGCCACAAACTTCTCCCCGGTTGAGGGAAGCAGGGTTGAGGGAGCTCTATGAGGTCTCTGTTAGGGGTATTAATCCTATTCATGAGGGCTCCACCCACAGGACCTAAACAGCTCCCAAAGTCCCCAGCTCCTAATCCCATCATCCCATCACCTTTGGGGGTTAGAATTAGGAACTCTGGGGCAACACAAGCATTCAGACCACAGGACTGAGTCACTCTGTGGCATCGAGGAGCAAATACCAGCAAATCTCAGCCCATCATGTCTCTTTCTCTCTCACCACTAATTAGTTTAGAAAGGGTAGTGCAGTATACTGCCGATTCTGGTCAGTGAGCTCGTAGGGAAATCTACCAGGGTCTTCCGAAAAAGGACCCCACACACTTCATACAAGGAACACATAGGAACATGGGTGGACCCCTCTTCTGGCAATGTCCAAAGGATGGAGCCTCTACTATGTGGTAAAGTAAAGTGGCTGAAACACCCTTTCTGATCTGCTCAGGATCTTGCCAACAGGGGAGGACGGTGCAGTGGAAAGAGCTTGCCTGTTCCATGTCACGGTTGAGACTGAATTAACCAACCCTGGACTCCCCGCCATCCAGGTTTCTTGTCATATAAGATAATAAAGCTCCTAATAAAGGTCAGACACTTTCACTCAGTTTTTCTCATTTTTTGAGGCCAAAAGTGCCCACATTTTACAGAATTGGTAGAGGTTGAATGATGAGGGCATTTAGGAAGTGACAACCTTCAATCTGGGACTGAAAGAGCTGGCAAAACATGCTAGGGAAAAAAAAAATGTGTGGCTCTGAGGGAAGAGCCTTTCATAATAAAGAATTAGCAAGGATGTAAATAACCTTGATTTCTCACATTGCTACAGAGGCATTTTGGCACTGATGGGATGGGCCTTGAAATGCTTATTGAGCACAGATGTTATCTTTTTGCTTCCTTCACAACCTGAGCACAGCATACTATGTCAAATAATGATATTGTAAATTCAGATGCAATTTTAACACATTCTTTCCTGACTAGCGTATGTGCATATAGGAAAAATACTTTAAACAATACTGTGTCACTTAAAAATAATTATTCTCTCTTTTTTTTTAAGTTTTGCACCTCATAGTTGATTGTTTCTATTTAAAACACATTTCCAAGAAAGTTAATGTTAAATAATTTCAGCGGGATGGGGCGCCTGGGTGGCGCAGTTGGTTAAGCGTCCGACTTCAGCCAAGTCACGATCTCGCGGTCCGTGAGTTCGAGCCCCGCGTCAGGCTCTGGGCTGATGGCTCAGAGCCTGGAGCCTGTTTCCGATTCTGTGTCTCCCTCTCTCTCTGCCCCTCCCCCGTTCATGCTCTGTCTCTCTCTGTCCCAAAAATAAATAAACGTTGAAAAAAAATTTTAAATAATTTCAGCGGGGACCATTCTCAGCCTTCCGTTGGGGTACAGATAGTCAAACTATATTTAGAATGAAATCTACCATTAAAAAAAAATTTATTTATCTGAGAGAGTAGAGGAGGAGCAGAGAGAGAAGGAGAGAGAGAGAATTCCAAGCAGGTTCTGCACTGTCAGCACAGAGTCTGAGGCGGGCTCAAGTTCACGAACCGTGAGACCATGACCTGAGCCGAAGTCAAGAGTCAGATGCTCAATTGACTCAGCCACCCGGGTGCCCCTAGAATTTTTTTTTTGGAAAAATAAAATAAAAGAATATATAAAATGAAATGAAATGAAATGAAATGAAATGAAATGAAATGAAAGAAATGAAATGAAATGAAATGAAATGAAATGAAATGAAATAAAATAAAGTAAAATAATGTAAGGAAAAAATGTAATAAATCAGAAAGTCAGAAAGATTTTCAGGTTACCCCAGCACTGCAAGGCAACTTTTTCCTCCTGCCTACCCCTTTTCCCTTCCTACGAATCTTTTCTTCTATTCCTCCAGATACCTCAGAGACTCACAGGATTCCTATGGCCAGATCATCTTGTTTGTATTGAACTTTTTGGGTTGTCTCATCCACTCCCACTCTGTCAGCCTTCACCTGTGTCCTAAAAACTTCTGAACCTTTTTATATCCAGCTCTGATGTCTCTCTTACACACAAACCATGCACCTTCAAATCTTTCCTGGAGGGGCACCTCCCTGGCTCAGTCAGTAGAGCATGGGACTCTTGATCTCAGGGTCATGAGTTCAAGACCCATGTTGGGTATAGAACTTACTTAAAAAAAAAATCCTTCCTGGAAAATGTTGTTTGTCACTAAAATGCCTCAAAATTATAATATGCAGAATTGATTTCTACTCCCCTAAAACGTAGTCCTCAGTTTACAGTGTTTATTCAAATGAATGGTGGCAGCATATAGCCATACCAAAAATTCAGAGCCTCCCTCACAACGAATCAGTCAACAACATACCAATGTCTAATTTAGCTGTTTCCTCCCCTCACACCTCACTTGAAGCTCTTATCTGGTCTCACCGGGATTACTACAAAATCTATTAAGTAGTCTCCCTTCCATCGCAGTCTCCAAACTCAGTCTTTTGGTGTATGCCCTCTTTCTAAAGTACAATTTGGATTGAAAAACAAACAAACAAACAAACAAACATGGAAAAAATCCTCACTGCCTGCTATTGCATCCAAGATAAAACCCAATCTTCATTGTCAGGAAGTTCACACTCTGCGGTACCCCAGCCCGATTATACTCTCTTATATTTCTCCATTCTACCCAACTTGAAGAACGCTCTGTGTTGGTCGGTGGGAATATACACATAATGGTGATTTTTCCCTCGATGTAGCAGTGCAAGCGAAACTCTCTGAAGTTCCTCAGGTTCAACTTTCTGGTCCTTTGTACATACTGGCTTGTTGCTCAGCGGCCATTAAAAACGTTAATGTTTTTAAACATTAAAAAAAAAAAAAGAAGATTCAGAGAGCCAAAACATTTTGTAAAAGGCCAACAGCCAGTGAATAGTAAACTCAGGCCTTTAAAAACCGTATGTTTCAATATAGTGTGTGCACCACGCGCACACCACATGTACCCCACACATACACACAGGGAAATATCAGGCAGCCGTGAAGAAGGACAAGGTGACACCATTTGCAACAACGTGGATGGACCGAGAGGATATTAAGTCAGACTGAGAAAAACAAATACCATATGATTTCACTCATGTGTGGAATCTAAAGAAAATCAAAAGACCAAAACAAAAACAAATGAAGAAGCAAACAAGTAGAATGAAACCTATTAAGCACAGAGAACAAACTGATGATCGCCAGAGGGGAAGGGGTGGGAGATGGGCAAAATGGGTGGAGGGGAGTGGGAGATACAGGTTCATAGTTATGGAATGAATAAGTGCCAGGAATAAAAGGCCCAGCATAAGGAATATGGGAAAAGTACAAACATGTGCTTCAGCTGTCATAGTCTCCTTATTGCTGATAAATTCAATTTAATAATCTCTAATACACCGTACTTTGCAGACATCAAAAAAAATGCACCGTTCTTTACACTAATGGAAAGAAAAATAAAACAAAACAGATTCATCCTCTATTAAGGTCTGTGAAGAGAACAAGATGCTTTGGTGAACGAGTACATTGGTGTTCGAGAACCATCCAACAACTCAGCTCATCGTTCGGGACCCAGCCCTGGAGCTTGGCTTCACTGACGTGGATAAACCATGACCTGGCCACGTGGAGGCTAATAAATCCCAGATAATTTACAAAATTGTGTGACCTGTACAAATCTTTATATGACCTGAATTTCAAGAAGAATTTAGTCCATCCAACTCCCTAAGCCACCCTGCCGACATCTGCCGTAGGGATCGAACTAAGAAGAACAAGAAAGAAAGAATTCTTTAAACCGTTCCTTAGAAAGTAATGTCTGGAGCCTTCGGGACAGGGATCTCAAGGGAGGCATTTGCTTTCCCCCTGGGATCATCAGTCTCTTATGTTGAATGGATGGCATTTCAGGAGCCATCGCGTGTCATTTAATCCTGTCATCAAGGATCATCTTACAGGCTCATAAATATCATTAAGCTCACACATGCCAACTGATGGCTTACTCTGTGTATGGTCAAATGATGGATATTTGGTCACAGTTTGAAACAACAGGACACCTGCTACATGCCTACTTAGAGGCTTTAATTTTGTTTCAGGGATTACACAGAAAAAAAAAATAGCAAACAAATACTGTGAGAAGACATAGTCAACCAGTGTTTCTTTAAAGTCCACATTTTAATTGCCATTATTTTTCATTGAAGACTGCTGATTGGAAGGAATGGCAGGGAATGAGGTGATCGTAAGGGAGGGGCCGAGAAAAAGCGATGGGGCAAAGGAGGGATGGGCTGGAAAGAAAACAGCCAGGACTGTGTCAGGGTAGGACATTATACTAAGGATCTAAATACTTAAAAGTGATAAAAGGGGCCCACACATTTTTAAAAATTATGCTCTATCCTCCTTCCTTGACAAATACACCGTTGTAACAGTAAAACTGAAAAACACATCAAGCTAAAATGTCTGAATTTCATTATTTTTACTACCGTCTGAGTGTTCTGTGTATGCGATAGCAGTGTTTGGAGGCGTAAGAAAATTGAAATATGCATATAATAAATTATTAACTCTGCAATAGGTTTTATTTTATGCCTGTATTTTAGCAATGTCACTAATTGTACTGTTAAGAAGATGTTGACTTAATTTGATAGAAATCAACAAAGATTGGAGTGAAATGTGACTATATTCAAAGTGCACATAATAATATATTTTCATAAAAATCAAAATTAAATGTAGCATCAAAAAGGAAAATAAGTATAAATTTCAGATTTTTATTCTAAAATGTTTCAAACTGTCTATCTATATAAGACAAGTAATTTGCAGTCAATGAACATGAAAATTTACAACGAATGGAAGCTATATTTAAATGTTATTTTTGAAATTTAATTCTATGTTAGTAAATACTTTAAAAATAAAAGTGTATTATTCTAGTGTTCAATGTCTATTTGGTTGCCAAAGTTCTCAACGTAAGGGATTGGTAGCAATTGAGTTGTGATATTAAGTTATATGAATTTCATAATATCACCAATTGTTCAGGCTCTGGGTACAACTGTTGTGAATAATGAGCTAAATCATGAATTCCTATGGATTCCCAACTCAGAACAAGAAGAGAAGCAAGAAAATGGCTCCTTGGGGCTACTAGGAACAGATTAAGTATTATCACCGTGCTATCTGAAAGAAACAATGTAACCAGTTAAGGAAATGGCCTTTTTCTTACATAATCACCTTTGCTGCTCAGATCCTCCCCATCTTCCCAAGCATTGGCTCTCTCTCATGTTGGCTCCAAGAATAGAAGGAAGAACTTTAAGACATCTTCCTAGAACCTGAACTGTTTTATAGGTAGCACCTGGATGCTGTCTCTAGTGATAGGTGTTGATGCAATACTGTACCCAGGCATTGGCATACGATTGGCTCTCCTCCAGCCCCATGTCTGTGTCTCAGATTTGAATGCGCTGGAAGTCACTAGGGATACGGCAAAGGGAAGATTGTGCTTCTGTAGATGTGAGGGAAGGTTCGAGGAGATCCTGAATTTCTAACCGGCTCTTGGGTGGTGCAGATGCTGCTGGACCAAGCGCTCAGTTTGAAGAGTGAGGGTGTATAGTGGATGCGGGGGGAGCAGAAGCTTTTCCCACTGAAACTGAGGACAATACTTGTATCACGAGCTGGGCACAACTGTCAAAGGTTTCTATTTTTCTGTCTTTTCAATGTAATCACCTTGATTCTCTAGCACATGCTTCCCAATACATTCTAAGGAAAAAACAAGTAATCAAACATGTACATAGCTCCTGTTAAGTGATTTACATTAAATCTTCACAGAACAAAGGAGGTGGCTCCAATGCCCCTGACTTTCAGCTTAGAAATTGTGGGGCAGGGAGGTTAAGAATTTTGTCGATGTACCACTTGAGCCCAGAAAGTCTGCTTCTAGAATTCAAACCTTTCGGCACTGCGCTCTAAATCTTTCTCACACGAGAAGGAATGATATATGCCCCTTAAGGATCCACACTTCCCAGGAAAGAATCTATTATAGTGAGCAAAAGTAGCAATAAAATTGATTCCACACATACGGTGAGATTTTCTACCTTCGAATTCAACTTTGACTTTAGTTGCTGGGGCTACTTGGGTGAAAATGATTAGAATATAACCTTTTTTGGTATCTTCTTTATCAATAATATCCGAATTACAATTTCATGGCCAATTAAAGGGTTTCACAAATATTTGAACTATTCCTTAAAAGGGAAAGACTAATATTTATGTAGCTCATCATTAGTGTGTATTATGATGGTTCATTTCCATGGAATTGGAGAAATAGAGGGTTATGTTAAGTTTTGAAAAATATTTTGAGCCTGTACACAACTTTAAATATTTTAATACATAAGGATACATATATTTATATGTGTGTGAATGTATATATACACACACACACATGCCTACATATATACATATGTATTATGTGTATATAAGTATTTTATGTGACTATCTGTGTACACATATGCAATTATATTTATGTAAATATATAAATTATGTGAATAAAACCAACTAAAATATTTTTAGGTTATATTTTATTTTATTTTTGGTCTTGTGTTTAACTCAGGTGTATCCAAAGTGGTCCCAAAGAACAATGTTTCCATCAAAAAACAATAACAAAAGAACGCATATTTAATTGAAAGTCTTAGGCACCCAAATTTGTACCAGGTACAAGTAGATCATTAGATGAGTAAACCTCATGATGATAGATCAGTGGGGTTAGACTGTAGTTATGTGAAATGAATAAACTCCTATATGCATGTTGTGTGTGCAGTTTGAATTTTGAATACATAAAATTTATCAATAAGTTATAATCATAAGTACACTATAGTCATGGCAAACAATTTTTGACCAGTGAAACCATCTTAATCTACAAGGTCTTCATGGATTTAATAAAAAATAATGGTCATCTGTCATGTTAATAAAAGATGAAATTTATTTGCCATGAATGATCTTTTATTGATTCAGCATTTTAAGCATTTAGGATAAGAATCAGACGAACTACCTACCGGCCTGCTGCCTGTTTTTGCAAATAAAGTTTTATTGAAACCCAGCCATGTTTATGTTTCTGAATTGTCCATGCCTGCTTGTGTGCCTGAAAATGAGTTCATGAAAAAAGAGGCTGTACAATTTCTAAAACCAAAAATAATTACTCTCTGGTCCTTAATAGGAAAAAAAAAAAAAAAAGATTGCTGACTACAAATAATTTCTTTTTCAATGATTATATCAGTTTCCAAATATTTCGAAACTGCTTTGAAGATACACTCATTCATAGATGCAGGCATACGGAGGTGCACACTCAATATGTGTAAAAAAATTCCATATTAATCTCACCTATGTGTAACAGACCAGCACATCCAATTCCACACACAAGTAAAATTAATAAGACAACACTCATTTACTCAACAAATTTTTCTTGAAGGCATAACGTGTACCAAACACTGCCAGTGATAGGACGTACTTTAGCAAGAAAGAAAAGGAGAGAGGGAGACCAAAGGAGCAAGTGTCTGTCACCGGGAAATTAGTCGCCAGGAAGAAATATGTGATAACTGGGTACTCCTGCTGAAAGCTGGGTCACGACACAGGTCCTTAACCCTGTAAGAGAGCAAGTATGGCTGCTGTGGAGGACGAGGGGTAGAAGATGGAAGATATGTCTGTATATTATACATTATATTTTATATATAATATATATGCTAAGCAGACTCTTAATCATAGAGATACATACTTATTTAATTTGGTTGTAAATCCTGGTGCCTTAATCTCTCTCCTGTACTGAAAGACCGGGGAAAGAAGAATATTCCAGAAGCTAGGCATACTAAGAAGATGAGAACTAATGTTCAGAACATTTAAAAGAATAAGCACTATAAAAGAAACATTCAATTAACATCTGATTAATTCTTAACAAAAATTAACATTAGCCAATTAAATAACTGAGAACTGATTTGCGATTCTGTGGTATTGATAGGCTAATTAACCATTGTTAGAATTTTGAAAGAGATGACATTTATAAGAACTTGCAATTAAACTGTAAACTCTTTTTTGAACTTAAAAAGTAACCTCTAAAAAATTGAGAAAGTAATGACATTCTGGACACTGTATTGAGTCATGACAGAATAAAGTGAAAAGCAGGTGTACTTGATGTATAAGCCCTTTTATGGAAAAAGATATCATTAGAACTTTGCTATATTTAGAAGTAATGGTTCAAGAAGTGTTCTATTAAGAACGTAGTGACAAGGAACACAATGCATATGAGGAGGTATACCCACGTCTGTTCTGTAACTGGTTTCTGATAGTTACAAGCCTCTGGGGATCTTAATGTATGTTCATTCATTGCCAATGGTGAACGTTTTCGGTAGAAGACAGGGAGACATCTTGATAGGCTCTCTCCAATAAAAGGCAATTCGAGAACTGGAAACAGAAGCAGACAGCATTCATTTGTCTAAGACAATAAATTATATGGATTCATGATACACACAGGATCCACGAGTCTTCAAAAATAAAAAACAATTGGAAAGTATTCCATTTACAACTGCCTTCAAAATTCCTGGCCAAGGGACCAAATTCATCAGATAATTTTATAGGTGCCTGAGGCAACTTAGCTGAATTCAGTCAGATAGCTTGTGGGGCGACATATCTGGACAGATACAGGACACACACACACACACACACACACACAATTTCAGATGGTCCATTATATGGAGAAGATCAGAACTCTGAAAGTCTCTAAAATTATAATTATTGTTCTTGTATACAGCTGCCTTGTCAATATTTCCACTTGTGGGCCAAGTAAGCCTTCCAAACTCAGAATAAAACATAATAGAGTCATTCAGCATTCGTCTTTTCACTCATAATGTGCACTTAATACATTGCAATTTTAACTAGTTCCACCTTTAAAATGTATCCTTATTCTTTACAGTGCTGTCCATCTCCCTTGTTAAAACTTTGGTCAAATCTATCACCACCTCTCACTCAGACTACTACAGAACCCTCCTAATTTTTCTCTTCCTCCATCCAGCCTCATGCTGTTGACTATTCAACAACCAGGGAGATTCTAACAGCGTAAATCAGATGCGTTCGTTCTTCCTTTGCTTATAAATAACCCTCTCGTGGTCTCCAAACACAAACAAAATCAAATTTCAAACCTCTCCTGGCATTTATAAGGTCCTATATGAGAGGATAGGTGATAGTATGAATTTATATATTGCTTATAAATAAAAGAAATCCTATTATGAAGGATTCTTCTGATTTTATCCCAAAGATACCAATCTTGAACTCACTTAGATACAATGATTATATTCTGCAGATAATCAAAGCCCAAAAGGGAGGAAAGCCGGCAGCTGGGCCCAGGGGATCAAATATGATCAAGATTTCTTGGACTCTCATTGCTAATTACCAATTTCCCCATCCTTTAAAATCTGTTTTCTTTATAAGTACTTTTTATGCATAAAGTAAAATCAAAACATATTGAGTAAAGGTATGCATTATAACTTTTAAAAAGACGTAGTACTGGGGCGCCTGGGTGGCGCAGTCGGTTAAGCGTCCGACTTCAGCCAGGTCACGATCTCGCGGTCCGTGAGTTCGAGCCCCGCGTCGGGCTCTGGGCTGATGGCTCGGAGCCTGGAGCCTGTTTCCGATTCTGTGTCTCCCTCTCTCTCTGCCCCTCCCCCGTTCATGCTCTGTCTCTCTCTGTCCCAAAAATAAATAAAAAACGTTGAAAAAAAATTAAAAAAAAAAAAAAAAAAAAAAAAAAAAAAAAAGACGTAGTACTTAAGAATGGAGTCAAACAGCAAATCTCTCCTTCTGTTCTCCGTAACTCATACTCCCCAGGGGCAATTATTGTTAAGTGCCTTTACCTGTCTCTCCGGGTATTTTCTTATGTGTTTGTAAACAGTGTACTTATATTATTATTCCTTGAATTGTCACTGTTATGATTTTGATGCCAGGCAGAACTGCATGAATGATCTTTTGTATGTTTGTGAAAATCAAGTAGAAAAAAAAAGGTAAAATGCTGAGACCCCAGAAATGTGTGATTCACGCCTAACAACTTATTTTTCAAATTAATATTTATTAAGGGCTAATTATGCACCAGTCCTATTTTTAGCATTGTATATACAAATGAATGTAATTTGTATTCACAAATTATCAGGGTTATTCTTCAATGAGAAAACATATTTATGAATATTCAATCAAGGTTATATTATATATAATGTAACGTAATGCTGTAACATTACAGAGCAATAACCAAGGAAAAACAACTTTGTTATCATAAGAACAGAAAACAAAATTATAAAATCTCTTAAAATACCCTTGTTCTAAACCATATCTTTAAATTGAAAGTTATACTCAACTATGAATACATTTACCTATCATAACAAAATGATTGCTCTTGGAAGTGCTTTTTTATATTATAAAAGTAGTAACTACTACTGAAGAAGGGGGAAATTAATAAATATACAGGATAAATAAAAATCAAGTCTTTTTAAAATTTTTTTAACGTTTATTTATTTTTGAGACAGAGAGAGACAGAGCATGAACAGGGGAGGAGCAGAGAGAGAGGGAGACACAGAATCTGAAACAGGCTCCAGGCTCTGAGCTGTCAGCACTGAGCCTGACAAGGGGCTCGAACTCACGGACCGTAAGATCGTGACCTGAGCCGAAGTCGGACGATTAACCGACCAAGCCACCCAGGCGCCCCTAAAAATCAAGTCTAATAGTGCAAAAAGTTTCCAAACTCACTGTTGACATTTTTTCATGGTTGCCTTTTCCATATCACGATGCCTCCTATTTATTTTTCCTGTCCCATGTGAAAGTAATTTGTGCATGATACCCCATCAGCCCTAGATATTTCCGTGTATACTTCCTAAAAAATGCATGCAACATCACAAGTCCTTAAGGAATTGCAAATGAAAACGAGATACCACTCCATACCTATTTCAGGTGCCAAAATTCAAAAGACTGACACCGCCTATTGCTGAGGACAGTGGGGAGCAAGGGGAACTTTCATTATTCGGTGGTAGGAGCAAAATGGGCAGAGCCACTCTGAAAGACAGGTCAGCAGTTTCCTACAAAACTAAACATAGTCTTTACCATAAGATCCAGCAGCCACACTCCTGGTATTTATCCAAAATGAGCTGAAAACGTATGTCCACTCGTAAATTGTACGCGTATATTTATAGCAACTTTATTCATCATTCCCCAAACATGGAAGCAACCGAGATGTCCTTCGGTATGAGAAAGGAAAATAAACTAGGGACATCTAGACAATGGGCGATTATTTAGCATTATAAAGAAAAGAGCTGTCGGGGCGCCTGGGTGGCGCAGTCGGTTAAGCGTCCGACTTCAGCCAGGTCACGATCTCGCACTCCGTGAGTTTGAGCCCCGCGTCGGGCTCTGGGCTGATGGCTCGGAGCCTGGAGCCTGTTTCCAATTCTGTGTCCCCTCTCTCTCTGCCCCTCCCCTGTTCATGCTCTGTCTCTCTCTGTCCTAAAAATAAATAAACGTTGAAAAAAAAATTAAAAAAAAAAAAGAAAAAAAAAGAAAAGAGCTGTCATGCTATGAAAAGTCATGGAGGAATCAAATACATGTTACCAAGTGAAAGAGGCCAACGGGGAAAAGACTACATGCTTTATGATTCCAACCTTCCGGAAAAAGGCAAAACTATGAAGACGGTAAAAGTATCAATGGTTGGCAGGGATTGGTGGAAGGGAAAAATGAATAGGTGAAGCACAGAGGATGTTAGGGCAGCCAACTCTTCTGCACAACACGCTAATGGTGGATACACATCATTATACGTTTGTCCAAACCCATAGAACGTAGGACACCAAGAATGGACTCTCATGTAAACAATGGACTTTTGGGTGATAGCGATGTGTCTGTTGCATGTTCATTGATTGTAACAAATGTGCCACTTTGGCATAGGATGTTGACAATGGGGAATGGCACGCATATATATATATATATATATATATATATATATATGCGTATATATATATATGCGTATATATATATATATACACGCATATATATATATATACATGTATACATATATATATATATGTATATATGTATATAGGATTTCTGTAATTTGAAGCACCTGGGTGGCTCAGTCAGGTAAGAGTCTGACTCAGTTTTAGCTCAGGTCATGATCTCGTGGTTTGCGGGTGTGAGCTCTGCACCGGGCTCTGCACTGGCAGCATGGAGCTGCTTGAGGTTCTCTCTCTCCCTCTCTCTGCCCTTTCCCTACTCATGCTCTCTCTCTCTCTCTCTCTCTCTCTCTCTCTCTCTTTCTCTCTCTCTCTCTCTCTCCCAAAACAGATAAATAAACAATTAAGAAACAAGGAATTCTATATCTTCTTCTCAATTTTGCTATGAACCTACACTTCTAAACAAATAGCCTATTTGTTAATGTAGATAGGCTCCTACATAACCAGCATGTGACCATTACAATTTGGACATTGACGTTGATAAAGCCTTGTCATCTAATGTATACATCCTATTCACGTTTGCCCAAGGTCCATCCTTGATTCATCCATAATCCAATCTGGAATCACACATCACATTTAATTATCATGTTGAATCAGTCTTTTTCATTTTCTTACGTTGCAGAGTCCTGTAGTTTTCCAGAATGTTCCATGGCCTTGGGGTTGCTCTGTCCCAGTTCCACCCCCCACCCCCCCACATCCACCATTGGCTCTGACCAAGGCTAAGTGGAAGGAGGTAGGAGGAAGGAAGAGGAAGGAGAAAATTTTTTAATTATTTTATGTGTCTTATATTCTCACAAGAGCCCTGTAGGTGGGCAAAGGATATACTCTATCTTCATTGATGATACAAAAGTAAGGCTTTGAAAGGTTAACTGAGAAGCTGAAGGTAAATGGCAACTTTTAAAATTAATCTCTACAGTATTGCACAACAGAAAGCTAAGTTCTTGTAAGTTATATTCGGGAAGGCTAAAGGATAAATTTTGAAATGATCAAAGCAAATACAATTTCTAGAAGTGAAACAAGTACAGCCTAGTTTTAATTTCATTCAGAATACCTGTTCTGATTGCTATTTATCTGTCCATCTCTCTCTCTGTCTATCCATTTGTGCTTAGGCGTATATACACACATATATACAAATGTATATATGAAATATATGTATATATGCACACATATGCAAATAACTATATATAGACAAGGATGAATACAGTAGGATGGTAAACGATAAATAAAATATGGATGGTCTTCTTTCACTAAGAGCTTCTATGTTACCCATGTGAGATGCAGCATAGCATTTGATAACCTAGATTTTTTTCTTTCCTTTTCTTTTTTTTTTTTTTTTCTTGTGAGAAGAAAATACTCCGGCAGCACTTTGAAAAGGGGCGGTGGGTGGAGAGGAAGGAAAACGTGGAGGTGGGAGTACCATAGCAATTCATCAGGAGATATCATTTCCAGAAAATATTGAGGTATGCAGCTGTCGTTAGACGCGGTCTTTTCTTACATGGGCTGGGATTTAATGAAATGTGCTGCCGAAGCAACTTTGGCTGTGTTTACGAAAAATACCGCATAAAGAGTGGTCATCTCAGACACAATGGTAGCAAGCACATGGAAACAAGCAATAGAGAAATTGCTCTCAGAGAAGGAATAGCTGAGATTGTCTCTCCCTCATTAGAGCGGGACATTTAATGGAGGAGGTGATATTTACATGGCCTACACTCAAGTGCAGAGAGGAGAAAAAAAAAAAAAAGGTTTTCTAATGTTCTGGGCTGGGATGCTTCCGACACTTTTTATCCAGTCCTTCATACGGTGTTTTCTTGAGCATAAATGAAATACTGAGGAGTGATTTGTTTTATTTAGATACATTTTGCTTTGCAAAGAAACATATTTGACCCTTATAAAACATTTTAACCAATTTATTTTCTTTTTTTTAGTGTTCATCAAGAGATTTATGAAAAGGCATGGGCACTACAGATCTATGGTAACTAAATTAAGTTTTATTGAATGTAAGTTACCGATATACATGCATGCTCGCAGAAAACAGGACTTCCTTACACTTGCAGTGTTCGTCAAACTTTTGTGTCTATGAATCATTTGGGCATCTTATTAAAATGCAGGTATAACTTCAGTCGATTTGGGGTGGATCCTGAGTTTCTGTATTTCTAAGAAACTCCCAGGTGTTATAAATGGTACAGAACTTGAAACCACATTTTGGGTAGGAAGGAAACAGAGAACAGGTAGAAATACAATACTTCTGTTTTGGTTTTCACTTACTTAAAAATGAAAAAAAAAAAACTACCATATTTAATTCCTATACATACTAGAAATATACCTTCAAACACCCTCTGTTTTTCCTTTTCTGTCTTTGAATTAGTTTTACTGTTGTAATATCTAAAAAGACTTCCTTTTTTTCTGTTTTCTAGTATTAAATACATAGTCTTCTGGCTTGAACAATACATGGTAAAAAATAGGTGAGACTGCTTTTCTCACAGAAACCTACTCTGCATTCGAGAAAGCGCAGACATTGAAAACAACTTTTTCTTCAAATATTTTTTCTATGAAAGAATATTGTCTACGGGCATCCTTGTTGTTAGTGATTGTCTAACTATAGATATCTGCACCCATTGTGAAAGATGTGGCAGATCTTATCAAGGATGAAGTGGGAAATACACAACTAATATAGCGGAAAAACCATGTTTCCCCCAAGTATCTATCAACTTGAAGAGAAGTCAGTAAAATTCTCTTGAATATTAGAGCTGGGAGTGGAACAATATACTTTGGGAACAATAGAAAAATGAAGGCCACCGTATATGCCTGACGATTGTTGATACCTTAAGCAAAGATAATCTGACACATACCACAGATGAGCTCATTATGCTGTACAACATCGAGGAAGTCCCCGTGAATTCTACCTTAGAATTATAACTATATATTTTGCTCTCACCATTTTTAAGTTCACTGCCCATATTCAGTATTACCTAAGACACATGATTAAAGCAAGAGATTATTAGGGAGCAGGGAGACTTCTGTTAAGGATCTTCCAAAGACAAATCTGTCCATGGAATTTTCTCTATGCTGTGTAAGCATCTACAGAGAGGGAATCTTGAATCAGACCTCCCAGGAGCCAGAGTGACCGTGTGCTGTCTGTCCCCCAGCTGTGGTTATAACAGACCTATGATTTGATTTATGAAGTTTCTTTTCTTAACGCACTTAAGCACATTCAAGTCTTCCAGAAGTTTCTGACTTCCAGGGAGAGAGTGGAGCAGAAAATCTCGGCTAAGGCCGCAGGCGAATTCTGCATGAGCGTAGGTGAAGCTCAGCCATGGTTATTCAGCAGGAAAACCCAACCAAAGAAAAGGACCAAGAGGGAATGGGAAGTAACAGAGAGGGATCTGCATCAATCAAGTCTTGAGGGAGGAAAATTAAAAATTTAAGAAGACAGGAGGGAAGATGAAGGGCCTAGGCCACTACATGAACCTGGTGTTCTTTCTGCCCAGCATCTGTCAAACCCCCTAAAATAAATTCACAGAAAAATAGTGGGAAAAATCACAGAAGACAGCAGTAGACGAAAACTATCTACATTTTGTATAAAAACCAGCAAACTATCCAAATACCACATCGCGAACTACATTAAAGACCTCAAATGTTGAAGCCGTTTGCTGTTCAAACCAAGAACAAGCCTGGGGCACTCACTATTATTTCTATAATTTATCATTTTGGAGGCTGTAGCTAATGTGAAATTCTTTAAGACATGAAAAAAAGGGAGCTTGGGTGGCTCAATCAGGTAAGCATCTGACTCTTGATTGTAGTTCAGGTCATGATCTCATGGTTTTGAGATCAAGCCCCACCTAAGGCTCCGTGCGGGGAGTAGGACCTACTTAAGATTCTCCCTCTGCCCCTCTCCTGCTCGGGTTCTCTTATTCTCTTCTCTTAAAAAAAAAAAAGATTTACTTTTGAGGAACCAGGGGGGTTCAGTCAGTGAAGGGTTAAACTGTTGATTTAGGCTCAGGTTATGGTCTCATGGTTCCTGAGTTCAAGCCCCTCACTGAGCTCTGTGCTGACAGCTGGTAGCCTGTTTGGGATTCTCTTTCCCTCTCTCTCTGCCCCTCCCCTGCTCACACGCATGCGCTCTCTCTTCCAAAATAAATAAACAAACATTTAAAAAAAAAAAAAGGAAATGAAAACAGAACAACAAGGATTGGAAATGAAAACGAAAATCATCTGTATTTACAATTGGTAGGATTTTGTGCCTAGAAAGGCGAAAGAAATCTCAAACCGAATTCAGAATCTTAAGCCACTAATCGCACTTTTAGAAATTGAGCCTACAGAAATGACAAGCTGTTGTAAGAAATGATATAATGTATTGCCAAGTAAGAGCAAGTCGAAGACTAAATTGTGTAAGACAACCCTGCTTATTAGTAGTAAATAAAACCAAAAGTTACAGCAAATCCTGGGCAGGTGTATACACGTTCGTTAACATATCTCTGCAGAATAATGAAATCCGAATGAAAGCACACCACACCTATCTTTAATATTAGCACGATGGGGTGGATATAAAGTGGCAAATGTGAGGGGAGCTCATTAGTTTTTTATTAATAGTAGTTGTAAACATTCGTGTTGCCATGTATTATTAATATGATAATATGCACGGACACTATCAATTAATAATTGTGAACGTATTAATCCTAATTATAACACTGACATTAATTATAAATGCTTAATAGAGGTAAGAGCATTTAGCATGAGACTCTCTTTTTTTTTTAATTTTTTTAACATTTATTTATTATTGAGAGACAGAGAGATAGAGCATGAGAAGGGGAGGGGCCAAGAGACGGGGAGACACAAAATCCCAAGCAGGCTCCAGGCTCTGAGCTGTCAGCACAGACCGTGATGCAGGGCTCGAACTCACAAACCCGGAGATCGTGACCTGAGGCGGAGTCTGCCGCTCGACCTTCGGAGCCACCCCGGCGCCCCTGAGACTTATTCTCTTAACAAATTTTTGTAAAATATACAGTGTGGCTCACCGTAGGCACAATGTTGTACAGCAGATTTCAGAACTTATTCAACGTGCATAACGAAACTTTAAGCCTGTAATTATTAATTATGGTTTTTTTTTCTTATGCACATATTACTTTTCTTAAGTACTACTTTTCTACTTAGTTCTTAAGAAGGAAACAAATTCTTGGAAGAGTTAAAGGTTGGTGTAAACAAGTAGCAATAAAGGGATTATAATACTTTCAATTCATGTAATACGATTCCCTGTCATTTCCCAGGTATTATTTCATTAA
Organism: Felis catus; assembly: GCF_018350175.1. NCBI lineage: Eukaryota > Metazoa > Chordata > Mammalia > Carnivora > Felidae > Felis > Felis catus. The sequence continues at coordinate 75,350,517 of NC_058368.1, forward strand.
CATTTAATTGAATTATAGCATCCTTTCATGCAATTAGAAACCAGAAAAGCACTGTAATTGTAAAGTCAGCTGTGCTGACAGCATTGCCACTGGGGGCAAAAGTGAATAGAATATACCAGATAGAGTCTAGCAAACCTCATGGCCTCAACTTTTGCAGTGAGCTAGCTGCATGCAAGGGCATTTCATTGGTTCCTGTTTCATCACCCTGGAAATAAAAAAAAAAAAATGACCTTAGAAGCTAAAACTCACTTTGCAGAAGTGGCTACCTCTGAAATTCATAGCTATGATACATGACTAAGGCTTATCTGGTGCATTATGACGTTTTTACTTTGCTTTAGACATCAGTATGCGCGGCACTTAAAAAAAAATCGGGTAAATTTCATGCGAGTTAACACTTTGCACAGTGATAGGAAGACCCTAGATCAAATATAAAAATTGTATAGCAGAAAAAAAAAACATGAAGGAGTTAAAGTCTGAACGTGTTTATACTCATCCTTCCTTTCTGAGTTCCCAAGAGAGCAAAAGTAGTATTAGAAAATAAATAGACCCTTGAAAAGATGACTTCAGCCATCGACTGGTTTTATAAGATATACAAAGTAATTGCAAGGTAATTTTCATACTGACATTAACATGAGTAGACTGTAAGTAGGTTTAAAAATTCAACTCAATTTCAAGCATCCTTTCTCAATTTGTTGTTGAGCCAAACAGAAATCATATCAAAATTGCACGCTTTTCTCAACATACTTATTATTTATTAAAAACAATACATTGAGATTTGCCCAAAAGATGAGACAAAGCAAGTCATTCAAAAGCTTGTAGATTTGCAAGAGGAATCTGCCATTCAGCTCTGCTTCTAAACTAGAAAGCATTTAGGCAAATACAAGGAACAGAAATGGATGTTTTTTTCATAGAAATAATTTCCTCAGGCTATAAAATTGCAAATTGCTTTGAACTGCCTTTTATATTCAGTAGGGATAATCAAAATAATATTGCCTGAACTGTGTTGTCATCCCCAAAGCATGCTCTTTAATAATAATACTTTTGTGCTTTATAGAATTTTTAATCCCAAGTATTCATGATCGTTAAACATTCACCCGTCTTGAAAGAATTGGCAAAATACGTAGGTGACAGATACCATTTTTAATTTAAGAAACAAACCCTAAGAAACAACGAAAACCAAGCAAATGAAATATTTTTATGTTGATTTCATAGCTCAAATCAGCTTGATTTCTCACCCAAGCTTGAGAGGACTACTAGCCAGCCTGTGCAGGTAGTTCTGTCATTCAAGGAAGGCCTTAACAGTCCAAGATTCAAGTATTGGCAAACGGAGTGGAAGGTGGAGAATTATAGCACCATTTAAGAGACAAAACACACAAAACTTCACAGTCCACTGAAGAGCCAGATAAGCCACGAGAATGCATCAAGACGTAAGTTGAGTTTCTTCCCACCTAGCTTCTTACCTTGCCTTCTCACTGATGCAGGCTTATTTAGGGCAGTGGTAAAATTACCTCCACGAGTTCTTGGGGCCTTCCCTTTCTAATCCCCACAGCCCCTAGGGAATTATTAAACCTCTCTCGGGGGTTTTACTCGAACTGATTAAGAGACAACTTAATAAAACTCATGTTGGTGATTTAGGCAGCTCACCATCGTCTTAGACCCTCTATGACACTGTGGTCCACTTTCAATTCTCCAAGAGATAAATTCCCTTTGGGAATTGGGTTTCTTTCTTGTTTCCTTGTGACAGAAATACAAATTGGATAGTCATAGCTCTGAACTACTCTGGCTTTCTCTTAGAAGTCCTGATTCTAATTGTAGCCTAAGACAAAGGTTCAAATATATTTTCAAACTTCCCTGACAATGCATCTTATTATGAGACGGGATATCTGCACATGTTGCTTATAAATAAAATGTCCACTGTAACTGAAGGCATATGCCATGTCCACTAATTGGAAAAACTAAAATTATAAATATATATATTCTCCCCCAATATATCCTTAGATTCTATGTGATCTTAAAATCCCAAAAGAAAATTTATTTTTGATGGAACTCAACAAAGGAATTCTAAAATTTGTGCAGACTCTAAGACAATCTTGGGAAAGAAAATAATAAGAAGGCTTACTCTACTGGATGCCATGACTTATTGTAAAGCTATAGTGATTAGGGGCAAGATGTGGTATCAATCCAATAATAAATTAATTAACTAATTAAATGATATAATTGGGAGCCCCAAAGCAGATATCTTATGTAGAAATTTGATTTGGAATGAGGTTCTCATTGAAGACCAGTGGAAAAAGGAAAGTATTTTTTTAATTTTTTTTTAATGTTTATTCATTTTTGAAAGAGACAGAGCACAAGCAGGGGTGGGGTGGAGAGAGAGGGGGACACAGAATCTGAAGCAGGCTCTGGGCTCTGAGCTGTCGGCACAGAGCCCGACGTGGGGCTCGAACTCCTGAACCGCGAGGTCATGACCTGAGCCAAAGTCGGATGCTCAACCGACTGAGCCACCCAGGCGCCCCAAGGAAGGTATTTTCAGTAAATGAATCTGGGGCCACCCAGTATGCATAGGTTCAGAAAAAGTGATCTTTGCCTTACTTCTCATCATATACAAAAATAAATTCGAGACATAAATGTGAAAGGGAAAACAATAAAATTTTTAGTAAGTCATTTAGGAAAATATCTACACAATCTCAAGATAAGGAAAATTGTCTTCAATAGGATACAAAAGCTCTGCCACAGGGGAAATTAATGATATATTTTATTACATTTAAATTAGGAACATCTGTTCATCTAAAGACACCACCTTTGTTATTGATTTTAAAAATGCACAATATGGAAGGCCTTTGTAATACATATACCGAGTAAGAGGTCTCTGTGATACAAATAATCAAAAAGGGATCTAAAAACCTAAACACTTATAGAAAGATAAGAAAAAATCCTACAAATTAATAAGAAAATGCTTGAGAACCAGTGGAAAACTGAGGAAGAGACCGTATCAGGAAACTCATAACAGATTAATTGATTTCAAATGGCTACTAAGCCCAGGAAGCAATAATTTATTTACTGCTTTGGTTGTCAGGGAAACATAAATTAAAAGCACAGGCAGATACTAACACTGACCCACCAGAAAGCTTTAATTCCAACTATTAAGCCTTATGTATGAAAGCTGGAGATACGTACAACTATGACCCAGTATGCTACGTGATAGTATTGACCTGAGAAATGCAGGCTCGTAGGTACCAGGAAAACATATAAAAAAACACCAGATCAGTGTCATTCACAATATCCAAAAGGAAAGAAACATGTAGATGATTTGGCAAATAAAGTATGGCATATTCATGTAATGGTATAACATACGGCAATTAAAATAGCCCAATGTATCATAGACATATGTATGATACGTATATCATAGAAGTATATTTCTATGTATCGATCTATCTACCTTTCTCTCTATCAAACTTTTTTGACTAGACAAGAGTACATGCTTCAAGGTTACTTTTAAAAAATGCTTAGGGCACCTGAGTTGCTTAGTCAGTTAAGCCACTGACTACGGCTCAGGTCACGATCTCACGGTTCATGGGTTCGAGCCCCGCGTCGGGCTCTGTGCCGACAGCTCGGAGCCTGGAGCCTGCTTCAGACTCTGTGCCTCCCTGTCTCTCTGCCTCTCCCCTGCTCGTGCTCTCTCTCTCTTTCTCAAACATAAATAAACATTAAAAAATTGAAAATACTAAAACATTGCAAAACAAAACTACTGTTTATAGTAATACAAACCAGGCAGGGATCATCCTGCCAATTAGAATAAAAGGCAGTTGGCTGTTGATTGGGAAGATGCTTCACGAGCTTCAAGAAGGCTGTCAAAGTTCTCGTTCTTGAACCGCATCATAAAAAAAAATGTTTGCCTATGTCTCCAAAGCTTTAAAATTAACAATATAAATAATACTTACAGTAACTCAAAAGAAAATATATTTCTGATTTTGAAAATAATGATATTTACTACACATAAGAGTAAAATTCCATTGATAATGCACCTGTAATGAGACCTGTTTTGCATTCTAATAACTAATATACCCTCTTTTCATATTAGTTGCTGCTAGACTAAGATCAATTTCAGCAGAAATTAACAGCAAAGAAAAGAGGAGGCCACTCATAAGTGAAGTACACTAGGAAATGTGGAGCTTACAAAAAAGGCCTGTTAATGATTGGTATTATGTCCATTATTGACAGTAGCATCCTCAACAAAATTAGGATCTTCTAAAGCTGATAAATACATGCAAAGAATGAAGCAAGGAGTAGGGAAGTGATTGGGAAGTCATAGCAAGGAGGACAGATGCACTCACGTTAACAAAAGAGCATCAATTAGTAATTTTAGCAAAAGTTAAAGACATTCATCTTTTTTGCTTTTTCCGAGTAAATTTCGGGAAGACGTAAAACATATCCAATACATCTGAAGTTAGAGTTTCCCAGAATTGGCTAAAAGACTCTGTTTCAAATACAACACTTTCACGGAAAAGGTGTTAGAGAAAACCCTAAACCCCCAACAAGTGTGTAGGATGCCTGCTTAAAGAAAAATCACCCAGTATTCCGGTATTTCTAGTTGCCCTGTATTTGGTTATTTTTACACCTTGCTGCAATGCATCATAAGATACTTCAGCATGAGTGTTCGGTTTTCTTTTCTCAGGTGAGAAAAGAGTGATTTAGAAGGAAGAGATTGGGGGTGGCGGTGAAATCTTCCTCTCGCCTCAACTGTAGGAAATCTCTGGATAACCAATTTTAGGAAAGAGTGTATTTGGAAGTCGCTGATCTATAAATGGATTCCCTGAAAACTACCTCATTTGTGAATCCCTTGGAAAATATTTGGGTACTTTCAGAACATGCGTGCTTTAAATTTTCAGGCCACTGTTCTCAGCCACGTCATGTCCTTTCGTGGCATCAAATAGCACTCTTGTAGACCACTGCACATTTTTTTTCGATGACAAAATACTTGCTAAACTTCTCCCATGTGCCATGCACCGTGCGAGGGACTGGGAAGCAAAAACATGCTAAGTCCTACTCACAAGAGTTCCTAATACAGATATGTCTATTTGAATTCAGACATTATTTCTGATTCTGGCATTTATTTTCATTGCCTTTGCATGACTGAAATGTCTTTATTTCTCACTCACTCCTAAACGATAGCTTAATCTGGCGTCCGTTATCGTGGCTGTATGTTTCCTCAGCATTTTGAAGGCACTGTAACATTATTATTTTTTTAATGTTTATTTATTTGTTTTGAGAGACAGAGTGTGTCGGTCAGCAGCAGAGGGGAGGGGCAGAGAGTGAGGGAGAGGCGAGCATTCTTAGCAGGCTCTGTGCTGTGAGCTTAGCGCCCCACGCAGGGCTCAATCTCAGGAACCCTGAGATCACAGGTGAGCGGAAGTCAAGAGTCAGATGCTGAACTGAGCCACCCAGGAGCCCTTGTAACATGATCTTTAACCTCCAGTCAGTTAATAGGAAGCCTGCAGATAGTTTGATTGCCTCTTTTTCACAGGGAGCCCCCATTTTTCTCTGTGGATTGCTTTTACGTTTTTCTCTGCGTCATTTCTGTGGTTTCACCATAAACGGGCAATTGTTGGTTTTTTAAATTAGGTTTTATTTTCCTAGCAACTCAGTATGTCTGTTCCAGCTTCTGTTGCCACTTCTGGATGGCGTTCATCCGATGTATTCGGATCTCCTCATTTTGTTGCCTCTTATTCTCTTGAGTGCATAGTAACATCCCATTTTAAATGTTTTCTTTTTTTTCCTTTTTTTTTCTTTTGGAGAGAAAGAGAGAGTGTGAGGGGAAGAGGTGCAGAGAGAGGATCCGAGGTGGGCTCCACAAAGACAGCAGAGAGCCCCTTGTGGGGCTTGAACTCGTGAACTGTGAGATCATGACCTGAGCCAAAGTCAGACACTCACCCAACTGGGCCACCCAGGTGCCCCAGGAACATCACGTTTTATCTTCTATGAGCTCTATCTGCCCCCTTAGATGTTGTATCTCTTTTTTTGTTCTATGCACTGCACGGGGGTGATTTCCTCAGATCCACATTTCATTTTGTTAATTTTCTCCCTGCATATCCATAAATGCATTCTCACCATTGAAATAAAACATTTATGACATAGAAGAATATGTTTTGAAATCGATCATACTTCGTCTGGTAAAACCCTCTACTTTTTAAAAAGTTTTTGTATGAATCCTCCTCTATATATAAATTTCAAATTTCTACAAGGTAGTTATTATTTAATGCAAATTGACTTTCATATTTATATTTTCATGTTCTGAAAACAAGGAAGAAGTGTATTGCTGATAGATATGTGTTTTATAACAACTTGGTAATTTGAAATTCACATAAAGTATAATATATTTTTTAATACATATCTAGTCTCCGTGAAATCTGATGCTACAGGTAAAAGAAAATAATTAAACCGAATAAAAGAGAAACATTAAAAATATTTAGAGCTCTGACTTTTAAATTACAAATCTCCCCCAGGATGTAAGCAGGAAAATTTCTGATTTTTAAATGCATGAGTAATGAAGTAAAACAGGGTGGTAGAGAGAAGCTCTTTCAACAAACTCCTGCAGGATAAAACATTTCTGTAACCAACTTGTATATATTTGAATTTTATACTTTACTTATTCAAATACATTTCTCATTTTTTTTTACAAAATCCCTAAATAGGCTTGATTATATTATTGAGAAAATAATATGTGCAATTTGATCCTTGTACTTGATCTGTGACATAGATGTACTTTATTATACTTTGTGCAATTAACACATAATGTAAGAAGCGAGTTAAGAGAATGATATGTCTCATTTCTAAATAAAAACACATACGGAAATTTGAAGGCAGTGAAGACCTCAAGAAAAAATTATGTATTTATTAAATAGATTTAATCCACTTAAAATACTGAAATACAATGTGTGATAAAAATCAGGCATGGTCCCTGCTTTTGTGGAGTTTTAATTTATTAGAGGGACAGAGTAACAAACGACCGTGTAATTAAAATATATATCTATATCTATCTACATAGATATAGATAGATATAGATAGATATGGATACATAGATATATAGATATATTTTTTTTATTGTAACAGTTTTTAAGAAAGGGAGGTTGATAGGTTACCTGGGTGACTCAGTCAGTTAAGTGTCCAACTTTTGGTTTCGGCTCAGGTAACGATCTCATGGTTTGTGAGTTTGAGCCCCACCCGGTTCTGTGTTGATGGTGTGGAGGCTGCTTGCAATTTTCTCTTTTCCTCTCTCTGCCCCTTCCCCCCTACCTCTTTCTCTCTCTCTTTCTCTAAATAAATAAATAAATAAATAAATAAATGGAAAGAAAGGGAGGTTAAGGATCAGGGGGCAGTTGGTAGGACCTAGGAAGGTTAGAAAGAGATTCTTCAGTAGCACTGAGTTGAGAAGGACAGGACAGGGCTGAAGTACACAAAGCACCAAGGAGTGGCTTCTCAGGGATCAGAAGTGCTGATTCATATCTACGACAGCAAGAAACAAAGAGAGGTCAAGGCAGTGCATTCAGTTTGTGTCTGAAGCCCAGTGAAAATGGGGACGAGAAATGAGACTGCAGAGATGAGATGGGCAGGCCATAGTTTAGGTGCTATTTCAACACTTGCCCGATATCCAAGTCAACAACTCTAAGGTGGCATTTCGAATTCAATTGGATACATGGTATATTTTTAAAGGGGGTCCCTATTAAAACTTAAATATTTTTTCATTAACTTGAGATTTCAACATTAATCAGAGAATTTCTCCATTCTTGTGTATTCTGTCAACTACTGAAAGTATTTGTAGAGAAAAATGATTGTGGTTTTGTAAAGAACCTCAAGCGTGTCAACACACAGTAGCATTCTAATGGAAATGATTGTATTTCTATAACAATCTGTCTTCGCTAACAACTGTCCCAGGTGGGTAGCCCCAATCTGCTCCATATCCCACCCTCCTATTGATGTATATAGGTGTTCTTCCCATGAACCCCCTGGAGGCTTATGCCTGTCAGCCAGACTTTGGGCTCATAACTGTCTCGACGTGTTGTGGAAAGATGTCTACGCGGAAGAGCCTGACGGGCACAGAGAATGGTATTTAAACACAATGATAATTTCCTCTGTGTAGCTACTCAAGTGCCAAAACATCGGTGGAGAAGGAGGAAATTCTCTCTTCTGCCCCCAAGCAAGAGCTTGTACAGGGAGGCCCCGGGCTGAAGAGATAATGGGACACTGCCAGGTTCCAATTTTGTGAAGGCTGTTGTCTTTTTCTGGTAATGTCTCCATTTGAATAACAGTGAAGGCTCTTGAAATGGCCATATATTAGTCCCTCTCAGGCACTTTCCCCACACAACTTCCCACTTCAAAGAAAAGGCCCTTTTTATAGTTTCCCTGGTTTCTAGGACCTCATATTTATTTCTCCTCATGTGGTCCTCCATTATATCTTAATACAAACCCAATAATACGTGCACATGTACACACACAAACACACACATGTGATTTTCCTTTGCCTGCCATCAGTGTATCTTGAAGAAACATTGTATTTAATGCCTAAATTATTTAGCAACCTACAAACTAGTTTCCTTTACCTCAAGTTGGTGAGAGCTTAGTTTTCAAATAATTCACAGAAGCGAAGAAATTATTTTCTTCTGTCTAGGGGAAAATTCCTTTCTTCTTTTAACTGTTGGAATCCCTCGAATAGATCAAAACAGTGAAGGATGGGGTAGCAGGGGTGAGGATATAGAATGTAGTCAAGTGTTCATATTGAAACTGGTTGAATATTCATGTTTAACTCATTTTCCATAATCTATTTATTGGGGGGAATTTATGACTGGATAATAAGGATGCTTGTAATTTGATGGAACAGATATTTCTTGGCAGAAAAGCAAGTGATTTATCTGGAAAGTAAACATCTGTGCAGAAAATAAATTTGGGGGTAAGTTGATGAGGAAAATAACCTGTCACATATTTTGGCTTCTAATTTAGAGCTGTTTCCATCAGTATCTCACCAAGAAAGCAGAGCCATTATAAGCATTTATAAATAAGGGAGTTGTTGGAAGTAGGCTTTACTCAGAAGTGGAAGGAGTTGGAGTGATAATGTCTGGAAAGAAGAGTGATTGGTCAGACCAGTTGGTAACGAGTTGTTGCAAAGCACTGTGATACGGTGGGTAGATATTTAGGAACCTGAAGAAAAATCTGGGAAGTCAAAGGTGTTCAGCGAGTTCAGTGGCATCTTAAGGGAGAACTGGAGATGATGTGTGTGTAGAACTGTTACCTCCGTACCTGGTGGTGGTATTGGTGTCGCCCTCTATCTGCACGGGGAGCTGTCTGAAAGAGCTACACATGGAGAAGGTGGTAGTGACAGCAAAGAAAAGCTGAGCATCAGCACCTCTGTGTCCCACTAAAGAAACCGTCAGAGGATAATGACTGCTGATTTACTTCTGCCTTCCCAGCATTGCACAAACGTCCATTTCCGAAGAGTAGGGGCCAATAATCATCCCACCTCTGTCGGGTCCTTCATTAGTTTTTATCAGAGAACATTGGAAAATGAAAAGGGATTCCCCAAATACCCATCCCTCCCCCGATTTTTAGTAGCAATGCAATTTCCTTATGATAGTCATAGTTAATCACTTTAGCCAATATGAAAGCTCTTTTCTTTGCTTCTCAGTTTGGGAGTCCAAGAAGCCCACAGTGGCCAAGTGGCAGCCTAACCTTTTAATTGAATGGAATCATTACTGAGTCCCCCAGGAGGATTCCTCCTTTGGAAAATAATACCTCTCCACTCACAGAACCCAACTTTTCACGAGAAGGAGACAACATTTTTCTGACAAATCATCAGGGAGGACTACTGAGAGGAGCTACTCCCATTTTCCGCCCTTGATTACAAGATTATTAAAACCTGGGTATCAGAGAAATTTGGAGGAAATTATCCTAGGTCCATAACGTATTGCCATTCCATTGGCACTAATTGCGAAGTTGTCAAAAGTCCATCCTTTCGTTCTATGAGGACAGTAACTTCAGTGTAACACGGAACATAGTAAGACCAGTGAATTTTATGTGCCCAAGTCCACTCAACACGTTTTATTTGCAGGAAAATGAGTTACCTGGTCAAAAACAATGCTATGCTTAATATCATGACAATGAGCAATTCAGCTGTAAACTTATGGATGGCGATTTTGGCAGGTGCATTACAGACCGGGAAGGCAAATCTATATACAGAGCAAATATCTATTCCAGTGAGAACAGTCTTGCCCTTCACATGATAGAAAAAGTCTAATGTAATCAGTCAGAGCAATGCAATCAGCTCAGCTGTCTTATTTAACTCAGGGAATGATGCCATCTTATAGGCTATTCCCCCCAGAAATTTTTGTCACCAAATTTCCAGTTGCATTTCTCCCAAGTTCTTGACAATCTTATCCAAATCATTAGCCTCTACCCATGTGTCAATATGGATCTGTGCTTTGCCCTTGTTTCTTTTTAGGCAAAACAAACAAGTTATATAGTCCAAAACTATGCCAAGTGGGAAGACTGCCCGTTCTTTACTCACCACCATGGTGAAACGTTGTGCCATGCTCCAACATATCTGGTAGAACCATCTGCATATGGGTCCTGAGTTCCTCTTTTTCAAAAAAAAAAAGTCTTCATTGAGACCATACTACTAACATGGTGTTTGTATAACTGACATGTGCCTCAAATCGCAGTGTTCATTCACTATTACAACATAATAACAGAACACTGCAGTGTGCACCTAACTCTATGGCTTGGTGGATGAATGCTATCAAAATTTTGACTCTGCAACACGATGTTAAAAACATACAATTTTCAAACCCATTTCCTGGAGTCTCTGCGATCAACATTTTCTTCTGCACTCTTTAGTATGGATGTCTTTACTTTTCATTTAATTTGCTTCATTGACAAATAATCTCAAATTTTGAGTTGAAATTTAGGTTTGCCAGTGATAGATTTGCTCATGACCAAAATGTTATGGTCTTCATTACATTGCTTATAATAACTTCTTTTCATGGTCACTGTCTAAACCAAGTGGAAGAATGGCTTCAATTTTCTTTCTAAGAGGGAGGTCAAGTTATTAACCTGACCATTGTTTCCAGAGGGTGAAAGTCAGCCAACATCTGTCTTATACTTGTCTATTCACTGGGATCTGGAGAGAAAGGGAATATGAAAAAAATAAGTTTCTTGTGTTACAGGTGATATTCTTCAGAAAAGTTTATCATAACCTTTCAGTTAAGAATTTTATTTAATTTTCTAATGTAGTATGATTTTTAAGGTTTCATACTCAAACTATTACTAATGATTAGTAAAAGTTCCATATATGTGTTATATTTAGGATTAAGTATTTTTCAATATACTTCTAAGTATAGTAATAAGGGAAAAATTAAAGAAAGAAAGAAAGAAAGAAAGAAAGAAAGAAAGAAAGAAAGAAAGATCTTTTGTTTATATTGATTTAACCAAGAGTTACAGTGATTTTTACGTATTCATTATTATTATTATTTAAATTTTAGTTAGTTAATATACAGTGCTATATTGGTTTCAGAAGTAGATTTTGATTATATATTTCACAAATCCTGGACAAGCTTTTTAAAATCATTAATTACTGATGGATTTAAATTTTTCTATTTTCCTTTCTCTAAATACTAGAACTAACATTATACTCATATACATCTAAAAGATTATATATGGTTAGATAAACATATGAAAGTGTAACTAATATGATACATTCATGTGTGTGTGTGTATATATATATATATATATATATATATATATAATTTAACATCAACATTTTAAATCAAACATTTCCTAATTAGGAAAGACACTTTATAATACACGACATAATCATAAAATATATATTTTAGACATATCTAAAATAGTTAAAATTTCAGGTTTATGAATATTCTTGAAACAGACATGCAATTTAGATTTTGACAGATAGTTTTTCAGAGCATTTTTCTAAATTAGAGGCAGCCAAATGTCATCTATTCATTTTATTAGGAGAATGAAACCAATAGGTAATCTAAAACCTGGCTTCAATCTTTAAAGTATTTAGACTCGTTTTTCATCAAATAGGAAAACTAGTTCACTGAATTTTACCATTTTTCATTTCCTTTCTACATGTAGATAGTAATGAATTCTGAAATAGTTAAATGATATGTGATTGAAAAGGGGCTAAAACAAAGATTAAAACATTAAAGAACCTGTTAGCTGAGTTATCTGCAGAGCACTGAAGATCAAAGATGGAATTAACATAAAACATCCCATGGTATCCATATAAGAATTTTAAAAAAATATTTCACCAGAAGAATAGAGCTGCTTTCTGGGGGGTTTATTTTGAAGAGTGAGTTTGGTAACAAGCAAAATTCATTCAGTCTGTTTCTCCCTCTAATTTCTCTCTAGTTGAATCTACAAACAAAAATCATTCTTTTCTTTTTATATTTATGTTTTTTTATATTTATGTTTATATATTTACTTTGGTAGAGAGAGAGAGAGCTGGGGAGGGGCAGGGAGAGGTAAAGAGAGAATCCCAAGCAGGTTCTGCGCTGTCAGAACAGGGACCAACATATGGCTCCATCCCATGAACCATGAGATCATGACCTGAGACAAAATCTAGAGTCAGACGCTTAACCGAATGAGCCACACAGGCATCCCAAATAATGTTTTATTGTAAGTATATACTATGTAAGATTTAGGACATACTTGCACGAAAGCATTTTTTGTTGTTTATTTGAAAGTCATATTGAATTAAATATCTTGTTTTGTTTTGCTAAAGCTGACCTATCCAGCCCATATTACATTCCTCTTTTCAGACCATCAGAAGTGTTTCTGAGAGTAAGGAAGTAGTTCTTCAATTATGCATGCCTAGACTCCCTAACTGGATTGTTAAAATTTACTGGGTTCCTCTCATGGAAATTCTTTGGAAAGACCCATGAGAGAATCCACAGAACAAGAGTTTTCAACAGATAGAACATTTAAAATTCAGCAATTTTAGAAGGGCTGTCCTTCGTAGACAAAGAGGCTCTAATTTGTACATGTGAAAAAAAAATGTTTTATGCTAAGTTATAAATATTTCCAATGCCTTTCCATTTCATTCAGTTTTCAAGGAAGCAGAACAGCGTTAGACAGAAGCCATTTTGATCAATATGGTAAGAGGATCAAAGCTAAATATTCTGTGTGGAGATTGAACCCCTAACTGTATGGATTGGTATCTCCTGATAACCAAACCCACTAGCTTCCCAGACAAGATTATTAACAGTTGAAGGGTTAAAATTTAGCACATTCAATAAATTATGATCAGAAGTAAAGAGGTGAGGTCATTCTGTTAACATGATGGCAGGTTTTTTTTTCTATAAAACTGGATTATTAATTCAGTGGCAATATAATAATCATGTTTATTTTATTATCGTAACCCAAATCATTTTTCTTTGACCATTATGTAGTTTTCTCTCAGGATCATTCTGAAAAGTGATCATTTTATATTTCTACTGGCTTTGATGGTTTTCTTCTGCATTTATTACTTAAAATGCTTCCTAAATATAGAAAAGATACCTTCTACAGTATAATTATCTGGGATGTCTTATATAAATGGTCTTAAAATAGACCTCCAGTATGACAGTCTTTTAATGCTTTCTTTTCAACTTTTCATAGAACATGTTATGTGGAAATTTTCTTTTTATAATTAATTATGCCTTCATGATAAAAACCATACAGACAGCTAAAAACAAGCAGAATTTCTGATGAATTCCTTGAATCATGCAGACTCAGTTTTTCTTTGTTAAAATAAAATGTGTTTCAGTAAATAGACTTTTCCTAAAATATCTTTTATTTATGGATTGTTTACAAATTTTTCTTGAGTAACAAACATTTTGAAGGTTGAGAAGCTACCCATTCTAACTTAAAAAAATGTTTTTTTAAGTTTATTTATTTTGAGAGAGAGATTAAGAGAGAGGGAGAATAGGAGAGGGAGAGAATCCCAAGATTCTCTTACACTATGGGCCATGATGGGCTAGAACCCACAAACCCTGAGATCATGACCTCAGAAGAAATCAAGAGTCTGACACTTGACCAGCTGAGCCACCCAGGCACCCGACACATTCTAATTTTTAATAATGCTTATTCAATAGCCACTTAGTTATTAACCATTGCATAATAGATATGGCATACAATCTAAGTAATTCCTTATATTAAATTCCACAGGTTAAGGATGGAATGAACATTGCATGAAGGGCTTCTCTTATTTGATTATGAGGATATATTTAAGGAGCAAAGAGCACACTGGCTTTAAAGTCTGACAATACTGTGTTTAATTCATAGCTTTCTCTTGATTTGGGGATACTTAACCGAATCTTTCCGGGATTCAGTTTTCTTTCTCTCTTTTTTTAAAGTTTATTTATTTTGAAAGAGAGGGAGGGAGGGGCAGAAAGAGAGGGAGAGTGAGAATCCCAAGCAGGCTCCGTGCTGTCAGCACAGAGCCCGATGTAGGGTTCAATCCCAGGAGCCGTGCCGAAATGATCTGAGCCAAAATCAAGAGTTGGACACTTAACTGACTGAGCCACCCAAGACCCCCATGGGATTCAGTTTTCTCACCCCTGAAATGGCAGTAATAGACAATTTCAATATTTACTCTAAAGATTAAGGTAATTAAAAGTATTAAGTGGAGCCACAGATACCCAATAAATAGTGGTAATAACTACACCCAAGCCTCAGTCCCCTTTAGGGATGTTTTAATGGACACCTTTCTAATCTATCAGAAAATAGGTCAAAATGAACCAAATGAAAATCTCTTTATAACACTGAAAATCCAGCAGTCATTTATGGAGCTGGAACTGAAAGTCCTACAGTACACCAGGGTCCAGATTAATTATTTGTACTCTTCTGTGTGTATGAGGCTATGTTTAGATGTTTGGGAAATATATATTTATATATCAACATTTATATATATCTTACAGCAGAATGACCTACTATTATAAACTGAGAGGCCTCTTCCAACCAAACTGATTCATTTCCCTTTCTCTTTCTAAAAGAAATCTACCATTATTGGTGCCTCCTAGAACTTCAGCCAATTTTCTCTCTGTGCCATCTATTTAGAGAACTTGAGTTTCCAGAGATCCCAGAGAGTAGAGTGGATGATTTTAACGTCTCTCTTATTTTAGAATAATGGCCAATCAAATATAAAATCCCACCCTTCGGATTACAAGAAATGGAGCAACATAGATATGATTTCAAGGAGATACAGGTAAAATTGCACTTAGGTCCTGGGTGTAGTTCCTATTTTTAATAATTTAGGCATTTTATTCAATTGCATCTAATTTACTGTCAGTAGAGACTGAGTATTGATTTGCTCTGAAACAACTCCTTCCATCATTTCATTGTGGTTTAGGTTTGTACTTCCTTAATGACTAATGCTAGTACTAATGAACATCTTTTTGCTTGCTTATTGGCCATTTGTATACCTTCATTTGGAGAAATATGTATTCCAATCCCTGGGCCATTTTTACATGGGTTCTTTGTCTTTTAGTTGTTGGCTTATAAGTATTCTTTGTATTTTCTGGGTACTACACCATTATTAAGTAGATGATTTGCAACTATTTTATCACAATCTGTGGTCTGTATTTTCACTTTTTTGTTCTCTTAAGGAAAAAATATATTAATTTTGATAAAATCCAATTCACCTATTTTCTTTTGTGATTTCTTATGCTTTCGGTATCATATTTAAAACAAGGTCACTCTGATTTTTATCTACTTATCTTACTAAGGGTCTTATAGCTTTAGCACTTATATTTACGTCTTTGCTCTTTTCTGAATTATTTTGTTGCATAGCGTGTGAGATAAGGCTTTAAATTCATTATTTTCCATGTGGCTACCTAGAAAAAGTTTGCTATTTGTCCAGCATTAATGGAGCAACTTCAGCTCTTTCAACTACTGCCTTTATGAAAGCTATGTTTTGCTTTGGATTGATTTGCCTTTTTATGAAATCTATTTGTATCTTTGAATATAAAGTAAGCCTTTTATAGACAGTATAGTTGAATCGTAGTTTTATATTCATTTTGTCACTCCCTGCCTTTTAATTGGAGTGACATCTATTTATATTTACTTATAAGTAAGCACTTACTTTTGCAAATTTGCCATTTATTTTCTATATATCTTATGTCTTATGTTCCTCATTTCTTTCATTAGTGCTTTCTTTTGTACGAAATACATATTTTCTAGTGTACTATTTGAATTCCTTTGCAATTTCTTTTACTATATTTTTTAGTGGTTTCTCTGGGAACTGACATCTTAGTTAATATCTAATTAGCATCTAAATTTAAAACTATCTAGTGTCGACTAATATCAAGTTAATAACATATATGCCATCTTAAGGTCATATCTATTTATCTATCGACCTACCTACCTACCTACTACCTATCTCCTCTCATCATTATTTATTATTGCCACCGATTAAATCTTTACATATTATGTGTGCATCAGCCCAGATTTGTAATTACTGTTTTATGTAGTTGTCTGTTAAATAAGATAGGAATAAAAGCTGTCACAAGCAAAAAATACATTTGTGTTGTCTCTTATTTTTCCCTATGTATTTACCTTTTCCCAGTATTTTCTATCTCTTTGTGCAGAATTGAGCCACCATATACAATCATTTAATTTTAGGATGACAGACCCCCTGTAGTCCTTGTACTGTAGTGCAGGTATGGTGTCCATGAACTTTCTCAGTTTTTGTCTGCATAGGAATGTCTTATTTTCTCTTTCAGTATTGAAGAATATTTTATAGGATAAAGAATTCTTGGTTGAAAGCTATTTCTTTTTTCAGAACTTGAATATGTCATCTCACTTCCTCCTGGCGTCATATTTTCTGGTGAGAAATCCATTGTTAATCTTGTTAAGGATCCCTTATAATTGATGAGTCACTTCTGAGTTGCTACTTTTGGAATTCTGTGAATTTGGATTTGAGGGTATTTTTTAAAAAATTACTACATATATGTATATACACACACACACGTGTGTGTGTGTGTGTGTGTGTGTGTGTGTGTGTGTGGGGAGAGAGAGAGAGAGAGAATCCTAAGTAGGTTCCACACTGACATCATGGAGTCCACTATGGGCTCGATCCCATGAACCATGAGATCATGACCTGAGCCAAAACCAAGAGTTGGACGCCCAACAAACTGAGCTATCTAAGCTCCCTGAGCTTTTTTTAAGTGTTTCCATAAGTGGATATGTTTCATTTTATCCTGTTTGGAGTTCATTTAGATTATTGGATTTGTAGATTCGAATTTGTCATCAACTTTGGAATTATTCAGTTAGGTATTATTTCTCCTTTCTTTCACTGTTCTCTTCTTTCTTTTGGGGACTCCCATGACACGTGTTGGAAATCTTGTTGATGTTCCACTAGACTCTAAGCCCTCTGTTCATTTCCCTTCATTTATTTTTTATTCTGTTCCTCAGACTGGATAATATCAATTGACCTGTCTTCATGCTTGCTGATTGTTTCTTTTATCTGTTCACTTCTGCTCTTGAGATTTTCTAGTGAATTTTTTTTTTGTTTCAGCTATTGTATTTTCACCTCCAAAATTTCTATTTTGTGCCTCTTTTCAATAGTATCTATTTTGATTGAAATTCTCAGTTTGATGAAATATCATTCTCATACTTTCTTTTAGATTGGTCTAAAACTAGCTCCTTCTAATATTTAAAATAGCTGATTTGAAGTCTGTCACAAAAGTACAATGCCTGGGCTTTCTCTAGCACTGTTCTTATTGATTTATGTTTTCCTGTATAAGGGCCATATGGTCTTGTTTGTTTTTATGTCTTGAAAATTTTTGTTTAAAAGAGCCTTTTTGAATATTATAATATGGCAACCCTGGAAATCAGACTCTCTCCCCTCCCCAAGATTTATTGTTGTTGATGATTATTTTAGATGTTGTTTGTTTGGTTAGTGATTTTTCTAAGCTGACTCTGTAATGTCTGTATTCTTTGTCATTGTAGTCGCAGAAGTTTCTCTTCCATTGGCTTAGAAGTTAGTCATACATTGGATAGTGAGTTTCTTAAATGCCTAGAACCAAAAAATAAAAAATAAAAATAAATAAAAATATTCCAGTCTTTGCCTATGGTTCTGTGTATGTATTGAAGCCCGGCTTCCATATTCAGCCAGGCAGTTGCCAATTCTTTCTTTGTCTTTATTTCCTTTATCCACACAGTGTTGAGGTCAGCTGGAAGTTTCCCCTGACCATGTTCAAAGCCTTGAACATGTGCGTGATCTTTTAGATCCCCAGAAATAGTGTGTGTGTGTGGGGGGGGGGGTTGAGATCTATGTATGTATCGTTCCCCAGCCTTTCCTCTATGATTTTTTTTTGTCATTGTTGTCAGTCTGCTGTCTGTAACAATTGTTGTCTATTGCCTTAGGCAGCAGCAACCTAATAAATTAGCCGGTAAATATTTTTTGACAAACTTCCCTGGGAAGCAGTTTTAGCACTCAGCCAGTCTTGAGTTGGGTGAAGTAGACAGTCAGAGACAATTTCTGCCTTTCTTCCATGTAACTATCTGACAGGTCAGAACAAGACAGGTCACAGGTTTTTTGGGAACGAGGTCTGCTTGCTCCCTCTGGTATCCTTTGCACACTGCCCTTTTCACACGTACTGCTGAGTTGGGGAATGTAGGATGGGACTTCTGTAAGTGAAAATGCCACAAAGTTCACTGTTTTCACTGTGAATAAATCACCTTTTTCCCAATAAGCTCTCTCTGTAAGGTGAACCATTTCCAGAGTTCCGAAAAAAGCTGATTTAGATATTGTTTTGCCTTTTTTTTTGATGCTTCTGTGGAGGGGTGTCTTCTGTCACTCCAATTCAACACTTTCCATCCATTACTATCCCGTTGTTTACTTCCTTCCTTGTCGGGTTTAAAATCCATGAGCCATTATTTTCTTGCCATTCCTACCTAACCACTAAGCTATCCCTCGCAATTGTAAAAGCACCTATCTAGCAAACGCCCAGTGCTAGATGAACTTCCTTCTCTGATGCCTACTAATCAATGTCTGAGACATGGAACAATAATGAAGTGAGTCCCAGTATGGAAGTTGTCTTCCTCTCATTGAATAAAAACTGTCCCACCTCTTCCTGCTATTTAAGGCCAATTACCCATGCCTTGATTGTGACTCTGCTTCTCCATAGGCACAGGGACAAATGGCTGCTACGAAGGTACTTTGCATGCCCATTTCTCTTAGATTCATATTTTTTTATTCCTCTACCTACTGGTGGGCATTCTCCTTTCATTTTGTCTCTTTTGTCTGTGATATAAGAATGGAGACTTCTCCAGAAGAGGCACACTGGTTAAAATTCAAATTTCAAATATAGGACATAGAAGCTGAAAATTAATAATCATGCTACGTCAGGTGGTCAAAGCCACCGTGGACCCTAATAAATACAAGAAGTACTTTGTCATATGTGTTAGGAACGTATTGTGGCAAGGAACTGAATCTATTCAATATTTTACAAGAGAAAAGGAATTAATTGGAAGGTTTTGTGAGAACTTTGAAGAGAGGAAGGAAGGAAAATGCAGGTTAGCCTAGAAAGAAATTGGATCCAGGAATTGATGAGTCGCGTGCCAGTTTATTGCTGCATTGTTTTCCCTTATAGCGCTGGCATTCTCTCCTTTACCACGCTTATGGTGTCCCGACTCTAAGTCCATATGAGTTCCAATGCAACTGTTAGCAAAAGCCACCGTGATGTCTGTGACCTAAACACAAATTCCAGTGAGAAAGAATCCTACCTGCCTGATGGAGACGCTTTCTAAACCCAGGATATTCATATACCCTGTCATTCATTTGATTAATCATTCACGGTGGCGCTATTTTGTTTGTTTGTTTGTTTGCCTTCTACATGCCAACTTCTGTTTTAAGCACTAGGAAAGAGCAGTGGCATGAAGCTGCAGGTGCCATGAATTCTGTATTATTTAGGTTTTGGGGTCAACTCCAGAGCGTCATGGGCCCAGGCAGTGCACGTCTTGCAATCTGATTTTATGAGGGGTATTATGCATGCATAGGACTGAGTGTCGAGTCTCAGAATGGGATCTGTGTGGTGTCAGGTACCCTAAAAAGGGAAGCATATACCCCGTTACTACTCTAGAGTCAAAGGCATTAAGGTACATGTAAGCTACATTTTGTTTTGTTTGCTTGTTGTTACTGTTGTTGTTTTCGCCCCATGAGTAACTGTCAGTGCAGAGCCCGATGCGGGGCTGGAACTCACAAACCATGAGATCATGACCTGAGCCCAAACCAAGAGTCAGATGCTTAACAAACTGAGCCCCATGTTATTAGGGGAGGTGCCCCCACATTATTAGGGGAAGATTTTAAAAATTTGGATATATTAACACATTAACAAGTAGTTCTTGGTTTCATGTTAAATAATTGTTTGCCTCTTCAACCTTTGAAATGATCACATTTTTTGGACCAGTGTCTAGGTCGGGGGAGTTTCATCTGTCTTTAAGGATAGCAGTTTTGTTTTATTCGCCCTTATGGTAATTGAAGGTCATGGGAAAAGCAACCAATGATAGTTATTTGAAGAAGATGATAAAGCTGTGGTTGTGGACAAACTGATGGAGTCCATATCATTTCCTTTCTTTAAGCTAGACATAAAGAACATTCACATCTTTCCCCAGGTAAGCAAGGTCTGACATCGTGACTTCGAAACATTATCCCTCCAGCCTTTCAGCTCTCTCCACGTTGATCAGAGAAATCATTTCATCTAGATAATGCACAAAAGAAATCAATGGGCATTTTTGTCTGGATGGCTTTACCGGTTCAAGAAGATTGGAAAAGAGATAATAATGTGTTTGGTTGACTTAAATTAAAAACATTTTCTTCTCATAAACAGTAATGTTCACTTTTGTCTTACTTCTACTGAGAGTGAGTGTGGCTTGTCTTCTGTTCCTGATTTTAATAACATTTCTATTCTGAGCTTATACTTCACATATTTCTAGTATTTTCAATTCCTAGTTCACATTGCTTTATATTTTTCATGTGTTTAAGATTTTTTATATTAAAAATGTGACTATTTCCAATTAGATGTGTAATTTATGTATAATATATATTATGTGCAATATATTTAAACATTTACATAGTGTATTAACTGCATATGCATAATGTACATGTAATGTGTGTATTGTGTGTGTGTGTGTGTGTGTGTGTATATTTATGTTTATAAGCAGCTCTTGAAATATCTGCACACTCTCCATTGTCTATATTTTGGGTGACATTCATCCCAAGCATGAATGTGTGACTCAAAACAGGCCAGTTAGAACATAACATGACTTTAGCCTCTAGTTCAAGGTTTGGCACATGTTCTAGGTTGGTACCATTGAAATAAACTGTGTTGAATTCTACATTAGATAAATATTCATTTTCTACTCAGCTTAACGCAGGAAACGTATAGCCATTTTGAGCCCACAGAGAGCCTGAGAATTCAGTTAACCGGAGTGAGAACAGCCCCATTTGATGATGTCTATTGAGTTAGAAGCCAGATACATCCTAGTTTTTTCAGTTACATAAACTAATAAGGGAAACTTGTGCACGTGAGTTTTCTGCCATTTATTTCTGAAACGTCCCTAAGTGATAAAATCAATCACACCTTGACAGCATCTAAACAAAAGTTATTGATATGTTTGTTAATGTTCATCAAATCTACTTTGTATACTCTGTGTATCCAACTGATTTTCTTGAAATGATTCTATCAAGGATTTTCTATCTATTCTATGGTTACTAAAATGTCTGAGTTGTTAGTTTTTTTTGTTTTGTTTTGTTTTGTTTTGTTTTGTTTTGTTTTCTTTTCTTTTCTTTTCTTTTCTTTTCCGAGATTCAAGTTGGACTTCACTTCAACAAATTATTTATCAGATTGATTAAATGACCATTCATGCTATGGAAGTCTCAACGAATTCAAACACCATTGATTATAAAGGATATCATTATTTTATATACTTCCAAAAATGTAGGCCACTTTCAATGTCGAACCCGCTGACTTCAGATAATTTCATATTCAGAAATGTTAAAAATGAGACATTCAACGATGTTCTTTTCCTTTGGAACGCCGTCTATGCCATTTCTTTCTTCTTTCTAACTAATCATATACAAATTGTATTGACAGTTTTGAGAAATGTAAACTGAGAGCACTTTGTGAGAGGTAGTAGGGCAGAATTGTGCCAAGTGTTTACACGATGGTCTACATTCTGGCTAGACTGAAGTGACGGTGTGATTCCAGAGGATTGAGAAGGAACTGGCATTTCTCTTCCGGGTTATTCTCCTTCCAGGAGTCCGAAGTCATACATGGGAGAACTAACAATGCAAGACAATCTAAACATTGATTTCATAGCAAGACTTGAGCCTCATAACCTGATCTAACTTAATCATCGAATAAATTAGCTGGAAATGAGTATAAGGCTTCTTTCCTAAGTGAACTATTAAAAAAAAAAAGTGTATAAGCCCTCCCTGTCTCTACTCTTCCTAGATACACACACACACACACACACACACACACACACACACAGAGTTTTCAATATCTGAATTTCAAAGAAGTAAAGAGTTACATCTATTAATGCCAACAAAAATAAGTGCAATGAAGGGAAGAAAAGGTTTCTCTTCATAAGGCAGAGCAGTCTGGATTATTGTGCCAGCCTTTACCAGGTCAGAGAGTTAGCCCTTAATCCAGGTGACAAATGAGAACAGGAGACAGGGAGAAAGAAAGAGGAGAGGTGAGAGAGACAGAGAGAGACAGAGACAGAAAGAGAGAACCATACCTTCTATCTTTGGTGGCTATCCAGACACTTTCCTGTCATGAACCTGTAGATGGAAGGCAAAAGAAACCATATATATTAGTATTAACTTCAAAATTAGCAGGAAGTCAAAGTACTGAGCATTTGGAAGAGCAACTCTCCTTAACCAGTGCTCTCTTCTTTGGATTGAAGGAAACAAGCTCTTAATGTAAAAAGAATGGGAAGGAAAGGAAGAAAAGCAAAGGAAAGGAAAGGAAAAGAAAGAAAAAAATAGAAAAGAAAAGAAAAAAGAAAAGGAAAGGAACAAAAAGAAAAGGAAAGGAATGAAAAGAAAAGAAGAAAAGAAAAAAAAGAAAAAAAAACAAGTATTTACCATCTTCCTTCTAGAAGAAAACAAAATGTACATACTTGTCTACCAAATAACTTTGAAACAGTGATGGCATATATTATCACTATATTTTGGGTGAAAGCTTCATTTTAAGAAGTTATGTAACTTACTGATTCTTCCAGCATTAAGTGGAGGCTCAAACGTCCATCTTCAAATTCAGGCCATTCCGTAAATACTGTTGGATTCTATTGATTCCTTGGAGTTCAGATTTTATTGTGAATAAAATAAGGGAATAGTCTTCACTTAGTCCTTGGATTGTGACCAAGCTCTGAATACTTAGAGCTTAAAAATGAAAACACATGACAAATGACTGTTCAAAAATATGGGAAAATGTCTAGGAGAAGTTTTTTCTCCTTTATTTCTCCTTTATTTACATTGTGGTTTATTTCAATCTCCAGTACACTACCATACATTATGTAACATTGAAATTCCTATGCGAAGGTTGAGTTTAATTTATATATATATACATCATATAGATATATGTATATACATGTCTATATATATATACATCATATAGATATATGTATATACATATACATATACATATATCTATATGATGTATATATATATAGACATGTATATACATATACATGTATAGACATGTATATACATGCATATACATATACATATATGTATATGATGTATATATATAAATTAAACTCACCCTTTGCATGTATATGTATATATATGTATTAATAATACTATATTATTGTATTTGTATTTACTAATGCAATATTGTACCGTATTGTATATATATTGTGTATTGTATTCTATTTGTATTTATTTTTATATTTCTGTAAGTATAATGAGAACATGATAGACAGATAGGTAGAATTATATAAAGTCTATAACTTACAGCAGGTCTTTAGATAAGGGAAGTTCTTATTAACATAGAAGCTATTGGGGCGCCTGGGTGGCGCAGTCGGTTAAGTGTCCGACTTCATCCAGGTCACGATCTCGCGGTCCGTGAGTTCGAGCCCCGCGTCGGGCTCTGGGCTGATGGCTCAGAGCCTGGAGCTTGTTTCCGATTCTGTGTCTCCCTCTCTCTCTGCCCCTCCCCCGTTCATGCTCTGTCTCTCTCTGTCCCAAAAATAAATAAACGTTGAAAAAAAAATTAAAAAAAAAAACAACATAGAAGCTATGTCTGTCGGTTACATTTGACTTTTCCTAAATATTCTTTGGAAAAAAACATTAGTGATCAGTTTTGCTTCTTGGGAGAGAGAATTTCATCTACTGTGACTATTAGGAAAGGCTCATCAAACATAACTGTCACTATGCTTCTACTTTAACTTACTGTTACTATGGACTTAAAAATAAAGACTTAAGTTTATGACATAATTAGTACAATTTTTCAATGTTGACAGTTTGTCTGTATCTCTCTTTGCATTGATTAGATCTTATAATGGCAGTTGAAATGCCATAAATACAATGTTACACTAGAAAGAGTGAATATATTGAAAGAGATTGGGATGCTTAAGTTATCTATTTGACACTAATTACCTACATATTTAGAACTGTTCAAAAACCTTTCTAATGTGATACTTACGTACAAACTTTCTAATACATGGTTCTAATTGATTAACACCATTTAAAAAATATTTTTTAATGTTGATTTATTTTTGAGAGAGAGAGAGAGACAGAGTTTGGGTGATAGAGCTATGCCTGTTGATGCTACTTAATGTCTCTTGATATCACTGAATCTTTTTTTTTAAACTTTTTAACGCTTATTCATTTTTGACAGACAGTGAGAACAGAGCATGAGTGGGGGAGGGGCAGAGAGAAAGAGGGAGACATAGACTCTGAAGCAGGCTCCAGGCTCTGAGCTGTGAGCACCGAGCCCCATGCGGGGCTCAAACCCATGAACCATGAGACCACGACCTGAGCCAAAGTTGGACACTTAACCGGCTGAGCCCCCTGGGTGCCCTAATTGGTTAAATATTATTAAACACGTGAGCACATCATTGGCACTTGTTGGGGATGAAGTATTTCCTTTCCTTCCTTATGAGGTTTTCCTTAGATGCAGGAAAGATTAGGGAACAGTTCAAGAGGCATTCCTAAACCCTCTCCCCAGATTCAATATTTGTTAATATCTCTTCTTTCTGTCTGTATGTCTCTCCCTTCCCCGCTTCCTAGAGACTTATAGTGTCACCAGAAATAGGCTTGGGTAGGGCAGTTGGTACTCTCTGAGACACAGGAGATGGACTGTGAGGGTGAATAGATAGAAAAATACCCCAGCTTCACTGTCCCTTGGAGGGAAATTCAGAGCCATATTTAACATGGTTTCTCAGGACTTCCCCAATAGGACTATTCCTTTGTTGCCCGCAGGAATACATTTAGAATTAACATAAATTCTATTGGCCTTTCTCCATTTCCTCTGTTTCTTGTTTGTGCTTCTTGTTATCACCTTCTATAGAAACTAGAGGCACACAAATTTTCTTTCAAATTCTGCTTTTGGAAACGCTTCAAAATAAGCCAGTTGAATTGTTACTGCGTTGTGTCATTTCACTTAATTTTTATTCCTTTTATTTTTTACAAACAGGAAGTCAGACCCCAAGGCCAGCTGAAAGTCATGTTGAATACTTTGGTTAAAAAAGGGGAATTTCATACCGCACCATATCAGGGGACCCATAATATCAGATTTCCCAATACCCGTTAGGCAAAATTTGATTCCTTGGTTACTGGATACAATTCTGTAAAAAAATTAAATCACTCTATGTCTACATGTTAAAGAAATTAATAGGAAACAGGCATTTGGTGGTTCTTCATCATCTTGTGGTAATTATTTGTTTACATGCAAGTTTTCTAAGGGAGATATATTGGGTGTCAGTGCCACAAACCTGACAAGATTTACTGAATCAAAGGGAGTCTAATTAAGGTTGCTCTTGGCGAGGGGGAAAAAGGTAATTCTATTTTTACCTTTGAAACTGAAAGAGAAGAATAGGAAGTAAAAATCTGAAAGGAATTAGTATGGAATTAGTAAGACTGTGGTATTGGTAACGTAACTTTAGTGGAGATTTAGTAACAGCAGTAAAAATAGAGCTTTCGAAATTCTGTATCGTGTGTGTGTGTGGATGTCAAAGATAATGCTATTTGGGTAAGATGCTTTTTTTTTTTTTCCTATTTTTACATTTTTCCAGGGCTCCTGGGACGATTGCATTCACCAGGCTCCCTTGTGAACCAACGGGGCTAAACGGCTGTCCTGACAAAGGAAGGGAGGTTTGTCAGTTACTGGGTCGGTCCTTCACACCTCTATTTATGGGCTCACACACTCTCTCTCTTTTCTGCTGGGCTTCACATAGAGAATCCAGAGGAAAACTCCAAAGTGCTGAAATCTGTGCAGTTACTAGACTGAAGGAGTCCCAATACCTGCCAGAGCTCCTTCCCATGACACCACTGATCCTTATCAGAGTTAAAAGCAAATTAAGAGCACACTGCGTTTGTCAACTCACTGAGATTTTGAGATTATTCTTATAGAAGTTAGCATTCCCTGCCCAATTTGAAGGCGGGGGCATAGGGAGAAGAAAAATGTGTGACAGAGGTGATTTTATGGAAGATAACTTTCTAGTTGGAAGAGGGCCTTAAACAAAAACAAATATCCATCCATTCCAAGAAAAACACTCCGTGCTCCACAGATTCTAACACAGAATTTGACTTATCGAACCATTTATATCAGAGCAAGGTTGCGTTCTAAAGTGAATAATGGACAACCAGATTGACATTTATACCCACAAATACTATTTCACACTCAGGGACTTTTGAGAATGGCTTTGAAGTAGCCAATGCCTGGAGGCCATTCCAAAGTATAGAACATACCATTTGTCCACTGGTTACTCTCATTGATCAGTGTTATTGACCTGTCATTGTATCTCTATCATCATAATCAATCATTTTCCTGGAAATTGCTGCGATCAGACTTATAAGAAATAAATCAATTTTACGCTGAAATATCCAATTAGAAGATGTTTCGGAGACCCGAAGTCATCTATAGAGGCACAGACACTGATGTCTATTTCGATGTATCTATTTCTATCTATATACTTCAAACTCGCTGTATTTGGAATGTTGGTACACTGCTCCCAAAATAAATATCTTGTCACTTGTCACCGATTTTTATGTTATAGGGTACAAAAAAGATCATTAATCTGAATCAGGTTAACTGAGCCATGAAATAAGACTGGCATTAGGTTTTAAAAGAGTGAACTCAGAATTCCCTCAGAGGCTCACTGTTTCAGATCTGAAGAAGAAATTTAAATGATTCAAGGAAGGGCTTAAAAATAACTATAATTAAGAGTTTATAAACTAACCACACTGACTTACAGTTTTATATCTGTAATACATTTTTATTCTCAGTAGTACTGAGTTGTTTCCCAAATCTGAATGTGATTATACATATTCTTTGTCATCACCTAGTAACCTTTCATGTGCTGTCTCTAAACATTCAAAATCAGATCTACCTATCTAAGATGACACTGTTTATTAAATCACTCTCAAGTTAGTGTCATTACTAGAGTTAGAATATTTAAATACTATGATTTATAAAAAAAAAAAGAAAGAAGAAAAAAACAACAAGAAAACAAGAAACCTCTCGTATTAGAGAGTGCCATTTACACAGCAAATATATTCAAGAAATAATTGATTACCATTACTTATAGTGTTCTTCTATAATGCGTTCCGTTTGTGCCAGATGTTTAGAGTTTTAATTCAGATCACTTAGAAAAGTTTTGATTGCGTGGCACGTATCCTAGATTTCGTACTAAGAGATCCTGAGTAATTTCGATTGTTGTTGGTTGCACAGTGTTACACGTGATTTAAAAGGGTTTGTTGATTCTTCCCCGGAGGTAACTGGTCGTGGTTTAGACCTTCCCCTTAATAACAGCCCAAGCGATGGGGGAAGTCATTTGGGTGGAATCCAGCTGGAAATAGTTGGAGAGCGTGGCACAGAGAAGGGTGTCTGTGTCCTTGTTGTTCTGGTTAATCACAGAACGGTGCTAGTCGACAAACAGGGGTGGAAAGGCAGACCCGGAACACTTGAGAGCGGAGAAACCGTCCCTTCGCTGTCCACGGCACACGCAGAAAGCGGAGCCCAGGACCCCCGTGGACAGGAGCAAGAATTTGGTGCAATTATAGAGGTCGTTCCCAAGACAGTAGGGAGGCATTCCACGAAGTTCAGAGTCAAGGGACAATTCATGAAGCCCGCCTACATCTGACCCAGCCCTCTAGGAGGGCCCACCAGCGCCTGCTGTCCTGGCCTTGATTTGCAGCTTCCTGCCACCCATGGTGCGGAGGAGAGAGGCCGAGCATGTGGCCTGTGGGAGATGGTGGGATAAAGCCGCAGGAGGAGGGGAGAAGCAGGAGCCAGCAGGCTTCCACGAGGTGAGCCATTTCCTTTATCCTGTAATCAGGGGGTGAAATCTGCCATACCAAAGCGGCTTAGGCTGTGAGAAACTAATGACAAGGGGTGGCAAAGAATTTCTCATCTGGTATAATTATATTTTCTCAGAAAAGAAATCGATGGCAAGCAGATACAAACAACTGGTTTCATTATTAAAAGTCTGTCTATGGGCCAGATACAATCATTTTCTTTAAGTGGCAGAGAAGATTGTCATTTCCTGTAAGAGAGCCTCGCAGATGGGTTACAAAAAAAAACCGATCAGTCTGAAAAAATTCACATGTCCTTCCCACATTTATCAATGTCACACCCGGAGCCTTTCTTAGCCTTTTCCCACACTCATCAATGCCATAATGATACTGAAATGAATTAGCGTAGCCTTAAGATATTGGGTACTGAGTCAACAACTCATATTCTATTTTGTTCTTAATGATGCCAGTTAGTTTCTTTTCCAGGGCCTTTTATTCCAGACATATCAGCATTCCTTTATTTATTTATTTTTTAATTTTATAGACCACGCCCAATGATTGCCCTCCAGTAAAATTTGTTTCTCAGAAAAATCTCAATTTTAGAGAAGGATATAAAGAAGACCTTTCTGTCTTCATTGCTTATTAAAAGAAACTTGCAGCTAAATGGGGAGTAGGAAAGTCTATATGGAGGGCTTTGTTTCACCTGTGGTAACCCTCTGTGTGACCTCAGACAAGTCGTTCAATCCAAAGACCTTCGGTTTTTAAGGTGCGGGGTTTAACATAGAGACTCCTGCAGTTCCTCGCCTTTGCAAAATTCCAGGATAAGGTGACCCAAACTAATTTATTAAATAGGCAGGTAAACATAAGGAAAAATAATCACTTGACACTAACGTTCGGTTCCTCTCATCAGATAATTGGCCATACTTTATAAATTCTCAATAACAAGAGCGTGAGCAAGGAGTTATGCTTGAATAAATTAAACTCGCATCTTTGAGTAAGGTTTTAAACGTTATCCGGGATTAGTTTTGGGAGTCAGCTAATTTAGGGAAGTTTTAACAGTCTCTATAATATAGCACTGGCATATTATTAAAATGGAAGCACAAATGATAACATTTACTAGCACTGGCTCTTTGCTAATTATCTAAGATGTCATATCCATATAAGTTTTTACTTACCTGTTTACTTTGACCTTAATTGATGGGGGTGGGGGGACACCAAGGGGAGAGATTTTCAGTCAAAATATTGAAACAAACAGCCCTGAAATGTCCCTAAGCTTTTCAAAGTCCACGAATCCTCTAAAAATACTTAGTTCGCTTAGAAATAAGTATTTCAGTAATTTTTATGTGTGATGGTGAAGATATTTTACCAGCAACAAAAGAGAAGTTTTCTGGGATGTTGAATTGGACAACCCCTATCAAGGAACTTGGAACGTTCTTCGCCCATTTACTCAATCTCTATACTTCTATATCTTAGCAATTTACTGTTGCTGATTTTATTTCCCTATTTGTAAGTGGATCCAATCTTGCAGGTAGGTCCATGCTATTTGCTTTCATTGGCTCTTCACACGGGCAGGGTAATGTTCTCCATCAACACTAACAGCCTCCCACCCCCCTCTCTTCCACATTGGAAGGACCCCACCCCCTACTTCCTTCTCCAGCCTCAACAGCTTTTATGCTGAATTTTCACTAATGCAAACTAAGATGAAGGCTTGAGGGATTAAAAAAATTAAATATGTTTCTTCATCCAAGTTTCAAAACTTCTGAAAAGAAAAGGAAGAAAAAGGAAGAACATCATTGTTAAATGTGAACGACATAACAATGGAGGAGAACGGGCTACAGTGCTAATCACTGGGACCGTACATGAAATTCCATCTGTGACAGTGTTACATTTTCCCATCTACTTGAACTCGGGCCTGGCCATGCCCTTTGCTTTGGTTTTCTTGCCCGTTTCACCATTGCATATTCCGGGTGCGATCAACAAATGATGTGTGCATTCCACACGTCTCTGGATTGAGAGTCGTGCCTGAAAGGACACATCCAGATGTGGTATAGATTACGACGACCTGGATTCTGTGCCTGGAGTTGTGATTGGGTGAGATTCTGAAGGTTCCTGGGATGAGCACTGACTCATGGAGGGGACGTGAGTAGTTATAGCCAGAGGGTGAACTGAGGCATTGATGGCATTAATGATGCAAGATCTTGCTGAGTTGTATTGTCAGAACTTTGAGTAAAAGACATTTAGTAGCAGATACAATAGGCCAAATATATGAGATATTTGTGTACTTACCCTGGATTCGGGGATTAATACGTTGTGTCCAGTACCGGAGAGCCCAATGGGTTGCTGAACCAAAGCCTGAACTGCATGGTTTCCAAAAGACAGTGAGTTTGAAATACCACAACTCTCCTGGATCACTGAGGAGGTGGGTAGGGTCTAAAGACTCAGGAAATGGGATGTGGGATCGAGTAAATGTTGTGGGACCAACCCAGCCCCTCAGTAGCCACACTCTCCTTTGTGATGGCTGCCCTTTTGCAGGCAGCAAAAGGTGGGAGAGGCACTGTGGAATTTGGTTCCCTGATTTCAGTGGACACAGAGTAAAAAAAGTCAAGTGCCTCAACTATGTCATCATGCCTTGCAGGGATAGCATAGCTGAGGGCCTTCAG
Source organism: Felis catus (assembly GCF_018350175.1). Classification (NCBI taxonomy): domain Eukaryota; kingdom Metazoa; phylum Chordata; class Mammalia; order Carnivora; family Felidae; genus Felis; species Felis catus. Next base: position 75,381,693 of record NC_058368.1, read on the forward strand.
TGGGGAAAGTAATGGAGACGGAGAGATTAAAAAAAAAAAAAATGTGTTGCAAATCTTAGTGATCACTGGTGGTGTTGAATTGATCCTTGGATGTAGGAATTTACACACGAGCAACTGACTAAGGTAACATTTGCCTATACAAGCAGAAAATTCCCATGCCTTGCTGGGAGAAGCCCAAACGGAGAATCTGCTGCAGGAAGGCATGGCTTCTTACCTAAGTCTTGGAAAAGGTCTGGTTATACACTGGGAGCTCCTGGACCGAAGGGGAGCCTAAGTTCTTTTGAGAAAAAAAAAATAAAATAAAATAAAGTAAATTCCTGCAACAGAGCCGTGCCTGTGTACTCGGAATCTTCCTCTGAGCAAATTTTGAGGATCCTGTGGCCATTTCTGAAGGTGCCAATTGTCTAGTCGGGTAAATCGACCCTCCGGAGATTATCACGTGTTGAATTTGAACTGACATTAATACCTAAAGGCAAAAGCCTTCATCATTGGAGTCAAAGTGGTCACTCTGTGGCTTGTAGAAGGAGTCTTGGCTTGCTTCCATTCTATAGTTATGTGCTTAGTCTCAGTATATGTAAAGGAAATAAATATTTCTAATCACCCAAATGGTTGCTTGGCCGTGGAGTGGGGTTGCAATAATGGCCCCCTAATCCCCCACTAAGATAATAAACCAAAAGCAATGTGGCATTCCTGAGCACTTGCAAAGACTTGCAAGATTGAAGGCCAGGGATTCCCACTGTAGCGCCATTTTACTATCTCCTTTGGCCAATCCAAAAGACATTTCTCTCACCCTGACTTTGGATTTTGGGAAGCCTTAAACAGGTGCTGAGCAATCACAGCTGTTATTTTGATGTTGTATCTTTGCACTGCTTGCTAGAACTCCATATGCATTTCTTGACCTAACAAATCTGTTTGCAGCAGAATTCACACAGAAGCAATTTGCTTCTCTCTTATAGGGTGGCGGTACCTCTTCGGTATTTTATTGTCGTGCTATTTCAGTTCTTTTGTTCGCTCTCATAACGCCAGCTTGAGGAACTGTTTTCATTCTGAACCAAACATTACAACAGTCCACTGATCATGTTATGTTTATTGGAATAGCAGGAAGGAAGGAGCGAGCAACTTAATCCCTTATTTGATCTCAAATGTAACTGAAAGTTATGTTTAACCTTTAACTAGACTGTAACTAGAAGTATTGGTATAAACTCATGAGATTATATCTATATCTATACAATCTATATCATCTATATCTGTAAATCTATATCTATATCTTTAAATCTCTATCTCTATCTCTCTATGTCATCTATATCTATATCTATCTATATTAAATATCCTCTGAATAGGTGTACAATGATCCATTATCAATGAGTACAGTCAGTGCCCAAATCTTCATGTCCTACAACCAATGGCTCTTAAATGCAATCAGAGAGTTGCATGGAGAAAATAATATGGTTCCAGGTCTGAGCTTGCCATTTGCCGTCATGAGTTCCACCGATTTGCCCGTGAAAATGAATAACACTGTCATAGACATTTTTAATATGCAAACTAACGAGTGCATAGTGATACCCACAGATTGTAAACATGTAAGATAAAAAGATAAAAAGAAAGATAACTTTACGGAACATGTCAGGTAATAAGCATAGAAGAAATGATACAATTAGAATATCTCAATTTTACAATGAACTTGCAATGTAAAGTTATTTTAGGCAAGGATCGTCCATTGGGTGATAGGTGGTTGGGGAGTAAGGTTTTCGCGTGGCCTCAAAATACTTGGCCTAAGCATCAATTGCAAAGTGAAATACGTTTTCTATTGCGAATGCCCTTCAGACAACTAATTACATTCAAAATAGGCACATAGTGCCTTCTGATAACATACACAGGCAGATGTCATAATGCCTGTGTCATATTATTGCTAAAAAAAAAAAACCCAAAACCAAAAACAACAGGCACCATAATCTAATCTCGAGGAAACAAAGTTAACACCTGCGTGGAGATTGCAAGTAGGGTTGTTTTGAAAGGAAACTGAAACTGAAATCATGAAAACTTCGCCATCGTGGGGAGAAAGAGAGTTGGAGACTAATGAGATTATGAAAAACTAAAGACAAAAGTCATGCAAAAAGTGTGTTATAATGGATGGAATCCTGAAGAGAAAAACAAACCATCAAAAAGCTCTAACAGACTTTCAGAACAACAAAATGGGGATTATTCAGCCTGAATTAGATTACGTTACTGAATTGGTGTTGATTTTCTTAAACACGATAATGACATTGTACTTATAAAAACAATGTTTTATGTTTCGGATGTCCATGGAGAAATGTTAATGATGTATTATATCTGCATCCTACTTTTAAATGTCTCATAAGGAAAAAAAAAATTAACAATAGTTTCAACTCACTTCATCCCGTCCCGTAGGCATTGTATCATCTCACATCATCACAAGAAGGGTGGATAGAGCACAATAAGCTATTTTGAGAGAGAAAGACACATAATTTTTATTACAGTAAATTGTTATAATTGTTCTATTTTATTATTGTTGTTGGCAGTCTGACTGAGTCCAGCTTGTAAATTAACTATCCTGGGTATGTATATATAGGAAAACACACAGAATTTTAGCATTTGGGGCTGTCTGCGTTTTCAGACATCCAGTGGGGGTCTTGGAATGTATCTCTGGTGGGTAAGGGTGGGGAGCCCACTGTACTGTGATGTTAAGAATTCAGTTATTTCACGATGTAGGAGTACAGTATGTAAAAGGCAATAGAATGTTCTAAACATATGTTACCATTTACTCCGCTGTGAATTTCCAAAATAAAATATTTTTCATATTTTAAAATTTGAACTGGGCTTCAAAAATGTTTTGTCTCATTTAACTAATTCTACTGCTATTCTTCATTAACATAGCACATCAACTTATATTGGTCTTTGTATTATAGTGGCCCTGCGTTTTAAGTTAAAATAATCTGGCCCCTGTAAGTTACTTGTAACTAAAATTCACTGTCTGGATGAAAATATAAATTTTGGAATATTGACTTCTTGACAATAAGTTGAATTTATAATTAGACAACATTTAATTAAGGAAGCATATAAGCTTAGAGACATAACAGAATCAATGAGTTGATTTAACACAGTAATCTAGCTAAATTATTAGTATGTCAAAATAATGTATTAACTCTAAATGATATAGTAGCCAATGAATCATACTGAAATGATAGTAGTAAAATATGCTTTAGCTTCTTAGAGGTTGAATATATTACTGTAAAGATAATATTTTATGTGATTTTGCTAAGAATGTGAATATTGATTGGCTCTTTATACATTGATGAAGGGAATTTAAAACATAGGTTTATTATTATTCAGTTGAAAAATGCATATTTTTCTCTATTCAGAGTGTTTCCTTTTTTGATCCATTTTCATTTCCCTTATAAATTAATGGCTGTCCACTGGATAATCAGATGCCTTCAGCAGCAACAATCGTTTCCTTTCATGTTTCCAGCAGATGCAAAGATGTTAATTTCTTCTAAGAACAACTAAGTTGAATTCCACTGTGTCCCTAATGTAGTTATGTAATCACCCAATGGATTTACTTGCAAGTAGAGAAATACTGCTTGCTTAAACTTAAACCATTAAACATTTATTAGTGTAATTTTTATTAAGATTTCTCATTTTTCTTCCAAGGAATTCATCTTTAAATGCTCTCTTCCTCTGAAAGAATTACCTATAATGCTATTTCAAGCTATGAAATCTTGGAGTGTTTTAGATATGCAATACACTAGGTTTTTGCAAGTGTCTTCAAAGTTATAATGAATCATATCATAGAGCCTCATATCCTAGTTCCTTCTGTAGAGCCCCCACTTCCTCCAAAAGTCTATAATCTGTGGAGATTATAATAAGGATGAAGTCAATTACCAACATCTTATCAATACAGTGAAATAATCATGTCCATATAGTCGAAGTATTGGTCATTTCAATTGAAATGGTTGATCCTGATCACTGACAGAGCAAAATATACTATCTGATCTAGGATCAATCCTTACAACCGAAAACTCAAACCATATATGTTACCCAAGCACCACTAAATTGTTCTTTTATTGAAGGTACAGACTTAATCATGGTGAAATGGTGACACTTCAAGTGAATGTTATACACCAAGAACTCTAAGAATCCTAGCAAATATTAGGGGGCTTAATCAAAGCAACCAAAATAAACTCAAACATGTGCCAAGAACAGAAACATCAGTATTAAGCCCGATTACATTGATTTTTTGATCAAACTTTTCAGAAAAGAGCATTATGAGGAGATAAATGAAGCAAGGAGAGCCATGTCTGGAAAAACATTAAAGAGGGATGATTTAAGAGTTTTAATTTTTTCCCCATGAGCTACACGTTACATTCAAAGTTGTAATCTGAAATACCTGTTGCCTTGACTTTCTTACCGTTTTGATTTTTCTTTCTGGTTAAAACCACGTACCACCATTCAGCTTTGGATCCTTGTGTGCACTGTCTTTTTCTGTTTCCAAAATGTTGTTTTGGTGGAAGTCAGCCCGATTTCACAGATTTTCGCATGCTGACCACAATGCAGATGGGTCTAGGCAATTTCGGTTTTTTCTCAAATACTTTCACTTACTCTGCAAACATTTGGAAAATGAAAATTGGAGTTTTTACTGAAGTGTGACACAGTTTTAGTTTTGCTGAATGTGATAATTAAATACCAATTGCCTGAGTATAATATAAGTAAACTATTTTACTGAGTCTATACAATAACATGTATACTAATTATGCACTAATAAATATGTGTGCATGAACAAAACTCCACAATGAAGAAACTAACCCACCTTACAGGGTTGATATGAAAATGTAACGTACAAACGGGGAGCATTTTGAAATTGCAAAGCGGTCATTTTAGCTTTTACCAATATGAATTGTAATTAATATTCAGAATCATGATATATATACTTATTCACTATCTTTGAAATATTAAAAAATCTTTCTTTTTTAATCCATAAGCGAAACTCTATTATATACAAAATTATGATTTTAGTCAAAAGTTAATTTTACCCACTATCTTTTTTTAAATAATATCTAGATGTAACAGATAAGATGAGGTTTCTGCCCATCGTGGCCTAAAGAGGAATAATGGATGTTTTGTTTTGCAGTTAAATCTGTCTTTATTTTCAAATGCTCACGATACTTGCTTTTACCACTCAGTTGGAATAATGGAGCTCTACACTTTTTGCAACTCTACTATATAACATGTGTTTTAAGTATGGCAGATGATACATGTCAGTTTCTTAAATTCACTTTACCTACTACCTCGTTAGTAGTATGTTTGAAGATAATTATGGCAAGTCATTGGAAAAATTGAAATGTTAAACTCTATCATATTTAAGTTGCAATGTGTTGTGGAGTTACTTATAACTCAAAGAAAATAATTTTGAGTGATATAATTAACAAATGATTGTGGTACCCTGAATAATAATCCTTCTTGAAACATTTCCTTAATGGGTATTTATTTCCTATCTTTTTGAAAGTAATTTATTTTTTCTAATGTAAAATTCAGAAATAAGGTGATAGGTAAGAAAATAAATATCACTGTTAGCCAATGTTAATATGTTCAGTCCTGTAATTCAATCCTGTAATTTTCAATCCTATAATTTTAGTTATTTTCTATCCTGTAATTTTAGCTATTTTTCTAGATGGAAGTCATATATAATCCCCAAATTGGTATTTCCTTATATATCTCCATTTTCTATCTCTCTGTCTACATATCTATTTATAGTTTTGTATTTTTTTTGGTTAAACAATTTATGTAATATTAAAAAATATTAAACAATTTATGTAATATAAATTAAAAATATTTAAAATAAAATATTAAAATATAAAAATATTAAAATATATATTAAATATTAAAATATATTAAAATATAAAATATAATTTAAAAATATTAAAATATAATAAAATAAAATAAAAATATATTAAAATATTAAAATAATTAAAATGTGTAATATTAAAATATATGTAATATTAAAATATGAAAAATTAAAATGTTAAAATATATTAATATATTAAAATATATTAAAATATATCATAGAATGTATATAACAAATTTAAAGGAAATGTATTAATATTGAAAATTACTTCAATTTTTTCACAAAAATATATAAAACCACTATGTCAAATTTGTCTTTAAATGTTTGTTTCTGTGTTTAATTATTTTATGATAATACATGTCTAGGATCAAGGTTACCAATTCAAATTTGACATAATGTGTTGAAAATTTTTCAAGAAATATCAGGTATCTTCCTAGAAAACTCACATTACTTATGCAAACAACATCAGAGCATGAATGGACCTACATAACTGTAACTTTAACACATTTGACAACAATATCTATGTTTTAAGTTTGTAAGCCAGGATTACTCTACAAACTTGTTTTTTGTTTGGTTTGGTTTGGTTTGGTTTGGGTGTTTTCTTTCTTTTTTTTTTTTTTTTTTTGAAGAGTTTGAGGTTGCCTAGGATATTTCAAAATGGCTGAATGTTTCATCAATAGTTGTGAGGAAGCAGTGTTCGCTGTTCTTAGAATATATAGCTTCTACACAAGTTATTTCAATATCATCAGTTATGTTCCTCAAACGCTGTTCTCTTTTGTTTGTTTCTTGATTTATAAAAGACAGAGTAGCATGCAAAAGACACCAAGGTAAATCTTTTTTCAATTTCTTCTTATATAAATTGTATTCATATATATTTAATGCACCATACGTTTTGTGTTCAGTATTTATTCTTTGCCCATTGTATATTTTATGACATTTTCCTCTATATTTCACTTAATGCTTTTTCTGTTGAATTCTTATTTTCTAACATTAATACAAGCAAACTTATTTCCCTTTTTTCTCTTCTTCTTCTTTTTTTCTCTTTTTGGCTTGGCATATCCCAACCCTTTATTAAAAAAATAATAAATATTAAAAAATGCCTTTTCAAGGCACCCGGATGGCTCAGTCAGTTAAGCGTCATGATCTCAGGGTTGGTAAGTTCCAGCCCCGCATCCAGCTTGGTGCACAGAGCCTGCTTCAGATTTTCTTTTCCCCTTTCTCTCTGCCCCTTCTCCACTCTCTCTCTCAAAAATAAATAAAACATTTAAAAAAAATTTTAAAAAGTAATAAATACGAAAATTTTAAAAATGTCTTTTGTATTCAGTGTGTCTGCTGTATGTTGCATTCACTTATTTTAAAAACAAAAGTTTTGGGGCGCCTGGGTGGCGCAGTCGGTTAAGCGGCCGACTTCAGCCAGGTCACGATCTCGCGGTCCGGGAGTTCGAGCCCCGCGTCGGGCTCTGGGCTGATGGCTCGGAGCCTGGAGCCTGTTTCCGATTCTGTGTCTCCCTCTCTCTCTGCCCCTCCCCTGTTCATGCTCTGTCTTCTCTCTGTCCCAAAAAAAAATAAATAAATGTTGAAAAAAAAAATTTTTAAAAAAAAAAACAAAAAACAAAAGTTTTATTAAAGTAGCTACAGGTAATAATAGATAAAAAAAAAAAAAAAGCCAAATCATAAGCATGCAGGTTCAGTAAATTTTTCTATGCAGCTATCAGTCAAAACAATAGAAAATTTCTAACATACATACAAGAAGCACAGCCCCCTTATGAAATCCCTTGCTTCTCAAGAACTTAACCCTTTTGTCATCATTGGTATAAAAGTTTTATCTCAGTCACCATATTTTTAAATGTTGTCGCCTTTATCCATTTTTTCTAGTTTTTCACTGACACGTGTATTACGTTGACTTGTCTTAAGTGAAAGAAATCCGTCCTATTTTATTAGAATTTAAAAAATTGTTTAGATTTCTTAAAATGTTACCTTAAGGACATTTCCAAACAGAATAAAATTTAAGTTATTTATAATAGCTTTTGACTGTTTCCTCAAATAAGGTAAGGAATTTACCATGAATTCACATTCCTCATTCTCCCACTTCCTGACATTAAGAATATAAAGATTTTTCCCCTAGGAGTCCTAAGGATGAGGACACTATGATATGATGTACAATATCCTCAAGGAAACACCGTTATAGTGGAGACAGATATGAGCATAAGGTTGCTGTTTTTTCTATTATCCTTAAAAATAAGTCAAGCCAAAGGAAAATTCATAACAACACCAAGGCTCCAGATAGCTGTTATAATTGATCCACAGCCAGCAGTGGTTGGGTATCGAGTAGCTGGATTTCATCTTAGTGATCTATTTGGGAAAAAAAAAAATTGTGTTTGATCCAGAAAGTGAATAAAAAATCAATAAGTGCAATGTTTGCAAGAAAGAAGTATACAATATTTTAGGTAACCACTCTCCAGAAACTAAGCAAGAGATCATAATTTTAAAACAGCATATTAAAGTCAACATTCCAGAATATTTACTAGAATAGATGGATTTCATTTCATTGGGGTAATTTATGAAATACATTTTCACTTGGCTAAGTTTCTGATAGTTATTGAGTAGTAGTGAAATTTTAGTCACTTAGAAGTTCTCAAGCCATCATTTTTACTGAGTTATCATGTTAGTGCAGGAAATAATTCTTCAGTTCAGAGTTGAGTATGAGAAAGAAATGGAATTATATCTGGAAAATTGAAAACTCCATGGAATCATCTGCTGCGAAAGAAAAGTTACTTCTCCTGTAGTTGATTATGAACTAAGGAACTAAATCTATTTTGATGAATATCTACATGCTAATAAGTATTAACATTTATTATAGACATATTTATGCCTGCCTTCCTATAATATATATATATATATATATATATAGATTAGAAAAAAATACAGTCATAAAAAATTAAAAATAACATTTCAGAAAAAAGTTAGATTCCAAAAACTGGGAAGATAGTACAATTTCCATATACTCCACAGTCTGATTCTTCTATTAACATAAAATATTAATGTATATTATTTGTTGCAATTAAATCAAAAATGATACGCTATTAAGTAAAGATTATTCTTTATTCAGATTTGATTAGTTTTTACCTGATGTCCTTTTTTTTTATGTTCCAGGAGCTTATACAGGATACCATAGTACATTTAATTGTAGTGTTTTCTTCGTTAGTATAGTTTCTTAGCCTTTTTTCCTTTTTTTTTTTTTCTTTTGCTATGAAAGTTTTAAGGACTACTGAACTGGTATTTTTCAGAATGCCCGTCAATTGAGATGTGTCTGATGATGTTTATTTAATGGTTAGATTGAGATTATGTGGTCTTGGTAGCCCAAAGGGTAAAGTCACATTCTCTACACAACCTATCGATTATTTTTACTATCAAATGACTTGACACTCTAGTTGTTAAAATCAACTATTTGGCTGAAGTAGTGTTGGTTAGGGCTTGACCCTGTAAAGTTACTCCCTTCCTCCTTTTCCATACTGTACTCTTTGAAAAGAAGTCACTATGCATAGTCCACATTTAAACATCAAGGAATGAGGTGTGCAACCCTTGATCTTGGGGTCATTGAGTTCAGGCCCCAAAATGGGTGTAGAGATTGATTAAAAAAATAAAATAAAACTTAAACAATGTGGAGTCACGTGCACTTCTTTGAGGATGGACCGTCTACATAAAATCTGTGGAGACCTTCTACACAGATTTGTTTCTTCTCCTTCATTGATTCATCTATCTAATCATTCATTCATTGGAGGTGGTACTTATGGATGTTTGTTTATACTTTGGGTTTTAATCCAGTGTTACTTTATTTTGTTGCTCAGATCATTACAACGTTGGCCTCAGGGTGTACTTTGATGAGGCTCCTGTGTCCTGTTGATATACCTCATCAATATGTGTGGCCTTTGGCTTATTTGTTGTGCTTCTCTACTTTCTGGTACTTTCTGGTACTACACGATGCTCCAGGCTCCTCTTACATATTTGCCGTCCCTGTCTTAGAATCAGCTGTTTCTCTAAGGATCCTGGGTCCTGTTATTGGAGAATGATATTAGAATCCAAAAACTTTGGAGCTGGGTGGGCTCGTTGCTATGGTGGTATAATTGTTTCTAGAGCTCCCGACTTACAGAACAAGGGAAAATCTGTATATATATTAACTGCATGTTATGTAATATCTACATGTAATCACCTGTCACTATATTAAACTAAACTGTTCATGCTGATGCGTCCAATTCTAATCTGTTACCACATGGAATCTTGTAGCCTCCTCTGCTTGCCTATCTGTAAATACCTGCTTCAACAGTGAGAAACCTGGTTCTGGCCATCTGTCATTCATTTATTTAATTGTTCAACTCTACATGTAGAGTTTAGATTTTTGATTAATCCAAAAATATACTGAAAACAAGTCTTGGTAAATTCTGTCCAAGAATATTCATGAGGCAGCCAGGTTCAATGCTGAGATGCAAAGAATTTAGAAGTCATCCCTTTGTTTTTGCATAACAAAAGCTGGAAGATGTGAAAATCAATGACTTCTGGGACTCATGGAAGAACTGAAGTCACAAGGCAAACGGTCACTTGAAATGTTGTGACAGGAGAGACACGGATATGCTCACCTGAAGCAAAAGCTGCCGAAGTCTTAAACCAGAATATTAAATGGTAATTTCGAAGAATTACCAGAGGTCAAATGTGGACTGACATGAGAATGAGAACTTCCTGGGGGCTGAAGTGATGGCAGGAGCACATTTTCTTCATCCCTACCTTCCAGAACGTTCTCTTGGTGAGGATATAAAAAAGATCTCAGCTCTGGGAAGGAGAGAGGAAGATGAATCCTGATGAAATACACTGAAGGCCTTTTCCATAATACAGATCTTCTCTCCAGAGGAAAGGTCCTTACAGAGCCTTAGCCCAACTGTGGGAAGGAAATCCATCCAGAGAAAGGATAAGAAAAAAATGGTATGAAGAATAGTTACAGGAACCAGGATTAGAAATTGTATATGTTCTGTAGAGCTATTAGAAATCAAATCTGGGTCAGTGGAATCAAATAGAAAACACAGAAAGTGGACCCCAGCCTATATAAGAATTTAACATATGATGAAGTCGATGTTTCAGTTTAGTAAGGAAACAGACAAAAGGTTTAATGCACAGAAGTAGCATCACTTACTACTTGCTGTTGTTTAGGAAAAATAAAATAAAATTGGAAGCATATCTTACCAAAAAGGGAGAGGGATTCAAAGAAACTAAATAAAGACTAGCAAAATAAAACCATAGTTCTCACGTAAGGAAATCATGCAGAAACTAATTAGACAAGGGGAAATTTTCTTAACCAAGGCTTATATCAAGATGCTGTAAAAAGAATGGCATGGTAGCCCATAAAAAATAAAGCTTTGCATAAGAAAACACCCTACAAACAAAATCAACAGACAGCCAATAGACTGGGAGAAATAAATTTAGTGTAGAATTCAGCCAGAGGTAAAATTTCATGAGGAACAAAGGTTTTAAAAGGAGAAAGTAACCCACCTGATAAGAAAATTGAAAGAGATTATGAAAAGTAACTCACAGAACAGAAAATCAAAATGTTTCACCAACCACATAAAAAGATGCTTTAACTCAGTTGGTCTCATATAAATGAGTAATAGACTGACAATGTGATACCGTTATACCCATAACATGTTTGTAGTGAACTTGAAGAAAATAAAGTCGATAAATACAGGAGTACACTTGTGAAAGACTTTGTATGCTATGTTAACTGGCTTTCACTGAATTCTACAGTCATTATGGAAATAGTGAAGTATTTCAAATATGAGTTAAAGATGGAAAAACTACAGTTTTTAAAGCAGTTAGAAAATTGGTGTTGAAAATCTTAAAGATCATTTGAGAGTTACTCTTCGGGCACCTGGGTGGCTCATTCAGTTGAGCACCAGACTCTTGACCTAGGCTCAGGGCCCTTGGGATTGGGCCCCGAGTCAAGGTCTGGGCTGAAGGACTGACAGGGAGGAGCCTGCTTGGGATTTTCTCTCTGTCCCTCCCCTGCTCATGCACACGATGCTCTCTCTTTCTCTCTCTCTCTAAATAAACTTTTAAAAAAAGTTAATTTTGATGGCCTTCACCAAAATAAGGAAGAGAGGAGAGGAAACAGATTTGGATGCCTGAGGATAATTATTAATTCCTGTTTAATAGCGAGGTTATGATGGTCACTAAGAAAATGATATATTTCTAAGAGATGCATGGGTTGAAGATCCGTATACGTAAATGCTAGTTAAGAATGGAAGTGAGTAACTACTCAAGGACTGAGGAACAAGAGGATGAAAGGGGCTTTTTAGGCAACTTTGCATCACATCCAGAATGAAGTGTTGAGCACTGAAGAGCGAACCAATGTACCAAGCTCCGTATATTGGGTATCGTATTCTGTAGTTATGGTTTGGAATTCTTGGAAAGTAAAACAGCAGTAATGCTGTTCTTTCTGTTCCAAACGCATTATGCCAGAGTCTGGTGAGCGAAAAGGCTGAAAAAAAAAATCATGCTATAGATTAGAATATAATTCACCATGCATGAGTGCCCATTCAAATTAGCATCTTTAATTGGTTCCACAAGTTGGATGTGCATATAGCCTCATTTTTTTGTTGGTTGATTTGTTTATATCCAATTTGTGGTGTTGAGGTGAAACTTGTTGACTATTCAGAGGAACAAAGCACTGTTTTAGGTGGAACAGATCTGAATGGAGTTTTCTCTATAAGGGAGGGAGCAGAGTGAAATAAGATTATTAAACTGCTTGGCTGCATAACTTTCCCTAAAGCTGTGCTTCCAGGCATTTTTCCATTGCCCACCGGTGTGCTTCTAGTACCCCACATATAGGATAGTTATGTGGAGAGTCGCTCTATCTGCCTGTATGCCAGTATAAATACCTAGGACTCTTTTTCACTTTTAAAATCCTCCTGAGTTAGGAAACAAATTATATGGCCACCGTACTCGAATAATACAGTTTGATTGCAGTTTACTTTACGTTGTGACTTCATACCTCCTATATATCTCATTTCAGGCAATTATCATTTTTTGTCCACATTTTTTAGCCAAATATTTTATATTAGTATGCAGATATTATTCATGTAGATAATATCCTATACGAACTACACTTTTCCCTCACTCATTGGTATATTTGTACAAGTAATCAGAAATAGAACCTCTTGGTATTGTGTTGGGAGAAATCATTAACCGTGGATGTCTAGAGAGTCAGAAAAGGATTTATAGAGAAAGTGAGGTTTGAGCTGGGTGTTGAGTAATGGTAGCTCACAGACGACGTTTCTGTTGACCTTTTAATCTTAGAGAACTGACAAAATCAGAAAAGTCTTAGCTAGACTCTGAGCACGGAGATGTGAGTAAAGCTTTACCTTCTTTATTTTTGTATTCCCAGGGCCAACGCACTTCCTAGCATACAGTTAGTTTACAGTAAACACTGGTAGCTTGAATAAATCGATAAATAAATGGGTCGGGAAAGGCCATAGAAATGATGCTAGGCCTCCTTTAGGTCTCCAAATTCTACCTTCCTTTTTTAAAATTGCACCTATTAATCAGTACATACTGGGATCTGGGATTAGGTAATCATTTCAAATGGATCCTGGAACCCTTTTACAATATCAAGTCTGATCCGTGTTTGTGTTTGCCGTATATATATTCAGGGAAATATTTTTGATCACCCTAGCATTTTCATGTATAATGCCGAATCCCCTGGAGTATTCAGAGAAACAACAAAGTACTAGGAATTTATAATCTAATGCAAGAGATAAGACACTCCATTTAGAGGCAGACAGACTCTTGAGAAGCAAGAAACATTTCTGTGTTGCATGAGTGGTGCAGTGAATATAATACTACATATTTTTTCGGAAAAGAAAGATCACTGAGCAGGGACTCTAAGAAGGAAAAAAAAAATAGAGTCATCCCGAAAAGGATAGACTTGAAGGAAACAAAGAGGCGGAATATTATTTTGTTACTTTAAGCAAAAGGAAAGGGCATTGTTCATAAGTGACAGAGATGATCTGAAGATCAGATTAATCCTTTTGGATAACAGCTTCCTTTAGGATATTCAGGGTGCCTTCCATAGTCCAATGCTGAATATTAAAGAGAAGTAATAAACGAATGAGCATATAGTCTTCCGAGGTGATTGGTTTAAAGAACAAAATATATTCTCTGTTAGACGTTCCAACGTTGTTATTTATTTATTATTTATTTTTTTAACGTTCATTTATTATAGAGAGAGAGACACACAGAGCATGAGCAGGGGAGGAGTAGAGAGAGGGGGAGACACAGAATCTGAAGCAGGCTCCAGGTTCCAAGCCTTCAGCACAGAGTCCTATGCGGGGGCTTGGACTCACAAACCACAAGATCACGACCTGAGCCGAAGTGGGTGGCCCAACCAACGGAGCCACTCAGGCGCCCCCCAACGTTATTATGTAATAAATTATCATTGCTATTATAAGTGATCACGTTAGTTATTAAAAAAGAATGAGTAAACATGGTTCTTTATCATGGATTCAGAAGCAGATAGGAAAGTAAAGACTATATGCACAGGAGGTATTAATTTTAACGTCTCTCTATAATAAGCTTTACTAAAATTATAACCCTCTTTATACTCTACCTCTCATGGCCTCATGTAAGCCTACAATAAATGCTTATTCGGCGAATCAATGAATGAATTTTTGAAATAGAGTAATTCAGGCTTTCTAGCTCATTTTATGAACTAGCACACCAGAGGGCTCTCCAGACATGTTTTAATCAGCAGGGTTCTTTGATGTAATTTAGTTCTATTATAATTAGAGACATCATGTAAAAATATAAACTAAGAAAAAGGTAATCCTTACAACAAAAATAATTATCTCAGAAACAATTCATAGTAGTTCTTCTATTTCATTTCATACTTCAAATTTCACCTGAGTAAGTATATCTATATATTTAGAATGTGCAGAGTTATTATCTGCTTAATGTAAACTTATCTACCACTTAAAAACACCCCAGTCTCTCCCAAATCCACTTTGGTACCTATATTTTGAAGTCACAACTTTATAGAAATCTTGTTTTTCTGGGGGTGATTCTTTGAAATTACAAGAAAAATTATTTTTTTTGGTCAAAGATTGCAACTGAATACCCAGGTATGTTTTCATAAACCTTCATTGTTAACATTTTTTTTATTTTTGGAGGGGGGAGTCACATTCAGAAAAAAAGTGAACAGCCTTTTGTTCTCTTAGGCTATGCATTTAAATTCCTTTTAAAATGAAAGTTTAGATTTGCATTTGAATAAAATTGTGATCCTTCCTGTTTTGTGTAATTCTATATATAGGCATCATAAGGCAGATGTAAGAAGTGCTTTTTCCTTTTCAATAAAAAAAAAGCTTGTTTGAAGAAATGTCTTGTCCAGGACCCCCCTGGCAGTTACTTGACCTTACCCTGATTCCATCACTCTATCTATTTAAGTAGGGGTGCTGAGTCTCAAAGAAGCGTTTCAGTGTTTTCATTCATGTAAGTGTTGACACTTGTATTCAGATTTCTATTTTTAACTTTGTAAGCCATTTTGTAGTTCAGAGATAACATAGCTCTGAGCCCTGTTTTGCTTGTTTGCATTCAATGTTTCTCATACCGAAGGTCAGGAACTCTAGCCATGGGGTCATTGAGGATCTCCGAAGGGGTTCAAAGAAACTGTTGATAAAGAATGAGGCATAGGTAATTAGTACTGCCATTTCCTTGCAAAGAGCCATATGTCAAAATTACCCATACTTACCAGTTAGCCCCCATCTATGGATGTCACCATTTCTTGTAAGCTTTTCTCACCCACAAATGACTCATTCTTTCATTTTTCCCCAACTCTTCTAACAAGGATCATGAATCTGAGATAGATAGATAGATAGATAGATGGCATCTTCCACTGAAACTCACGTCTGGTATTGAAAAGCAAAACGTTCACTGTTATGAAAGAGTGAAACATGAAACAAGTTTACTAACAACTATTTACCCAACATATAGGTGTATATATATACCTATTTGTTCTGTATTTGGGGAGTATTGGAATTAGATCACATGAAGAAGCATTTAAAACAAACAATCTCATGAAATACAACTTTTGGAGTCCCTCAACTTTACATAGATTGCATTACTTAGGTTTTAAAAGTGACAGAGGTCTTACTTACCAATTATGGTCCAATTACATTTTATTTATCTTAATACACTATAATTCTTAAGATGAACTGTATAAATTTGATACAGAATTGTTTCTGATAATCATTTTTCTAACACTTCTATTTCTTCATAAAATGACAATAAATCTTTAAACAAATTATCATTTTCATTACTTAGAAAAAATCCACTTTCACTTAAAAGAACGTGAATTAAGACAATAGGCAAGAATGGTTTAAAATTTAAATCAAATTAAATTAACATCAAGGAAAACCTGAGGACTAAGAGACTCAATACAGACATGGAAGGCAGTTTTGTCTTTTTTTTAACAGTCATGGAACAGAAAGAATAAAAATCATGTTTCCAAAATTTAACTAGTAAAGGAAGCTGAATAATCTCCAAATATGGCCAATGTAGCCCAAATTCAAGATCATAAAATCAAGGTGAGATAAATATGGCAGAAATTTATAGCAATATAATTTCACTGACATGCCAAATAGACATTTGAACAACAGCCTTGAACCATTTAACAATGTGACAATAAAGTGTATTTGCAGTTTATATTCAGATCAAGGGAAATATATTAAACCCTTAGAATTATAAGAAAAGGAATAACACTGGTAATTAGATCCACGCTGGCCAGTACAGGATCACGAGAAATTGTTAACACTTCCCTTTCAATATAATGGTGCATTTTAATACCTAATTACCTCTATTTGGCTATGCTAACATACAGTGTATAATAATGTGTAAGTTATTGTCCATGAAAAAACAATCAGCTTTCAGTTAACTCTCCAAATCAACCTACGTTTTATAGACGTTCGGTAATGGATTGACTCTCTAGATGAAATATTTAACAAACTCTATATCCATTAGATTAAAACCTTTTTTAAAGCATGTGTCTCAAGCTTATAACCGTTGATATTTTCTTGGTCGATGATATTGGCAAATCACAGTGAAATTTAAATCTTACGGAAAAAAGAAGAAAAATGCTGAAATAAGTTTTATGATGAAAATAGTTGGCTATATAGCTGGAGTAAAAGGAAACATAAATAATGGGAGATCTTTGGAAACCGCAGATGAATGCCATCAAAATGAATACCACAAAAGTAGATAATATTATGCGGAACAAGAAAGCTCAAGGGTGAAAAGACAATTGGTCTTTATATTTGGAAAGGACAATCTTGCCTCTTTCAAGAGATTGTGTAAAGGAGTTTCACTTGAAAATTAGCTTTTAAAATACTTAGAGTGTTTGTGTCAGATTTCTATTGCTTTGATGAGAACATGTGAAATATCTCTAGAGAACTACAGGGAACCAGGGTTTTGAGAAGTCAATGACCAATTCTCTCACTGGCTGATAATAAAACAATCCTAGACAGATTCATCAGGTTATGACCTGGAGTTAATTATCCGTTTTCACATACTATAAAGATGCCTTCTGCGCTTGGCTTTCCTACGTCCCACACACGCCACAGTTCAGATCAGATAAATCCATGGGTTCTCTCTATGCAAATAGGCATCTCCTCCCAAAGATACACACACACACACACACACACACACACACACACATATATATATATTTTTTTTAATTTTGGTTTTAATGGCAGTTTTTCTCCTTGATGATACCTCATGATACCTGGAAATCAAGTTTCTGAAATGGTTTTCAAAATTCTGTCAGAACGCACTAAAGCACAATTACTTGCAATCCCCTAGAAATTTACATTGTTACGCTCAAGATGAATGCCAGGCCAGCATTGTGGATACGTGGATATCTAAGCTGTAGTCATATATGTAAACAATAACATATTTAGTGATTTAAGCTTTATACCCTCTCTCCTCTGTATTTGTCTAAGACAGCATATCTTGTTAGCTGGTAATTTTATAGAAATCACTACTCTATACTAAATTCATATCCATAAATAGTGGAGTACCTCATTTGTTCAGGTACTCAGTAATAATGTTAAGCTTTGTATTATTATTTTGTCATATTTTTAGCCATGAGCGTAAGAAATTGATATTCTCAATTTATGACCTGCCATCATCAGTTCTAGGGCCTTTTTTTTAATTTTGCTAAATATTTTTCATCTGTCATTCTCAGTCATATTCTTGACCTCTCTGTGGCATACATTTTAGTGTATTTAATAAATTTCATTCCAACACAACACGTATATTTTCCTGTAGTTCTATGATTTATTTGTTAATAAATTTATATTCTGTGTATTTGTGTTTGAAATGTATTTAAAATATTTTGCTGTGTGTCTCATTACACTTCTTTCTGTTATGTCATTTTTATGCGTTGGAGAGGTACTTGGGTTTACATAATTTGTTTCTTTCTTGCTGTTAGAAATCATATCTTACAGTCTTTTTATGTTTTTACTTTTATCAAAATTATGTAATTCTAAGAGCTTAAAATTTGAACTTGTTTACAAGATCTCTTAACAGACAACCAACGGCCTCCCTTTTCAGGACACTTACGATGACTTTGGTCAAGTCCTTGGTCTTAACCTCCAAATTTCTGCATTGCACACTTCACATTCCTCTTTATCATTCCTCAAGTTCAGGTTCAATTACTTGCTAAACTGATGACTTAGCTTCCTTTCTTTCAGCCCCATAGCACCCTTACATGTGAAAAATACATCTTACTCGATCATTATTCATACTCTTATGTCTGCTCTTCAGAGTTAATCTGCAGATTGGATCAGGAGTGCTTATCCCTTCTGCGATTTTTTTGTTTTCAATGCAAATCTTTTTTTTTTTCCCTTTCTTATAGATCTCTTCGTGTTTATCAGTCCTTCAGCCCAATTCTCCTCGCAAGATCATCCTTTGCATTAAATAGGAGAGCTCTTAACCTACTAGAAAAAATATCTCCACTGGCGGTGTGACATGCTCTGATCTGAAGGGACTGTCCTTACCTGACACATAAGTCCCATCCTGACAGCCCATCTCCTCCCACTCTTGGGATTGTGCCACCTGTCCCCGACTTTGCTGTCTTCTTTGAAATGCTTCATCACTAGAATGAAGGACATCATACAGTAGATTTATGAAAAGGTGAGATTATGAGGTAAATATTTTCAATTTTTGGAGGTCTGGACATATCTTTATTCTGCCAACATACTTGACTGATTGCTCGGCTGGATATATAATTTGGGGGCTGGAAATTCTTTTCCTTCAGGACGTTTATACATGGCTTCCTTATCTTCTAGCTTTCAGAGGTGCTGTTGAAAATCCAAACGCATCTTGATTCCTGAGACTTTTATGTAAATTGTCTTTTTTTTTTCCCTGTGGAAATACTCTCTGTGGACATGCCATTTGAGCAACAGCCTGGATAATAAGAAGGGATGAGCTAGTTCTCAAGAGGATGTGAGAGGTGGCTGCATTGGTTTCCTAGGGCCACCGTAACTCATCAACTCAAACTTCGTAACCCAAAACAACCAACTTTATTGTCTTACATATCAGGAAAAGACAAGTCTGAAATGAATCTTACAGGGGTGAAATCAAGGCGTTAACAGGGCTGGTGCCACCTGGAGGCTCCAGGTGAGAATCCATTCCTGGTCTCTTGAAGTTTCTGGTGGTTTCCAGCATCCTCTAATTTGTAGCCATGTCGTTCTAATGCTGCTTTCATTGGCCCATGGCCGTTTCCTCTTCTATGTCAGTCTTTCTCAACCACTTGCTGAAAGGGACCTTGTGATTGCCTTCGATTACACTGGAACCACATGATTGAGCCAGGGTGGTTTTGCTATTTTATTTTATTTTATTTTATTTTATTTTATTATTTTATTTTATTTTAGAGAGCATGAGACAGGGAGAGGGGTAGAGGGAGAGAGAAAGAGAATCTTAAGCAGGCTCCACACTCAGTGTGGAGCCCAATGTGGGTCTTGATTTCATAACTGTGAGATCATGACCTGAGCTGAAATCAAGAGTCAGACACTTAACTGACTGAGCCACCCAGATGCTCCTGATCCTGCTACTTTAAAACCATTAATCAGATCTTCAAGGTCCTGTTTACCATGTAAACTATCAAATTCATAGTTTCTGGGGAAACAGATGGCGACCTATTTGGGGGACAGCCATTTAGCTGACTGCGGTGGCCAACCAGAAAACAGAGGTAAGTAAAGCAAAGACCTTTTCTGAAGCACTGAATTCAGCTAGAATTTAATGTACCCCAGAAGGATAGAACAAGAGACTGGAGCAACAGGTTGGGGTTGAAATTCATTTAGGGATTCATGACGAGTGAATGGATGCTTTCTTGAAAGTTAACAATGAAAAAATTATCGTTTTGGAAAACGCAGGAGATGGCTAGTTTATATCCCAAGCATTGCCCTTAACATTTAATAGTATTAGAAAGGAAGGATTCAAGGTTTTTAGGGAACTGACAATACTCATGATTATAATAACAATGCAAGCTCCCAATTTCTTATTCCTTTCTCTGTGAGGAGCTCTGTGGGAAGCATTTTTCATGATTCCTTCATTCAGTTTTGGCAATGTATCATTATTCTCTTCTCCACCTGCCAAGTGATATGTTACACAACTGGCCCAAGCTTATGCTTAGGTCCCAAGTCAGGGTTGGGATTCAGACTCCATTTCTCCTGAACCGGGTTCTTTTTCTTGCGGCTCCTTCCATGTCTCAGAACTAAGATGTGGATGAAAGTGTTGGTTCCACCGGATTTGATTCAAGAGTACAACGCGATTAATACAGAATAACCGGCTTTTTGAAGAAGAGTAAAATATAATTAGAATATACTAGTTATAAATTTCACAATGACCTCGTTCTCCCTAAGCTTGTTTCTTTGACAAAGGTCAAGTATGACCACTCGGGGTGATTTAATCTTCAAATAACGGGAATTTTTGTATGACCTCGGTCATTGTTTCCTAATGAGTGAAACTCCGTATTTAAATTCCAGAGACCAGAAGAGCTTCTGTACTTTACAATTCTGAAAGGCTCTGCCAAAATTCGTTTTGGCTGTGAAATGCAGTTTTGCTTTATTTCCCAAGGTGCAGGTAAGGAAAACACAAAAGCAATCCTCTTTACTCCATGATTGTATGTTTCCCAATAGAAAAGACATTAGGTTCTAATTATTGTTCTTCATCTATTCAAAGCAAGTTAATTAATTTGTGGAATTTAAAATGTTATAAATTCTGGAACAATACAAAGGCATATAGCTTTGGTTAAGCTGAAAACATTGGTGGGGCGTCTGTTTCCTAAGTTTAATTTTCTGCTCTATGATAAACTGATCCTCATTTAGGGGGGTAGGAGAGCCTTTGCAGAGCCGTTCAAATAAGTTCATCTGCTTTTGGTTTGGGGCTACTATACTCTTTGCATTTCTAATTTTCCTTTGTATGTAGTTCTGTATCCAAATGGCTGGATCAGATCACGAATCCTGACAGAGATTCCTTCACGAACATACACCAGTGTGGTTGTAGGTCTCTCTTTTTTCCACGCATCTGAATGACGGAATGTATTTCCCCCTCCGCCCCCCTGTGGTGCTGTTACCCAGACTCAGACTCCTGTCTTTATTTTTTCCTATCTTTGCCCCACACATTCTTCTGGAGACTCCACCCCCTTGTCCATGGCTTCAACTGTCCCTTATATTCTGACATATGGTCTTAAGTAACACCTCCTTTCTGATATTCAGGGCACTAGACCTGACATCAGGCATCATTACTAGGTGGACCCTTAGGTATCTCAAATTCAAAATATTCCCAACCCAACAAGCCATTCTCTCTGCCCCACGCTCCAAACCTGTGCATTTTCCTATGTTTCCTCTCTCAGTAGATGGCATTTCCACTTACTTGGGTTTCTAAGACTCTTAGCGTTGGCCTAGAGACTCATTTTTCTCAGGGATTCTCAATGTGATTGTTCTTTACAATCTCTTAGGGATCTTTTAAATCTTACTTTAGTCAAACTCCCGAATAGAAACTCTGACTTACTGTTTCTGGGTGAGACTAGGGCATCCATATTTCCTCAAAGTTGCCCAGGCGATTAAGTTAAGAACCATTGCTCCATTTCGTCTGACCTACATCAGTCTACCACATCTACAGATGCCTGGTTCACAACGTTCTCTGGGCCTGGAGGGTATCTGGAGAACCTGAAAAGTGTACTCATGTCTGAATCCCGCCTGTTGCCCACCCAAGGCTGAGAATTGCCACCATTGGCACTCGCTCCCGTATCTGATCTCTGACAATCCTATTCTAACCCACATGTGTTGCCTTGGTTCCAACGCTTACACATGCAATTACCACCAACATGCCTCTCCAATCCTATCTTCTTCCTGCTGCCAAGGAGATTTTCGTAACTCACAGGTCTGATTGTGGTCCTCCTTGCCCTAAAACGCTCCAGGGTATCTTTTAGCATACTTAACGTCCCAGAAATGTGTTTCTCATAGACCAATTTGGCCAACAAGAAAACTGATACTTACAGATCTTTAATAACTTGCCCCTGATCGTAGGAGCAGAGAATGGGAGCAGTGGGGTTTGAGCACAGGTGTCAATGACTTTAAATCCCACATTCCTTCCATAGTTGATATTGCTAATTAAACACACTATCCCCACAAAGAAAATTTACGTCTCTTGTGGCAAGAGCATTTTCAACAAAATGGGCGGCTGGTAATAACAGAAAAAGGAGAAACAATAACAAAAGTGAAACTCCAACAACTGCAGAAGGACTTAATCGCACACTTCTGTATAATTTAGGTAAGTCACGCAAATATTAAGCATAAATGACTAACAAATGGCTTATACCACCCGGAGTGATTTTCTTCAACAGCACTCCTAGTAGTGAGTTTGCTTAAGTGTTTCAACCAGACCGATTTTGCAAACGGTTCTTAGTGACGTTGAACTGAAACTGTTAAAAAAAAAAAAAAATCTAGTCAATAAGATTAAGCAGCTCACACTTTAAGTGCACAAAAAAGCAAACAAAGGAGTCAAACATCTGTGTCTCCAGATGATGAGAATTTAGAATCCTTCTCCTGTCTGGATTGCATAATGTTTAGAGTCTCAAATGACTTCAGTATTGCTCTAAAGATTGTTATCATTATGCAGTAACCAAACTAATATACTACTTCTGAGTACAGAGCTCGGAAAAACTCTCTGAGGAAACAGAGGTTATAAGGCCCTATGTCGTATGTAATAAAATTAAGATAACGAATAATCGATCTCTGTCTATCTATCATCTATCTCTCTCTGTCTCTAATATAATACTGTGTAATGCATTTTAAAGTATCGCCTTTGCCTTTAAACCCCCCACAGGGTATGTTTCTTCCATTTCAAACTAACAAAAGAGAGAGAGAGACAGAGAAGAGAAAGAGGGATGTAATTCTGAGTATCCCCAAATACGGCCACGGCAGCACCATAATGTGCTTTCTTCCTTGATCTCTGGGGCTGTGAACGCTCAGAATCCACGTGGTGAACTTCCTCTGAGAGTCACCAGCACAGACCAGACCCCACTCTTGGGCCAGGGGAAGGGGCCGGTTGTCCGGACTTGACCTCAGTCTTCTGGGCTCGGTTGATTTATCCAGTGGCGTGTGCCAGACAGAAACTAGGCTGTAAAGGTCCTCCTTTTGGACTTTTTAAGGTAGATCTAAGAAAGAACATTCATTTTTCTATGCAGCCGAAGCTTTCCATTGTGAGTTTTGGGAACTGTCATTGTCAAGGACCCCACTCGCCCCCCCCCCCTTCCCCCGCCGACCCTGCCCCAGGTAGAGAAAGCCAGTCTGGTATGAAAAAGCATTCTAAAGCTCAAGTCAGAGGTGCAGAGAAAAATCTGGCAGCTTTCTGATCTCTGTATTTTATTTTGTTTGACATACAGCCAAGTGCCTTTCGTTCATAGAGTTTGGTTGTTCAACACTCCTTGGACTTAATGGGGCAGTATTCCCTCTTTATCTTTGTGAGTTTGACCCATATCTGTTTGAGACCTATGTTCGTTCCATCACCCTGCTTAGTGGTTGCCTTGAATGCTGGGCGTGATTAGTCTCTGTGGCCTAAAATCAAATTGTGTGGGCAGCAGATACAAGTAGAAGTAAGAAGCCAAAGGTTTCCTGGCAAAACCATAGATCTCTGGTGCTTTTCAAAAATGCTGGAAACCAGATAATAGCCACGCAATCCAATGACAGCTATAGGCTAACTGAATATGGGTTCTGCCTTGGTCCTGAGACATGCACTCAGAAGCAAGAAAGCTCATGTTTTCCTGGGAGAGGATGGAGTCATGGGGCACGATGTTTCTCTCTCTTCTTTCTCTATCAAAAATTAGAAAGTGGACAGTGTGTCCCTGTTACTTTTCGCTACAATCCCCGAGTGCTTTCCAGCTTCCCAGTTCTCTGCCTCTCACTGAAATGCCATCTCCTTCATCACAGACTCTGCTTGCCCGAAAGGTTTCATACACCCAGACCTGCTGTTCTCCCCAAAACTGTCAAGTCCCCAAGTCTCCCCATCTTCCCTCTCAACCAAAATGCTCCTTCCTTGAGACCAGTTATACTTTTTATTAATCACCCACGTGCACACGCATTCCCAAAGCAATGGCCTTTTAACCCAAATTAAAGGACCAATAATAAGGTCAGAAGTGCCGGCAGATTTAGCCAACCTTTGTTCCTTTTTCTCTCATCAAATTCAGATATGACGTGGATGTTTTAAAAGAATGGTAAAATACAGCTTCATTAACATATCCAAATCGTTTGCCTTGACTCATCCAATCCAATGCTTAGTAGGCAACGTGTGAGAATGTAGTCTAGCAATGTCAAGGATTGGAAGAGAGAAACTGTCGCTACTTCTCCAAAATAATTCACACTTGTACGGGATCAAGAAGTAGAAAAATCCTTCACGTAAGCGTTTTGAACAAGTGGAGTGCTGTGTGCGTGAAATTGTGCATACAAACATTTACCATCAGTGCAAACATGTTAAGCTCTTTAGCAACAGATTTAGGAAGTTAGAGTTTGCTTATACATCTGGTGACTTGTAGACTTTTAGGATAGTTCACTGATGCTACTTTTTTGCAGATGTTACTTTTTTAGAGCATTTCTCTATTTCTAGCAAAATTGAACAGATGGCAGGGATTGTCCGTATATACCCTGACCTCAAGCCTGCGCATCCTCCCTCACTATACATCTCCCGGCAGAATGGCACATTTGTTACAGTTGATGAACTCACAGTAACTCACCATTATCACCCCAAATCCAGAGATTACATTGGGGTTCACACTTTCTGGTGTGCTTTCTATGGGTTTTGACAAATGTATAATGATATGACAGCATCATGACAACAGTGCACCGCCGTAAGTTCACCGCGCAAAGAATCCTCTGTGCCCCACCTACCCATCCCTCCCTCCTGTCTAACCCCTGGAAACCACTGATTTTTACTATGTCCAGTTTTTCTTTCTTACATTTTCTAGAATGCCATATAGTTGGAATTATACAACATACGGCCTCTTCACATTGACTTCTTTCATTTAGTGATATGCATTTCAGGGTCTTCTGTGCCTTGTCATGGCTTGATAGCTCCTTTTTTCTTAGCGCTAAATAAAAGAACGATATCACGCGGGTAAGCCTCAGTTCATCCGTTCACGTATGAAAGGACATTCTGGTTGCTTCTACGTTTCGGTGTCTGTGAATAAAGCTGCTGTATTCATCCTCATGCAGCTTTTTGTGGGGACACGGATTTTCAACTCCCTTGGACACCAAGGAGTGTGATTAGTTTAGTATGTTTCGTTTTATAAAATATGGCCAAACTGTCTCCCATATTACCAGCACCATTTTGCTCTGAGTGAGAGTTCCTGTGGCTCCACATCCTTGCCTGTGTCTGGTGTTGTTACTGGCTTGGATTTGCCCACTGTGATAGGTATGAAGTGGTAACTGATACCATATTGAAGTAAACTGATAGACATTTCATTTAACAACTATTTACGGAAGGGCTATCATGGGCAACACAACGCTGACAAGTGTTAGATAAACACAAGAATCCATTTCTGCCAGTGAAAGCCTCGATCCCAGAGCGCACACTATATGGCCAGAAAAGGTCCGTATGCAACATGTTTCTGTCATTGTTAAAGAATTTTCTCTGAGCTGGAGAACGAATCTATGTGTTTCCTTGTTTGTGTTGTCTATTGAGAGCGTGGAGGTTTGGATGTGGGTGGATTTTTAGACAACGGTTTTATACACTGTTTTTTTTTTTTTGTTTTTTTTTTGTTTTTTTTTTTTGTTTTTTTTTTTTTTTGTTTTTTTTGCTTTTCTTTAGATGCTTTCCCTCACGTGAAGCAAACAATTGTACCATAACTAACAGGCAGCCTAACCACTGCAATGTCACAATACAAAGCCCAACACACTCCGGCTCAAATTTACTTTTGTAATTAAAATGAAATCAATAACACTGCACTCTAAACTAATTCAATTGAAGGTGATATTAGCTTTTTGTTTTTGTTTTTCATGCATCTGGAAAAGACACCGTGTCTCCATTAGGATTTCTATATCTGAAGCTTCACTAAGTAGGGACCTTTAAAATTAAAGGCGGGGGGGGGGTGCCTGGGTGGCTCAGTCCGGTAGGCGTCCCTACGTCCTACAGATTCCTTTACTGCGCGTGGCCACCTTTTGCGTCTGGCTCCTGTGTGTCTTTGCTGGAGTTCAGCTCTCAGACTCCTGGAACCTCTTTGCCCTTGTGCAGGGCAAGGCCAAGGCTGCTGAGGATTTTACATTGTCCCCTGGGACACCTCTTTGCCAGGGAGTGGCAGCAGTAGGAGTGAGGACTGCAACTCCCTCCAGCACCCAAGCAGAGCCAGCAGGGGTCTTCTAGCTAGGGGGACTGAGCCAGATTTACCCACTGTGGCACTTTCCTTGATGAACCTTCTTGGCCCCCTTCCTTTTCCACTCCCATTTCCCCTCTCCCTTATTAGTTTTTCTTGGAACGCTTCTGATGAAATCTTATACACGAAAATCATTTCCCTCGGAGTGTGTTTCTGGGAAACACAACGTAAAACAGTTACTGATCAGTTGGATCTTATGGCTACATGTGAATTACACCTTGAGTTGATACAAATCGAGTAATAAAATTAACATTAATCCTCTTTATATTCAATTCATTAGCTCTAAATTATCGTTCTGATCTTTCAGTCTGATAACATTATAGAGTCATAGGTGAACAGCTTGAAAATACCTTAGTTTTGGTCTCTTTGCAGCCAGTCTTAAAGAAGTAAATAAACATATATTTTTTTAGTTCATTTATTTTTAGAGAGAGAGAAAGAGCATGGGCAGGGGAGGGAAGAGAGAGAGAGGGAGAGAGAAAATTCCAAGGAGGATTCGATGCAGGGCTTCAGCTCACGAACCATGAGATCACGACCTGAGCTGACGTTAAGAATCAGACGCTTAGCCAGCTGAGCCACCTAGGCTCCCCTTAAGAGGTAAATAAAACATCTGCATTTGTACTTTGGAGGGTTTGTTTTTTGTTTTTTGTTTTTTTTTTTTACTTACATACTTTAAAAATCTAATTGATGTAAATGCTAGTCTCATTTCTCTATTCTAGAGGAACTTTTGAGCTTAAGCAATCTTGAGAAGAATTGATATGTAACTGTCAATATATAATTTGAAGAAAAATTCAATCTATCCAAACATATCATCAAAAAATAGCTCATAAATGAGTAGTTCATGTAATAAAAGTGAGTTAGGAAAGGGAAAATTGTATATTTATAGTGGAGAAAACCAGCAAATACTGCTTTAATCATGTGCTCAAGGTTAATTAGGCCGTAAGTCACGTTGATGTTACAAGCACTCTGATAAAATATAATGAAAAAGGCACTTGGCCCTTGTGATTTTCCTTTAAAAAAAAATAATATCTCCAACCTAATCAGAATAACTAAAATTACCAGTGTTCTTCCAGAAAAAAATAAAAATCAAAACAAATTGAAACACATTCTCTAGAGTACCTGGACAGTATCTTTCAGAACTTCGGGGTCATCAAAAACAAGACTAAGAAACTGTCTGTCACAGACCAGAGTAGCTCAAGGTGACATAACAATTGAATGTCATATGGAATCCTGCAACAGAAAATAGACATGTGTGGGGAAACTGGAGAGATCTGAAAATTAGCATTCAGTAATATTGGATCAATGTTAATTTCTTGTTTTGACTAACGTATCATGGTAACGTAGGATGATAACATTAAGGGGAGTTGGTAGCTTATATCTGAGAATTCCATGAATTATGTTTGCAACTTTCTGTGAATCTAAAACTGTTCTAAAATGAGAACCTATTTTTATTATTTTAAGGTTATTTTATTTATGTTGAGAGAGAGAGAGAGACAGAGAGAGAGACAGAGAGAGAGAGACATGAATGTGTGCACATGAGTGGGGAGGGTCAGAGAGGGAGGGAGAGCGAGAATCCCAAGCAGGATCCATGCTGTCAGCACAGAGCCCGTCACAGGGCTTGATGTCACAAACCGTGAGATCATGAACTGAGCAGAAATCAAGGGTCGGCTTATTAACTGACCGAACCATTCAGGTGCCCCAGAAGCTATTTTTAAAATATGAGCCATTAATGCCACGGCCACACTATAAAATGTCACTGCCATCTTCTGCAATTGATCCTAACAAGAATAAATATACAGGTTTATTTTATTTTATTTATTGGGGGGGGGGGGGAGCACATGTGCACAAATCGGGGAGGAGCAGAGAGACAAAGGGAGAGAGAGCATCGCAAGAAGGCTCCGACTGATCAGCACAGAGCCCACTGTGGGCCTTGACCTCAGGAACTGTGGGATCATGGCCTGAGCTGAACCCAAGAGCTCAAGCCAAATGAACCAAGCAGGTGCCCAAAGGTTTATTTTAACGGAACTGCATGCTGGGAAAGGAGAAAGTGTACTGTATGGTTATGGAAATTCTTAAACGAATTCAGCAGCAGCAGAGTCTTGCCAGTTTGCTGAGATAAATGACTGTAGGAGACACAGCACGGGATATTAGAAGGAAATTAAAATGGATGGCTACCGATTGTGAGGATTTGCCTGTATTTGTTGCTGGACAAAAATGTGTAACTTTATGCTATAAGCAAGGTTGGAAATAAAACCCAGAGGTAAACTAGAATTTACATTGAATTTCAGCAGCATGAAGATTTTAGTATGAGTGTGTTCCAAATATTGCATTTGTTCTTGATCTGAAATTTAAATTTAACGGGCGATCCTTTATTTTACCTGGCAAACCTACACGGAGGGGACCCTGGGGACTGGTGGCAGGTTGCCTGTCTCTACAGTCGTCACTGAAAGGACTTTACCTTCTACTGGGAGACACAGCTATGCACTTAGTAACTTGAAAGCATGAGGCAATGTCAAAGATTCCAAGGTAGGAACTTAAAATACTCTGAAACCTTTCAGAGAGAACCTTTAATTGGAACCGAAGGAATTAAGGGTGCCCGGATAGCTCAGTCCGTTAAGCGTCCAACTTTGGTTCCCGTCATGGTCTCACGGTTTGTGGGTTCGAGCCCCTCATCAGGGTCGGTGCTGACAGCTCAGAGCCTAGAGCCTGCTCCTAAGGAGCCTGTGACTCCCTCTCTCTGCCCCTCCCCCGCTCAGGTTCTGTCTTTCTCTGCCTCAAAAATAAACATTAAAAAAGATTAAAAAAAAAAGAACTGAAGGAATTAAAAAGGCCTTAATGGAATAAATGGCATGGGTAGTTGGTTTCTAAAGGAAAGGAGAAGGAATGAAAATTGAGAGATAGGTATTTCAGGTTGTATCAACAATGCGGACAAATTACATAAATTCACACAAAATGCTTACTGATTACATAGCAAGTAAAATTCTCTATTCTTGGGACTGGGAAAATTGCTTCTAGGAAAACGGAGGAGAAAAGCAAGGAGATGAAGGAGAAAGCCGTATCCTCCTGAAGCTTAAATAGGGAGAAGGGACCAAAATGACAAAAACAACAACAAGAAACCAATAATTGATACGGGTAAAAAATGTAAAGTTAAGTGTTTTACAAAGCATAAGAAAGTGAAGGAAGATTCAGAATGATGGGTGATATAAAATGATCATAGGTAAGGTAGCACTTGAGCATTTGAAGGAAAAGGAGAGACGTCATGGAACTCTCTGGAGAAGAATGTCCAACCAGAGAGCAAAGCTCAAGCAAGAGTTTGAGAGCAGGAGATACCTGGGATGAAGAGAGAACCGAGTAGGACGGGAACAAGGGTGGGGGGGGGGGGGAGGCAAGGAAGGAAAAGAGTGAATGCTTCAATCAGGTAAGTCTTCTCAGTCTGTGGCATGGACTTTGGCTTTGTCTCCAAGTAGGAAAGTTCTTGAAGTTTCCCTGAGCAGAGAAATGACACGATGTGATCCGGTTCATAAATAAATGCTCAGTCCAGAGCAACAGCAGTGGAAGCTGAATAGCCAGTGAGGAAACCATCCGGATGCTTCCGCAGGTAGCAGCCAATGAAGATGCTGTCCTGGTGTTTCCATGGCAGCAGCCAATGAGAAAGCTTCTGCGGTGTTTCCACTGTGATCGCCCAATGACAATGCGGCCCTGTTGTTTCTCATGAGAGAAGTGAGGGCTCAGATTACCGGATATGTCGCAGACATGGAACACCCCGGATTTGCTCATGGATCACAAGTGAAAGAAGGAGAAAACTCGGGGATGCATCCAAAGCAGAGAACCATAGAATGGCAAGAATCGTGGGACGTGTAAATGATACCATGAAGGGAGTGAGCGATGGACCAGAGCAAGAATAATAAATTCTCTCTGCAAAGTGGGTGACTTTTACAATGTTGGTGTGAAAAGATTGGGGTTAGATTCTATAAGCCGTGGGGAACCATGCTTTTATATGACAGAATATATAAAAATAGTAAGTTAAATAGCAAGATAGTGATATGATATAAATTGCCTCATCTTTTTGGACTCAAAGTGGGCAATTTTGATTTAATCACACTGCTTTCTTCATACGGATCTCTATAAATCCTGCTCTCATTTTATGCACCACCTCCAGCCCCCGCCTGTTTTCTCCCTGTCCCCCCCAAAACTCCCAGGAAAATTACCCTTTTCTAAAACTTGGAGAGGTCATGATCCCAACATCCTTTCTCTTTCTCTGTCCCTCCTTCCTTCCTTTCTGTAGAGTATTCCGTGTGAGGGAGTATAAAGGGGCATGGGTGTTCTCATACGTCGATTTCGAGAACACTAAAATGTATGATTTTTGTGGGTGATAAACTGACATGATTCATCAGGAATTAAAATACACATACGCTTTGAATCAGAAAGCTTAGTTTATAAATGTGTCTTATAGAAATAGGCACAATTTTATATGAGTATACAAAAGAATTATTATGCAGTATTATTTTTAATAACCAATAAAGTGAAACATGGAGATGCTTGAAACTGGAGTGTTACTGATATTAGTAAAGAGTTAAACAAATGAGGTGAATAGTGAACTACTTAATGAGAAACCTGAGTAGTTAGCCCTACTATAGTGGTAAAAAAAAAAAAATGTTAGTTGCAAAGATAAGATCGTTTTTGTTAAAATAAAAGACAATTTACAAATACATATTGTTTTTTCATATATTCATATATGTGACTTTTTTCTGTATAAAATTTTGTTTCTTTAATAGAACAGCATGCTCAATTAGAAACAAAGATACAGGGGCGCCTGGGTGGTGCAGTCGGTTAAGCGTCTGACTTCAGCCAGGTCACGATCTCGCGGTCCGTGAGTTCGAGCCCCGCGTCAGGCTCTGGGCTGATGGCTCGGAGCCTGGAGCCTGTTTCCGATTCTGTGTCTCCCTCTCTCTCTGCCCCTCCCCCGTTCATGCTCTGTAAGAAACAAAGATACAATGCAATTAAGATAACAGTGGATAACAGCCAAAACACATATTTTAAGTAATCTGATAATGCAGAAAATAGAAGTTTAACAATCATCAGATTCATAAATTACTTATTACAAACCAACAAGTTAAAATATTTTTGCCATGTTCAAAGAACTGAATGCGATGTTCTAACGTAAGGATTTAATCCCTTTGTGTATCAGAAGAAAGAAAAATGGCTGATACGTTGAAAGAATCTTCCCTGTAATCTTTGCTTGTAGCAAACATTTTTAGACATTGTGTGCACTGCTGATATTAGCTCGAGATAATAAATTATTATAGTGAAAGCAAATGCAGAAGATTTTGCCCAAGGCAAAATACAATGTGGTTTCAACAAGAGTTATAGTTCCACAAGGGCCATTGCGGTGAAACTTCATGGTGTTCCAAGAGCTGTTTTTAATGTAATAACAAATATTAAGCACTTACAAAATGCTTACCCTTAATTGGAATGAGTTTTGCCTGAAGATAGAATATAATTTATGTAATGTTATTTTGCTTGTCACAATTAAATAAATACATAGCTTAAATATGTGATGATTAGAAATCGCTTTGAGTGCTTCATAAGGTACATAATTTTAGAGGGGTTTATTAAATATATATAACTGCCATGCTAGTTTTCTTTTATAGAATTTTTATTTCGGAGAAATTTTTAACGTTGAGACTGATAGTATATAAATAAATATATAAGCAACCCTGTTAAAACAACAGTGCCGCTTAGAAAACCAGCCTGGGTTTCCATTTAAAAGGTCTACGTCATCAAAGACCTGGCTTGTCAGACCACATAAAGCCAAAAGCAAATGCTCTCTCTCTTTTTAACAACCTTTTACTTGATTTTCACTCCTTTTTTTTTTCTGTCCCACATTTAATGTACTTTTGAGAGATAAGAAGATAAAAAGAGAGTTTTCTTGTTTTCAGAGCCCTGTACTGGTGGGGGTTATCTCCTTTTGGGGGGAAGTTACCATTTTTTGTTTACTCGTTTGGGAAAAATTATCTCAGGGAAGGAGTAAGCTTGTGACTCTCATATTCGAAGTCTGTGGTATTTAACACTGTTTATGTACTACCAACCAAATTTGAACCTAGAATAAAGAGGAATTATACATATTTTTCCCAAACAAGGCTTAAATGCAAAATATCTAAATTATTTTAAAAAACGGTACCATTGCTAAGAAGTGTGATTCTATGGGCCTTTTGTTCTTCCAGAAGGGACTGCTAAGATAAAACTTAGGGTTTTCAGTAACAAATCAGCTATGGTGACCTTTGTTCTGATATAAGATACCAGCTAAATGGTTCCATGGGATACATTCTCCTACTGATCTCTCTTAGCTATTGCTTCCAGACTAAAGAATTCAGCAAGAAATCTAATTAGTAAGCAAAGAGTAGCTTTGTGTGCTATACTTAGTTTGCACTAATCTTCATATATATCCAGTTCCTTCCAAATTAACTGCTCTGTATTAGTGGCATATCACTGAACACTGTTATAAATCTAATAACGTCGATATGTTTAAGAAACCGTTGTTTATGTATGTAGTGTCTTCTGGATGCAGCCTCAATAATTATTTATATATCAGATGAAAAGAAAGAGTAGGAGGACTTTAAAAAATATTAATAGAAATGTAGGAATAATCAAGTAAAAAGGAGGAAAATAAGAGTTCTGTATCTGGGCTAGATGGGGGATGGGCATTAAGGAGGGCACTTGTTATGATGAGCACTGGGTGTTCTATGTAAGTGATGAATCGCTAAATACTACTCGCGAAACAAATATGATACTATATATTAACTAACCAGAATTTAAATAAAAATCTGAACAGAAAAGAATGACGTATCGACAGAGTTAAGCTATGTCTATAGACATAGTCTTTGCTAGTAATCAACGCAAGTTTAGATTTCGAATAGTGTGGTAGGCCCTTGAATACCTACCTGAGCCTATTTCCCAACAGTATTTTTTTAAAGGAAATGCATCAGGCTAAAATTTAATACAATTGGATTTTAAGGCTCATAAAGGTAATCAGTATTTGTTGAGATTCATTATTTTTATTTACAATGTGAAAATTATGAGGGGAAAGGCTTAATACATTTCAAATGCCAGTATGTCTTTTCATGAACTAAAAGTT
The DNA here is from genome assembly GCF_018350175.1 of Felis catus. Taxonomy (NCBI): domain Eukaryota; kingdom Metazoa; phylum Chordata; class Mammalia; order Carnivora; family Felidae; genus Felis; species Felis catus. The sequence continues at coordinate 75,415,647 of NC_058368.1, forward strand.
TGGCTTCAGATCTTTTTAGTTTTTTTTTCCCTTATTTTAGAACAAGCTGAGTGGAAACATCTTTGTATTTGCTCATGAAACCCCACAGCATTAACTCTCTAGCCTTGAGATTCATTAGGACGATGTCATTACAACATTAACCCAATCAGGATTTTACAATGAGAAATTCTCCTCTCAATTTTCCACACTGTCTATGAAAATTTTTGATAAGTCCTATAATAATCTCTCATTAAGTAACTTGATCATTGATTTGCAATTTTCAGGTACAGGCCACAGTGCATAGTGCCTTAAGTTGTATCCTCAAAGAAGTCGCAATCATAAGAGGGACATAAATCATTGAGTCATGTTGTAAGCAACAGGCTGGGGTTAATATGTAATATTTCTTTACTGTCTTAATGTTTATTTTTGAGAGAGTTGGGGAGGGGCAGAAAGAGAGGAAGACACAGAACCCGAAGCAGGTTCCAGGCTCCCAGCTGTCAGAACAGAGTCCGACTTGGGGCTCGAACTCACTAACAGAGAGATCATGACCTGAGCTGAAGTCAGGCGCTTAACTGAGCCACTCAGACGCCCCTAATATTTCTTAATATTTCCTGAAATGGTAAAGTATTCAATGGCACTCTACTTTGCACGGTTCAAAATGCCTATGAGTCTATGATTTTCTCAGAGTGATATGTACAGTAATCCTTTGTATATTCAATTTAAAAATGGGGACATGAAGACATATACATACAATATAAATATGTAAATACATTTATAATCACACATATAAATATAAAAATCATATATATGCTTATATTGTTTATACATAGGCTACTCCCTTGTCCCACGTAGCACAGCTCTTAAATGATGGCAATGGAATCAAAACTAAAGTCCTTCAAACACTAAAGTAACACTTTCATGTTTTAGGAAACACTTAACAATTGCATAATCTCCTGCATTTTGAATAGTTTATTCTAGTCAATTGTATTGACTTCACTAAACAAGGAAAAATATATTGGTTTTTGTTCCCCTTGAATCCTTCAAGTTTCTGTTTGTATTCTAGGTTATTTTTTTCATAGTTCTCTCCAAAGTAACTTTAAAAGTATTTTTTCGAGCCCAAGTGGTTATTCTTTCGGAACCCATGCCCGCAATTCATGTTGGCGGATAAAGCAGAGGACAGACAGTCTTTTTCAGTAGGTAACTTTAAGACACTGTGGTGTTTATTTCTACGGATGTAAAAACTGAATGAATTGAATGAAGAGGGGTTTGGATTCTTCGTTAGTATATCCTTGTTAGCCTGTCCCTGGTGCAGGCAGTGTGTCAAGAACTTGATATTTTCAGAACTTTCCCAGCAATGATCTTTTGTCATTGGCTATTATGATTTGAAGGCACCTCCCACAGAGAAGACGTGACCTTAAGTGTGGAGAGTCAGAGAGAATGTGGAGATTTTTACTAAATTTCAGACAAGTTGTATGTGTGGGTGTGTGTATGTTTAGTGGATGAATGCAAACAGATGTCTGGTGAATACCGTTAGCAAGGAAGGGGGATAGATAGATAGATAGATAGAGAGAGAGATAGAGAGATAGATAGATAAAATAGATTATCTTTTTCCTTTCTTTTCTTTTTAAACAAAATCATCTCACATTTTTATTGAAAAGAAAAAAAAATACATGTTTCAAAAGAGACGGAAAATACGTCCGATGAAGCATAATGCATGACATTTCTTCATTTGCTGAGAGAGATAGGTATCTAAGGATATAAATTCTGGGGGAAGATGTCTCTTTTCTGTTGTGCTAGTGCAATGGGGAAAGAACAGAATCCTGATAGTGACATCATTTTATTTCCACGTGACTCTTCCCTTTGGCAAGCCCCGCCTTTCAAAACCTAGGCACCAGGGTGACAGAGCAGGCTGCTGGCATGAAGGTGACCTAGGTTCTGGAGGAATTTCAAGGCTCCGTTTCATGGGCAACTGGAGACTAGGAAGATTGCCGTGTTAACGTAATTGATATTCAAGGGAGTAGGTATATTCATGGCTTTTAGAAGGGTATTACTTGCTGTTAGGCTGGGGGAGAATTCAACCTGAGAGCACAATGTTGTCATCAGGAAGTGCAGTCAGCCTTGATCTAAATGAGATCCCAAACAACCGAGATTCCTAAAGCCAATGCATATGTTCCTGTCGTATATATTTTTTGAATAATATATTTTATGTTTCAACACTCTCTGCAGACATCACATGCAAGCTGCATACATTGATTCCAATTTTCCTGGTTGATTATTTCTCCTCTTGGTGGTAAGTCAGACACTCAGGGGGATAGTTGTTTTTCACATGAGGCTATAGCATATTGAAATGACCAAGATCATCAAGCCACATCCAGAACAAATCAACAGTAAATAGAGGCTTTGGCAGTAAAGATGAAATGTGGGAAATATCAGACTGTACTCCTTTCTAATCTTATATTCTCAAACCATCCTTCTCTGTGCCTGGCATGGTGTCCCGCTCAGGATTAAGGTTAAATAAATATATTTTAAAGTGATCGAACAGGTATTCAATAAATTCATATAGGATGAAGGAATGAATGAATGCATGAAGAAATCTTTCCTTCTGTGTGGATCCAATCCCGGAAATGAATATTTTGCTGCATAAGAAATGAAAAGAGACAGACACGAGGAACATTCTGTGGGAAAGATTTTACCAGAGCTGGGATGGCTTCATAGGTAAGAGGTATGGAACAGGACAATTTCCCTTTGGGTCATTCAACTTGTATTCCGTGCCATACAGATCAGATTAACAAAATAAGAAATTATCAATGTATCTGTTGTTATGTTGATAAATAAGATCAAAATATGCCTTCAGAAATAGTCTAATAAATATTCTTACTGATGACTTTTTTTTTATTTAAAATTTTTTTTCAACGTTTATTTATTTTTCTTGGGACAGAGAGAGACAGAGCATGAACAGGGGAGGGGCAGAGAGAGAGGGAGACACAGAATCAGAAACAGGCTCCAGGCTCTGAGCCATCAGCCCAGAGCCCGACGCGGGGCTTGAACTCACGGACCGCGAGATCATGACCTGGCTGAAGTCGGAAGCTTAACTGACTGCGCCACCCAGGCGCCCCTCTTACTGATGACTTTTAAGAAATAGTTGATAGTTGGTCAGAAAAATAAAGGTATTATTGTCTGACACCTGAGAAAAATAAATCTATAAACACAATACTTCAAAAGACCTTTAGAAATTAGAAATATTCTCTTGAAGAATTGAAGACAGTACTAGAAAACATTAGAAAAAAAGGAAATGTGCTACATTGAGAATGGAAAAAGATGTCCCCACCGACAGGCAAACAGAGAAAATGGTCAGCAAGAAATATAAGGACCTTATGTCATACAGTTTTCTGAGTCGCTAAACTACTCCATCTATGGAAACTAAACAAACGCAAATAATAGCGATAATAGAAAATGGCATATGGGATGAAAGTAACCAATGATACTTATTATTCTCTGCTTGGGTAGGGAATTTTCTGTCCTTATTAGAGAGACATTGCAGAGGGTCACTGAGGGGAGGGGGAGGCTCTGAGGCCGTGTCCTTCCCTCAACCCCCAGCTCCAACCCTTAATTATGTCATCTTGGCTCTGTTTACAATTTCTATGCCTCAGTTTTCCCTTATAGACAGTAGAACTACATTATCACTTATGATACATCATCAAAATGAAATATTTATGATTTATCCCCAATAATAAAAATGTGTAGCCTTGTGACCATGTTCAATGCATAATTTTTACCATTTTGAGAACATGTGGGAAGACATTGATTATGGAAACAATGGCTTTTTGGAAACACAGTAACTAGGATTAGACTTAAGAAAAATTACACTGTGAGTTTATATTGAAGAATTGCAAATATTTAACTCTGAAACCAGCCATTAAAATAAGGTGATTCTTTTTCATGAGTATAATATATGATCAAGGTAGTAGTTTCTTTTCTCCATATCTACACTAGAACAAACAACAAATAATCTTAAATATTAATTGGGGCAAACTGGTGTTGGACACACAGAGTATCTTGATTACATGTTGGTAGACATTATTTCAACTTTGCATTAAATGTTTAGAATATTTGTAATTATGGAAATTATATTCTACATTTCTAAGAACAAGATAACAATAGTCATATTTTTAAATTTTTTAAAATGTTTTATTATTTTTAACACAGAGACAGAGCACGAGTGGGGATGGGGCAGAGAGAGAGGGAGACACAGAATCCAAAGCAGGCTCCAGGCTCTGAGCTGTCAGCACAGAGCCCGACGCGGGGCTCGAACTCATGAACTGTGAGATCATGACCTGGGCTGAAGTCGGACGCTCAACCGACTGAGCCACCCAGGCGCCCCAGCAACAGTCATATTAATAAAAATGTCTAACACTTATATAGCAATTACTATAAGCCATAGACTCTTCTAAGCTCCTTACTTATATTGTCTGAAAAACAAGAGATACATCCAAATGTTATCTCTATAAACTCATAACTCAGTTCATGGGTTGTAGTTCTCAGCATTCTTCAGACTTAGTACAGTTCAAGGGAAATTGGAGAGAATTAAATACGGCTTACAGAAAAAGCACGAATATGCTTTCAGGTATGCACGCGCAACAGGACAAGAGAAGGAAATTCAAGACTCAGTGAAAATCAACAGTCTAAAGTAGCCAGCATTGCTGCGGATTATATGGCCGGAGAACCCACATCGCTCCTTTCAAGTCAAGTCCTGGGGTAATTCGCACGGCTTCCTTCAAAGACTAATTCATTTAACACGGAACAGTACGGTTCAGAGCTGAAGTAATAGTTAACATATTGCTTAACTCTAGCTTGGACTGTTCTTAACACTCATATCCTCTTTATTAAAGGATTGCTAGAAAGTCTGAAGCAGATACATATTTTAAGAGGTTTTGTTTTTTCCTAAACTTGGGACTGGGGGAAGGTCCAATGTTAAAAACAATTGCGAGAGAGATTTAGTTTATATAACATAGCATTGTGTTGGGAACTAATAGGCTATTTTTTTTTTTATCAGCTGTGATAGTGGGTGCTCTGGCTCCAAGCTTCAAACTTAAAGATCCAAGATTCCTGAAACTCAGCAAATCTCTATGAGTGAAAGTCAACTTCCTCTTTACGTCTTCCCCGGGCACACGTATTTCATGTTGTGGCTGTCATTGACCAAAATGACAGACATCAGATGAATTACTCCTTTTCTGAGAAGCACAATGCTTTTTATACTAATTATGATGCTTGGAATGGAATCAGAAAAGGCTGGGAGTGTAAAGAAAAGGGAAAAAAATGTTGCGATTAGAGTGTAGAGGGCAACAGGCCATCCTTGCCTCTGTATTTTGGGGCACAGATTGATCATTAAACACTTTTTAGTACCTCTTGACTACAGACATTTTATATCCCGGATCGAGAAACCTCATAATGAATGAAAGAAAAGGAGGGGAGGGGCCGGCAAGGAAGGGGATGGGGAGGAGGAAGGGGAAGGGAGGGGAGAGGTAGGGGAGGGAGGAGAGGGAGAGAGGAAGACTAGAAGAAAACAACAGGTTGAGGCAAGAATTCACCTAATGGATTTAACAAGCATAACATAGAATTTGTTTCCAGCCATATGCCATATTTGGGGAAACTCATTCTGAAATAATTTCAGTGTTTTTTGGTGTCTTCCTTTCATTAATTCACAACCATCTGTCACTCCATAGAAGTGTGATGCACATACCCTAATGAATGCCTCAGAGCAATGCTGATCATTCTGTACATTATTTTTATCAGTTGGATGTCTGAAGTGGGATCATAATTCTTATCATCATCTTGGTTTTTTTGACCCGTAGACGGATTCTTGAGTCTAACGTTTCAATTCCCATAGAAAGAAAATACGACTAAGTTTCCATAGTAAGGATTTGCCCTCAGGCAGCCTCTGGGGCCTTTGGAAGAATGGCCTGTGTTCACCCCCACACCGTGTTCCTCTTTGCTACTCAGTCCCGTTGTGACGAAGGCTTCTGAACCGGTCGCTTTCACATCTGTCATTAATTCCTCCTTTGGCAAACTCAGAATCCGGGAATGACGCTTACCTTCATCCTTGAAAGAGCGCTTTTATCATTTGGGCGGGAATATATTTGCATATACTTGTACCATTTGTTTAATGAAGTAGACTTGAAAAATATCACCTTCCGCAAGTATAACCAAAAAGCTAATAAATCACTGCTGTCACTTCTTAACAAAATATTAGCTTAATAAAGGGCAGAGACCATACTCACTTCAATTTTATCTAATCATAAGCACACCTTTATGGAAAAATAATTTGCATATATTGTATTCGATTCCACGTACGGGAAATGTACATCTTATTTTTCTAATTAACGGCTAGCGTCATGCTTTTAAAAAAAGAAAAAAAAAACTTTTATTTGTATAGGAATAACCTTGGGTTCTGAGTAACACGCAGATGCTGTTTCAGCAGGTTTGAGGGTGAAGGACGGGGATTCTCATTTCTAACAAGCTCTTTGGGGCTGCTGGAGCCCCGCGCTCACAGAATTATTTTTAGTAGCAAGGTGTTAGAACGCCCCAATGCATTATTACCCTTTTGAAGATTCTCTTTTTCACAGTTATCCTTAAATCCCCACAATTTATTCAGGCAAAAGGGGCTTGCTGGTAATGATGGGCAGAGAGCCAGCTGGGAACTTTAGTTATGCTGACGACTGGACGGCTGCCTTGTCCCCTTGAGTCCCTGATGTTCCTCTTCGAAGGGACCCTCCGTGGCCCCTGGGCAGTTCCATGGTGCAACAGCACTCATTCTCGGGCTGCAGCACACACTTTTCTCACCTCACACACACACACATACTCACTCTTCTCCAGCACAAAGCACAGTTCCAGGGCAATTGCTTGGAAAGGGGCTTTCAGCCGTGGCCAAAGACTTTCTCAGAATTGCCCATACTTCCTCCCTGACTTACACGTCCACCAAAACGCTTAGTTTCTTCCCTGATCCCAGGTCTTCAGTACAGAGCGAATGTCAGATAACAACAGCAGCAATGACAAGACCAGCATCTTTAAGGGTTGTGCACCTGCTCCGAGGAGCTGACGAGTCGGCCGTGTTTGGCTCCAACTTCCTACTGGGTCACTAGGAACCTAATGGCCCGAGTTTGTATCACAAACACCATTCCAGCGACCTTTTCATCTGGACGGAAGATGAATTTTTCCTCTGTTGAAAAAATGAGAGGGGTGCTTGGGTGGCTCAGTCGGTTAAGGGTCTGACCTTAGCCCAGGTGATAACCTCACAGCTCTTGGGTTCGAGCCCCGTGTTGGGCTCTGTGCTGACAGCTCAGAGCTTAGAGTCTGCCTTGGATTCTGTGTCTCCTTCTCTCTCTGCCCCTCCCCTGTTTGTGCTCTCTCTTTCTCTCTCTCTCTCAAAAATTAATAAAAATTTTGAAAAAATAGAGAAAAAACATCCCTGCCACTATTTCTGAATCTTGAACTACCGTATGTGCGATTGATTGATAATTTAAGTTGTATTCACATCACCGTTGCTATGTTGGTGCTTATGAGGGGTTATGGCAAATTGACAGAGTAAAAACATCAATAAATACACATGGTGGTTTTATTTTATCTTACCAATTATTAAACTGGAAAGGTTATTTCCCCAAATATTTCCCCAGTGAGTTATTAGATCTGATATTGTGTTTATGTATTCTTTCACAATAAGTTGATAGTGGATCTTGAATTACAGAGGTCTTTCATTCATTTGAACCTAATGGGAACATTCAATGGGAAAAACATTCATTTTAGGGAGGAAGGTTTAGCTTAACTGAGGCCATGAGAGAGATTTATAACAAAATAAAACCTTTCAATAATGTATTCATAATGGCTAACATACAGAAGCAAACTCTCATTGGATACCACCATAGACTGCTTTTTACCATCTTTAAAGCATTCAAAATCCTATCCAAAAGTTAAGGAAATCAAAAGTTGTTGAATGTGATGGAAATGCTCTGCCTGGTAGGCATACTTCTTAGCGTTCCTTCAAAAACAAAGAACATGTGAAAAATATAGGCAGTCTTTACTTTATATCTGTTGATCATTAAATTATTTCATGCTGTAAATAGGAACCTGCCAAAGATTGTAATTGGCTTCAATGGGTACCAGACACTTCCTTTGTTATTATTATTTACTACAATTATATTTACAAATTTTTAATAAATGGATTGATTATATCTCACAAGGTATTCAACTAGGTTCTCACCAGGTGCACGTGTGCACACAATGCAGTTATTGGAGGGAAAATAAAACTCACATTGATGTGAAGGAATCCTTTTACCCTCACTTTCTGAATCAGAATACATAACAATTAATAAAATACAGACAAGGAAACTAGAATACCTTGCAACGTGTAGTGTGTGTAAAAACAACATCAGAATTCGTGGTGTGCATAGCGTTTGGATCTTGGACGTCTTTTTTATTACACTGAATGAGAGCTATGCACCAGGACAGAACATACGTGAACCCCTTCTGCATCACTAACAGAGCCACAGGAGCCTGAGAGGAGAGGTCTGCAGCTGCGATCATTTCCAGCACTTTCTACAGTTCACAGACTTAGGCACATACTAAAGATGGGATAAAAGGGTTCTGACACGTGTCATTCCCTCTGACCATTAATCTGCTTATTTGGTCATGAAGAATTTGGTATTTACTACTGGTTTTTCATATACCTCCTCTTAGTTCCTTACAAACATAGAGGAAAACGTCAAGTGACTACAAAAGGACTACTTTATTTTTTATATTGTATGAGAGGAATTTGGCCAAGTTCAACTATTGAACCCTCATGGGCTGTGCTTTGAGCAGCAGTTTACATTTAAGCACAGGTTTACTGAGTACCATCAGCTATGACAAATTTGTGTGAATGGCTCAGTCTTACGTCTTTGAATTCTGACGACTTTTCTCCCAAATGGCCTAGAAGTACTTCTATTTGTGTTCTCTTATTATCCTCCCCCTCCTCCTCCTCTACCTTCCTCTTTTGGTACACAGAGTCTATGAGATGGGTTAAGAATCTTCCATCCATGTTTTGTAGGTGATAGATGTAGTAAGAGATGCGTCTCGTGAACGGAGGTGACATGATGTTTTCATTTTAAAGTGTAAAACTTCCAAGGGCAAAAAAAGTACAGAAATATTCAGGATCTAGGCAGAAATGTAACACCGCAGTGTGAGAAGTCATCGAGTGGCAAATGAAAATTATGGAAAGACCGGTAATTCGTGGAAAATCATAAACTTGAAGCTTTACGAATTTTGATTCAATGAAGTAGAACACAGGAAGCCCCAGCAGAGCCTTAATGAACATGGAAGGGTGGAGCCCAAGTGTTACAGAAACACCAAAGAAAATGGTTTTGCTTTGCCTTGGCTGTAAGAGGAAGTCAGGCAGCCACAGACCAGGTAGAGAAAGGTTTATGATTTTACGTGGTTTCATTTTTCTCTTCCTTACTTTCCTTCTAAAGGATATTGGGGGGCGCCTGGGGGGCGCAGTCGGTTAGGCGTCCGACTTCAGCCAGGTCGCGATCTCGCACTCCGTGAGTTCGAGCCCCGCGTCAGGCTCTGGGCTGATGGCTCGGAGCCTGGAGCCTGTTTCCGATTCTGTGTCTCCCTCTCTCTCTGCCCCTTCCCCGTTCATGCTCTGTCTCTCTCTGTCCCAAAAATAAATAAACGTTGAAAAAAAAAATTAAAGGATATTGGGTCCCAAAGTTGGTCTCTCAGAGAGGTCACATGATTGAAAGGGGAAAATGAAAAGGGAAAGAGTTAAGGAGCAAATGCAGAAGCAAAGAAAGATGGCAGCACGGGGTAAAGAAACATTTTACACAGAGATATTCAGGCAGATGTTCGTGCGTTGGATTGTAGGCATTAAAACATAATTTTAAAAGACTGCTGGAAACGGGAGGATTAGGGCAAAACTGTGAAGCATACTCCATCATAAATTAAGTGGAATTGATGAAATAACACTGTGCATTAAAGAGATAAACAACTTGGAAGATAATCATGTGCTCTATTCTCTGAGAGTTTCATTTTGGAGAAATAGGTTTCAGAAATGCCCCCGGCTCTGCTGTGATCAGAAATTCCAGGATAAGATTCAGCACATGGAAAACTCTTAGAAACCTGGGCAGGTCACACGATCTTGAAAGTAAAGTCTAAGGGTAGAGGAAACACTAAACCATAACAATTTTATTATTTTGTTTAAATAAAATAATATTGGGGAGATAACTGGCTAGATAAATAAACATAAGAGATTAGTAAAGAATGAAGCATTTTGAAGTTTTTACTTATTTTTTTCACTTAGAGAGGGAGTGAGAAAGAGGGAACATGTCCAAGTTGGGTAGGGGCAGAGGGAGAGAGAGGGAACTCCACACGGGCTCTGCACCACCAGCCCAAAGCCCAGAGCCCAACGCAGGGTGCAAACTCAGGAACCCATGAGATCATGACCTGAGCAGGTAGGACACTTAACCAACTGAGCCACCAGGAGCCCCAATTGTGAGAGGAAAAGTAGCATCAAAAGAAAGCACATTACAAAACGCAATGACTTAAGGTGATTCAGATCTGAAAACAAGTTCTCATCGTAAGTGGGATACATCCGTGGGGAATTTTCTGGAAGCTAAATGAAAGGCTTCGCTCGATACAAAATTTAACACATTTCCACAATACAACTGTGCTGTAATTTATCGAACTGCTCTCCAGTTGGTGGGGGCGGGGGGTGGGGAGGGTCGTGTTCATGTTCCTGACTCCATTGGCTCAGGAGCAGGTATAAAATTTAAGATGGGCACGAAAAAACCCTGAGCAATCAAGATAAATAATATTTTAATAAACATTTTAAAAACTCAGAATGAGGGGCGCCTGGATGGCTCAGGCAGTTACGTGACTCTTGGTTTCAGCTCAGGTCATGGTCTTATGGTTTCATGAGTTCCAACCCAGAGTCCAGCTCTGGGCTGACAGTGGGGAGCCGGCCTGGGATTCTCTCTCCTTCTCTCTCCTCCTCTATCTGCCCCTCCCCCACCCATTCTCTCTCTCTCTCTCTCTCTCTCTCTCTCTCTCTCTCCCGCTCTCTTTCTCAAAATAAGTAAACTTAAAAAAAAGTTCTACTTGGGCAACTGGGTGGCTCAGTCAGTTAAGCATCTGACTTCCACTCAGGTCATAATCTAGCAGTTCATGAGTTCGAGCCCCATGTAGGACAGCTCAGAGCTTGAAGCCTGCTTTGGATTCTGTGTCTCCCTCTCTCTCTGCACCTCCCCCGCTCATGCTCGCTCTCTCTCTCTCTCTCTCTCTCAAAAATAAATAAAAAAATTAAAAATTCTATTTAAAAATTCAAAATTAATGAAAAATGTCCACTATGAACAAAATACAAAAATGTTAAACAAACACAGGTCAGTCTGACTCTCACTTTGTTAAATATTACCCCTGTGGGGTGTATCTGAGGAGTGCAGTTGATCTCGCTTAGTTTGTTTGCTTGCTTTTGTTTTTGCTTTTTTTTTAATTTTTTTTAACTTTTTAGTTTTTTTTAATGGAAGAGCAAACTGAAATTGTGCTCCATGAATGGTGTTGACAGGAAAGACTGTTAACTTCTATGTTTGATTTTTGAAAGCACCAAAAATGTCCAGTGGTAGATAAAAAACAAAACAAAACAGAACAACGATGCAATATCCCTACATAGATAAGAAAACAATTTCATTACGGTATGTTCATTTTAAATAGTCATGTAATTGATGTGTAAATGAGGTTTATGGAAAATAAAATTCTGCTGTTTCCAGATAGAGTCCTTTGGGGTACATCGTTGGGTTTTATTGAAGATCACGTGAATCATTGGTTGTAGAAGTTGGAATATCATCAAATATAAAGGTACTAGAAAATTAAAACTAAAGACATAAGGTAATAATTCCAGCACGGGTGCATGGACCCAACGAGCACCAAATATTACGTAAGACATATGGTGGGTACTTTCTCTTCATTAGTGTTAATGCATTATTATCAGGTTTCTCCTGCTAGAACAAAGATCAGTAAAATAATCTTGCAGCTCAGACTAATGGAACCTCATAAAAAATACAGTAGCTCCGAAGGAAGCAGGGCAACATGGCGAGAGAACAGATAAATATGATTCGAGCGTCATTTTCCTACCATCCCTATGTGACTATAAAATCTTTGGTCCTTGCTGGAGAAAAATCGTTAAGTTCAAACGCTGGGAATGACCAAAGGCGGCACATCTAGGTTTTTGCTACTCAAATTGTGGTCTCAGGACAACAGAGTCATCATCACTTGCAGCTTCATAGAAATATAGTCCTTCTGGCTGTACCCTGAAACTCCTAAGCCAGAATCTGCAGCTTGATATGATTCCCCTGGTGACTCTTTGTGGAGAAGGACGATTTTGTTATCATCTAGTTGAACCAAACAGCGTTTAAATGGTTCCGTGTTACACACGTCCTGGAAACTAGCACAGAATTGAGCGTATGCACATAGAGGCCCGTGTACATGTGGCAAGCATATACCGTTCCATTGTTAGAATAATGGGTGCAACTCGTCTTTTTTCCATAATGGATTCCTAAACGATACAAGTAACGGTTGTTCAAGCAATGAGTAACACAAACTTGTCATTTTCATCATCAAAGAAAATTACCACATTTGTTAATAAGATTTACGAAGTTTATGGCTTCTCATTTTTGCCTTAGAGAAATGGAATGCAATATGAAACCGTTGTTAATTTTTTTGTATTTCTGATGGAAACTAATATTAGACCAAAGTTAGATACATAAGAAAAAAGAGAAGTCTAGTCATAGCAAATACAAAGAAAAAACATAGACTTATTTTTATTGTATTTCCCACAGACATGATAAAAGTGGGCATATTCAGCGTTGGTGAGGAAAGATTTAATTGCTGTGGCTGTGAGTGTTATTAATCCAATATGACAACAATGCAAATACTTGCCCATCACAAGAGTTCATTTCAATTGGAAAGACCATAATGAGACAGAAGTTGTTCTATTCAACTCAAAAAGAAACAAAAACCAAAATTAGGAGAAAATAGCGATGATAATGATACTGAAAATATCACTCGCAGGGAAGATGTGTTTCCTTCCAATTGTTGTTAGTCAAACTGGAATAATAGTAAAATGTCTTTACTAAAATAAATCACAGTTTATGTTTCATGTTAATCACTGAATTATAGAACAATTTGCATTGTAACGTGATGTGATTTTTTTTTCCAAGTTACTATAATTGATTAATGGCAAGCATATACAAACACCATTTGCCACTTGTGTATAGATTATGTGAGAGTCAAATACGGCAACAATTAGGTTATTGACTAGATGATTAAAGGAAACCTCAACCATCCAGCGGTTTTAGTTGACAAGACAGATCTGTAACTGAACTAAGCACAAGATGAACACAGTTAATTCAACTATTCAAAAACAATTATTGATTTACTTTTGATGTCAAGCAGCGGAGTAAGTACTGGGTCTGAAAGATTAGTCAGGATCTACTTGAAGGAATTCACAGTCCCTCACCTATTGGTCATGACATTCTGTGCCTCAGCAACAGATTTCTTACCACCAGTATTGCTTTTAAGTAAATTTTGTTCAAGTTAATTTACTGAAGATGTAAACTCAGGAGCCCATAATCGGTGCCAAGGTGAATGAGTATGGAGGGAGGATATTTAATCAATCAATTAGGAGGACCAGAAATCCTTCAAATTGGTTGGACAAGACTCAGAGATAGTAAGGGGAGCTGTACAATATACGGTGCCCTTTTCAGTTATGGTTTTTAGATTTTTTCAGGTTGGTTTTTAGTGAATTATTTTGATTTGATACTTTGCCTCCCCAGTGTTTTACTGGAGTTCATAAAGAGTGCTCTCTACTAACACAAACCTTTTATGTACAACTATCTATAAATGTGTACATGTGTATGTACCTTTCTTTCATTATTTCATCTTATAGGAAGTGTTTACAGAAGCAAATCATGAAATGTATCTTTCTCCACGCGGTGATGTCCCAACAGTAGAAAATGGATCCTTTACTTCAAATTAAAACTAATATAAAATGGAGAATTGTCATGAAATTGCTTTCCACGCTGCCCTGCATTAAGGCCTCATTCTTGCCCCGACTTTCCTACAGGTGACTATGCTTTGGGCAATGAAGTTCCACATTTATCACAAAAATATCATTTACATTGTGTCCAGGTGGAACGTAGGCTTTGCTGTCTTGCTGTCACAGCATGGAAAATTATATGATTTCTGCATTTCTGGAAACATGCTTGGAAAAGAATCTTTCAAGAATTGCTGAAGATTGAACATTTTTCGAAAATGACACTTTTCTAATATTTAATTGGAAATCAATGAATGGTTGGCTAGCTGAGGTTGAATTAAATATTAAGGTGCAATAGGAGGAAACCACAAATATGCTGATATTACCTATACTTACAATGTTTTTTGGGGTTTTTTGGTCGGGGGGGAGAGACACAGACTGTGAACGGAGGAGGGGCAGAGAGAGAGGGAGACACAGAATCCGAAACAGGCTCCAGGCTCTGAGCGGTCAGTACAGACCCCAGTGCAGGGCTCTCATTCATGAACAGCAAGATCATGACCTGGGCCAAAGTCGGATGCTGAACTGACTGAGCCACCCAGGCGCGTACCCCCTGCCCCACAAAATGGTTCTAATTCATTTCACTTCATAGGCAAAATGAACCCTTAACTTATGTTACATGGAACATTCCAAAGAAATCTCAATCATAGAGGTCAGATACCATACAGGTTAAACTATCTCTCTTTCTCTCTCTCTCTCTCTCTAATTATATATATATATACATATATATACATATATATATACATATATATACATATATATATACATATATTCCATATAATTATAAATATATTCTGAAATATATAATATATAGTCTGAAATATATATTGTGGGAAATATAAATATATTAAATACATAAATATATCACATACATAAATTTGCTAAATATACATAATATATTTATATATATGCTTGTTTCATATTTTCAGAATTTCAACTCAACACATGCAAAACAAACTTATTCTAGTGCAAGGCAATCACATACACTTTCTTTAGGGCATCGTATTTATTTTTATGCCCATTGCATAGGATTCTTCTTCCAGTCCACATTGCTACTGGAAATGTTTCAAGGAAGCTGTATTTTCACTTGTGTTGATCCTGCCAGACATCAGGCCTTAGACACTGAAGGCCCAGGCCTGTACTCTGCACAAGACTCACAGTCTAGTGAGGACTGTACAAACCTTCTCTCTAAATTGTAGTGACCCATTTGTCCAGGAATCAGGCATTTGCTCAGAAGAGAGTATGGTGAGCCGCAAAGGGTGAGGCTTGCGATCCGTTTTGTAGGATGTGGCAAGGACTGGATAACTGTAAAACTTTTTGACAATGTGATACTGTTTTAAGAAAGAATTTCCTACAGCCCGACAGCCTTCTCATTTGTAACGTTCAATCTCTTTAAGACCGGGCCCCTTACCAGGTCCCAGTTCTGTGATAGCCGAATAAATGTTGTAGCCAACTTGGGAATAGTTCAGCCTTGGTTGATCCCATAGTAGATGGTGTCCATTTATGGTGAAAAATCAATTATTTTGACTCAGTCATTATTGGTTTAAAGTGCGTGATTTATTGTATTTTTTTAGACCCATAGAATAACTTCTCTTGATTCTACTTAAGTCTCTTCCCAGAGGAAAAGAAATTTAGTAAGAGTTGGAAGTGGACATTGGCCCTGGGTAGAGGCTTCTGTTTTCTAGGATGTTAGCGTTATGCCAGACTCTGCTAACCTGGGTGGTCATTTTTAATGTGGACATTTTTCTAAGGAAGTAGACCGAAACCACTAAACATATTTGCTCCATGAGCTAAACCACAATAAAACAGAGGTCTCCTGTGTATAGCTTTCCTCACTCTTTGAATACAGCTCATTCTTATTTTATTTCCATAAGAAACAAATGCCCTTTAGAAAGTTTTCTTTTGAAGTTTAAATGCAGTTGTGTAAGTGTGTGAATGCATGTGTCTCCAAAAATGCAATTACATGCAAGTATCTGATTAAATGATGAAATGACCATTTCTTCAGGACAGTTAAGTGTCCTCTGAGGGTTTAAGCATGCCAAACCCCCAAACCCCAGCTGGACGATCCGTCATCACCCACCTATTGTAAACGTGAATGCATGAAATGGGAGAAAATCTAGTGTCATAAGTGAGTAATCGTCAGATTCCAAAAAAGATAATGCTGCTCTGGAAATCTATTTGGAAAGAAGGGTTTCGTTTTTATGGCTTTTTTCTTCTTCAACCCTAGCTATTCAACATCACTTCAGAGACTTTACATGATCTTGTCTTTCCTTTTTCTTCGTTTTTCTTTCTGCCTGGACGTTAGCCTCTGGTCCCCACAAAAAGAGAAAAGGGCCATTCATTTTGAGATCAGGAACCCTCTGAATCACACAGAGAGCTCAGGGAGGTGAAGGGATTCCCCAGGGATCATGACTAGGAGGCTAAAGACTTGATCTCATGCTTAGTCCTGCTCTCGTGTGAGCGGGAGAATATTTCGCTACTCTCCTCCCCGGTTCTGGGTTCTCTTCAGTCTGAAGGAGAGTATGACTTTCGTGAAACTAGTAAGCTATGCACAGCACCCGTGTCATGATTTCTCTGCATAACTCTGCGAGGTAAGTAGAATTCCAAATGTTATCTGGGCATTTTTTGCTCCAGGTTACCTGGGAAATATATTCAATAATATAATATAATATAATATAATATAATATAATATAATATAATATAATATAATATAATTACTTTTTTATTTCTTCAAGGACAGGTAATATGTTTGAGTTTGACGGATTTCCTTAAAATGCATGTACGATCTTGGGTACGAAAGTTATATAAAATGTGAATCCAAGATGAATGTCCTACTAACTTTTTTCTGTGAAATTGAAGGAGTGCTCCTTGGCTGCCTATTGTCCTAAATAGAAAGAAACTGGTTACGTTTCTCAGACGGTACACTGAGGAGGTCTGCTGTGAAGCTACATTGTGTTGAGCAGGAACAGAGAGAGATGTTCTGAGGGCCGGAACGGATACAGAAATGGGCACAACGGTAGGTAGTGATGAGTCATCACTGTGATTTTAAACCTCAGACGGAAAACTAACCCGAGACCTATATAATGCAGATTGTGATCATTGCCTTGCGTACAGTGAAAATGTAGGCTTCCATTTTGTTAAGTACATGTAAATATTATCGTACCTAACTGTAATTAAAATATAGGCTCACAGACAGCTTTTTAAATGACATTTCACTCAATAGTGTCTCGGTCGCATGCATCTTTATAAACCCAACATACACACATACCGTGCACAAATACAATGTTAAGGACTTAGACATATTTATATCATTTTACTTTAAAATAAATATTGAAAGGGAGATTCAGTGGACCGGAAAACCAAGATCAATTTTAAAATAATTGCACGTCTGCAAAGCGGCAAATCAAGTATTAAAACCCCCCGATTGGTGTATTTTGTCAGAACAAAAAAACACAGGTTTCTTCATTGGTTTTCATCTACTGTGGAAGAGTAGGTAATTTGCATCCATCCCTGATGGCAATGACCTAGCCATGTTGTAATTGGTGATTCTGCATGGAGAATAAAACAAAGGACCAAATCAATTCCCGGTCGATAGAAAGTGATTTTGTTGGCTCTGTTGGTGCTGGACACACATTCCCCTTGCAGACAGTTAAAGTGGTTCAGGGCAAAGGCTGTTTCATTATTACCGATGATGGAGGATTGACTGGAGTGCTATCTATGTAACAGGGTCGCAGCTCTCAGATTGCTGTGCTGGGTTGCTTCTTGACCTTTTAGACACATGGTCAAGCAAAATGATCTTAGGCCACTTCAACATAGATACTTAAATTGTCTTACAGTTTCTACCATTTACAGGAGCTTGTAGAGCGATCATTTTACGATCATATGACCTTTTGCAAAGCTATTTTTTTCCTCTACTTGAATCAATGCATAAGCCTCAAAGCAGCCCTAAGTTTCGACCAGTGATTCCTCCTTCTACACCCACCACACCCTGCCCCCATCACATTTCTAAGGTTACATCTGCGGCTCAATGATCCAGGGGAATAAATATTGGAGGAGAGCAATGGAACAGTCGTAACAGTCCCACTTACTGAAAATAGTACTACTTCTCTCTAAATTAAGTGTGTAATTGGCAAGCCTTATTTATACTCTCATAGGGATTAGCTTTTATTGATCTAATTAGGATGAAGCTCTGAAATCACTTGCCAGTCAACCTGATGGAGCCACAGCTGCACATTATTCTATTCTTCCAACAAACGGTGACATCAGGGAGGGAAAAGGCAGGATAACATTCGCCACATGTGCTCTGCCACCAAAGAAGATCATGTAATGATACAGACCATGTCCTGATGGAAGGGTCTCTCTAGAACGTAAATTTTAATTCCGATGCATGAGGTGTAGGGAAAGAGGCTCTCAAATTTTGTCTTTGATGGCAAACGCCATCGCGACGTGAAGGGACGCTCTGTATGATAGCAGGAGACCTCTCAAAGATCATATCCACGTTGGTCAGTCTTAAATAACTTGACTTTTTGGAAGAAGATAGTTTCTTTTGCATTTGTAGTTGATTTACATCTTTTCGCTTATTTATTTTTTTCGCTCTAAGATACCAGAAAGGATTCCAAGAAAATGTCTTATTTCCCTCTTACAAGTCAAGGGGGTAAATGATCAACAAGACTCGAACGCAAACCATTAGGAAGAATGGGTAAAAACGTCTTTCCCCTAATAAAATGGCGACACACATATGATGAGTTTGAACATATTAACTCAGTTATTAGGCTAGGCTCTTTGAACAAATGGGACTGTGTTCACTGATCAAACTCCGTTAAGATCGCCTCACTGATTTATCCCTTAGCAATGATGAACATCCGTGGACACTGAGTCAATATTTGGAAGAAGATTAGCGGATAAAGGACTGGCCTTTCATTTTCGAGATTGCATCAGTTTTGAGCCATGAGTCACAGACTCTAGCCCAGACTTGATAGAGATGACATCTGAAATACAGTTTGGTACTAAGATGATGGAACTAATTGGCTCAGGTAATAGAAAGTTGTTTGCATTTAAACAAAATGCAAAGAAAATATTCAGCTTATAAGATCTTTAACGAGGACTCCTGGCATTTGAAAACGTAAAATCCAATACAAACGTACATTTCCTTTTTTATTACATTTCAAAATGTATCCCTGCATTTCTATTCCCAAGAGATAAGAAATTTATTAGCAGTTACTTTGATTAAAATATGACAGCTGCTATAAAACAATATGCTTATATTACTTGTTTCTTGGAAAGTTTCTATTTCATTTACATACAAAATATCCTTTTTTCTTATACTCATAGTGAATTTTCTAATGTCTCCATGCTTTAGATAATTATAAAACCGAGAAAACTGTTTTTAAAAATGTACTTACTTTAAGGATGCGCCTTCGACAAACTTCTCTTTTTTATCTCATCTGGTCTCTGTCATTTTTTTCTCTTTTCTTCTTCTCTCTGTATCTCCCTCTCTCTCCACACACAGCAAACACGCACACAAACATAGACGTGCCTAAATACATATATATCACTCTCTTTGCTTTCAGGTCTTAATTTTATCATAAAATGTACAATTGAATCAACGGAGTCCTTTCATTTAAGTTACTTAGTACTTGTTAACAAGTGATCATTGTGTTAGGTGTCAGCAGGATCTCACTCCTGTCATATAATCTGACATCTCATTAGAGGACAATGAACCTCTAAAGAAACACTCCCTGTACATTGTGATGCACGACAGTAAGGTTAAAGTGCCTAATTCTGCTTGTGCCTTCAGAGAGGGGGTATTAGAGAGCTTCCTCCGGAAGGATCAGTAAGAGATTTCCAGCCAAGAAGTGGGACAGGCCACTCAGTGTGGGGGGAGAGGAAAATAGTGCCCTCACGCAAGGAAATCGCCACGTGGTACACGGTACTTGCCAAGGAGGGTGGCAAAAGAGAGAGGTATTGGGTCGGATCATGAAGGTCCTGAAACACAATATTAAGGTGTTTGGATTATACTCGAAGAGCGGTGTGTGACAGCAGGGGTCTTATAATCAATGGAATGGCGTGTTCAGACTTATTTTGCAGGACAGTAAATTTGCCAGCAATGGGTATAGTGGGCCAAAGTCTAGACCAGAAGATCAATTATGAGGTTGTAGCAACAAGTGAGGAAGCCACAGTGCTTCTTTAGTTTTAGGCAAATGTTGTGGTGATAGATGGAAGATATCGGATTCAGAACATATGTGTTTGTAACACCAGCATTTGCCAATCAATTTCATTGGAGATGACAGGGAGACTTGGTGGGTGATGGGGACAGAAGGGACAAAGGAGATACATGATGGATACCGCGCATGTTGGGGAAGAGAATCCACCGTGGACAAACCAAGCATTCATGCTGGCAGGGCAGCCCAGGGTCAGAATCTGGAAGGCCTGGACCTCAGGGCAGATGCAGGGACTAGAAATGAAAATAGACAAATCATTCACCAGAATGTAGAAGGGAATGGACGCCATAAGAGCAATGGTTCTCATGAGGCAATGGTGCCGAGTAGGGAGAGAAGAAAGCAGAGCTCAGGATTGCACGGTGAGAGCCAGGCAAGGAAAGGGTCACATTGAGAGTCAGAGGAGTGTTAGGAGAATTAGGAGGAAGGGAGATGCCAGCAGGTTCCCAGTGCCAGCAGTAAAGGAAAAACTAAAACTGGGCTCTTGTTTCCGGTCACGAGTGATTTTAAGGAGGTGAATCTTATCAGAGAAATGGTTCTCAATGGTTCTCAGCTAGGAGTGATTTTGTGACCTGCGGAACATACGGCAATGTTTGGAGACATTTTCGTTTGCTACAAGCTGGATGCTACTGTCATCTGGAAGACAGTGTCCAGGGATGCTGCTCAACAGGGATGCACAGTATAGCCCCCCACCTCTAATTGTAAAGGATGGAGTCGGCCGTGCAGTGATGAGAGTCTAGATGAGTTCTTAATTAGTTGGACCAAGAAGTTGAGTCTAGGGGGCACGTAGAATGAATAGAGACCACTCTATCAAGACCAAGCAAACAATTAAGGTTCCGGAGGCAATTTTACATGCAGAAGGTGATGGAAATAGGGCAAGATCGGGATAATATGCCAACATTCTGGGAAAATACGTGACGTGCAGAATGAAACAGGATGTCACCTATGAGATCCTCCCACTGTCACGTAGGGATACTGCATTCATAGGACAAAAATTTCTGATGTACGGACAAGACTTGGAATAACCTATGTAAATCAAAGTTATAGTGCATAAGGAAAAGATAACTTTCGTGAAGAAAGAATAAAATTCTGGTTGACATTTCACCTTCCCCAGGTGAAAAATAAATTGTAGAAATATAGGTATGAGGACCCAGCATGCAGGATAGTTCAATCAAAGGCAGGAAGATCCAGATCTCTGGGGCCTTAGTTCAGGCAGTTAATCTAATAAAGGAAAATTGAGGGCCGCACTGGGTTCGAGCACTAGGCATGCCTGGGCTGTGGGATAACGTAGAAGTTTTCAGTTCTACCCACTTCCTAACGACGGCACTTTGGACACAAGGGTTTGCTGGTTCCTCTT
Source organism: Felis catus (assembly GCF_018350175.1). Lineage (NCBI taxonomy): Eukaryota > Metazoa > Chordata > Mammalia > Carnivora > Felidae > Felis > Felis catus. Next base: position 75,437,317 of record NC_058368.1, read on the forward strand.
TGGATTAGAAAGGAGAGTCTCAAGCTGTTATTTCAACTGTCTCTTTCTAATGCTCTTTTCTCATATTAATTCTGGGGAGCTGTTGCTCCCACGGAGCTTTCCAGTTCCAAGCCACTGTCTCCAAAAGCCCTCGGATCCCAGATCCCTTACCTCGAGTGCCATTCTAGGTCCCTAAGTTTGGCTTCAGCTTGGTGTTGATCCGATTAAAATGACACTTTATTGTAAGTCATGCTAAATCATACCGTTTTAACCTAGAGCTGGAAAATATGGCCAGAAGATTTTTCTTTTCTTTCCCAGCACAGCACATGATCTTTTTCTTTACAATAAACTGACATTTCTGGAGGACCATGCCCTCACTGTCTTTTGCTTCAGCCTAAGCCACTCATTTTACCTGAAGTCAAGCTGCCCTTTATTGTGTATACTTTTTGCCTTATCCCTGAATGCATTTGAATAATGAATACGGAGTTTAACCAAGCCCTTCTCAAATGCTAATGTGCGTAAGAATCACCTGGAGATCCTGTTAGAATTGCAGATTCTGATTCTGTAGGTCTGGGGTAGGCTGAAATTTTTCATTTCTAAGAACTCCAGCGGACAGCTGATGATTCTGGACCAACCAAGGACCACTTTGGGAGTAGTAAGGATTTAACCTTTCAGAGGGCTGCTAATTCTCTTAGGAGTCTGTTACTGGAATGAATCAACAATTTGAAAAAGCGATTAGAGCATTATCGCTCAATCAGCAAAGATTCTTTCTCTCTGTTGTTTTAGTTCAGTTTTGCTCTCCCTCTTTGTGGGGGAGGGAGGAACAATGGTAGGACAGGAAGAAACAAATACTAGGTCCTCCAGGACCTTTATATCCTCTCAAATGTAGACCCAAACAAAATTCAAGTAAACTGATCATCTGAATCCCCTGAGCTGAACAGGAAGCCGCCATTACTCCCTGAATCAAGTGGTCCGAGCAAAGAATGTCATCATGCTCCCTTTATTTCTCTCCAGGTGAAAAATTGTAACCAAACTAAAGTCCACTGTCTCCTTCCTTTTTGTTCATGTATAATGCAGAGAGAAGGATTGTTCTAATCTATTATTTTGAAGACACATTTACAATACCCGGGCCTGTTACCCAAGGGCTCACCTTAAATAAAGACAATTTTCATGACCTCATAACACTGTCAGTTGCCCACAAAAGGGGGGAAAATGCCATTGTGTATCTGGTGCCAAAATGTTTAGCCAACTCCTTTTCTGCAAGCACTACCCCTCCCAAGTTGGTTCTCCAGGGTAGAATTGGAGGAAGTGAACTCTTGATCAGAGACACGCTAACCAGGCAGAAAGTTCTGACTCAGCAGAGACTACTGCAGTCATCCCTTGGGTAAAGACAGTGGAATGCAAGGGGATCATGAAAACGTTATCAGAAAATGAAATTACATGACTTTCACGTGCTTTGAAAATGACCTATTTTATCAGGGTTTATCCAAAAATAAACACCTAATTCCGTTTACTTCCTTTCTTACCAAGCACTTTTTCACTTACTAATCTAAATGCATTAATTTGGTTTTACACTTGTTGTGTTTCTCTGAATTCAACTTTGATCTCTTAAAAGCAGTGCACAAATTCAGGCCAATTTCTCTCCCTCTCTCTTCATTAACTCGTAATTCTGTTTTATCTCCAGATAGTCTTTGATAATAAATGAAAGATTTCAGGACAAACTCTAAACCAATATTTACTGAGTATCTGCCTTAGGTTAGGCACTTTTGTAACTGGTGAAGCAAGACAGTTAAAAGAACGAGAAAGAAAGAAAGAAAGAAAAGGAAGGAAAGGAAAGGAAAGGAAAGAAAGGGAAGAGAAGAGAAGAGAAGAGAAGAGAAGAGAAGAGAAGAGAAGAGGAAAGAAAAGAAAAGAAAAGAAAAGAAAAGAAAAGAAAAGAAAAAGTTCTTTCCATTATGAGCTTTCACTGTTGCCGAGGGAAACAGATCCATATTCTGTCAGATGGTATTAAGTGCTATTAAGTAAAAGAAAACATTTACTGGGTATAGGGCATACCAAGGTTGAGGTCAGACCAGTAGGCAATGAGAGGGCAAGCCAAAAGGTCAATGCTGAAAGAACCAACATGCAGAGGGAACAGGAAATGCAAAGCACTGAGGGGAGGTGATGCTCCAGAAACAGCAAAGAAGCTAACATCCTTGCAAGAGAGAGAGGGCAGGACAGGAAGTCTCAGATCTGGCCAGAGCCCTCATCCCCAAGGGCATGCAGGCAGCAAAGTGAAGTTGCCCTAAAACCGAATCTTGGCACTCCTCTATAGAAACTCAAGATGTGAATAAAAATACAGAATGTGGGTAAAGTGTAGGATTCATTATCTTAAAGAGATGACAGAGGTTTGGGCACGGAAATGTGCGTAATAGAATGGTTCGCGTTATGTACATTTGATGACGACAGTGCTTTGGAGTAGAGTGTTATCATTCTCATCTCATAGCTGAGGGAACTGCAAAAGGTAACTGGTGACATGATGTGCCATCGAAGTGGTAAACATTGTGGTATCTCCCCTAGTACCACCTCCATTCACTGATGCCTAAGGGCTGTCCAGGCAGGTGGAACAAGAGAAAGGAACCGATGCATTCTTTCCTTCTAAGTTAATGATTCTAGGTCTGAGCGTAAGCCAGAAAAGCTTTGGACAGATGCATGGTCCACATTATTATTATTTTTTCCTTTTAACATTTCCATAGGCTGGGTGAGCAGGGGAGAGAGTGAGGTCATAATAGGAAGAAAGCCAGGTCTGGGCAAAAAAAATATTGGGCACCAGGGCCAGAAGTTATGGTAGGTACCAGGTAAGTATTTGGAAGTCCGCAGTTGGAATTCAAATGGGAAGTGATGTTCACCTGTGCCGAGCAGACACCTGTGACATCCATGCCCATCTGTGTAATTACACTCTGGGGAGACACATTAAAGCAGGCACTTTGCCAGCCAGTCCTTGTCCTACAGGAGGAAGGCTCTCCTCTCCTCTACCACATGGCCCGATGCGATAGTCTCCGGAGCCTAACAGCGTGGACAGCCTCCCTCTCCAATCCGGGACAATGGAAAGAATACAGAACAGAGTTGTACCGCACCGGGTGGTTGGTTGGTGGCGAGAAATGGAAACTCCCCGAATGGCCGAGTTGAAACAAAACGGAAGAGCTCGACGTTCAAGCTTCCTCCTCCATCCCACTCTGTGCATTTTGGCCGTAAAAGTGGTAGACTTGAGGGGCGCCTGGGTGGCTCAGTGGGTTAAGCGTCTGACTCTTGGTGTTGGCTCGGGTCATGATCTCACAGTTTGCGAGTTCGAGCCCCGCAACGGGCTCTGTGCTGACAGCTGGGAGCCTGCTTGCAATTCTTGGTCTCTCTCTTTCTCTCTGACCATCACCCGCACCTCTCAAAATAAATAAATAAACAGTTCCAAGTGGTAGACTTGGTATTTTAAGCCGGGGCTTCCAAAACTTTGGAAGGTAGGCCGCCTTATCCCATGATAAAGCAATCATTTTATTTATTTATTTTTTCAACGTTTATTTATTTTTGGGACAGAGAGAGACAGAGCGTGAACGGGGGAGGGGCAGAGAGAGAGAGGGAGACACAGAATCGGAAACAGGCTCCAGGCTCCCAGCCATCAGCCCAGAGCCCGACGCGGGGCTCGAACCCACGGACCGCGAGATCGTGACCTGGCTGAAGTCGGACGCTTAACCGACTGCGCCACCCAGGCGCCCCAAAGCAATCGTTTTAATAGTGAAAATAAATCCACACCGTATTTTATCCACAAAAACGATATCAGCTTTAGTAAATCTTACCTTCATACTTCCCCAACATACAGCAACAGACAAATACTAAAATCAGCAATTGTCAGAATTTATTAAGCTTTTGGTATGTGTTAGGCACTTTGCAAGCATTTTACATGAATTCCTCATTTAGTCACACGTCACGTATCTCTTCTCCTTACTTTCTATGTCTCAGTTGCTTTAGGCTGCTTCAGGCTTCCAGAAAATGCCAAATTCTTGTCTGCCACGGGGACTTTGCACTTGCTCATCTCTCCCTGAAACAATTATCTCTGCCAAGTTCTTTCTAAGGCTTTCTTTCATCTTTCTTACTTAAGTCACTGACTTCAAAGTCCGGGAGGCCCCTCTGGAGGTCTAAAAATAGTTTCCGCTATTCTTGACAAGTATGACATTGTTGCCTTTTATGTGTTTTTCACTGTCCCTCTGACCATCTCAAACTACTATCTGTCTGTCTGTATCATCTAGCTCACTCCCCTAGAACATAAGTAGCTAGAGCACAAGGACCAGTCTCTCTTGTAGCCAACAGGAAAATGGGGCATACCGAGATACCCCATCACTTGCACTGGGATGACTAACATTAAAAAGACAGGTCGGTGTTGGTGAGGCAGTGAGGGAATTAGATTCTTTCCACATGGCTGGTAGGAAGACAAAATGGTGCGGCGGTTTTGGGGATACAGTCTGGTAGTTCACCAAAGGTTCAAACATAGAGTAATCACGTGATTCAGAAATTTCAGTTGTGGGTTTATTCCCAAGAGGAAGGAACACTTCTTGTGGCAGAAAAACATGCAAATAACTGTTTACAACAGCATTATTTATAACAGCCCCAAAGTACAAATGACCCAAAAGTTCACCAACTGATGAGGTAAAATAATGTGGTACTGATGTCCAATGATATATGGGGCAATTAAAAAAAAAAAAGTATTGACACATGCTAGACCTTGGAAAAATTACCTTAAGTGAAAGAAGTCCGTCACAATATACCATGATTTGTGCCATTTCATTGATTTGAACTGTCCAGAATTGTCAAACCCCTAGAGACAGGAAGCAGATTCCTAGTTGCCTCGGGGTGAGGGCTGAGACGTGCACGGTTGTTATAAAAGGGGCCATTGAGAAAGGGGGCTCTTTTTGGGGTAATGAAGATGTTCTAAAATTGATCGTGGTGACGTTTGCACAACACCATGAATATCCTAAAGACAATTGGAATTGTACACAAAATGGGTGAATTGTACGGAATGTGAATTATATCTCAACAACAACAACAACAACAAAACCAGCATAATAGAAAATAAGGTGCAGGGAGTAAGTAGACTTTATTCTTGATTCTTTTGCCTGAAGATAGAACAATTTTCCATTTCATATATATATATATATATATATATATATGACTGCTTTAATATATATATATATATGTATCTCCATTTCATATATATATGACTGCTTTTATATATATATATATATATATTTGCTTTAATATTATACATATATATATTTGAGGCATATATATATATATTTGAGGCATATATATATATATTTGAGGCATATATATATATTTGAGGCATATACATATATATTTGAGGCATATATATATATATTTGAGGCATATATATATATATATATTTGAGGCATATATATATATATATATATATATATATATATATATATATATATTTGAGGCATCTCTAGGAGAGTTTCTTTCCAGGTGAGGCATCAGTAAAATAATCTGAAATGTACTTAGTAAGATTCCAGTTAAACCATAGTTACCTACTTTCTAACCACATTCAAGAGGGATAAATTAAAAATGGCCTTTTTAGGGGCGCCTGGGTGGCTCAGGCGGTTGAGCGTCCGACTTCGGTTCAGGTCATGATCTCACGGTTTGTGGGTTCCGGCCGCCCGCGTTGGGCTCTGTGCTGACAGCTCGGAGCCTGCAACCTGCTTCGAGTTCTGTTCTCCCTCTCTCTCTCTGCCCCCACCCCCCACCACCCTGCTCATACTCTGCCTCTCTCGGTCTCTCAAAAATAAATAAATGTTAAAACATTTTTTTAAATGGCTTTTTTATAGTAAGCCATAGATAACATTATTTTACTTCATGTCTATTAATTTTCATGGCATCTTTAAATCACTGTCTATCTGATTTCATCAAGACATGTTAGAATCTCTAAAATTCTATCCTGTCAGTAGAAACCGCCCTTGTCCTGCAGCAAAAGGCAATCTGAACAGCGAGCCCCGTCTGCGAGTCCGTTTCGTGGCACATCTTGAACTGCTTTCAAACACTTGAAGTCAAAGCCCCGGAATGCCCCTTTTGGAACTGCTTTGCCCTTGATTTTTACAACCTTGTGTATTTTAACGGAAATATAATCCATATGTTTTTGAGTCATTTACACTTAAATCATCAAAACACCAGTCTTTTAGGGTGATGTGATATCCATGAAGACTACTGAGACTTTTTGATAATCCTTTAGAGCGTTTTAATTTAAAAAAAAAAATTTTGTTGTTGTTGCTCTTCCCAAAATACACTAAAATACTGGGGAGTTCACTTTCTTGGTGTTTTAAACTTGGCGAATTAAGCTCTTGATTAGGTACAGGGAAAAGCGAGATGCTGGTGGCGAACGTACTAAAGATTTGATGAAACATAAAGCATGAGTCATTTGGAGCACGCTTCACAGTACTCATGGGTTTAGTCCTTCTTATCCTAATGAAAACTTCTGAAAGTATTAATTTCCATGACTGTGGATGCTGCTACGTGTCTCGTTTTACGTTTCCAGATTTGAATCCATTACTACTTTCGCAATATTCTTAAGCCCTTTACTGTTCTTTATTTGAAAAGTGGTTGGTAATCATTTCAAATTTATTTTTCACATGAGATATAAATTTCCTTTTTACACAAAGTGTAAAAAAAATTACCGCGCATTTTATAAATCACTGGTTCCATAAAAATGCTTTTTTCCACTGGGTTGTATTCATAGTAGGTAAAATTAATGCTAGTATTATAAAAGCAAAAAAAAAAAATAGTTCGGTCTTAAAATGCTGTATTTTAAAGTTAGAGGTTTCTTTCAGCCCTTGCTTTTTTTTTTTAATTTTTTTTATGGTAAGGTCAGTTTTGTTCTCGATTAAATGTATTTTAAAGATGCATTAAGCAACTCTTCATCTTCTCAAATTCTCTTCCTTTCCTCATTTTCCCAAAACGAAATACTTATTCCCGCATTTACTTACTCTGGTCCATATGGATTGGTTGCTATCATTCCATCCACTGTGTCCATTTGAGGATCAATTTTCCTTTTTAAGGTTACCTGATCTGACAATTAATAGCCTGGCTTTATACAATTATTTTTCCTATGTGGACCATGTATGGGGAACTCCATATGATATGAGGATATTTTTTCTGAATCGTGTTCTCAAATCTTTTCCTGTTGAATGGCATCCAGAATTTACAGCGCTTTTGAATGTATTTTTCTTTACAGAATTTAAATTCTATTTGTAAAAAAGCAAATGGGCTTTTGTTTTTCTTTAGGTAATTGAAGTTTACGTTATGTGTTCAAGTGGGTTAGATAGTCATGAGGTTGACGCAAGTTGAAGTCAATCTAATTTAATGTAATGTTTTCTTTGAGGTGTTGCTGGAGATGAGCTCCTTAATGGAAAGGACTTTTACTACTTGAAAACTGTCAATAAACTCAACGTGCACATCAGTTAACCTTTGCCCTTATCTATGTATGACTAGAAAACATCACAATTCATTCTCAAAACTACATGGAAACCTTACACTCTGAATACCAATCAATATACCACGACATTCTAAAATACTGACTACTTCCACCCTAAAAAGTTAGGTCTTTTTAATATATATATATATATATATATATATATATACACACACATATATATATACATATATATACATATATATATTGTATTATATATTATAATATATATATTATATATTATATACATACATATATTATATGTATATATACACACATATACATATATATTATATACATATATGTATATATACATATTTGCAGGCCGCCCTGCCGACACAAATGGACCCATATTTTCTGCAATATATATTATACACATATATATACACATATGCATATATATTATATACATATATGTATATATATATGTATATAATATATATGCATATGTGTATATATATGTGTATAATATATATGTATATGTATATAATATATATGTATATGTGTATATATATACATATAATATATATGTATATATATGTATGTATATATATAATATATGTATGTATACATACATATATATATAATATATATACATATATGTATACATATATACATATATGTGTATATATGTATATTATATACATATAATATATATGTATATGTGTGTATATATACATATAATATATATATGTATATATATGTGTGTATATATATATGTGTGTGTGTGTGTATATATATATATATATATATATATATATATATATTAAAAAGACCTAACTTTTTAGGGTGGAAGTAGTCAGTATATATATGTATATATATATATGTGTGTGTGTATATATATATATATTAATTTGATAAGACCTATGATTATAGAAATGCATGGAATTTCAAAGCCTATTATTTTTAGTTGTCATATCCTAGCAAATATCTTCTTCAGATATTAGAATAAAGAAGCGGATCCATTGTTTTTAAACTAAGTCCTTTAAATATATTAAAAGGATTTCTTGCAACAGCCGTTTTCAATTATTTAATTGATCATCTTTTTTTCATCGTTCCATCATATAGGTGTTTATTTGTATTCACTAGTTTTCTATTTTATTTTTGTGCCACAAAGAGCATGAATTTTGAGTCAACGGATTAGTGCGTTGAAACTGAATGGCTGCATTATTTTGGTCAATTTCTCTTTCTCAGTAGAATTCACACACAATAGGTGAACCCTAAATTGATCTGCTTAACTGAAAAATAGAAAAACAAAACAAAACAAAACAAAAACTATTGACAAGACATGTTGCCTTTGGGGAATATATCTTTAAATGTGCTGTTTATTTAATATAAATGGTTAATGCTTCTGAATTTCTGTCAAAGTAAAGTACTCAATGTTGTTTGTCTATTGAGACTAAAATACTGTGGTCATTTCAAGAAATTTCTTGTAATTTCTTTGCTGTTGCCTACTTTTGTTAAAACATAACTTAATATCACATGTAGAAACAAATCACTTGAAGAATTGTACATGAACCCTCATTGGTAGAAATTTTATACCGAGGAGGAGGACTTCATTTTTAAGCTGAATAAGTAATTCTTTTAGCTCAAAAACTGGTGTTTACCAGTTGCTGGGTATGCACACAGATAAAGTGAAAAAAAAAAGTAACCTGAAATTATTTTAGCTGTAAGGAGTATTCAGAAAACAGGATGCCCAACTGTAGTTGAACATCTCTCACTCTCTCTTTCTGTCCCTATACATTTTTTTTTCTTCTCCAAACATTTATGGATCAAATACATTCATGATTATGAGGGATGAAGCCCATGCGTAGTTCTGAAACCATTGAGATGTTACTCAGGAAGGCTTCATTTTAAAGCTGGCGTTTCATGAATTGATCTGAATTTTCAACATGTATAATAAACAAATGATGTTAATTCGCTTTGTACTAACAAGTATCAATAAATGAAAAACGCACATTATGCTTTATTTCAAGTGTTAACCCACTTGAAAGTGCTTGAGGAATGTGCTATTATTATATAACTACATCAATATTTATAAAGTCTTAGACCTTTTGCTATAGTGTTTTCTTAGGTCCAACATTAAATCAAAAGATAGTTTTTGCATTATTGTCATTATGGATGATTGGGTGCAAATTAAAATAACAAGAATAATGTTTTTTATCTTGCCACAACCATGTATGTCCACATTTAAGAGCTTATCTAGCAATGAATTCTTAAGCTTTGTAGAAATAAGCTTTTCAATTCTGATAGCGTTGCTTCTTGGCCGCCCTGCCGACACAAATGGACCCATATTTTCTGCAAGCTATTTGCAAATGTGTAAACCATCTGTGGCTGAGTGATTAGGGGAGTGCAGGAATATGTATCCTGTATTTGGTCCCCATTGGCCATTTATTTCTGTTTTATTGTTTTAATTATAAAGACTAATCTTCATTGTGACTGTTATGTGGCATTTGCATGTTAAAAAGTGGCCTCAAATATTCATGTACTTTTAAATTGCACTATAATTTTGAGAGATATTAATCTGAGATTAATTTGGGGTATCACTGCGTGCTGCTGGAATGGGTCTGCGCTGCATAGTGGTACTGAGACTGGAAGTTACATTTCAATGTTAACTGACTGTTACATGACAAGTAAACAGGTTTAATTGTATTATTCACCTCATTGACTTTAATGAGTCAATAATAAATGTAATAGGCACCTCAGGACCAGATGGCATAGGGTAAAAAGTCCCCATGAATACCATTTTTTCCTCTCAAGTATCTGATAAATATGTTAACTTCCTGTGTTGTGGCAATTGTTGAAATTTCTTAGCAGCTGGTCAGTTACCCTACACTGCAGGGGCCACCGGGTGTGGTTTACCGCGTTAAGTCTCAGCTTTATATTGGTAGAGAGAGTTAAGAGTAAAAAAATATGCCCTCTTTCGGAACTACAATGTTGTCATTGAACAATTGTATACAATTATTTAACTCAAACGAATGTTTAAGGAATGGCTCTGAAAGTGATCATGTAATCAGTCTGAGAGTTAAGAAGAAACTTCCTAACGTCAAAATGCCAATTTCAAAGGCGTATTAGTCGTTTGCCCTTTCTCAACACGTTTTCCCCTGGTCTTTGCTACTTTCTTTAGCACACACACAGGGTTTAACATGGTGCTAATTGGCAAAGTGCCAGTAACATATATGGTGGAGGGAGCCCCCTTTAACTGGTAACAGTGGATTTGTTTTCCATCCTTATGTTTGCAGTCTGCTTTATGAACAGCACTTATCGGTGTCCTCTCTTAATAAAACTCTTCTTTTTAAAAAAAGAATCAAAATACTTCCCCCCAGGGGCGCCTGGGTGGCTCAGTCGGTTAAGCGTCCGACTTCAGCTCAGGTCATGATCTCGCAGTCCATGAGTTTGAGCCCTGCGTCGGGCTCTGGGCTGACGGCTCAGAGCCTGGAGCCTGTTTCCGATTCTGTGTCTCCCTCTCTCTCTCTGCCCCTCCCCTGTTCATACTCTGTCTCTCTCTGTCTCAAAAATAAATAAAACATTAAAAAAAATTTAAAAAAAATCAAAATACTTCCCCTCATGTGATTAAAAAAAAAAAAAGTCCATTCTCAAATTAGTGTTGAAATGTTGCTTTGGCAACCAAGGAAATACTGGCAATAGTTTCATATGTTACTCTGTTCTTGGAAAAGCAAGTAGATACTCACCTTATTAACTTAATATTATGGCAAAATAGAATTCCTTTCCCTTCCAGTAAAACTTCAGAACCCATAAAAGACACTAACCCCTAGTCGAGACTACAGCACATTGAACGTTACTGAGGTAAAAGGAGAACAGTCTGGTAAAGCCGCTCGCCAGCTTATCTTCATGACTGAAGTTTATTCGATTTTGCCATGAATTTGTTTATTTTAAATATTTATTTATTTTAGGGTTTATTGAATTACCTAGAGAGAGAGAGAGTGTGTATGTGTGTGTGTGTGTGTGTGCACGAGCAGGGGAGGGGCAGAAAGAGAGGGAGAGGACCCCAAACAGGCTCCATGCTGTCAGCACCGAGCCCAATGGGGGACTCAAACCCACGAACCATGAGATCACATTATGAGCTGAAGCCAAGCGCTGAACACTTAGTTGACTGAGCCGCCCAGGTGCCCCTTTCCCATGTATTTAGTACTTAAAGTTTTGGTTGCAGCTAAGTGCTATGCTGTCTGGGGCACTTTGCACTTGTGCTGATTTGATGGCAGGGTAACAAAGCTGTTGCTGGGCCTACCTAAGAAAGGACATCTTTGGCGACGGTGGGTGTGTAAGGTGCTTTCATATTAGTTGTGGCTCTCTTTCTTGGTAAATGGGACCTTTCTTCTCTTGGCTACGGTAGATTAGAGCTGTTTTCTCTGAAGAAGGTAAAAAAAAAAGAGACTCTTCTTCATAATTTATAATTTCACATTTGCTCCAAGAGAATGAAACCCAACTCCTGGAAATGACAGAACAGATAGTTGAGAAAAAAAAAATCTCTGACTGAGAAAAATGAGAAAAACTGGCTCATCTTTTCACATGTAGGAATGGCTTGAGAAGCTTCCAGGATCCATCATGACTGAACTGCGTTTGGAGAGTTTAGATCCTCTAGGGAAATCCTGGTGATTCTGGAAGGTATTGTAGAGATATTGAGAAGAAAACTGGAGTTTTGACATCCTCTGATAATATAGGATAAAAAATGTAACTTTAGGATACACTAAAAAGCGAGGCAGTTTGACTAAGCAACCTAAAATTAATCTTGGATTTAAAAAAAAAAGCTCAAGTAAAATAGTAAGAAGAATAAGAGAGAGAGCAGCTACATTGATGACTGAGACCCTGTTGCTTGAAAAAAGATAATATTGAACTGCAATTCATTGTCCCTCGCCTTCTGACAGAGGAAAATATTTCCTAAAGAAAATAAAACATTTTCTTATATCTCAAACTATTACTCAGTTTTTTGTTTTGTTTTGTTTTGTTTTTTTATTAACATTATTTTCTACCAAGGAAGCAAAGAGGAAAAAAACAATACTTTTTAAGAGGAAAAAAAACCAGGGTAAATAAAGGCAGAGAATGGACATGACACACAGAATAGCTACGTCTAACATTTTCAAGAAGTTAATTACAAATCAATAGTTTCCACAGAGGAATAGAAACCATATAAAAAGGAGCCAAGGAAAACATATAGCTGACTTAAGGACTATGTGCAACTAAAAATGCAATAAATATGTTAAACCATTCTTAGATGTTCTGCTTGGGGCTTTGTACGTAGCAAAGCAGCCCCCTCACTGTGATCTGCTGAAAGTCAGACCTCGACACAAGGGTTTTAAGAAAAAAGGAAAAAAAATAAACACTAAATACATTTATCAGTAGAGTAGATGCAACTAAAGAGAGAATGAGTCAACTAGATAGCATATCTGAAGAATATATCTCCCCCAGAGGAACAGGCTAAAACATCGAAACTACAAACAGATTTCAGAGATATAGGGATACAAGTAGAAAAGCTTAATTATACATAAAATTGGAGCTAGTAAGTGCAAGAAACAGAGAATAGAATAGAGTATATTTCACAAACAATAATAGACAATTTTCAGAACTAATGATAGTTAGCAGGACACTAGTTAAAAGCACTACAATCGAACAAGGGTGTATTCTGCTAAGCAAAATAAGTCAGGCAGAGAAAGACAAATATCGTAGGACTTCATTCATATGTGGAATTTAAGAAGTACAACAGGTGAACATAGGGGAAGAGAAGGAAAAATAAGATAAAAACAGAGAGGGAGGCAAACAGGAAGAGACTCTTAAACACAGAGAACAAACTCAGGGTTGTTGGAGGGGAGGTGGGTGGGATGATGGGTTAAATGGGTGATGGAAATAAGGAAGGCACTTGTCGGAATGAGCATTGGGTGTCACATGCATGTTAACTAATGTTAAGTACTACACTGCATGTTAACTAATTGGAATGTAATTCAATTTAAAAACTAAAAATAAAAAATAAAAGCATTACAATCCCCAAGCAGATTTATGCATACGCAGACACACACATAAGGTACATCATAGTAAAACTGCTAAACAGCAGAAATTATGACAAAAATCTGAAAAGTGTTCATCAAATTCAGACAAGTTACATTCAAAGGAAAATAATAAGACCCAAACTAAAATAATTGAAGCTATAAAATAATGCAGTTATGTTTTCCAAGTGTTTCAGACAAATAAACAAAATACAACAAAAACTATCAACCTAGAATCCCATGCCCATTTAAGAAAACAGTGTTTTTTTATATATTTCATTTCATTTCATTTTTTTTTTATTTTAAAGAGAGAGGGCATGAGTAGGGGAGAGAGGCAGAGAGAGGGGGAGAGAAAGAATCCCAAGCAGGATCCATGCTCAGTGCACAGGTCACAACCGTGAGATCATGACCTGAGCAGAAATCAAGAGTTGGATGCTGAACTGACTGAGTCACCTAGGTGCCCCAGAAAATAATCTTATTTACAGTTGCACCCAAAATAATAAGATACCTAAGAATAAACCTAACCAAAGAGGTGAAAGACATGTACTCTGAAAACAATATAACGCTGATGAATGAAATCAAAGACAACACAAAGAAATGAAAAGGCATTCCATGCTCATGGATTGAAAGAACAAATATTCTTAAAATGTCCATGCTACCCAAAATAATCTACACACTGAATGCAATCCCTATCAAAATACTAACAGCATTTTTCACAGAACTAGAGCAAACACTCCTAAAATTTGTATGGAACCACAAAAGACCCTGAATAGCCCAAGCAATTTTGAAAAAGAAAAACAAAGCTGGATGTGTAATGATTCCAGGTTTTAACTTATATTACAAAGCTGCGGTAATCAAACAGTATGGTGCTGGCCCAAAAATAGACACATAGATCCATAGAACAGAATAGAAAACCCAAAACAAGTCCACAGTTACATGGCCAATTAATCTTTGATAAAGCAGGAAAGAATATCCAATGGAAAAGTCTCTTCAACAAATGTTGTTGAGAAAACTGAATAGTAACATGCAAAAAAAAAAAAATGACACTGGACTACTTTCATACACCATACAGAAAAATAAATTCAAGATAGAATAAAGACCTAAATGTGAGACCTGAAACCATAAAAATCCTTGAAGGGAACACAGGCAATAATTACTCTGACATCAGCAGTAGCAACTTCTTACTGATATGTCTCCCAAGGCAAAGGGAAATAAACTCTTGGGACTTCATCAAAAACAAAAAACAAAAACAGAAAACAAAAAGCAAACTTTTGCACAACAAAGGAAATAGTTAAACAGTCAACAAAAGTAAAAGGCAACCTACTGGACAGGAGAAGATATTTGTAAATGACATATCCGATAAAGGGTTAGTGTTCAAAATATATAAAGAACTGATAGAACTCACTCCGCAAAAACCAAACAGTCCAATTAAAATGGGCAGAAGACATGAACAGGCATTTCTCCAAAGAAGACATACAGACGGCCAACAGACACATGAAAAATGTTCATTATCACTCATTATCAGGGAAATGTAAACAACACTGCAATGCGATATCCCCTCATACCTTTCAGAATGCCTAAAATCAAAAACTCAAGAAACGATAAGTGTTGGTGAGAATGCAGAGAAAAAAGGAGCCCTCTTGCATTGCTGGTGAGAATTTAAACTGGTGCAACCACTGTGGAAACAGTACAGAGGTTCCTCAAAAAGTTAAAAATAGAATTACCATATAATCCAGTAATTCCACTACTGAGTGTTTACCCAAAGAAAAAGAAAACACTAATTCAAAGGGATATCTTCATCCCTATTAGATTGCAGCATTATTTACAATCGCCAAAATATGGAAGCCATCCAAGTGTCCGCCATCCATGGATGAATAGATACAAATGATGTGATACATATTACTCAGCTATAAAAAGAAATGAAAGCTTGCCATTTGCAAGAACGAGGATAGAGATAGAGAATACAATGCTAAGCGAAATAAGTCAGAGAAAGACAAATACCATATGATTTCACTTATATGTGGAATTTAAGAATCGAAACAAGAGAGCAAAGGGGAAAGAAGGGGAGAGAGAGAGAGAAAGAGAGAGAGAGAAACCAAGAAACAGACACTTAACTACAGAGAACAAACTGGTGGTTACCAGAAGGGAGGGCAGTGGGGGATGGGTGAAATAGGTGACGGGGATTAAGGAGGGCACTTGTCCTGATGAGTACCTGGGGATGTACTGAAGTTTGACTCACTGTATGGTACACTTGAAACTAATAGAATGTTGTGATTTAATTATACTGGGATTAAAATAAATAAAATAAAAACAAAACAGAGCAAAATAAAATAAGGAAAGCTCTCCCACCAGTGTGTGTGTGTGTGTGTGTGTGTGTGTGTGTGTGTGCATGCGCGCGCGTGTGCGTGCATGTGTATATATACATATATATATATATATATATACACATACTTTGAAAATACCTACACAAACAAAAACAGATCATCACCAGTAGAACCATACTAAAAGATCTACAAAAAAATCATGTTCTTCAAAATGACCCAATGTGGAAACTCAGAGCTAAAGAGTATAACAAAGAGAAAAACATGTAAACATGTAGGTGTATTTATAAAAGCAAATTGAATGTTTTACACAAACATGATAACTTATTTTTTTGAAGTACGCACATTATCTACATATGGGTCAACAATTGCATATAAATCTGGTAATGGAAATGTATGTAAATTGCTTCAAGGCCACATGGAACGTTTATGAAAATAACCCATTTCTACCCTGTGATCCTCAAGGAATGGGAATCTTTACACCCATCAAGGGACACTTGCTAATGTCTCAAGACATTTTGATGGTCACGATATAGTGGACAATGCTGTGCTGCTGGTGGGTAGGGACCAGGGATGCTGCTGAACAACACACCCCCACAAGAAAGAATTATTTCATTCAAAATGTCAGTAGCACCATGGTAGAAAATCCCTGTTCTAGACCATAAATCAAATTGTCAGAAAATTCCAAAAAAATGAAATCACACAGAATACACACTGTGAATAGTATGTCATTAAATTTGGAAAAACAACACAAAGATAACTGGAAAATTCCCACTATTATGTAATTGGGAAATTACATCCTAGACTTTTCAAAAATCCAGGAGGCAAAGAAAGAATGTTGATGGGAATTGAAAATGTTTACAATTGAATATAATTTAGAACTTAGATTTCAAACTCAGCACACACAAATAAAATTGCATCAAAGGAAAATGTCCAACAATTCATGAATTTCATTGAGAAAAATACGGAATAAAATCAATTCAAGAAGTTAAAAATAGAACAAGTCAACTCAAAGATAATAAAAGAAAAAAACGATTTAAAAAACTTAACGGAACAGGAAAATGTTTTATATCAATTCGAATCCATTTATGATAAAAAATCATCACTAAATAGAAAATGGAAGAGATTTCTTTTACTAAAGTATCTACAATTGGAGATCAAAAAGTATTGGGAATACTGTTTAATATAAGAGACGAGGCACAAATAACTAATATCATAAATGGAAAACAAAACATCATCACAGATTCTACAGAATGAGATGATACTGTGACAAACTTAAAAAAAATTCTTTTTTGAAGGTCGCCTGGGTGGCTGGTTCACTCAGTTAAGCGTTTGACTCTTGGTTTCTGCTCAGGTCAAGATCTTTCAGTGTGTGGTTTGAGCCCCACATTGGGTTCTGCACTGAGTGCGAACAGTGCAAAGTCTGCTTGGGATTTTCTCCCTCTCTCTCTGCCCCTCGTCTGTTTGTTCTCTCCCTCTCCCTCTCTCAAAATAAATAAATAAAACTAAAAAAATGGGAAAAAAGAAATAAATTTGAAAATTTATGTAAAATCGACAGATTTCTAGAAAAATAATAGCATTCTGCCAATATTAGTCACCATTTTTTTATAGTCTTACTGTGGTTTTCTAAGAGAATGCCCTTGCATGTAGGAAAAGGTATTGAAATAGTGATAAAATGTATCAACTTTGATACTTACTCTCAGAAAAAAAAGTGCATGTGTGTGTTTGTGAGTGTGTGTGTATGTATGTGTGCATCATAAAGTATATCAACATTTTAAAAACTTGGAAATATCAAATAGGTTGCTATTCGAAAACTTCTCACTACTAGCGGGAGTGCATTTGGTCTAATGACTCAGAATAACGTGGGCAAATATCTTCTAATACTGAGACTATGCGTGACATACCAAGGCGTTGCACAGCAAATGTAATGTACATGCAGATACAAGTAAGCCAAAAGTCTGTTCCAAACACTAACGTGAAACAACTCAAAAGTCCATCATAAATACAATGGATAAACAGTTAGTGTACCCTTCATAAAATGGGATTGGAGAGCGATGAAAGTAAATGAACTATCGTTACATAAAATGACACGGATGGAAAGATGCAAACTGAAATGATTACCTACTTTATGACCCTGTGCATATGAAATTGAAAACCAGACAAACTCAATGTATACTGTAGAATCCTGGAAAGTGATGACAGATGGGTAGGGATCCAGGTCACGAGGGGGCGTCTGGGGTGCTGATCACTTTCCATTATTTGAGCTGGGACGGTACTTCTGCACTTGTATTCAGTTTGAAATTATTAATTGAGCTATATGATCCTGTTTTCTGCACTCTCCTGTGGCTTCATTCTTCAACAGAAAATGTGTGGGGGCGCCTGGATGGCTCAGTCGGTTGAGCCTCCCACTCCTGATCTCAGTTCAGGTCACGATCTCACGGTTCATGAGTTGGATCCCTGTGTCGGGCTCTTGTCTGACAGCGTGAAACCTGCTTGGGATTCCCTCTCTCCCTCTCTCTCTGCCCTTTCCCTGATCACTCTCTCTCCTTCCCCAAATAAATAAATGGTTAGGAAAAAAAAAATGTTTAGAAATAGAAAAAAATATGCATGTAGACAATTGTAATCGACCCTGTGAATTTATCATCTTTCCATTTTACTGGAAGTGAATCGCATCTTCTAAACAGGTACTCACAGTGCATCTTTTCCTCTAGGTCAAGTCCCCTTCATCATAACCCTACCTCCTGACTCTAATGATCTGTATTCAAAACGAAGAAACTCCAGGAGACTGACTGTCCCTCATCAGTGCCTGATGAAAACAGGCGAGCTCAGATTGAATAGCATTTGTCCAGCACAGGAAACCGAATCAGGTTTTCCCAATTCTAGATCTGAACAAAGTATCTTTTTTAAAATTTGAGAGAGTCCCTTGAGCATACATTGGGTGCCTGATTTAAAAATACTCTTCCCAGGGGCGCCTGGGTGGCTCGGTCGGTTAAGCGTCTGACTTCTGCTCAGGTCATGATCTCACGGTCCGTGAGTTTGAGCCCCGCGTCGGTCTCTGTGCTGACAGCTCGGGGCCTGGCGCCTGTTTCAGATTCTGTGTCTCCCTCTCTCTCTGCCCCTCCCCTGTTCATGCTGTGTCTCTCTCCCAAAAATAAATAAACGTTAAAAAAATAAAAAAATAAAAATAAAAATACTCTTCCCTAGAAATATTTATAGAAACCCCAAATCTAAGCACTTTCGTGTATCACTGAACCTTAACATTGAACACATTACGTTCTGATGGCCAGTGAACACAGCATTCCCTTCATTCATTAATTCATTTGTAAATGTGCAATCATATTGTCTCTACCCTGAAATAAGCACTTTTCAAAAGACCTTTGAATTGACATTCCAGGATCCCTGAATAACTTCTTAATCTTCCCCTAGCAGTTAACCTCACTGGCATCAGAATCTGCATATGGTGCAGACTGGTCAATAGGACAGAATGTGTTTCCTTTTGAGGAGTGATGTTTATCCTTCTATTTTGTGTTATGCTCAGAATGAGTCTGTTCTGTACCTTTGACAATCCAGACAGATGTTCCTATGAAATATCGTGCCCTGTAGCCCTAAGCACTTCACTATTTGCGATGCCCATAAAATATAATATGTGATTATTCTTGAAATCATTTGAAAATATTCTTCTCCAGCATTTAGAGGAAGTAGAAATAGTAAAATCACATAAAAAGATACATTTAAATAATGGTAAATTCCTTTGGACGCATAAAAATAATTTGGTGTCCTATCAGGGCAATATCATTAGACCTCAGTGAGAATAGATAATCATTTTAGAATGACAGTAATTCTGAAGACAGAAAAGTAAAAAAAAAACCCTCAAAAATGCACAAAATCCCAAAATGAATGTTTATGTGATGATGGAAAATTCTCAGAAAATGCTCATTTCTGTGAAATTACCACAGACTTAGTTATGAGAGTAAATGGGAAGAAAAAGGGTGAAAATAAAATGGTGATTTCTGTCTTTCCCTTAGGAGACTGTCAAACTTCATTCAAGAAAAAGAAATAAATAGTAGTCTGAATTAACTTGTATTGTGAGCTCCCGTCGGAAAAAAAAATGAGATAAAAATGAAACAGTGTGCTAATTTTCTACCAAGTTAAAACCTGTAATTCGTTTATAGCTAAGCATTTATCCAAGGCAGGAAACTATGAAAGAAAAGCATGGTATAATAATTGGTTTTTCACATTTATATTTATAAAGATTATGATAAAAAATACTCATAATTATGCTGCTAGTGTTATAGCATAATCTACCAATAGTTGGATAGATCAAAAAGGAAACATCAAACAACGAAAGCCATGTTAGAAGTCCCTTAAGGAACTAACGCTCTAAGTATCCATAAACAATACACATACATGTGCATTTTTACAAAACATTATCTATACATTATGGGTACTCAGCTATAAATGTTGAGCAATATTCTAAACGACTTGAATATTAGTTTTAAAAGGTTTTAGGCAAGTAAAGCCCATGGTGGGGTGGGGGGGGCAGATAATGGACTTTAAAAAGGTGTTTTAAGGAGAGACAAATTTTGGTAGAGAAAGAGAACTAACTATGTTCCTGATGGGGTATGTCATACATGTAAAAGCCCAGTGGGGACAGAGACTAAGCTATGGTTAGAAGTGAAATTAAGGTCTGCCTTTGTGTTTCTACATAGGGAAAACCCTGTTACCTAAAGAAACTCCGTGGAAGTTAGGTGTTGGTTCAAAAAGCACAACAGTGCAGAGTGTGGGCTCCAGATCAAACAGAGATGATTCCAGATTCTGACACGTTTGCTTAGGAGCTCTTGGTTTTTAGACACGTTAGTTAGCCTCTCTTTGCCCCAGTTTCCTCATCTGTGAAATGGAGACTAATGGTGCCAAGGGGCGGGGGCGATTTTGCTAGGGTATAAAGTTCAGAAAATTCTAGACAATCCTCTCGAGGTGTTATTTTAACTAAAGTACTTGCTATTTTCCATGCATGCATAACAAGCAGGCACTCACCTGCCCGCCCTTCTGACATTTCACTCACATGGTTCCTATAATACTGGCTGAATTGAATGCTCCCGAATTGTGGGACCCATGGGGCAAGGGTCTGAGAGTCGAGACTACCCTCCCCTAAAAGAGCGAGGACACAGAGTTCTAAAACTGTTCTACTTCCCACATGACGTGTTCTATATATTAGCATGGCTTTTCTATTTCTGCAATTCTTGCCAGGCAGATAGCTTGATTTCTCTTTAAAGGGACTTCCCATCAACCCTGCAGTGGAAAGCATCGAAAGTTTGAGCCCTAAGGTTCTTTGAATCTCCTCCTGCAAAATCCTCACCTCTGCCCTTGACTCAGCCTCTCCCGCTGTGTCCACCAAGAAGGCATTACGCAGCAGGTGTAAGAGCTGTGACTCTGGGGAGTGCCGGTGAAATATGCAGGGTGGTGAATCCTTTGTTGGAGAGGCATTCGTGAAGCTTTGCGAGCGCATAGCACAGTTCTCAGCTCTCGATGTATTTTGAATAAAATGCTATTGATGTAGAGCTGTGTAAGAATTCTTCTGAAATGCACGCAAGGGCAGCTCTTTTTTTAGGGTTAGGGACAATGTCGTATAAAATCGTTTATTAGACTTAAAAAAACAAAAAAGTCCAGAGTGGTATTACTAGCCAAAGAAATAAGATAAATGTGTGTGACTCCGGGGCATTCGTGTGGGCTTTAGGACTTTGCAGGAAGGCCAGGCTTGTGAAACTGTACATAAAAATTCATCAATAGGGTGATGGCACGTGAGGTCTGCCACGGGACTCACTCCAGTGTCCTGGGCATCATGTGTGCGTGGGATGCTGATACCAGCAAAACTTCAAAGCTGCCCAGGGGGCAATTTCGGTTTGGAACCTCTCTGTTCCTCCCACATGAATCTCCGCTGTAAAACCAAAACTTTCACACAGGAAACCAAACATTTATATTCCACGTTCTTGTTCCTTTTATTGCATTTTGAGGGAGCATTACCTCAGTTTGTGTCGATTTATATAGTACATTAAATGTTGTAAATTACCATAAAGTGAAACAACATATCACACGATGATGTCGGAAACATAAATCATGCCTAGTTCCTGCTGCAAACAGATGTTCTTATTTTTAGACCCATGTCAAGATTCATTTTGTTCTTCCAGATTGTGGAGCCAAACTTTAAATTTTCTTATTATCAAAACGAAGTCTTCTATTCACGCTGTCACTTACAAGCCGGGCAAAATGAGTTGCTCAGGCATTCGAGGTAAATCAAATCGCACACATCACGCTGCCACAATTGGCTTCGAACACGTCACAGTTCAAACCAGTGAAGATGAAACCGCGAAAGACTTTACACGACGGTCTGAGGCGACATCACCAAGCAACGACGACATTGTAACTGCTGTTGAAAGCTCGTTCTGTATGCTTTAAACAGTGATGATTTTGCCAGAAGTATCACAGTTTATGTCCGAAAACCCTGGCTTGGTGTCTCTTTCCCTCTGGGAATGCCGTCTCATGGATCAGAATCAGGCCCCAGAGGAACGGACGCGCGTCGGGACGCGTGCTGTTTGCTCCTTGAATTCTTCAGTCTGTTTTTCCCACCATCCCCTCCTCTGCCCTCTTCTTGTAAAATTGGAGCTTCAGGTGAGTCACTGTTGAGGCCAACACTTGGCCCATCTGCAATCAGATAAAGATTTTATGGCTCCAGGCAAGGGCTGGGGAGATGAGGACTGTTTGCAAAATGTCACAGGTGTTTGTTTGGAAATCTTCTGCGGAAGAGCAGAAATCAACAGAAATCCTTGAGGCGGGGAAAATGAGTCTGAAGCTTGCAACACTGTATCCAAAAATGAATTGCGCCTGCCAGAAAAAAAAAAAAATCTTCGGCAAAATAATCTGTCTGCAGATAACACAGAATTTAAGAGGGACACTTTCGGGTTTTCTTTTTTGTGTTTTCCATGTTGATGCGCACGACATTAAGTGGCCTGTGTTGGAGAGAGAGTCTTTAATTCACAGCCTACTCTAAGTAGAAAGACGATGTTTAAAACTCAGGAACCTCCCCAATAGTTAATATACTCTTTTATGTGCCCAGAGTAACAACTACCCTGATAATTTATATTAAAGAGTGTGAGGTAAACTATGGGAAGGTTACATCTTTCAACGATCGAATCCATTGTCAAAAAGTTCAGTTACACGCAAACGTGAGTTTCAAAATATTAGAAAATATTTTGTGAGAATGTTTTCATTTCTCCTTCTTTCATTTTTGACATCAGTGTTATTCAATCTGTCTCTGTGCCCTTCTACTTCCTGCTGACTTTCTTCTCGAATTTTTCTTTGCTGGTGTCTCTTTGCAGTCTCTTTATTTCTGTTTTGCTCTACGCAGGATAATCCTTTCATGCACTTTCCTGATATCATATTTAAAGACTAAAGCCCCCTCCTTCTTCTCTCTTTACACCAAAGAGAAGAGGCGTTTTCAGGAGAATTCTGGACATTTATAAACTGAGTAACCAGGGTCAAATGCTTATCAGCGGGATGGGGATAATGGGTACGTCAAACATTTGTCCGCAGAAAACCGCAATGTGACCTTTAAGGACTCATGAAAACAAAGAAAACCTTTTGAACTTCAAAAGTGCTAATTATTATTAGTATGATTATTAGCGATAGTTGCTAATATAAAG
The DNA here is from genome assembly GCF_018350175.1 of Felis catus. Classification (NCBI taxonomy): domain Eukaryota; kingdom Metazoa; phylum Chordata; class Mammalia; order Carnivora; family Felidae; genus Felis; species Felis catus. The sequence continues at coordinate 75,460,820 of NC_058368.1, forward strand.
TATTATTTTTCAGGAATAAGCTCTGAAGATAATATATGAGTCACAGAAAAATGCAATGGTATCTTAGAAGTAATGAAAGACCATTATTCAATTTAACTTGCATACTATAAAAACATCTATTATCTTGAGATTTATATTAGTAGATATTAAACAGCATAAAAATTCCTCAACAGGCAGTTCGCATATGATTTTGTTTCCACTGCTGTTGAAAATTATTTCAAAGACACTTCAAGAAACATATTTGCATCCTCTTGAAACAAAACATTAAATGCAAATGAAATATGTCTAGAATCATTTAGTCTTTCCACTTACCATCATGTCCTAAAATGCCTGGGGACAGTTCAGCACATCAGTCACTGAGGGAATTACTATCTTCCCAGTTTAACTAAATTACAACCAGGAAGGACTTAAAATCTTGTGATTCTATGTTGTGTATTATACAGAGGGTGAGATTTAAAAACTAATAAAAATCATTTTGTTTACTCAGAAGAAATGTGCAAGCCTTGTTTTTCCTGGAAATTTCGAGGGTAAATGTGTTACTCCTACAATAGGCAACTCAGAAACTGATCGAATGAAGGGTTATGTATAAATAATGGAGAGTGTGGGTTACCTCATTTATGGGAAAAATACTCTCCCCCACTGAATGAGTGAATTCTCTATGTTGTGTAACTTCTTCCCGTGCTTTGTCGTCCTGTTTACATGAAACTCACCACCACCTCAAGAAACATGCAAGCACTCATATTCAGTTTCGCAAAGATAAAATTAAGTAGATAATCAATGATGTCCAAGAATGTGTGCCAAGACTATCATTGTTGTATGAATATTAAACAAGAATAAAACATTATTAATCATTATAAACAGAGCACCACCAGTCAGCAATTCCCTTTAATTTTCAGGTAGACACTTCTCATTTTCTCAAACTTGGTATTATTGACATGAAAAGTTTCCATGTTGCAAAATTCACAGCACATGGCATCTGTAAATAAAGAATATTTATCTTACTTATCTTACTTACTGATATCACATTTGTCCTGAAGGAGCGTATAATTTAGCTGGGATGACAAAAATAACAAACAGGATGCACAGCATGATATTAAAAAAAAAAAAAAAAAGAACGTGTTGTGAAATATTGGGTGACACAGCTCCTACCACGAAATTTGCAGCTGCTAATGAAGGAGGCAAAGAGGAACCGATGCCCCTGGAGGTGTGAGATGTGAATGGGCTGTCAAAAGATAGGATTTTGCTAAAGAGGGGGAACTGAAAATCCAAGGACAGAGGAAGTTGAAGCCACCTAAGTGTCAACAGTGTGTTAGGGATTAATGGCTTGCTGAGAAGCAGCTAGATCATGGACAAATTCACTTCATTTTTTACAAGTGCATCAGGAACTTTCAAAATTCTTACAGGATTAGTAGGGTGGCTTTTACCCAGGCTAACTGGGTATTAGACGCCTTAAATGTATGATAGTCCAATTGGTGAGAACAGGGTCTTTCAGTATATGAAGAGTTACAAAATTTCCATGACTAACTGATGGAAGAGAATAGAAGGACTGAAGATCTTGAATCTCATCAGGTTCCAGGTAAATGAAAAAAATATAAATGGCACTAACTAGCCTATTTCAAAAATCATCTTTGTGTTCTCTTCTTCCTTAGTATTTATAGTTTTCAAACAATTTGTAGTTCTTTCTCAGGGCTGGGTCACCATGAGACCAATATCTGTGGACGTGAATTAAAAATACAGAAATTATTTCTCAGGGGGGAAAAAACCTTCTGAAGTGGCATTATTAGAAAATTTGGGGAAAATGAGTTGGTTTAAGCACTGTTTTCATCTTGCAAGACTAATCTTTGATTTTTGGCATCTTCACTCTGAGAGTTCTTAGACATTTCATCAATCCCAAAGAAAAGGAATTAATGGACTAGCTGTGGGATTGTGCTTAGAACCAAGTATTTTCTCTTCATTTTCTTCTGTATTTATATGAAGTTAATTGTAATTAGTATGAATTATAGTACATATTTGAAATCAGAAGCTAACATTTCAGTATTTCATTAAAATCATACAAATAGAGTAGCTGTAAGTATCGTAAGTTTTATCCTATTTTTTTTAGAGCTCTTTGAATGAGTTACCATACTTATTCTTTCAGACACTCCTGGATGGAGTGGACGTACAAACGTCCAAATTCTTTCATCGTTAACTGCAGAAGGAAGACGTTCACTCTTATGTGTCCTTTCATTTTTACATGGAGCTTAAATGTCCCCCAGTTCCCCCCAGACTGGGTATACCGATGTTAGTATATTCACATTCACACATGTGAATATACCCTGTATTTACGTACTTGAATTTCTTTCCCCAAATGGCCGTTCTCAATTATTTTTGGGAGACCAAAGGTGTCTTATGAACAATTTATCCCCATTCCTCTCATTGCTGTGCACCCTAAATAGGTCCGATGGTGCTGTGTACAGTTCAAACATTGCTGGAAGTTTGCTGTAGTCAATGAAAACAAACGAGCAAGTATTTCTTCTCCCCACTAAGCTTTACTGTGATGTTTGGTTCCCAAATCCTACTAAGTCGTCTTTAGCATAATTCTGGTTTCCCTTCAATACAACTAAAGAATAATGATAGAACAAATCAACTCAGTGACCTTAATGCACATGGATGTAATAACCTCGTCCCTACCCACACGTGAATACATACACTTAGCCCTTCCTTACTCCTAGATGGTGTTTTGTTTTTTTTTTTTTTTTCAACGTTTTATTTATTTTTGGGACAGAGAGAGACAGAGCATGAACGGGGGAGGGGCAGAGAGAGAGGGAGACACAGAATCGGAAACAGGCTCCAGGCTCCGAGCCATCAGCCCAGAGCCTGACGCGGGGCTCGAACTCACGGACCGCGAGATCGTGACCTGGCTGAAGTCGGACGCTTAACCGACTGCACCACCCAGGCGCCCCCTAGATGGTGTTTTAATATCATATTCTGTCCTGCCAATCTCCCTTCTCTCTGAATGTGAAAGCCTTTCCCCAAGCAAAGGGATTTAAATTAGGTTATACCAGGATGGAAATTTTCAATCTCAACAGCCAACACTAATCTAATCCATGTCAGGAATCATGCCTTTTATTGACTGTACTCAAATATCAAGAGGGATTGCAACTTTTTGAAAGTGAATCAGCATCTCCTAGTTTTTGAAGCATTGGTTAAATGTGCCCAGGTACAAATGTTCCTCATGCTTGAGGAAAATTATCTCCGTGCCAATGTCATGACCCATGCAACTGACTTATTCTTTGTTTTCTGTTTATATATGCAATCCAACAAATCATAGCAAATGGCTGTGTTCTGTTTGTTTTTACAATATCCAACCTGAAAAAAAAAATAGGTTTGGACTTCAGGACCTACCTAGCCTGTCTTTGACAATGTTACTGTGGAACAATGGAGCATTTCACCTAATATTTCATTGCATTCATTCAAGAATCATCTGCTCATCATCTCCTACAGTTGATCTGTGACAGTTGAGGCATTGTTTCTTTTCGGCCCCACTGTATCCATGTTACAATTTGGGCTAAAGGCATGTAACCTCATAACATCATGGGGAGAGCAGAGAAAAGTTATCTCTATTCATTCAGTCATTCCTCTCTTCACTCTCGGTCCTGCACTTTATATGTTCCGGACATGATTACACGCATTTACATCTTTTGAGAGCAGAAAGAAGAAAATGAGAAGAAGGGACCTGGGAGACAGGGAGGCAACATGACCGGAGCTGAGGCAGTATTTCCACAAATTTAAGCCAGTTTTGTAGACCTACTGATACCATTCATGAGTTCGCAATGATGCAGTGGAAGAATGAAGCAGGTGCAACCACCGTCTTCATTTCACAGGTGAACAGACCAAAGTTTCGTGCGTTTTTGTACTCTTTCCCAAAGGCCGGCACGGCGGTGGAGCTCTGATTTGAGCCAAGAGTTATCTGACTCGTGAGAACTCTAGCTGAACTAATGAACATATGAATGAATGGCTTAAAAATGATTTTGTACTGGACACCTCAGATTGTAAGCTCACTCAGACTTTTAGCAGATACATATTTTGGAATAGAGGCTGATAAATAGAAATGTGGATAGTATGTATTTTAAGCGAGGCAGGCTATGCGGTCTTTGTGATAATTACTCAACTCTGTGGGAGTTACTCAAAGTCCACCTTTGTAACAGGAAGCCAGGTATACACAAGCCGAAAACATGTGAGTATGTGGCTATGTTTCCATATACACTTGTTTACAAAAACAGTTGACTGCCAAGATGAATTTAGGAAACACCAGACAGATGACGAGGAAAAGTCATGCTAAGAATAGACTGTGAAGTCTCTATAGGTTACCATGGAAGCTCAGAACCGGTGTCTTTAAATTAGCCCTCCCATTTTTAGAACTTCCTTCAACCAGCCCAAGGGGGCCCTCTTTCCTTAAAATATGTGACTCAGGTGTTCCGTTCATAAATTTTTGGAACAAAATGGCTGCCTACGCTCCTGGCATTCACTTGTCCAGGCTAATAAGAATTTTATAATGTCGAGGATTTTTTTCTTTCTTCAGATCAAAAGACATTCGAGTCGGATGTATTTCTATCTTAATCCAACCCAAGTGTTAACCAAGCACCACTTTTAATAGTGAATACACTTACCATACGATATCCCACATCAAAAACCTTGGCAAAGCTCAAGCCGTTTTGAGACGACATAACAATTTACTGTGGTTCAGGACCTGACCTTCTACTGACACTTAGTTCACCAGAAGTCAGGTGTAGCAATATAGCCTTGGAACCCTTTGGGATGGTGGCCTCCGTGACAGCAAGACAAAGGAGTACTTACCCTATATGAAGCACTCACCTTTGAGACCCATCAGTTATAAATAGCCCAGTTGCTGCTTCAGGAGCTGGCTGGCAGCCAGGAGAGAGAGGAAAACAGATTGAGGTGAGCCACAGGGATACCATAAAGGTGGGCAGAAGGCTATCCAATATGAAAGAGACAAAGACATATAAACAAGGGCATTTAAGTGAGTAAAGCAGGAGAAAAATCTTATATTGTTATTTTTCTATTAACCTGCTTGGTAATCCCACTTTCTCTCAACTGTACGACATCCCTCATACCCATGGAGAGAATTAACAAGAATTGGAGGAAGTAAGATATGAAGCCGATAGTAATAATACAACATGCTTTGGCAATGAATACCACCTTCTGTTTTTGGAATAGTAGCCGGGGGGATGTAGAGGAGAAGAAAGGAAACAGACAACCAGACACACAGTGGATCCCGAGGGCACAGGAAATGCTTAGTCAGTGCACATATGTTGCAGAATTTATGGGACATCTTTAAAAAGTAGCTAAGCCTTCCGCACATGTAACAATGGCAACTCTAATGCGGATACCAGCGTCAGATAACACACAACCACGCTTCTTAAAAAAAAAACACTGTTTTAATCGGTTTTCCATTTTATCAAAAACAAAGCAAAAGGAATCGCATTACTCTTGAGGGTACAGATGTGTTTAAACGTTTCTTTGATGTTCTTTTATAGCTTAACTGTACAACGCATGAAAAAAAAATACTGAGACATAAAAATATTTTTACTGGCCTGTATGAATAAATGGAAACCAACCTGTTGTGTATATAGCTTAGTTACTATTTCTTCCCAAATGAAATATTTTAAGATCAATCCGTTAGCGGCTTTCTTTGTGTACAAAATACAGTACTAGATTCTCCGGAGATATATGAAGAAATATGAAGACATCCTTCACAGAGTTTAGAATATGGTGGATTAGGATGTTTCTACCTTTAAACAATAACAAAATGATAAAATGTATAGCGTGGTTGATCTTGTGGTACTTGCCTGTGAGTTTAAGAATTAAGCCAGGCAACTCCAAAGAGAGGGTTTAACAACTGAGACGAGATCGTTGGCTCATAGACGGTTTTCCAAATTCATAGTGTTTAGCACGCTAGCAGTTGAAACGTGTTTATGTGCAACTTACGAGAATGACAGTTCAGAAGTTAATATTCCTTAGAGACTTACTGGTATTATCCAGAGATTTTTCAAATAGCAATAATTCCTTTTCCTTTACTTGGAAAATAATTTATTTTCCTGTGGAGTGGTAATATCAAGGTATTCATTTAACTGATTCAAAACAATGCATGGTGTTGTATATACAAAATAATTTCTACATCTGAAATATCCTACATTTTCTGAAAATTCTACTTTTTCGAATGTCGTCTTCAATTAGTGTGAAATTCTTACTTTATAGTTTAGAAGTAGAAGTGTTAACATGAATTGATCTACCCGTATTTACAGAGCTTAACTAATAGCAAAGAAAATACTGCATTTAACATTTTCTAATTTCTGTTGTAGAATTCTTTCTACCAACTGTATAAAGCGAACTTTCTTACACAGTGACAAGGTATTTTAGCATGTAATTTAGTAGGTAATTGTCCAAATTTCTCAGAAATGGAATATACAGAGGACCATCTTAACTGTCAATAAAAGGTGAAGTCATATATTGGGTTGTGACTCAGGTCTACTTAAAACATATGTATAGGGGCGCCTGGGTGGCTCAGTCGGTTGAGCGTCCGACTTCAGCTCAGGTCACAATCTCGCGGTCCGTGAGTTCGAGCCCTGCGTCGGGCTCTGGGCTGATGGGTCAGAGCCTGGAGCCTGTTTCCGGTTCTGTGTCTCCCTCTCTCTCTGCCCCTCGCCCGTTCATGCTCTGTCTCTCTCTGTCCCAAAAATAAATAAACGTTGAAAAAAAAAATTAAAAAAAAAAGACCACTTCTCTAAAAAAAATAAATAAATAAATAAATAAATAAATAAACGTTTAAAAAAAATTAAAAAAAATAAAACATATGTATAATCACAGAAAGGACTACATTTACATAAGATTTCAATTAATATGTAAGACCAGAAAAATATGCGATAATGTTTTTTATACTCCGAATCTTCTGCTTTTTTTTATGAATATCACTCTGTATATACTGCTTTTCCTTTTATATATCTTTACAACCGTCTCCGTGTGACCATTATTCACTGATCATCAGACCATTCACATCAGCACCCCTCAAAACAAATAAACCCTTAGATATAAACCTAACACAATATGAATAAGATCTGTATGAGGAGAATTGCAAAACTCTGATCAATGAAATCAAAGAAGACATGCATAAATGGGACGATATTTCATGATCTTGAAAAGGAAGGTTCAGCATTGTCAAGACATCAATTCTTTCGACTTGAACTATAGATTCAGTTCAGTCCCAATCAAAGTCCGAGCAAATTATTTTGCAGGTATCGGCAAAGTAATTCTGAAGTTTAGAGGCAACGATTAAAGAAAATAAAAATAAACAGAGCAGCCGACGCAATATTGAAGGGGAAGAACGACGTTGGAGCACTGACACCACCGACTTCATGACTTACTGCAAAGCCACCATAGTAAAGACAGTGGGGTACAGGTGAAAAAAATAGATCGAAGGAACATAATAAAAAGCCCAGAAATCGATCCCCATAAATGAAGTCAACTGCTCTCTGACCAAATGGCAAAGGCAACATAATGGAGAAAAGACAGTCTTTTCAACAAAGAGTGCTGCAGCGACTGGACATCCGCATGCAAAACAAACAAACACGGTGTAGACATAGAACTACACCTTTCACAAAAATTAACTCAAAATGGGTCACAGACCTACACGTAAAGTGGAAATTTATGAAACTACTAAAACATGACAGAGGAGGAAACCCAGATGGCCTGGGGTATGGTGATGAGGTTTTAGATATAACAAAGACACGATCCATGAAATTAAAAAAAAGAATTAATTAATTGATACGCTGGACTTCATTAAATGAAAAACTTGTGCTCTGCAAAAGAGGTCGACCAATGTAAGGATAAGCCACCGATTGAGAGAAAATATTTTCAAAAGACACTAAAGAATTGCGATCCAAAATATACAAATAGCTCTTAAAACTCAACAATAGGAAATGATGCGATGTTTTTAAATGAACCGAAGCTCCAGAGCCCTCACCACAGAAGGAATAAAGATGGCAAATTAAGCATATGGAAATATGCTCCATGACATAAGTAATCCTGGAAATTCAAATTCAAATGGCAATGAAGTACCATGACACATCTGTTAGAATGGCCGAAATCCGGAACACTGGTAACACCAAATGATGGTGAGGATGTGAAGCAAGAAAAACTCTCTTTCATTGCTCGTGAGAATGCAAACCAGCGCAGCTACATTAGAAGATATTTGGGGAGTTTCTCATAAAACTATACAGGCTCTTACCACATGAGCCAGCAATCATGCTCTTTGGTACTTGCCCAAAGGAGTTGAAGATATACAAAAATGTCCACACAGTAACCTGCACATGGATGTTTAGGGCAGCTTTATTCATATTAGCTCAAACTTGAAAGCAGCCAAGATGTCCTTCAGTGGGTGAATGGAGAAACAAATTGTGCTACATCCAGACAATGGAATATTATTCCACACTAAAACGCAGTGAGCCATCAAGACAGGGAAGGCACAGAAGAAGCTTAAATGCGTATCACCAAGTGAATGAAGCCAATGTGAAAGGCCACATATGGTATGATCCCAATTATGTGACACTCTGGACAAAGTAAAATGATGGAGACAGTAAAGAAGATCAGTAGTTTCTGGGGTGCCTGGGTGGCTCAGCCAGTTAAGCATCCGACTTCAGCTCTGGTCATGATCTCACGGTTTGTGCGTTCGAGCCCGTTGTCGGGTTCTGGGCTGACAGCTCAGAGCCTGGAGCCTGCTTCCAATTCTGTGTCTCCCTCTCTCTCTGCTCCTGCCCTGCTTGCACTCTGTCTCTTTCTCTCTTTCAAAAATAAATAAACATTAAATTTTTTTAATAAAAAAAAGATCAGTAGTTTCAGAAGCCACACATAAGGAAAAATAGAAAATATCATAGTCATTTAAATACCTAAAGCAAGATAACAATGAGCATTTCAATCGGCGACAGTTGAGCACAAATTAGCAGTGAAATAAAAAAAAATTCTAAAAATAGTAGTAGGTCAACATAACTATAAGCATGGATATTTTATCTTGAAACAAATTAGAGTCATAATACAGCTCAAGAGTCAACTACCACAGACGAAGTAGAGAGAACAGAAAATACACAGCGTATACTTATTTTTGTTTTATTTTTATTGTTAGCATGTTTTATTGTTACTAATATATTTTATTGTTAGCATTAATTGCTATTATTATTCTGTTAACTTAAAGTTGGCTGAAAACGCATCACGGCATTCATACGAGTATATGGTGTGGCTTCCAATTAGCAGGATGAAGTGGTGAGTGTGTAGGAACTAAGATGATATAGCATTGGGTCAATATTTCCAGCGAAGGCAGCAGACAGGTTTGGGATTTGGACTAGGAAACGTAAGTGTGAAACAGAAACGTAGCAAGGATGGGGAGGGATTAGCCACTTGCCAGGTGTTTTCCAATAGAAACAAAGAACGGTTGTCATTATAAAAAAAAAAAAGACAATTAAAGACACGCTTTGTAGAAGGGCTTGGAACTCATCTGGGAGCATTGCACAGTCAGGAAATGTGTGCGCTTGCTGTGGAGGAAGGGACATGGCTTATTTTCCAATAAAATGCAGGCGACCTTTATTATGCAAAGGAACACCGCCTGTGCAAACCAGACTACAGCTGCACCAACTTCACGCACTCGGCATGAGAGTCCTGAAGGAAAAATACAGGAACAGCTGGACATGGTAACATTCGCCCAAATTCATCCAGCAAAGATTCTAGGTTGGGTGGGAGGAGCGAGGGGGCCTTCAAGCAGAAACGGGGAGAAATAAAGATAATAATTTGGGCAGAGGTGAGACAGAAAAGACAAAGGAAAACACATACAAGGAGATCAGCAGGGCAGAGAGGTAGGTTACAGAGAAAAGGACAAGGACACCTCAGCTGGGGGGGGGGGGGCGGGGGCGGCTCTTGTCTATGGTCCCAGGTGAGGGAGACGAGGAGAAGAGAGCAGAGACAAGGAGCAGAAGCCAAACCAAATGCAGGAGAAGAGCAGGACCAGAAGAACCTCCTTTCCCAACAGGTTAAATGCAGGAGGAGATAAACCAAAAGAAGTACGGAAAGAAACGAGGGGTCATTCAAGGGCACAAAGGTTAACCGAGACAAGTTCAAAAGGATGCCTGAAGAACTTACACGGAAGCACAAAGAAGGAATGATGTCCTGGATCAGAGGAGTCATCAGAGAATGGGTTCCATTCAGCTTCCATTGTGAGAAAGTAAATGAATTAAATTCATCAAAGTGACCGGAGGTGAAAACAAACTACAGTGAAAACAAAACAAAACAAAACAAAACAGAAAACAGAAACAAAAAGCAAAACAAGAAACAAAGGGAGAGGAAAACAACATAAGAAAGGAAGGGGAATTCGAGGATGGGTGGAGAAAGAGGACAAATACAGTAACAGTTTGCACAGACAGGTGTGCTTTGTTTTGCTTTAGGTGTTCTGGGCTACAGTTTCCTCACATGTTAGGTGACCAGATGGGACTTCAGGGCGGCTGAGGTCTCCCTGTCCTCCAGCCTTCTGGGGGTTTGCCCTTCCATTCTGGCCATGCGCAATACGGAAGAAAGAGAAGGTCAAAGACACTGACTCTGGGTCTGAGGAAGGTCGTGTTCAACCAGTTCGGAAAAACATTTCAGTTTGAAATGCAAGGATTCAGATAGAAGTGAGAGAAATCTCTTTAGTGCTAAGGTGCAGGACGCTTTCCAGTGAAAAACAAGGGCATCTAGCCGCACCAGAGTTGGATTTGTGACCTAGAATGGACATTTCAAAGATTAGAAATCTGTGGGGGGAATTTGATGACCGGGGAGGAAATTTTCCCTGCCTTTTAGAAAAATTCAAGTAAACGTTAACTTTTAGAAAAATTAAGCCAACGTTCATGGTAACGTCAGTCTGTTAGTATGTACCATAGAAGAAGGTGCACAGAGATATACATGCGAATTGTCTGAAATAGAATTATAGCAAGTTGAAGTATACAGAAGAATCGACAGGGTGTATAGGAATGGAGGATAGTAAACTCTAAAGAGAAAAATATCACTTTTTCGGATCATGATATTGCAATAGCTAAAACTAATTTCACACAATCCTGAAAATTTGGAAGTCATATGGAGGATGTTAAAAAAACTTCTGTGAGAACAGGAAGACATTTAAATTTTTAATATAATCAATGGGAGAGAAAACTTGCTTTCATTTTAAGATGTCACTGGTTGCATAACTGGGTAAAACCTGCCATTAAATATAAGAAAAGAAATGGCAAAATAGATTCTTTGTTTTTGTATTTAGTGACATACTTTGCTTTAAAGCAAAGAACAAGAAACAGAAATAGGACTAGCAAAGAAGAAGAAAGCTAGGAGGGGAGAAATGAGAGATACCAAAACCCGAGCCAGCATAATAATTCAGGGACAGATTTGCAAGAAGAGCTTCCCTGTCCAGATACGTCTTACAGAGCAAGGAACAAACGGATGTCGGTCAGGGGTGTAAGAGATGTACGGAAGGGGTGGCTAACAGAGCATAAGAACCTACAGCGTGAAAGGAAATGATGTGAGTTGGCATCCCAGCATCACTCAAAATGTAGAAGGGTCAGCTGGTGAATACAGGGAAGTTCTACCCCATTGTGGTGCCTCATTTCAAGGAAATTTGAGAAAGATCTCAACCAACCACGGGTTCTGTTTGCCAAGGCATGTGAGAAAAAGGGCATTCTAAAACAAGAACTGCTCGTAATAGAGCTTCAAAAGGGGAGGGACCATCAAAATGGACGCTGTAGATCATGAGTCTTGTTAACCACATAGAATGGTACTTACCTCTCACACATCCGCAGACCTAGTGAACTGTGTTATGGTGTAGATTCTTTGACCCCCGCTAGGAACTCATTGGTATTATAGATGCAGTGTTATTATGGTTGCGGTTATTGTTAGACGCTCAAATCCCTCATCTTGGGCGTATTGGAAACCCATCATGACCTATCCCATGTCTTTTAATGTGACTTCCTTAGATGTGGGGTTGGCTTTTTGTTTTGTTTTTGTTGTTGTTGTTGTTGTTTAGTATTTCTTGCTTTTTGGTACATTTCCTGGAAGCATCACACATATTTTCTTCCCCAGACTGGAATCACCTTTCCTTTAAATAGTCCTGGTTCTTTTTGGTAGGGAGTACCCAGAGTGCACATTTCTGCTGGATGGTCCTTGACTCTCTAGTTCTTTAACCTTTCACACAGCTAATAAAGACATAATTTAGGGGGAAAAAAAAAAGAATTCTTCCTGATATTTCCAACTGAATGGATTTTCTTGATTTGTTACTTAAAATCACTTAAATAATTATTTTCTCTGTGTGGATATATTACCCGCTCCACATGCAGCTAAGTTTATTCATTACGTTTGACACCAAATTTCTGTGGATATCCATTTTATTTTTGATTTGATTTTTTTGCATTACAAAAAATTATGTGCTTTCATGGTCAAAATAATAAAACAAAAATCTTTGGAGTAGTCTTGATTCAATTCCTATTAACTCAACGTTCTTCTCCATAACAAGCTTAAATTCCTTATCCTGGTGCTCGTAGCCAAGTTGGACCTAGTTAGCATTCCAGACTCATCCCCTATAACTCCATAACATAAGCTCTAGCTAAATTGGACTATGAATGATTTCAAATGTGCCAAGAACATATCCTACTTTGTGATTCTTCTTTAATGCTGATCCTTTTTTCTGGAATGCAGTTCCTGCTTCTGTCCATTTAAAAACTCTTGTTCTTTCTCCAAAGGCCATGATCCTTAACTCTTGGTAGACTATTAGCACTGTTTTAATCCCCATTTTATGGCGTATGTATTTCTTTTGAAAAATGTTGAGATGGCTTATAGCAATGATCTTTTGTAATATCCTGATGAGTAAAAAGTAGAGAAAAGCAGAAAAGAGGTGAAAATAATAGAAATGCAACATTTCAGCAAAAACAAGAGTTAGTTTTATATGTAGGTATTTTGTCTTCTCAGATTGCAAGCACTTGGACTGTGGGACGTAGGACATACAAACGGTAGATGTTTGGCAAATAAATAATGACTAGATGTCATGGCATGTTCCCAACATCCAGAGAACTTTGCACACAGCAGGTTCCAAATTTCCTTGTTGATTTTCTAGTACATGAAGAACTATAAATAGTTACATTTTAAGTGATATTTAGGCCACTTTAGAACACAAGTTGTTAGATTGTGTGCAAACATTTCTTGAATGGCTTTTTAAATAATCTATACCCATGGCGGTATTTTTGGTGCCTTAGATAGGAGTCTTCGAACAACACCTTAAGGAGTGAAGTATGTATAGGTTTCACTGGGGGATGGTTTTAGGAGCTGCACCGGTGAGGGAGGAAGACAAGCAGGTGTTGGGGTGGGGGGGGGCAGGGGCTGACCCACCAGGCTGGTTCCACCTGTTCTATAGTAAGCTCTGGAGTTGGCATGCTTGATCAGCGTTATTGGAACTCACACATGGGTGCCAGACATGGACATCCCACATCAGCCAATCACTGGGTACGAGCCAACTCCATGAGGGAGGGCTTGACTCAGCCTCAGCTGCCGTGCCCTGCTCCCAATTGCCAGAGAAAGATTGAGCTGTGAGTCCTCAGCGGGCATATTCCCAACACATGAGCATTGGAAGCAGGAGCTCTGAAGATGGCATGTGGGCAAGGCACCATGGTAGCCACCACATACAATGTTTTTATCATGATGTTTGAGAAACAGTTCAATTTTATGCAAGAATTTTTTAAGCCTGACATTTAAAGAGAGTCTGTAATGAACAACACTCGTTAGGCCTCCAAATGTGCCTGTGTGAGTATCTCTGTTCATGTTAATTACGTATGGTTTCTAAAGTTAGGAAGAGAGGTGCCTGGATGGCTCAGTCGGTTAAGTGTCCGAATTTGGCTCAGTTCATGATCTCATCGTTTGCGGGTTTGAGCCCCACGTCGGGCTCTGTGCTGACAGCTTGGAGCCTGGAGCCTGCTTCCCATTCTGTGTCTCCCTCTCTCTCTGCTCCTACCCCTCTCATGCTCTGTCTCTCTCTCTCTCTCTCTCCTTCAAAACTAAATAAAAACATTTAAAAATTAAAAAAAAAAATAAAATTAGAAAGAAAAAGACCAGAAAATGAATGGACGTCATTATAGTATTCTTATCATTGTTTGCTTTTACTATTTGGAAATACACATTATAAGTTGCTGGGAAAAGACCCTTTAGAAAAAGCATTCTTACACCCCGTTCAGGGAGAAAAAAAGCTATATAAATTCAAATAAAAGCAAATTAATTTTCTCACAGATGTTTTGTAATATAAATAAACCAACATGAGAGACAAGCATCATTTTCAAAGGTTTTTGAATTCTTTGGGGGAAACGAAGCATAACAAGCTTATTTTGAAACTGCTAAATATTAATCTTGTATCTCATTCTTTCCTTCAAATAAAGTATAGTAAGTTGCCATATTCTTGTCCTAATGTCTAATTTATTTAAACTTGTTTGTCATTGCATCCTCTAGTGAACCAAAATGTTTGCATACACTTGGAAGATAGCTGACGAAACACAGGACCACGGCAGCCTTTAGAACAGGCTTTGTAGGGGCACCTGGTTGGCTCAGTCAGTTAAGCATCTGGCTTGTGATTTCTGCTCAGGTCATGATCTCGCAGTCCATGAGTTTGAGCCCCGCATCGGGCTCTGTGCTGACAGCTCGAAACCTGGATCCTGCTTCGGATTCTGTGTCTCCCTCTCTCCCTGCCCCTCCATGACTCGTGCTCTCTCTCTCTCAAAAATTAATAAACATTAAAAAAAAAAAGAACAGGCTTTGTAGACATGGGCCACTCTCTTCCCTAGAGTTCTTAAAAATAGAAACCCAACGGTTTAGAACAAGTTTAATAAAATTCTGCCAGGGTGTAGAATATATCCTCATGTTTTGGCTCTCTGCACTCTCCTTTTAAAGAACAACCTCTTGATATTCTATTGAATTCTAAAAAAGAAAGAAAGAAAGAGAAAAATGTTTTGGCTTTGATTTGTATTTAATTTATTAGTGTACAAGGAGGTGTTAGTTTGTTTTAAAATGTTTTTAAGTAGATGTTTATTGCCAAAATATATTTCCCACTAGATTACTTCAGTCTAGAGGAGGCCACCTTCTGGTTTAAATTAAGGAGAAGGTACCCCTTGATTTCCTTTTTCGTTTCATAATTTTCGATTTCGATTGTAACGGTGATTTCTAGGATCCACAACATAAAGTTTATTCACCAAAAAGAAGTATATCATCAGAAAATCCAACTGATATGGTAGAGGACGACCTTGTTAACACGCACCTAAAAGGAGTTTGTGTGTGTGTGTGTGTGTGTGTGTGTGCACGCGTGTGCTTAATATAAGATCTTCATTTGGTCTGTGTTCTCTTTTCTTCATGTCCTACTTCTTATTTTCATTGTTTTGTGTAATGTGCCCAAGGCAGATGCTGGACATAGTGGTGACACAGGGGCTCAGAGTCACTGGAAATAGCGTGTTTCCGGCTCTTGTATCACTTGCGATGATATCGGAACTTTTAAATGAAATTTCAGAGTAAATACACCTCACACAGTCTTTCAAGCGTGTTTATTGTAGGTGTCTCAACCTGGCATTGGGTAAAAATACACGTTTTTCATAAAAAAGAGTTTTCGCCACCATGAAACATTTATAAAATATAAACAAGGACAAATGGCTACTTAATCAACCGAGTCAATGGACAATTTTGAATTGTAAGTGGAGAAAAGCAAGCTAGAGATTCTCACTTCCATAGGGGCTGATCCATTTCATCATGATAATCATGAACAGGCTCACTTCATTCTAATACTTCCCTCTCACAAATATATTCATATCAGCCTCACTGCAAATGAATAAATAAAAATTGAGACTACGCATTGTGTTCCGCAGAGCTTGAAAACCCTAGAACTATGTTCAGTCTTATCTACTGTCTTTCGTTAACAAAAGTGTCTATCTAACCACCGTTTTTATTAGCGTATTTGAATGGCATATTGATCCTCATTTGATGTAAATTACGATATAATCACATAACAGACTTGAGTATAAGCGATTGCAAGCAAATGAGAAGCACATGATGAGACAGAGCATGTGGATTTCAGTGCCCAGACCTTATGAACACATGTACATGTTCAGGAAAGCCCACTGGATAAAATTTATGTATTGCTAATGATTTTTATTGGCCCCTTGGCCCAAAGTGGTGGCAAGGTGCCCAGGAATTTGAAGGAATCCTGTTTTCGGTTAGTAGTCAGAATGCAAAGAGTAATAAAACTCAGAAAAGGCATGGTGAAAGCTAAAATGCATTTATCCAGGTACAACAAGTCCAGCCAACTCAGGACTGTGAGTCCTTCGCCTTTTTGTTCCCCCGAGGTTACGGAATTTTATTCTGTCAGGGTATCCTCGAGCAAGGATCGTTTTAACAAAGCGCTGCACAATCCATTTGTGTGTGTGTTTGTTTGTGCTGTGTGCCTGCACAGCGTCATAAAAGGACTAATTCGATCCACAGCCTTCTTTTTCCTGCTGAATGAATGATCTCTTATATTCCTGATGGAGTTCAGGCAAACCACTTTGCTTCTATTAAAAGCAGGCGTTCGGATAATCCAAGAGTTACATATAATTGTGCACATGATCTCTCTCTTTAAAGGTAAGGGCAAATTTCCCGTGGAATTGCATCCACACAGCCACGGGAAAGAGATGATACAGTTACAGACGGCACAGTATTTTTTTTGCAGGCCGCTTATTTGTACTTCTCATTACTAATTAAAAGCTTCATTTTCTTGTGATCATTCCTAGTTTGCAATATATAACATGCATTATGTTTGACTCTGATTCAAACAATTATTGGGAGTGTGGGTGGGTGTTTGGCAAACTTGAGTAGTACCTGGAAAACTGATAATATAATGATATTTTTAGAGGGATAATGATGTAATTGTGTTAGAAAATAGAGTTGTAGTTTAGAAATACGTAATTAGGTATATTAAATGAAACTATGTGTATCGGGGATATTTGCTTTAAGATAATCAACTGCAGGGATGCTTGGGTGGCTCAGTCCATTAAGCGACCAACTCTTGGTTTCGGCTCAGGTCATGGTCTCACTGTTCATGAGTTCGAGCCCCGTGTTGGGCTCTATGCTGACAGTGTGTAGCCTGCTTGGGATTCTCTCTCTCCCTCTCTCTCTGCCTGCTTCGGACTCTCTCTCTCTGTCTCTGTCTGTCTGTCTGTCTCTCTCTCTCTCTCTCTCTCTCATTCTCTCCCTGCCCTCCCCAACTTGTGCTGCCTCTCTTTCTCTCTCAAAATAAATAAACATTAAAAAATAATAATGAACTGGAAGTCAGGAGAGAGAAGAACAGTTATTGGTATACACCAAGCAAGATGAGCTCTGAGGAGATGTATTGGTCAGCGTTCTCCAAAGAACCTGAACTGAGAAGATGTATAAAGATACATATATAAGGAGATTTATTACAGGAACTGGCTCACCTGATTATGGAGACCAGGAAGTCCCAGCATCTGCCCTCTGCAAGCTGGAGACCCAGGAAGGCTAGTGGTGTAATTTAGTCTGCCTCCAAAAGCCCGAACACCACAAGGGCTGTTGCTGTGATTTGTAATCTGAATCCAAAGGCCAAAGAACCAGAAGTGCTGATACCCGAGGGTAGAAGAGGACAGACCTCCCAGTTCAAGGGAGAGCACATTCTTTTCATCCTCTGCCTCTTTTCAGGTCCTCAGTGTATTGGGTGATGCCCACTCACTTGGGTGAGTGCCATCTTCTTTTCTTTGAGTCTACTGACTCAAACGCTTATCTCGCAAAATCATCATCACAGACACACCCAGAAGTGGCGTTCTACCAGCTCTCCGGGCATCCCTTAGCCCAGTCAAGGTAGCACCAAAATGGTCCATCACACTAGACGTAGGGATTCGTATGGTGAATTATAGGTACATAGGGATTCGTATGACACTCCCCTTACTTTGTATACGTTTGACATTTTCATAGTAATGGCTATATTTTCCCTTTCTTTTTTTCAGTGTATTTATTTTTTTAATATTTTTAAGTTTTATTTATTTATTTTGAGAGAGAGCGAGCCTGTGAGCAGGAGAGGAGCAGAGAGAGAGAGAGAGAGAGAGAGAGAATCCCAAGCAGGCTCTACACCATCAGCACAGAGTCTGACACGGGGCTCAAACTCACGAACCATGAGATCATGACCTGAGCCGAACTCAAGAGTCAGACTCAGACCCTTAACCGACTGAGCCCCCCCGGGGCCCCTTTTTCAGTGTATTTATAGGACAAGGAGGACTATTTGGTCATTAAGTTTTGCTGCAAGGCAGGTGTCCAGAAGTTTCAATCAATGCATGAGATATTTTAGAGATTTCTAATCTAACCTGGGCTGGCTTCCAAATACACAATCCAGTGGGTAGGGCACTTGTTTCTGAGCACAAGCTCAGAAGTTAGTGAGACAGGGAGCTGATGACCTTTGTTTCCAGAGATGTGTGAATTAAATCAGGTCCCTAACCAGCAGTTATAAAAGTATAGGAAAGCAGTGTCTGAGTACAGAGGGCAGAAGAAAAGGCTGCTATGAAAAGCTAAGTAGGGAGTACTAGATGTTAGCAAAACTTGAGTATAAAAAGAGGACTCACATTTCAGTTAAAAGAAATATAAGGCACTCAGATATCCAGGCACATACTAGTCACAACAGAGCTAGAGGCTAGCATTCTCCACGCAGCCTGGATAGTATAATAACAACAACAGGGTAATACAATCCAATTCCCTGGTGGTGGAAATCACCTCAATATATCATCAGGTATAGTTAAGATTATCCCAGCGATTGTAAGGATTTGGACCCGTTGAATAAAATTCTCAATACTCATAAATCTTTAGGCTCGTACAAGTAAAGACTGTCAGTTTCTGTTCCTCTATGATATCTGTGAACTTGTCCTCGTTGTGTCCATTACTTCCGGGACCGTCCCGATCAATGACATGCCCCGTGGGAGAGCCAACGCGTTCGTTATGTGCAAGTGAATACATCACATTCTTCTACTTATCGTTGCAACCCGATCAGGAATCGGAGAATAGCAATCAATGACTTGGGCAGTGGGCACAAATGAAAGCACATCCTAAATGCTTATTCAGTGAAATAGTCCTAACTACCTTACAAGTGAACCGTATGTGCCACACGGCAGAGAAGAAGAGAAAGGGGTCCCCAGGAGAGGGACATTGAACATATGGCCGTTATATCTTACCTAAGCAGGTAGGAATACAGTCACAGGAAATAAAAGCCAATATTAAAAAAAAATGAAGCATGCAAAATAAGGATGATAAAGCAGCAAACATGATAGTCATAAATTCCCAGAATCCAGTCGAATGTGCAGAAAATTTAATAAGCCTAGCCATTATCAAAAGTGCTGACAGTAAGCAGGGACGCTGCTCAGGTGTAGGGAGCCTTGAAGGGTGGGGGCAGAACTGTCAGTGCGCAGACGCAGACGCCGAGGCTCAAGCTGAGAACAATGACCTTTTAAAATAGATACAAATGACCTACTTAGAGGGCACTGAAAAGACCCAAGTTTAAAGGACTAATAAGAAAAGCTCAAACAGCAAATATGAAAACCCTGGAATTCTAGACAAAATCCTGTACTGCAGGATGAACAATATCCACAGATGTGAACGCAGCTGGTATGTAGAAGAGCTAGAGAAAGAGGGAGGGAAGAAGGAATATCCCCCAAAGTAATAGTTCCAATTGTTTCTCAAGAAGCAAACCATTCATGGAGCCCCTGAGTGGCTCAGACAGTTGAGGCTCTGACCTGGGCTCAGGTCATGATCTCACAGTTCGCGAGTTCAAGCTCCGTGTTGGGCTCTGTGCTGACAGCTCGGAGCCTAGAGCCGGCTTCAGATTCTGTGTCTCCCTCTCTCTCTGCCCCACCCGCTTACTCTCTGTCTCTCTCTCTCTCAAAAAAGTAAGTAAAAAACGTTTTAAAAATTTTAAAAAGAAAGCAAACCATTCACTTAAAAATGAACAAACTACGGGTGACACCTGAAGACGAGTTCTATCAAAAGCAGCATGACACAGGAACAAACATGGAGTCAGAGTGGCATAAGTTCTGTCCCCTAATCGGTGGGAGACAAGAAAAGCACCTGGGTGGCTCCGTCACTTGAGTAGCAGGCTTTGGCTCAGGTCATGATCTCAGGGTACATGGGTTCGAGCCCCACATCAGGCTCACCGCTGTCAACACAGAACCCTCTTCAGATTCCCTCTCTGTCTTCCACTCGCCCACTCGTACTCTCTCTCTCTCTCAGATAAACATTTAAAAAATGTAATCCTTTTAGGGGGCTTTGTGTTATCATTGATAAGTGGGGAGAGTCATACTTCAGGCCTCTCAATGGCCATGGGCCAATAAACAAGAGAATATCAAGGAATAGAAGTATCATATCAATGTTCGGTAATGTTTATCTCCGATATGTTTGAACCTCAGATAAACAGCAATGACATCGATTATGAAATATTTGTATGCATACAGTCCATGCAATATTTGCTGAATTTGATAACCATAGTATGTGTGTGTGTGTGTATGTGTGTGTGCAGGTATATATCTATATCTATATCATCTATATCTATATCTATATTTATATCTATATCTATATCTATCTATATCTAGCTCTATCTATCTCTCTCTCTCTCTCTCTCTCTCTATATATATATATATATATATATATATATTCAAAATTGAGATTTGTTTTGGCCAATGTTGAACCAAACAATTATATAACCATCAGGTAATTCCCACTTGGTCAGAAGCTCTGAGGTCTGTTCCTGCTTCACTCCCGCTTGTTAGTATGAAGACAGCCCAAAGCAAGGTACTTAGCACACAGGGGTGTAGTTATTTTTGGTAACTTATTAAATAAATGAATCATTTCCACCTTTATGTTTCAAAATTGCCGTGTTCATATTACCTTGTTACTTAGAGTCTGTGAACAAAATTAATAATTCAGATGTGCCATTGGTAGTTCATTATGTAAATTTAGACCCAGTCTAACGATAAGGTTTTGCAGTTTATAAATGTAAATAGTTATATACTATGTACGGGGGTTCCTTATACATTGAGTTGAAATTTGTTTAGCATTAATTCTGATGATTGCAAAGAGTGATAGCAACTTATGGCACATAATAAAGATGATTTTGCTTTTCAACACTGGTTAAATAATTCAGAACCGTGACGTATCTTCATTTCGTAAGGATCAACATTTGTCAAATAAAAACCTCTAAAATATATGCAATTAATAGGAGGGAAGATTATCCATTCCCTTTTTTATATACAATTCAGCCCAGTTGGAATGTGAACATATAATGCAAACGGACACAGATCAAAGTCATATAAGAATTAGGGCATATAAACCAATGAAGTCGTGCTCTTATCCTGAAATTCCTAATATAGTAGTAAGTCCTGTAACTAAATAGAACATTTTCAGATAAAATTAGAAACTGAAAGATGATGCTGAGTACTCAAAGACTCTGATCATATTCTTGCTTGTGCTAGGAACACCTTTGACACGTCCCACCATGCAGGGTGTCTCATTTGACATTCCTAGTGTTTCTTAATCTCCTTGTATTTTTTTTTTTACACGGAGGGTTGTATGCCCGTGGGTTGTATGCCCATCTGGATTGTTACCTCCTGGATGACAGTTATTAAGTTAATATTCTTTTGACTTTTCAACAATGCTCTCAGGTAGTAGATGCTAACTAAAAAAAAAAAGCTAATTGAATATAAATAAAACCATTAAAATTAGCAAATACAGGGGCACTTGGGTGACTCAATCAGGTAAGCCTCTGACTCTTGATCTCAGCTCAGGTCATGGTTTGTGGGATCGAGCCCTGCGTTGGGCTCTACACTGACAGTGTGGACCCTGCTTAGGATTCTCTCTCTCTCTCTCTCTCTCTCTCTCTCTCTGCTCTTCCCCTGATTGTGCCCTCTCTCAAAATACATAAAGCAAATATGCACGTATACTATGCTATATATCAAAAACATTATGGTTACAGTAAACACCATTTCTCCATTGACTATTACTACATTTTAACATAAGCACCTTGGACAAGAGCATGGCCACAAAGCGATACAGTTGCCTCAAAAGGGTACAGCAGCCAATTTCCCGATTAATGATAAGGTGACAATATACACAGCCTTTTAGGAAATTAGACAGATCAGTGAATGCTGATTTCTCCTGTGTCAGTGTTCCTCTGTTCTACCCGGTGCGGCAGACTCCTGTCTCTGGTCAAGACAGGACTGGGCAGAGGAACCTACGGCAAGATTACAGAGCTGGGGACTACAATCTGGGAGTCTTACCCTAGAGGTGTGCCGCCACTGAATGGTGGCCTATATCCTCAGCCAGGCTGGACAGAAGTGCATAGCACAGGGGGAAAATGAGAGTGGCCTGTCAAAGATGAGTAGAGTAGAAAGCAATCAGAGAGAAAGGAGACGCCAGGTACACGTGGAGGGGAAGGAGGGCTCACTGAAGGGGTTGACACCATCTAAGAGCACAGGTAGACTAGAATTACTCACACGGATTATACCCAGGGGAAGACTCACTCAAAGGCGCAATTCAGAGATGAGTAAGCACAGGGTGTGTTTTACTGTGGTTTGTTTTCTCTTAAGTGAGTCCCGCTCTTTAAGAGTAAAAGGAAAGGAAAAAAAAAAAAAACACCTAGGGTTTGTCACAATGATAGGCACATGCATGTGTCGTTGATTCTTGTGTATTACACAGCAAGAAGCACATTCCAAAAAGTTGATGGGCAATTTCTTCAAATGCTCAGAATTTGCCTGACGATCATCCTTCACCGTCTTCAGCGCCCGCATCATCAAACTCTCCTCGGCCGTTTCCACATATTCTTCAAGAAAACATTGTTTTTTGTGGGGCAAAATTACACTGCACAGCTTACAGCGAGGATCAATGACCGCATGAAAAATGCACTCGGAAATGGGTGGCTTGTCACATTACTGTGCAAAGTTCATCGCTTTCTATGAAAAGCGATCCCAATTTCACAGCCAGGACCAACCATCAACCATTATTAGCAATCCATAAAAAGAGTCGGGAAGGACATCAAGGATGTAGCTAGCGATAGGGGCGCCTGGGTGGCTCAGTCGGTTGGGCGTCCGACTTTGGCTCGGGTCATGATCTCACAGCTCCTGAGTTCGAACCCCGCGTCGGGCTCTGTGCTGACAGCTCGGAGCCTGGAGCTCGCTTCCAATTCTGTGTCTCCCTCTTTCTCTGCCCTTCTCCTGCTCGTGCTCTGAGTCTCTCTCTCTCTCAAAAATAAATAAAACATTTTAAAAAATTACTTGAAAAAAAAGGAATGTAGCGATAGTTACTGAAATCGCAAAGGCAACGTACGATCTCAGTCTCGGAAGGGAAGACTTGACTTGGGAGGGGCTGGCATGCTGGCTTGGCCTTCTATGCTGACAAACAGCAAACAGGGAAGGCGAGAGGAGCTAAATAGTTATTACAGTGCCATTTCACACTTTTATTCTTGCTTTTATGTAAGTGTCATAATGTACTTTACATATCCTAACACTGGAAAGCATCCTAATGCAGCTGTGAAGCAGGGACAGCTTCACAGACCTTTTCATTATTACTCGCGAGTCATCAGCCAAAGCATTATGAAAAATTACTATCATGTTTCTCCATAGCCTTTATTAAGCATTTATGACAACTTTAAAAATCATATAATGTTTCATTTACCCTTTTACTGCAAAGTACATTAATATCACTTTCAATATGAGGACAATGAGGTACAGGGTTACAGCTATTTAGGGTTTAATTTAGCAGGTGCAGAAGGAACAGGACAGTCTCATTTCCTAAGCCAAGCAACCAAAACACTTTCCTCCAACCTAGTTATTATCTTTCCTATCCCTACAGATTTTGGAGATGCACTTCAATAGCCCCCACAGAAGAGTCATTCCATATGCAGTAGGGTCAGGTGACGTGCATAACGTGCTACAGATTTTTCCTGTCTTTCTATAAACTAGTTACTCCTGTAGGTCAAAAAGTCAGCCATGTCTAGAAATGACCTCTTGATCTACAGCCGTAACCAGCAGAAAACACATCTCTTACATCGTTGTCCCTGGTTGCACATTTTCTACTAGACTTCCATCCAGTGATTCAATCTTTGCATTGTGTGGATGAAAATACTAGCCTGGTGTCAACACCATGTTGAATCAAGGAGGAAGAGAAAGACTCGAGATCTTTCTGTCATTGTTACCAAGAAAATATTCCACAAGAAATTTATATGCCTACTACTGGTCCGTAGTAGGTATATATTAAAGATATAATTACATTTCTCACAAGAGGCAGGATTTGCCCTGGAGGACTCTGCCAAGATTCTAGAGTCTGGATGTAAACCAAGAACCTGGCATACCCCAATAGGGTAATATTCACCTTGTAAAATAAAATTTATGTATTTACTTAATTATGCCATATGAATGTCCCTTCAAATTCATGGCCAAAGTTCAATTCAACTAAATTTCTTTGGGATGAGTGTACTTCTCAAGCTGAATGAAATAATTTACTGATTTTCCAATCACAAATGAATCAAAAATCGATTAAATGTACATGAACCTTTTGACACCGATGGTTAAGAAAGAGGCAGCAATAAAGCATTTCTAGATTTAATCAATATATTTCTTCAGCTGGTATTGAGAGAAGAAAGCATCAAGGCACAGTTAAAATCAATAATGTGAAACCCTTTTAATATGTAGGAAAGTCACTAGCCATTCTTATTGTTACTGATTCCAGACCTAATGATGTGGCTAAAATAAAAAACAAAACAACAGCCTGTTGTGACATTTCCTTCCTTTGAAGTTCTGAAAAGCAGGGATAATTTTGACCTCCAATTTAGTCACTATGTCCAGAGAACTGTTAATGAGGATTAATGACACTAGGATTTTCTTGGAAAAAAATACACATGCATATACATATACACATATACATGTACATGTGCATTAATTTTGTTACTAAGAAGTCAAAACAAAAAAAGAAGAAGAGTTTGTTGCTGTTGTTTTGCAGTTCTTTTCTTTCTTCTTTTTTTGTTTTCCTTTCCAAAATACCATGAAATACTTCCCATGGCCTGGATTCCCACCTCTTGACGGTCCCATATGAATGGCGGCACCAGAAACAACTATTTAGATTTAGGATTTGAAAATAACATCCTCCCTGGGACAACTTCTTTCTCTCCATCACCTTCTGCCCCTCCTTTTCCTCCTTGTTGTTCTTCTTTTGAGTAATAACGAGTGGATTGACTAAAGATCCATCATTATTGACCAGAATGCGTTCACGAGAGGTGGAAGAATTAAATATTTTATACAACAATAAAACCAGGGAGAGTGAATTTCCGGGGGGAGGTCATGGAGAGAGGACCAGGAAATGAAGACAAAAGGAATCGGGAGAGAGAATAAAGTGGTCCACCCAGAGATTATAAAATCTGTCAGCAGAAAAATTTAGGAATTCCTTATGTGGCACTTGCTGCGTTTAAGATAGGAGTCTGTGCTCTACCCGTGACGTGCCATGTTGAATAGTGGGACAGTGGCCATGGGAGCAGATAGATGCAGATTCCCAAGGAACAAGGAGACTCTCTCCTCTATTTTGAAGACTTACCGCCTGAGTTGTAGGGAAAGAAGGTGGGATTGCATGGATCAGCCGGAGCATGTGGAAGGGATTAGAGCAAATGTTATTTGAATTTCAAAGGATGGGATATTACAGTTGACATTAGAATTATATATAGGGAAAGATCACTTCTTAGATATTGGCTTTATAAGAAAAATCTAAAGCAAAGATCATCATGCTGAATTATTAAAATTTACGCAGAATGATTATTGATATTTTTATGGCTCGAGCTCACTATTTTCATTTGCTAATGTGCCATAGCTGGACATTTGTTAATTTGGGGAGTGATTTTGTATTGTTGCTTCTAAAGGCAACTAGCGCAAAT
This sequence comes from Felis catus, assembly GCF_018350175.1. Classification (NCBI taxonomy): domain Eukaryota; kingdom Metazoa; phylum Chordata; class Mammalia; order Carnivora; family Felidae; genus Felis; species Felis catus. The sequence continues at coordinate 75,486,837 of NC_058368.1, forward strand.
ATATGTGATTTTTTAACTGGTAGAAAATTCTGTCATATGAATATATATGAATATTTTCTGTCCATCCGCAGTTGAGTGTTGATAGTATGGCAGTGCATTTGAGGTGATGCTGTTGTTGATATAATATTTTCCTGTCAACGTCCAGTGTTTATGTTGTTATGTGTAAGTCCTGTGTTGCTTTCCACTTATCAAAGGCAAAGGATATCATGGTCTATCTGTTTTATGTTTATTTATTTATTTTTGAGAGAGACAGAGACAGCGTGAGCAGGGGAGGGGCAGAGAGAGAGGGAGAGAGAAAGTATCTCAAGCAGGCTTCATGTTGTCAGCACAGAGCCTGATGCGGGGCTCAAACTCATGAAACCATGAGATCCTCATCTAAGCCAAAACCAAGAATCAGATTCTTAACTGAATGAGCTACCCAGGCACCCCAATCATGGCCTGTATTTATTTTTTTAATTTTTTCAATTTTGTTTATTTTTGAGAGAGAGAGAGAGAGAGGGAGGGAGGGAAGGAGTGGGAGAGAGAACAAGGTAAGGACAGAGAGAGGGGGGAGAAAGGATTCCAAGCAGGCTCCACACCGTCAGTGCAGCGCCCAAAGTGGGGCTGGAACCCATGAACTGTGAGATCATGACCTGAGTTGAAATCAAGAGTTGATTCTTAACCCACTGAGCCACCCAGGCACCCCAGGGTCTATCTATTTTTGGAGGAAACTTCTCCATTATTATTCTTTTTTCAATCTTGCTCTGTGTCTTTGTCTCTTTCCCAAACTTTTCCTCTATTTTTCTGTTTTTTTTTTCTCTCTCTCTATAAAATACTCTCTATGTATCCTAGTGGATGAAAATAAGACCTGGTATTTTTATCTTTACAATTACCCTGTGCTCCTGTCCAAAGCTCTAAACTATATATCACTCTCCTTAAGACTTTCAGTAGCCTTTTCCAGCGGTCATTGATCGATAAGGTACAGAGGTTGAAACATATTGGGAGTCTGCAGTGGTAAGTCAGCCCGGGAACTGATAGAAATAACTTAGCTGTTACTATCCTGGTTCTGCGGCTGAAGCCACAAACACTCAGGTTGAGTAACTTGCCTGAAGTCACATAGTTAATAAGTAGAAGAATTTATGGTTGATTCCAAAACTCACTATAAGGATATGCACTTGAGGGGGTGCCTGGGGCTCAGTTGGTTGAGTGCCCATCTCTTGATTTCGGCTCGGGTCATGATCCCAGGGTTGTAGGACTGAGCCCCCGTGCCAGGCCAGGCTGAGCGTGGAGTCTACTTAAGATGCTTGCTCCCCTCCCCCTCTGCCTTTACCCCCTCTGCTGCTTGTGTTCTCTGTCTCTATCAATCAATCAACAGACAAATAAATAAGTAAGTATGCATTTGACTACACCGGCACCTTTAATAATTATTCAGACACCTATGTATCAGAGAATCTGAGTGAATTTCCCAAGGTCACACAGCTACTTAACAAATATGTGTCTGTGTTTAAAAATTATCATGAAGCAAATTTCTGTTTTGTAATTGGCAAACAATTTCCTCAATTAAGAAGTGTTGGGGCGCCTGGGTGGCGCAGTTGGTTAAGCGTCCGACTTCAGCCAGGTCACGATCTCGCGGTCCGTGAGTTCGAGCCCTGCGTCAGGCTCTGGGCTGATGGCTCAGAGCCTGGAGCCTGTTTCCGATTCTGTGTCTCCCTCTCTCTTTGCCCCTCCCCCGTTCATGCTCTGTCTCTCTCTGTCCCAAAAATAAATAAACGTTGAAAAAAAAATTAAAAAAAAAAAGAAGTGTTAATGCCGTTCACAGTCAAAGGGTGATGTACATATGTGTGCATGTGAACATGTGTTTTCAGAATACCTTGCTGCTGATCTGCCCACCCACCCCCATGAGTGAAGGACAGCCCCAGAAGTGAGGGCAAGAAAACTGTGCTCGACACATTATCTCAGTCGCATTATTAACATGATTATATATACATACAGTTATATGTATATAAATATCATATATTGTAAAATGCTATGTGTAATTTACATGTATACAAAATATTTTCCCTGAGAAACGAAAAGATGCCTTTAGGAGGCAAAAATAAGTTTACATTTGATGGCATGCCACAATATTAATGGGAAGGAAGTTTAGGGGAAAAATATTTGACATCTTAAGGAACATTTTAATAGGGTTGATTTCTCGTTAGAGAGAAACAGCCACTGGAGAAGCCTGAAGCTATTTTATCTATTTTTTTTTTCTTCTTTAGATGTTTTTGGGCCCAGTGTCATCTTCCTGTTTAGTGGGCCAAAGAATGGAGTTGGTACGTCTCTGGTTTAGGTCAGGGATCAACAAAATACGGCCCCGGGACCAAATCCAGAACCCATCTATTTCTGTATATAAACTTTTACTGGAGCACAGCCAAGCTAATTCGTTTGCATATTGTCTACGGCTGGCTTCCTGCTACAAAGTAGGGTTGGGTAGCTGTGACAGAGACCACATGGCCTGCAAAGCCATAAATATTTACTACCTGGCCCTTTACGGAAAATGTTTGCCAAACTCTGGTTAAGCTTTCGCAACTCAAGAAATAGGGTCTCCTGTTTCCCTTCTGAAGCCAAATGCTGGGACCAGTGATGTGAAATGGCGTAAGACCCAGCGTCCCCGTCTGTGGGTAGGTTATACTGCTCAACGGCACATTGATGTTGCCTTTTACTTTGCCATGCATAACGTTTTATTAATAGAACACTTTAGAAAGTACATTTAAAATGATGGCAGATACATTTTATTTCCTGAGCTCTTGGTAACACGATAGCATGAGCCTGCATATATATGCATGAAGATACGTAGAGATACAGATATTGATCAGTTCGGCTAAAGGTTTTGAAGGGGTTCTTGTCCTTTGTCTCATCTATATGCTACACTGTATAAATGGGATTATTAACTAATCTCAGCCCTATGGATAAAATCCAGCTACTTTTGCCCCTGTGTTGGAAAATGTATATACCCAAAGGGACAAATAGTTGGATTACAAAACTCTAACAAGATGAAGGTTGTATGATAGGATATAGAAATAAAGAATCGGACTCTCAGCCAATTAAAAGAAATGGCCTCTTGAAACAGACAGGGCAATAAATATACATCGCAGCAGGCCCACATACTGCCACTGAGTTAAGATTTTCTTCGATGTTTACTGCCAGATGCAAAATTTACGAATGGAATCAGCCTAGATGGAAAAAAAATCATGAATAGAAAATGAAACAGCACTTCCTCTGTTCTGCCCTCTTCCCACTTCCACTGTGGGCAGGAGCAAATCAACAATATTTTTGAAATGTATGTCGAGTGTTGGCAAAATAGCACTAATATCCTTGAGTTTGGGGGTGAGCCTAATGGGTCCTCGGGTTCCAGATTCTATCCTGGCTAATGATGGCGAAGAGTTTTTGGTGGAAGGAGTTTTCAAAATCATGGCCATTATTCCCAGAAGTCAATTACATGTGGTAGTGATTCTTTCAGTAACAGAGTGAGAGCATCTCTTTTGGCATGGTAAATTCATGCAAATGCACCCAGTTTCTTTTTTCTCCTGAGTAGAGAAAAAAACTCACCTCGAGCTCCTTTCTTACATACTTCTTTTCTCCCCTGCAGTTTCAGATGAGAACCTAAGTGCCGAGGATGGGTAGGATGACGTGTGTGCACGCACACGTCTTGGCGGCAGGAGGAGTGAGTTTGGGATAAGCATAGCCAACCTGTGCACCATCGGGAAGAGAGGCCATCTGCTTCTCAGACTGTCCACCGTTGAAGCGAAATGATGCCATCCTTCTCCCAGGACTGAGAAAAAGGTGAGAAACTTGGCAACTGTTTTATGGAAGGACTAGAAGAGGCATCAATGTGCAAGATTTTGGTTTGAGAATGTCAATCGGCAGGTACCGGGAAAGAGGGGTCACGTTGAGATGACCCCATACGCCTTTCCATCTGACTGTTCTCTCCCTGAGCACTCACCCCAATCATACAGAACTTACTGCCGTCCTCTATATGTGACAGACAATTTCTGGTCTCTTTGCTGTGTACAAGCTGGTCTTTTGACCTGGAGTACCTTCTCTGAACATGCCTAAAGCCATGTCCACTAGCGTGACATGACCGTGATTTAATGTGAGTAGCAGAAGCCTGGGCACAGCATCAACAGGAAACAGAAGGGGTGCCACTGATGGGACTTGATCATGACTTTAGGATTTAATACGCTGAAGAAAACGGTTCCTGATTACCTCTCATAATTCCACTCTTCTGATGGCTTTGCCATCTCCATCAATGGCACCTGTATTTTTCCAGTTCCCCACGTGAACATCTGGGGTCAGCTTTGACTCCTCTTTTCTGCCAAAGTCAAACACCACCCCAAAATACATCCTGTTCATTCTGTTTTCGAAAGACATCCAGAATCTGACCACCTCTTGAAACTCTAGCCGTGATGACTCTCGTTCTGGTTCTGGTGAGTGCCCCCTAGCCAAGCTCCTGGCTGGTGCACTGGTCCCCTGGCCATCTCTGCTCATTTTGGAATTTGGATCTTTCCACCACTCGTCCCAGAACCATCGGACGTGTCTTTATTTCACTCAGAACAAAAGTTTTTTCTGTGATGTAAGAGACTTTACTCCTGCCCTGTTATCTGTGCATCGCTAGTTAATTTATTTTCCACTTTTCTCCCCATGGCTCACTCCAAGTGTGTGTTTGAAAGTAAGTTTTGGACATTATCACAGTCCAAATATCTCAGCATGCATCTTCAAAGAACATCCTCGAAAAATATTGCAATGCTATTATCTCATTTAAAAACAATTAATCTTGTACTGTATAATACACATTCCCTATCTGAATTCCATCCACTGTTTATCTCTTATAGCACATTTCAAGGCCACGATTTGCTTCATAGCATTTTTAAAACCAATATTTGATCAAACGTCACTCATAGCACTTGGTTCTCGTGTCTGTTCTTTTGATCCAGACCTGAACCCCCACGAATTTTCCTATCATAGCACGCTAACTCATCAAAGCAGCTATTTTATAGAAAAAAAATGGGATTGTGAATTCCTCTGAAACCATGGAATCATTAAATTAATCCCTCTAAATTCTAAACATCCTAAACACTGGGAGTTTATTTGAGAATTTTAGAAAGGATCCTGAGCACATTGGCTTTTTTTTTTTTTTTTATCCTTCATATGACATCACATCAGCTGTCACACAGTCTCCTAGAGCTTTATGATTAGTAATGCCATGTTTGAACAGGGATATTTTGACAGGTAGTATAATCTTTATTTCACATAACAAGATGCCATGGTTTAGAAAACATGCATTACATACTATGTGTCTTAACCTCTGTTGCTACCTTTAAAAATATGCATCCTTATGACAATAGACACATTGAGTTGTCGAGAAAAAGAAATACTTCAGGAGTCTTTCAAACGTGACTTTAGATTTGGCCTCAAGAAAGGCAAAGTGAAACCCAAGATGGCAAGATGAAAATAATGTCTTCTACAGGCTCCATTATAAGGAACCGGTAGCTAGAATGTATCATGTGATAAATGTTGAGTATGTATGTTCGCACTTCATTTCATCTTTAAAATATTTATCAAGAAAGGGGCACCTGGGTGGCTCCTTTGGTTAAGCATCCGACTTCGGCTTAGGTCATGATCTCACGGTCCATGAGTTCGAGCCCCGCGTCGGGCTCCATGCTGACAGCTTAGAGCCTGGAGCCTGCTTTGGATTCTGTGTCTCCCTCTCTCTCTGACCCTCCCCCATTCATGCTCTGTCTCTCTCTGTCTCAAAACTAAATAAACGCTAAAAAAAATTAAAATATTTATTAGGAAAGTAATCCCATTATATATATCTTATCAATAATTACAAAATTGACAGATGAGTTTACAAAACAAAGCATAGATAATTGTTAAAACAATGAAATATTATTTCCAACCCATTTAATATGTCTTAGGACCATAGATAGACAGATGTTCCATGTTTTATGTACGTGTAGGTGTGTGCATGTGCATGTATGTGTTTGTGTCCACAAGTAAGAATAGCGTTCCTAGATATTCAGAGTATTGCATTTATAATTACAAAAAATTTTTTTGACAATAAACATTTCTGGAAAATAGTGGTAGTCCTCCTTTGACTTGTGTATTGGTTTTTGAAAATCAATTTGTAAATTTATCATTTAGCCTCCAAGTCTGGTTCCTATTGTTAAAGGCCATTTTACACACAGAAGTTCTATTGCTTGAGCAGGTGGAGAGACAGATGCTGTGTTCCCCTATTCTCCCTGGGGATGCGGCTGCCCCATGAAGCCCACATTCGCGGTGTCTCTTCTAACACCACAGCCTCTGCTCTGGGCAAGTGCACATCCTTCTTGGATTCTCTGGGCTCTTTGAAGTTGGAGACTCTGGCTTACACCTTTGTTGCTGCGTATCTCACACAGTCTTGGTGACTTTGTGTGTCCAAGTATAACATAATCCCCCGTGCTTCTTTTAATTCATCCCTCTGTCCTTGAAGTAAACAACGCGATTTCTTTAAAATTCATTAGTATTTGGGGTGCCTGGGTGGCGCAGTCGGTTAAGCGTCCGACTTCAGCCAGGTCACGATCTCGCGGTCCGGGAGTTCGAGCCCCGTGTCAAGCTCTGGGCTGATGGCTCAGAGTCTGGAGCCTGTTTCCGACTCTGTGTCTCCCTCTCTCTCTGCCCCTCCCCCGTTCATGCTCTGTCTCTCTCTGTCCCAAAAATAAATAAATGTTGAAAAAAAAATTTTAAATTCATTAGTATTAAAACATCTTCGATTACTGGCAGCTAATGGAAATACTTGGAAGCTCGGGCATTCACGTGTGTGTGTGTATATGTGTGTGTGTGTGTGTGTGTGTGTGTGTGTGTGTGTATCGCTGTTGTTGTTGGGGTAGATGTGGGTACTTACTGTGGTTCCTTAATTTCAGAGATCCGAGATGAAAACAGCCATGGTAGGGAGTGATGGTCGATGTAGAAGAATATTTTATTTTAATTTTTTAATGTTTTTATTTATTTTTGAGACAGACAGAGACAGAGCATGAGCAGGGGAGGAGCAGAGAGAGAGGGAGACACAGACTCTGAAACAGGCTCCAGGCTCTGAGCTGTCAGCATAGAGCCTGACGCGGGGCTCAAACTCACAGACCGCGAGATCAGGACCTGAGCCGAAGTCGGAGGCTCAACAGACTGAGCCACCCAGGCGCCCCGAAGAATATTTTAGATAACAAAAAGCATTCGAATTTTTCTTGCACCTTTTGACAGAAGTAGGCTACATGGTTAGCACAGTACTGAAGACACTCTGGGAACCACCTTTTAAAAAGTTTGAGACCAGCAAGGTCTTTGCGTCTATCGTAGTGGCTTAAGCAGGGTAGATATTCAACACATATTTGGGGTAACTACAACGTGTTTGGGTGGATATTAAAAAAAAAAAACCTTGCAATCTTGGTTGCCTGTGGTGTAGTGGAATCTCATACCTGATTTTTCTCCATTAAGAATCTTCCTTTGTGGAAGGTTGTATGTCAATTGTGGCAAACAGGTTACCATTCTGTGGTCAGCCTGAAATTTTAATCCAAACCTCTGTTACCAAGACACTGCTCCACCAGAAAGCCAATTAATGTCCCTCAAAAACATAAATTGTATATTTAAAATATATTTAGAAATTTTCATCGGGACAATGACATACATCTAGATGCATATAATTTATCACTATTTACCTAAGTAGTTTTTGAGGTTTATGTTTGTGGCCAACGTCACACTTTTGTTCCTACTGCAAAACCATTTTTAAATGTTTGTGTATAGACCAAAACGAGGGTCCTGGAAGCCACTTTGTCCCACATGCCTGGAACGTCCTTCTTTCCCTGAGAGGTCCCAACTCACAGGCAGCAAAGTAGAATCTTGCGTAAGGAGTAGCGGGCACCCGGAAGCCATTTTGTTGACTCTCTTCCTCTTTCTGGAAGCTCCAGGTAGAGCTGCCTGAGAAACTTTCTGGCCTCTCAGCTAGCAACAGTAATGACTGGTGGGAGGCCCCCATACTTAGATAAACCAACACGACAGATCATTTCATTATCTCCCCGTCAGAAAATACCCTTACTTATGTCAGAAGCTTCTCATGCAGACCACTGTTTAGTGACATGTAGTAAATAAACATCGTCTTGTTGGTAAATCAATACATACTTTCAAAAACAATTGTAGAATGTATTTGGGAAACTATTCAGAAAAATGAATACAAATTAAATATTGCCTGTAAGTGGGAAACTATTGCTAATTTGACTCGCTGTGCTATCGGCATTTTGATTACAGAAGAGAACGTCCTGAGTTACAGGATAGCCAAGCTGAACTGCGTAAAGATGAGACGTCCTGATAATTTTAGTCTATTTTCATATGGTTGTGTGTCCACACACATGCACAAACAGATTACACAAAAACAAAGATAAAAATATTAATGATTGTTGGATCTGGATGGTGAATATCCGGGTGTTTATTATACTATTACTCAAACTCTTTAGCACGTTAGGATTTTTTTCTTAAAGACTTAGAACAAAACAGATGAGAAAAAAAGTACAGAACTGCTTTTATAAACCAACAATAAAGTGATGCATAAGGCTGTCCTAGTTAATTTGAAAATTAAAGAATTCTGTATTAATTTTTTAGTTCAAGTTTATATCATTCTTTTAAAATTTCAATTCTGTTTGTGGTTAACAGTACCTATAATACATTAATATAGGGTGCATTTAAATAGTTTCTATGAGGAAATATACATATAAAGAGTATATTTGATAATAAATTATGGGAAACTATTTGATTTTGCCATACCACAATTCACAATATATGGCTACTTCAAGTCCCAAATGAATAATTTTCTAAAAAAACAGTTTTCTGTGACGCGTTACCCTCAGAATGTTAAAATTTTCGACAATAAATAATTGCAAAAGTCATTATAGGGAAAAGAAAGGGAAAAATATGCCCTACCCACACAATCAGAAAAGATCATGGCTTAAAGAATGAAAAGATAAAGAAATTCTTTTTTTTTTTTCAACGTTTATTTATTTTTGGGACAGAGAGAGACAGAGCATGAACGGGGGAGAGAGAGGGAGACACAGAATCGGAAACAGGCTCCAGGCTCCGAGCCATCCGCCCAGAGCCTGACGCGGGGCTCGAACTCACGGAGCGCGAGATCGTGACCTGGCTGAAGTCGGACGCTTAACCGACTGCGCCACCCAGGCGCCCCGAAAAGATAAAGAAATTCTATGTGATGGGTGGCCACAAACTTATAAATGGGAATTGTTTGAAAGGACAGTAGGAATATAACACATGCAGATTTCGTTCTGTGTTGGGATTAATATGACTTGAATGTGGTCGGGCACCATGATGTTAGAGAACAGAAAAACAGTTAACACTGAATTTAGGAGGAAATGGAGCTCGGTGGAATGGGTGAAGATTTTCTTTTCAGGAATTCAAAGAGGTGACATTTTCCTCGCAGTAATTTCGTGAAATGCTTTGGTGCTTCAACATATATATTAATGGGCAGATTCTGAAACGAATTCGTAATGGTAAAAGGTTATAGAGTAATTGCCCTTAAGAACTCGTGTAATTTGCAAATGCAGGACCGTATTTGGAAGGTAGGAGGTGGTGTTTCTGGTGTGCATTGGGAGGGGGTATTCTAGTTTCACAGGATCCATAGTGGATTTGGGGGACACAAGAGCAACCCAGATGCATGAAAGCACCGGGCCAGTGGGTGGAGAGACAGCTTCCCCAGAGGCTCAAATGCCTTCCCAACTCCAGTCACACTCTGCACAATTTCTCCTTCCTGTTAAATTCTTAGCTGACCCCTGAAATCTCTGATCGCCTGATCAAGGATGAAAAGGTACATTCATTCTAGCTGCAGTCACAGACGCTTTATGTGCTGCACAAGCAAACTTTCCTTAAAATTAGCCGACAAAACCGTAGGAAGATTGGGACCTGGCTGTTTTAAGAATACCTTCTCAAGTAGTGCAGAGGGTTCCTAATTTTATTACCAGTGCTTAAGTGAAGACGTGCTCTGTGATATCTCTTCATCTTGGTTTTTCAACCACAAGAACAGTTTTTCTGTCTCAGGGATGTTGAGTTGAGGCATTCAGTGCATTCAGGTTTTTATTCCCCGCATTTGGAAGAATTTCAACTATACAGACGGCTTTGTCTAGTTTGACAATCTTACTTCCCAGTAACATAACTGATACACTTTAAACACAGAGTTACCATGATAAAAAAAAAAAAAATACTGATGTGTAATCTTTTCCTACAATTAGCTCAATTTAATTCAAGTATCGCTCTCCCTTAAAGACAGTTGGCTAATTCTATAAATCCCCATTTAGAACTGCTTACTCAACTGAACTGCGATGTGCATATCAGCTGCTGCCGGGTAGGTGAACTTTATCTTCCCCTCATTTGGCTAAAGCATATGGTGCCTTCTTTGTTTTGAAATAAAATAGCACTGGGCATTCCTTCCTTGCCCATTAGAGTCTTGGAAATACGTATATAATTCTGGCTTGGTTTAAGAATTTCATAAGCAGTGATGAAATCAGAGTTTATTATAACTGGCCATATTATAACTGCCCTATTTAAGACGCGAAACTTATATTTAAGAATTATTATGCACAGTGGCAACATAGTAATACTGACTTTATTAGCTCATGGATTGCTACGTACAATGAGTTGTATAAAACGTTGATTTTGCTCCTGCTGACATTGTTTCCACCCTGCAGTAATGTGAGCTGTAGCAAATCACATATAACAATCTGTGGGTCTCCGAAGCTCGGCCTTTTCTTTCCCTTGCAAACACACTTTAAAAACTGGTGCATTTTGCAAGATGGAGAGCACGTGTCAGCATTTTAGGCAGCTTAAGCAAGGTAACCACTAGTGTGGATAAATGGGAGGTTCGGTTTCTTAAATAGATGGCTGTGCTAAAAGTACAGACGTTTCATTAACAATTGATTTCATCTCTTAGATGGAATGCGATAACGGAGAAAGAGAAGGATGCAAAGGAAAAAGAAAAACGGAGAGCCATATAAATGGAAAACCATCACAGGTATTTGGAAGAACCTTCATGGCCAGAACCCTAGGAATAATTGGGGCCCGTCCTTTATGATAAAACGGTACCCAAGTTGATCTGTCTGACCGCGCTTGCTTTCTAAGGGAACAGGAAGTTCCCCAAGCAGCCCTCTGCAATTCTTGATGGTGTCAGTTTTGATGGAAAACAAGCAAACCGTGGCCAGTTACAGTGACATGTGGGAAAGTCCTGTTTAAACACACCAAAGTCACATATTGAGGTAATAGAACCTTAAAGAAAGGTGGTTTTAATAAAGAATTCTTTTTATACTGGACACATTTGTTTAGATTTATATTCTGTAGACTCTGATGACAACTCAATACTGATTGCTCCAGACCTCTGTATTAATAAGATTTAATATAGTGAAGTTTCCAGAAATGTGTTTTTTGAAATATTATGAGTCAGGAAATATTCCTCTGAAGCTGAATCTCATCAACAGATTTTATGAGTTTGAACTCAAAGAATTATATATAGTTTCTAAGCAAAAAAAGGACCCCAAAGCAAGCAAATTAGTTAACTAGTTCGTATGCATGACAGATACGTAGTCTAGAATGCAATACATCTTCCAGGAAACTTTTGAAGTCACATTTTTGGAGTTAAGAGTAGAACAGAATCCATTCTGTTTGCAGATGTATTACATTGCAATTGCCAAAGGTCTCAGGCCGAAATATTCGTTCTTTTAAAACGCACTACAGATTTAGAAATTTTAAATAGGCCTCTTAGATCATTCAAAAGAGGTGAAAAATTACATGTTGGAAATACAAAGAATTCAGTATGTATGCGGTAACTTGATTTAACAATGAGGGTAAATTTCCCATAGAGTAAAATCATTTTAGGATGTTTTCATAAGGAAGGCTTGATGCTAATATAATTATTTTATGATCAGAAAAGAACATTTGGAATAGATATATTTGGGGAAAAACTATCTTTTGTAATTAATGTGGTTATTTCACTTGCTCTGAGGCAATTTATCCCTTCTATATTTTAATTTCAGTGCTTCTTTCCAAATTTTAGAGAAACCATCTTATATTACCTATGAATTTATTTAATTTTTAAAATGCCAAATAGGGATAAGCTCTTTTTATAATGTGAATTTAAGCATTTTATGTTAAGCATATTTAAGAATTTAATGTGAATAAAGACAGAAAACCTTGATAAATTCCTGAGATAATTATATTTCCATTTGAAATCTCATATGACGACATCGGGATAATTCAAGTGTGTTTAGATGCATGCATGCAACAGTTGGAATATTCATTGGCACTAGCCTCAAGTCCCGTCTTTCCAAAAGGAATTTTACATGAAAATGAACAAAAACCAACTAAAACCAAAATTAATCTTCAAATACTGCATCCAACCTCGTTAGAAATATTCTCATCTGTCTCACCATAATACATCATAATGACATTATTCTTTTCTTTGAGTGCAGAATCCTCTCAAGATAATGATATTGCTCTAGGCAACACTTCCAAGTTTGATCACTTGACAATTAATCACATCACAGTTTCTTTTTATTTAATACTAATGGTGCACCTATTGATTTGCCTTAATACCTAATGATGCATGAAAAATGTGTACGATCAAATGTCATTCTGGATGCGGGTCCAACAATAGTCAATTTAATAAAGGCATTTATACAATCAGCTCCCTAATATGATGTAGCTGTAAAGCATAAGTACTTAAAAGTAAGGCCATTTTCCAAATTTCAACCAATTTGGCAGGATCATCAAAATTGACATTGTTAAAAACAAAAACCACAACCATATTCAACGAAACATAAACATACGAAAACAGATACGATAACATATTTAGCATAACATGGAGTAAACTGTTTAAAAAGTAAATGTTTTTATCGACTGCGAAAAATACTGAACCCAATGCAAGAGGTTCTTCTATAACAACAACAAAAATAATTTCCAATGAACTTGTAATTGTCAATGTGATATCACACCGAAAACTTTGGTTGACATATTGATATTTTCTATCTTAAATTCCTTTGATTTATATAAAAACGCAGGAGATTTTCTGACACTCTGTCATTGTAATAAGGATGTGTATTTCAAAGAGTATTATGTTTGTCAAGGGAAAATGCTGCATAACAGAATCAATAGTAGCAATATAACTTCCAAACCAGATTCCTCTAAGGAAAGGCTTCTGGAAAAGTTTTTATTATAATTGATGCACTCTGGTGTTAGGAGCAGAATTTTCCAGCTGAAAAATGTCTCTCACGGTTCATAGTCAGCCCAAGAATCTGGCTGATGTCGACCACCCACTTAAGCAGCGGAGACCTGGGAAATTGTTAATTACTGATCCCTTTCCTTGGAAGCCTTGAAGTTAACACTTTGATACCTGCTACATCCTCTCGATCATCGTGCTGTTTATATATCAGCAGCTTTCCCTTTGATCATTCTCCTCATTATCTGATCCATTATAAACTGTTTTGCTCGACTATCTACCAGAATCCCAGGGTGATCACATGACCCCTGCTCAAACTCTTTCAACATTGTGACGTTTTCACATCAGTAGTTGAGTCATATTTCTTCCCGAAATATTTCTATGTCTTTATTATTATACTATCTTCCGCATCATTCCTACTTCGTTCCCTATCCTTTTATTTCTGCTTGCCATTCCTCAGCCAGGTAGAAATACGATGTAACAAAATTATGAGGTTCTTATGAGCAGAGTGCGAATAGAAGTACCTTCTCTGTCTTTTACAGTTCTGACAATGGTGGAAGAATAATGCATTCTGTCCTCACTTTGGTGTGTAAGGGCAAAATCAATATTTGGATGCATGGCTGCCTTAACTAAGTCAACGAGCAGTGTGCATGCTGTACCTGAATCTTCATACGGGGGTTTTAAGTGTTCCTTCTTGCTAATTTATTAAAAGGAGTACCCAAAATATTATGAGGTTGGACTGGTGGAAGCCTATATTTACTGGAGTCTTGTGATTCTAAGCTTTTACAATGTGTGCTCTTTATAGAAGGGGGAAAAAACCCACCCCATCATCATCATTATCACACACAAATGTATATTGTTGACGAGCAAGGTTGGTTCAATATTTGAGAATTAATCAATATAATGTAGAAGAGAAAAATCATTTCATCATGTCAGTTGGTGCAGACAAGTTGACAAGTTCAGTCCCATTCATGATAAAAACTGTCACAAAAATAACAATAGAAGGCAACTTATTTAACTTGATAAAGAGACTCTACAAAAAACTTACAGCTAACATTATACTTAATGATGAAATAATGAAATATTTGTCTCCCTCCCCCCCAAAAAATGAAGAAGTCAAGGATTCCACTCATCATATTTATTCAATACAGTGCTGGAAGTTCTAAATAGTGCAGGCAGTAAGATAAGAAAGGAAATAAAATGCATTGGGATTAGAAAGCAAAAAACACAGTTGTCCCTATTTAGGAATGACATAATTGCCTTGGTAGAAAATTCTACAGAGTCTACAATAAACATTTTATTTATTTATTTATTTTTACATTTATTTATTTTTGAGAGACAGAAGGAGACAAAGCATGAGCAGGGGAGGGGCAGAGAGAGAGGGAGACACAGAATCGGAAGCAGGCTTCAGGCTCCGAGCTGTCAGCACAGAGGCCAATGCGGGGCTCGAACCCACAAACCGTGAGATCACGACCTGAGCCGAAACCGGACACTCAACTGACTGAGCCATCCAGGCGTCCCTACAATAAACTTTTAAAGCTAAGAAGTGAATTCATCAAAGTTACAGACTCATAAATAGTAGAACAAACTGGTGGTTGTCAGAGGGGGGATTGGGGGGTAAGAGGGACTAGATGAATGAAGGGGATGCAGGCTCTCAGTGATGGAATGAACAAGTCACAGGGGTGAAAGGCACAGCATAGGGAATGGAGTCAATGGTGTTGCACAATGCTGTATGGTGACAGGTGGTAGAAATACTTGTGGTGAGCACAGCATCACATACAGAATCACTATGTTGTACACCTGCAGGTAACGTAACATTGGGTCAACGATTCTTCAATTAAAAACAAGAGGTAGACATAAAAAAATCTCTTATAGGTATACTAGCAGTGAACAGCATTACACTAAAATTACAACCACAGTACCATTTGCAATCACTCTAAAACAGTGAATACTTCGATGCAAGTCTAACCGGCATTCGCAGGTAAAAGGAATTTAGGAGATTGAAATAAATGGAGAGGTACACCATGCTTGTAGATTGGAAGATTCAGCATAATAATGATGTCAATGCTCCCAAAATTTATATGCAATTTTAATGCGATTTCTGTCAAAATCCCTAGTGATATTTTTCACAGACATAGTCATGATCGTATAAAACTCGTCTGGAAAGACATTCTTATGAACTAGAGTTATACCACTTTGAAAAGAAAGAATAAAGTGAGTGGAGACAGTCTACTCAATTTCAAGACTTATTGCATAGATATAGCAATCAATGCTGTGGTATTGACAGAGGGATATGGATCAACAGAACAGAATACAAAGCCCAGAAATAGGCACACAGAAATTTACCAAGGAATTTTTGACAAAGGCATGAAAACAGATCAATGGAGAACAGACAGCCATTTTAAAATATTTTTTAAACTTTCATTTATGTTTGGAAAACAGAGAGAGACAGCATGAAAGGGGGAGGAGCACAGAGAGAGAGAAACACAGAATCTAAAGCAGGTGCCAGGCTCTGAGGTGTCAGCACAGAGCCCGACGCGGGGCTGGAACCCACGAACTGCAAGATCATGACCTGAGCCAAATTTGGACGCTTAACCGACTGAGCCACCCAGGTGCCCCAAAGATGGCCTTTTTTTACAAATGGTGTTGGAACAGTAGAACATCTGTAGGCATACACGTGAACACACACACACACACACACACACACACACAGCTTCAACCAAACCCTCACATCTTAAACAAAAAGTAACTCAAAAGGAATCATGGACTAAAACCCAGATTGTAAAAGTGTAGAACTTTTATTTTTTGATTTATTGATTTATTTTGAGTGAGAAAGAAAGTGCTCAAGGGCAGAGAGAGAGAGAGGGAGAGAGGGAGAATCCCAAGCAGGCTCCGCACCATCAGCACAGAGCCCAATGCAGGGCTCGAACTCACAGACCGCGAGATCATGACCTGAGCTGAAATCAAGAGTCGGGTGAATAACCCACTGAGACACCCAGGCGCCCCCAAATGTAGAACTTCTAACAAAAAATACAGAATAAATTATTTGAAATTTAGGGCAAGGCAGAAGGTGGAGACCTAACAGCAGAAACACAACCCATAAGAGCAGACATTATTAAATAGAACTTGATTAAAAAATAGTTTGCTCTGAGAAAGACTCCTTTAACAGAATAAAAAGCTACAGGGAAAAAAGATGTGACCATACGCTTCCCCGAAAAAGGCACAGGGATAGGAAAAGAACACATGAGGTGATGATCACCTCGATTAGCCCTTCAGCAAATGCAAATTAAAACCACAATGAAATTCCATCACGCAGCCATCAGAATAGCTAACATAAAAATTAATGAAAACACCAAATGCTGATGAGGAAGGTAGGAAACTATATAACTCACCATCCCATGGCTTGTGGGTATGTAAACGAGGACAGCAACTCTAGACAACAGCTTCACGGTTAAAAAAAAAAAATTGCAAATATCATACAACCTAGAAATTGTACTCCTGGGCATTTTCCCTAGAGAAGCGCAGACTTTTGTTCACCCCAAAACCTGTGCAGACACGTTTCTAGCAGCTTGATTCATTATAGCCTAAAACTAGAAACACCTCATACCTTGAATGAATGAAAGCTAAAAAACAAAACAAAACAAAACAAAACAAGAAAACAAACAAAAACTCGTGCAGCCATGTGATTGAATAGAATTGAGTAGAAACGGCCTATTGATGGATGTACAAACCTGAATGAATTCACAGAAAATTATGCTGAGCGGAAAAAAAGCAATTGCAAAGGGGTATAAGTGTATCCACGTGTACGTAACATTCTTGAAATGACAATATTATAGGAGTGGTACGCAGGCGATTGATTTCCAGGGATTGGAGACAAGGATGGGGGCAGTGTGATAAGGCTGCAGAAGAAAGTATAAGGGAGACTTATGGTGATGTGCATATTTGTCTATTGATTCAGTCAAGGTTAATATCCTGATGTGATACATACATCGTCCGATAAGATGTGCCCATTGGTGGCAGCTGGGTAAAGGGTAAATTGGATATCCATATTAATTCTTAAAACTACGTGTGAATCTGGGGCGCCTGGGTGGCTCAGTTGGTTAAGTTTCTGACTTCAGCTCAGGTCATGATCTCCCAGTCCGTGAGTTTGAGCCCCGCGTCGGGCTCTGTGCCGACGGCTCAGAGCCTGTAGCCTGCTTCAGATTCTGTGTCTCCTTCTCTCTCTGCGCCTCCCCTGTTTGTGCTCTCTCTCTCTCTCTCTCTCTCAAAAATAAACAAACATTAAAAGAAAATATAAAAAAAAACTGCATGTGAATCCATAATTATCTCAAAATAAAGTATTTAACTAAAAAACATGACAATGCTAATTTAATATCTGACGTAGAAACATAGTTTTTCATGTTTGTAGGTGTGGTAATTATATTGTTTCTGTTTCTTTGAGATTTTCTGTCATTTAGAGATACATTCTAAAAAAATTAACTCGCAAATGATATCTAGTATTTGCTTCAAAATTAGTTGGGAGTGTGGGGGTGAGGGCTGAGATCGGGTTAAGTGGGAGCTACAGATTAGAAGGCAAGCATGTGGTGATGCACACAATATGATTGAGGAGTTAACCGAAAAGGTGGAATTCAGTAGAAAATCGTGGAGTTTGTTTTTAGACGTATGTTACACTTTGGTATTGCAAGGATTCCTTTTTTAAAAGTCTATTTGTTGTCAGAGAGAGAGAGAGAGAACACAAGTGGGGAGGAGGGAGGGAGAGGGAGAGAGAGAATCTCCAGCAGGCTCCTCACCCTCCGGGCAGAGCCAGACGTGAGACCTTGACCTGAGTAAAATCACCAGTTGGAGACTTAACTGACTGAGCCACCCAGGAGCCCCAGTAGCGCAAGGATTCTTGGTCAGTTTTGTTGCGGTGGTGGTTGCTATTCCATGGAACCGTTGGGCGGTCTGGGAAAGCTCTGATTAATTGGCATAATGCGTATAAATATCTAGGATTACGAAGAAAGCCAATTGTATTGAAATGCAGTTGTCAAAACATTAAACATAAATCCGGTAATGTGCACACTTTTATAAGGCATTAAGTGATTTGACATTTAAAGTATAGGAGGTTAAAGTTATATTTTATTTTTAAATGAGATCTCTGTGCGAATGCTGATATTCATCAGCCTGAATGTGAATATTAAAGTGTCAGTGCTTTGACCCACCTCCTTCCATATGTTGTTCAGGAGATAATGATAGAGAGGGAATAACACATAGCAGCATAACAAGGACTGGCCTCTACACCATACAGGGCAGGGCTTTCAAATTCAGAACACATTAATGGTGGGCTAACTGGGTCCCACGATGGGTTGGGGGCATGACTGCCACAGTCAAGTGCAGGAATATGGTACATACTCTACATTCCAGAATATAGTGATGGGTTATTTACTAAAGTAATAACAATGTAGTAACTATTGTAAAGGATATCTTAATCCATTTGCTGCAATCTTCTTTTTTTAAATTTTTTTAAACATTTATTTATCTTCAAGAGAAAGATAGAGAGTCCAAGCAGTGAGGGGCGGAGAGAGAGGGAGACACAGAATCCGAAGCAGGCTCCGGGCTCCGAGCCGTCAGCACAGAGCCCGACGCGGGGCTCGAACCCACGGACTGTGAGATCATGACCTGAGCTGAAGTCGGACACCCCACCGACTGAGCCACCCAGGCTCCCCTGCAATCATCTTTTATAGGGAAACATCTGTGCTATATGGTGTCAGACTTATGGGGATTGCTAATATTACAATGGCTTATGAAACACACTGACGATTTTAAAAAGCGACCAACTTCACTAGAGGTTAATGTAAATAAAGATGCCAATTTTTCCCATCTCACCAGATTTCCATACAGGGACCTTATGTGGGTCTCAAAAAAATTTTTTTTAATTAAAGAAGTTAGTACCAAGACTTAACTGAAGTTTAGGAAAAGGGTTAAGACATAAATAGATTCAGAGACTTTCGATATACAGGAAGATAATAAACTTGGAGTTAATGGTGCCCCTAAAGGAAGAGGGATTTTGAGAAAATAGAAGGGAAATGGTCCCTTTGAATTACACCTATAGTAAGGTGATATAAGAAAGAAGACAATTCTATTTGGCATGAAAGATATATGAGACAGAGGAACAGAGGCTCAGAGAAAAAGTCCAGAAGAGCTTTGGAACATAGTATCTAATTCAGTCAAAGGGCAACCTGGCTGAGCTTAATATGGTCTAGCTGATTATTCCAACATTCATATTATCAACCATGGAGAAATGTTAGTTTACTGGTCAGGTGACATTTTGTGGAACATGCTGCTTAAAATATTCAGTAGGATCAGGGCATGTGGGTGGCTCAGTCGGTTAAGCGGCTGACTTTGGCTCAGGTCATGATCTCTCAGTCCGTGAGTTCGAGCCCCGCTTCGGGCTCTGTGCTGACAGCTCAGAGCCTGGAGCCTGTTTCGGATTCTGTGTCTCCCTCTCTCTGACCCTCCCCTGTTCATGCTCTGTCTCTCCCTGTCTCAAAAATAAATAAACGTTAAAATTAAAAAAAAGTATTCAGTAGGCTGAATTCTTTTTTTTTGTAATTTTTTAATGTTTATTTTTGAGAGAGACACACACACACATACACACAAACACACACACACACACACACACACACACACACACACACACACACAGAGTGTGAGTGGGGGAGGGGCAGAGAGAGAAGGAGACGCAGAATCCGAAGCAGGCTCCAGGCTCTGAGCTGTCAGCACAGAGTCCAACGCGGGGCTCGAACACAGGAACCATGAGATCATAACCTAAGCCAAAGTCGGACGCTTAACCGAATGAGCCACCCAGTTGCCCCAGAATTCTTTTTTTTTTAATGTTTATTTTTGAGAGAGAGAGGGAGAGAACAGGGGAGGGTCAGAGAAAGAGAGGGAGACAGAGGATCTGAAGCAGACTGTGCACTGAAAGCAGAGAGGCAGACCTGGGGCTCGAACTCATGAACCGTGATAACATGACTTGAGCCCAAGTCAGACGCTCGACCAACTGGGCCACCCAGGCATCTCTTCATAGGCAGAATTCTAATGATGTGTTCTGCAATCTCATCACCTGGTTATTTAATCAAACACTAATCTAGATACTACTGTGAAGGGTCTGTTCAGATGTAATTAAAGTTACTATATAATGACCTGAAAATAAGGTGATTATCCTGGATTATGCATAAGGACCCCGGTTGAATCACTTGAGCCCTTTAAAAGCAAAAGCATTTCTCCAGTTGGAATCAGATGTGTGGCTGAACAGGTAGGCAGAGAGAGGGCGCGCAGAAAGATCTGAAGTGTAAGACAAACTCAGCCTCCCATTGTTGGCTTGAAGACTGAGGAAGCAGGCCATTGGCCAAGGAAAGTGGTCATTCTCCAGAACTGAGAACCATCCATGTCCAATAGCCAGCAACCTCAACTCTACCACCCCATGGAACTAAATTCTGCAAACAACCTGAGTAAGTTTGGAGGTGGAGCCTCCTGTGACTGCTCCAGAAAGGAACACAGCCCTGAAGACACCTTGATTTGACCTTGTGAACCCCAAGCCACTGTGCTTAGACTTCTGACCCACAGAACTATGAGGAAGTAGATGGGTGTTGTTGTTTATCTACAACAAACAGAAGCAGGATGTTAGATGCTTATGCGCAGGGTTGACATATATGGTCCATGGCCCCGGTCATCGGATCACACGAAAGCATTCACACAACAATGACAGGTTCCAGAGGCACGAATGGGGAACAGAACACTTGACACGTGTCTTTGTTTAACAATTCACTAATAGCCTCGGATTCCTAGCAACGACCCAGGACAGGGTGGGAAGCCACTGGTGTCATTAGAATTAGTTTCAAATCCTTTCTCTCCGGTCCTTGATTCATCACCCCCTAAATCGCTAGCTTGAGTGAAATATCTCAGTGTTGACATTGCCATCATGAATTATTACAGGACAGAGAATGTTTTCAAACAAAACTGTACTGGGGTGCCTGGGTGGCTCAGTCGGTTGAGTACCCAACTTCGGCTCAGGTCATGATCTCACGGTTCATGGGTAGGAGCCCTTCATTGGGCTCTGTGCAGACAGCTCAGAGCCTGGAGCCTGCTTCGGATTCTGTGTCTCCCTCTCTCTCTGCCCCTCCCCTGCTCACTCTCTGTCTCTCTCTCTCAAAGATAAATAAATATTTCAAAAAGAATTAAAACAAAACTGCACTGATATCTAAGTCATTCCTTATTGTTCTTCAAACTTAAATTCATTTTATTTCTATGCTGATTCTAAGTACCTAAGAAAACCCTAACTGGTATCTGTCTTATCTTATAGATCAGAAAACATGGTAAATTTTTGGCAAAACCATTTACGATCGTTGAGTCATGTTTTTATATTGCTATTACTTTGTAAATGCAATTATAGCACAAACACCTTTTAAACTTTGTTTTGTCTGCCCATTGCTAATAAAGGTGATGCCTTCAAATCAAATACTCTATCAACATCATTTTGATGCGCCATCAAGGTATAAAGTAATATGGTGGCCGGTTTCTATGTCCTTGGTGGTATTTACTCTGTTTTGCAAGGTATTTTCATAACCATGGAAGGAAAATGAAATTGCAGTTTGGGAGTTTAGAACTTAATTGAAGAATAGAAAGCGATCATCACTTCCAATTTGCTACCTCTAATGTAGATCAGAGGTTAGCTACACAGTATAATGAAATTAATTTACAAATGCAACATTTCCTTTATACTCAGATTTCTCCAAATTAGACAAAGGTGACAAAAAAAGGATGAGTTTCTCTAGCACTGAAGGGTTTGAATAAGTGGATTCATTTGTAGGGTGACCAACATTGAATGAAGGGCTAACAAAAAAGTCCAACAAAACACAAGGCGTACGGAAAGATGAATAATAAAATAAAAATGCAAGGATAAAGCCAATTTAGATGCTCTTTTATATGATACATTTCAGAGGATCTTTCTCATGTTTGTCTTTTTAACCAATAAATTTCTCTTTCACCCTAGAGAGTTACCCATGGAGACAGAATACAGAATACGTGATAATTTCTAAGTACGATTTACCAAAGTTAAAATGACACATACAAACAGGGAGCCTTTGTCAAAGATGTATTTAAGCTTCTTAATGAAGGCATCAGCAGGATGGTAAATTTGAGGGATTGAATAAATATTGCCATTGAAAGAAAGAAGGCTGGAATAGGATTACCAGGATAGATACAAAAACTTGTTACCGCACCACTATGAAGCTACACCCTTTGTGATTGTCCATCTTCCCAGGCAGAAATGTACTAAAGATATCTACAAGTCAACATGCAGCATTCCACGGTCTTGGCCCGCATCCCCGACACATACTAAAGCAAACAGAAGTTCCTTCCCCAAGGGAATGAAATAAACCCAGTGTGCGTCCATCAGGTGATGGTCCAGTGCCACACTGAAATGACGGGTTATCCTGTTGAGTTATTTCCAAACTTTGGGTATTTTTTCTTAACCTTAGGACATGCAACTTAAAGTTTTTGGGGTCTTCTGACCTGAAAATGATGCTGCTAGGCCATAAGGAGGATACAGCCTTAGCCCAAGTCTACTCAGACTGAGGGCTTGCTGCTGATGAATTTCGCGTGTCGGGACCATTTTCTTGGGCAGAGGGACACCGCCAAGGTGGCTGGATAAGACATCCCTCCCAACACACACCTGCAGCAACAACAATTTGACATTCATCCATGGAAAAATCGCCTTTGTTGGACCTTTGGAATGGAGCATCAAACTCCAAGGGCCCTGGGAGGAGTCTGTCCACTGTGTGGGGGTGGTGATAGGCACTGAACCCGGGTCCCTGCTGTGGTCGCTGCCCTGGTCCCAGCAACGTCTCCAGCCCCTCATGGCGACGGTCTGGGAGCCTGGAGGACACTGACTCAGACTGTCACACAACGACCAGCCCAGATTTCCAACAGAGAAGTCCCAGTGCTGGATTGGAGCAATGCAAATTCAAATTTGGATGCACAGGAGGGGTAAGAGGACCACTTTGACTTTACTCTCGTCACCAAGCCCTGGAGAAATTTAGTGTCCAGCGAGAACTTCTCCCCGGTGACTTCTCTTGGGTGGTGAAAGCTGAGTGTGTGGGTGAACGTGGGGCTTCCCCAGCTGCAGGGTCACTGCCAAATGGGGACACCTCCCTCTCACCCCATCCTCGGTCCTGAGACACAAGCTGCACAACACAGGGGCAGGAAGAGGCTGGGAGAACTGCGGACAGGCTCTACTGGGTGCTAGGGTGATGGATCCTGCCCGGTGCTCCAAAAAGTTTCCTTCCCCCAAGCTCCTGGGAACACCTTGCCTGTGGACACCCCCACCCCGCACCCCAGCCCTGTATGTCTGACCCACACACCGCATGCTGCACACACCTGGGCACCAGCTGTCTGTTCCAGTTCCTGACGGTGGCGACAGCAAGTTTTCACAGGTGGCTAGTAATCACCCCAGAAAGCCAACTCCTTCTGGAAGCCAGGGAGAGACCACAAGCTCGCGCCTTAGTCCTGCACATGAATGCAAAAGGAGTGCCTTGTGGGATGGAGAGAAGGCATACTAGCACAAGAACTGGGTCCCAGAGGGAGCATGAAACATGGAGGTGACATACCCACGGAAGGCCCAAGAAAGTCTCGGAATCCTTAGCAGGGCTGGTGAAAGGTACGCTTTCCCGGTCAACTAGCAAAGACTACAGAGGCACCTGTTAATTGCAAGGCTTCAGAGAACCTGAAAATGTAAGGGGATATGGACCCACCAAAGGTTATAATGACCTCCTGGTAACCGAACCCAAAGACATGAGAGCTGAAGTTACAGGCTAAAGAAATCGACCCTTTTATCGATATAGAATAGCTTTTTTTTTCTTTTTTTGGTCTCATGTGACAGCTTTCAAGGTGCTTTGTTTTTCATTTCCTCCATTAATGCCTTCGTTTGTCTGTAGTCGGTTTTTGTAGTGTTTCTTTTTTATTTTTCTCATTTCTTTTTGTGCTTAAAAAATACATGCGGGAGAATGCAAATATGATTGTGGTTTATCTGACAATTACTAACTTTACACACATAGAACAGTTATTTACATCCCTTGAGCTTCAGTTTCAGAAAATGAACAACAAAATTTCAGTTTTTGTGAGGAATCCATGAGATATCTATGGAGCGTCATTCATAGTACCTGGACAGAGTAGGTGTTCAATTGATATTCGTTCCTACCTTGTCCATTTCTATATAAAAGCCTGAGTGTATTATAAAAAATATGGCAAGAATGTTGCTACGTACAGGTTCCTTAATTTGAAGACTCTTCAAATCAGGTTGTTTCATAACCCAAAGACTTGGAAATCTTTCTACACCCTGAATCTATTATCCAGTCTCAGAAAAATATATACATAGGTGAAAGGAACAAAGGAGGGAAGGTAGGAAGAATGAAATGTTATCAATACTGTGTTTCTTATTCTTTAGTGATCGTAAGACCTTAGGTCAGAAGTCATGACTCACCCTTGATATTTCCATGTACCTTCAACATCACACTATTTGTTTAATAAATATACGGTGACACAACTGACAAATAAAAAGTTACTATTTCTAATGGAGTTCTTTAAAAATCAAATAAGGGGTGCCTGGGTGGCTCAGTCAGTTGAGTGTCAAATTCTTGGTCTCAGCTCAGGTCTTGAGTTCAGGCCCCGCGTCAGACTCTGTGCTAGGGTTGGAGCCTACTTCAAAAAAAGATCAAATGAAAATAAATATATTTAGTATTTGATCACCCGGAACTTTTTATCGTTGGGTACTTCAGTGATGCCCACAATTACTCTTAGCCAATAAAAATACTCTCCTTTCAAATAATCATAGGAAAATTAATTTTTTACTTAATTTTACTTAGTTTACTTAGTTTACTTAAAACTAAGTAAAGACTTTCTTTGAAGTTTACTTACTTATTTTGAGAGAGTAAAAACTTATTTTGAGAAAGTAAAAACTTTCTTTGAAGTTTACTTATTTTGAGAGAGAGAGAGAGACAGAGAATGCAAGAGGGGCAGAGAGAGAAGGAGAGAGAGAGATTTCCAAGCAGGCTCCACACCATCAGTGCAGAGCCCTATGCCGGGCCTGAACTCGAGAACCGTGAGATCATGACTTGAGCCGAAATCAAGGGTTGGATACTCAATCTACGGAGCCACCCAGGTGCCCATAACAAGTAACTTTTGCCAGTGTACTTTTATAGAGACGTTGTCTTCATGGGGTTACGAACCCTAGTAATAAGTATGGTAAATCCTACAATGATGAAGTAGAGAAGATTCCATTGTCTAGCCACTTTTTAGATGACTGAGTCCTTATACCCCGTAGAGCTCAGTAAATGTCCTTAAATTATTATTTTGTTGTTTGTGATATAATAAATAATAGCGTCAGTACCAGAAGGAGAATTTTGGCCTTTCTGTTGCTCATCTGCAATTCAGCCCCCTCTGAGGCTCACATGGGCATTTAGCACCTTTGTTTATTCCTCTGAATGACACGGAACTGCTCGGCCTGCTGGCCCGTCACGTGAGGAGCTATTAAAAATCACTCTTGTCCACGAGGCAGGTTCATCCCAGAGTAGCTGGGAAGTGAAACACAAAGTTAAATTACCCGCATTCATCTCTCACTGTCTGTTCCCTGTGATGGATTTTGGTTTCACTCAAGCAATCTTTTGGACTTCCATGGGGGAAAGAAGGGCATAATAAATGCAAAGATCGGAGGAAGTTGTAAACTTTCTAACTACAAATGGAGTCAGCATACTTGATGATGAGAATACAAGCTGTTAAGTCAGGCATATTTGGTCTGGACAATGGCTCCGAGCATTTTGGCCAGTTACACACCTCTCTTAGGCCTCACTTTCCCCATCTTTCAAATGGGAAAAGTAAAAGTATATGATTTATAAGGATATCGTGACAATTGAGGTAATACCAGTAAAAGGCTTGGCACAGTGGCTGCCACAGAGTAAGTACATATTATATATATTATATATTATGGTCATTACATATGTGTTATATATTATACATTACATATACTATATATATTACAGTTTTTACATATATATTATATGTTATATATTGCATATATTATATATATTACAGTTATTGTACATATAATATATATTATAGTTATTACATATATATAATTATATACTATATATTACAGTTATTATACACACACACACACATATAGTTTTTTAAAGTCATATACCTTGTTCACCATCCAAGATTCTAAGTAGCGGTCCACTTGGATGCCAACTTCAGTTTCCCTCTTAGACAAGAGTGTCCACAAATTCTCTGCCCTTATCACATCCTCAACCTGCTATACAGCAGCCCTCTTAACGAAATAACAGACATAGAAACAATGTTCCTAGGTGGGTAGCTTAGATTTCTGAATGGGTCCATTCCGAAAGTTTCTTCTCCACATAAAAAATATCACACATTTGGGAACGTTAAAAAAATCACACCGTTTCTTTTAGGTAACAATATGCTACATTTGGAAACATAACTTGCACATAAACACAAACTTCACTGAGAATCACAAAAACGTATGGGTACTACAATGGAAAGATCAACGGATTCCATGTAGAGGGAGCCTATCATGTATGTTCCACACTGGGATTCATGGAGGTGACAGTGTTTTGAGTAATGATTTCACGGAGACAATAGGCATAAATCTGTTCCTATTGGGATTATTGATAGGCCAGGACTCTCCCAGACAACCAGAGTGCAAGGTTCTCTTATATACGAAGGAAGGAGACCTGGGTTTGGGGCCAGGTTTGCATGGCCTAGAAGTGTCACTTGATTTTAAGGCGTGACAAATTTCTAGCCTCCTGCCTCATCAATGGACGGATGGAAGACTAAGTCAGCAATCCATCAGAACCTTCCCGGCTCTCCTTCTGCGATAGAAAGGTGTGTGTGCCTCCTCCCTGAAGACACCTTACAAGCATGAAGTGCTCACAATAGAACCGTATGAAAGGCACATCCGTCCCAATTCTAAAAACACAAATACCAGACAAGGGAGATGTTGGAATCAAGAGAAAGGGAATGTGGCTGAGGCCAAGGCTGAGTGGGAGGGGTCTTCTGGAGGACCAGCAGGTGGAAAGGAACCTCTTGCGAGCTGTTGGAAGAATTCCCGCTCCCGCTGACGCCCGGGTGAGGTCACAGGCGTCAGGTGACAGGACCTCAGAGGGGAAAGGGGTTCCAAACAACACCCTCCTGCCTTTCTGTCTCTTGCTTTCCAATTAATTACCCAAATCCCTCCTTCTGTCACCTTGGAGGGAGGCATGTGCAAGCAGATGGAGAAACTAGTGCGTTGTTTGTATCTATATTCTAATCTACAGTCACGTTTTATATTTGCTCGTTGATAATGACCAATGGAAGCCCGGCTTCTGAAGCAAAAGAAGCTACATATAATTAGGAAAACATGCATATTTATAGATCTCGGTGTCGTGCACATTTTATACAGTCTTAGTCTTTGGGTCTCAAATGTTTCCTCAGAGAGAACTTTGGGGGATATTTCTTCTAATCATGGCTCCTCACATTTAATTTCTGTCCTCTTTCTTCAAAAACTCACCAGAATCGAAATTACATGCTTATTTAGTGCTAGTCTGTCTCCATTAGACTATAAGCTCCATGAAGTCGGAGAATATGATCTGTGATCAGCTCAAAGCAGGTAGTAGAGACTCAATTAACATGGGCTGAGTAAATGAACACGATCACATATTAGTTAAGTGGATGAATATCTAGTGTGAAATTAACAGAGCGTCAGGAGAAGTAGAATTCTAATAAAATTTGAAATACGGGTTATAACAATGAAATAGGGAGAGGCTATCCCTGAAGGGGAAATTTAGACTGAATTCTTGTACGTAGCTAATTAGGATATGGGGGTTGGACCAAAGAAAAGATGACAAAAATCAAATTTGCATTCATTCCACTCTTAAAAATTTCAAGAACCTGTTTGCCATTGTCAGATCTCGGATACAGCCAGAGAATGTGGAATGTAGGCTCTCCCAACATTAATGTGAACATATCTTTTTCTTTATTTTTATTTTTTAATAGATTGTTTTGAACGTTTATTTCTTTTTGACACAGAGAGAGAGAGACACACAGCATGAGCAGAGGAGGGGAAGAGAGAGAGGGAGACACAGAATTCGAAGCAGCCTCCAGGCTCTGAGCTGTCAGCACAGCTCGAACTCACAGGCTGTGAGATCATGACCTGAGCTGAAGTCAGTTGCTCAGCCGGCTGAGCCACCCAGGTGCCCCATGAACATATCTTTTTCAAAAGCTTTGAATTGGATTTACTGGCAGGTTTTCTCACTGTGATGGGCAGGCAGAGCTTGTGATCAGGCCGCTGAAACTTAAAAAAGTGGTGGAAAGCAGAGAACTAAGTCAGTTCTTGGCAGTGGGTGAAATGTTTAAGAGCAAGGAAGAGAGAAGGTGGAACAGACAGAACCATGGGCAAGGCCTTCATTTGGTGGTGAGGTTGGAATCTGTGTTACCAGTGAAGAATATGGAAGGGAGCAGATCAAGGATACAGATGCATTATGTGGGCTCCTGGTGTGTGTGTGTGTGTGTGTGTGTGTGTGTGTGTGTGTGCGTGCCTGAGTGTGTTGGTGGTTTTTTTTTGGTTATTTTTTAAGTTTATTTATGTATTTTGAGAATGACAGAGACAACATGAGTAGGGGAGGGGCAGAGAGAGAGGGAGAGAGTGAAAATCGCAAGCAGGCTCCATGCTGTCAGGACAGAGCCTGTCGCAGGGCTTGATGTCACAAACCATGAGGCCATGATCTGAACTGAAATCAAGAGTCGGATGCTTAATTAACTGAGCCACCCAGGCACCCCTAGTTTTTTTTTTTTTTTTTTTTTTTTTTTCAGAAAGCGACAAGTAGTGATTTGAAATACCGGGTATTATTTGCAGAAAAAAAAAAAAAAAGAAGAAGAAGAAGAAGAATCCAGTCAAGGAGTCAAAAATTTAGAGGCTTAGAAGGCTCTCTGAGAAAGGGTTTTTAGTCACCCCAAATTAAAAGTCACATTACACGGGATTGTTACAGGAAACAGGTGGCAAATAAATTGAGTCAATTAAAAAAAAAAAGAGTTCTCTTTGGCTGTGACTGGAAAGGAGATGCATTGTCAATTTAAGTGGGGTCGATGGGATTACTTTCTAAATTCTTATTTGAATTAAATGTGCTCAAAAGCCCAGCAGAACAACCTGGCCGCAGGGCAGGAAAGATGCTGTGGCGCTCACCGCTTTGCTGAGCTGCGATGCACGGCCTCACATGTTTGAAATGGACGACCACTCTGGGACCGCAATTTATAACATCGAAGTCACTTGTCACACACTGTAAAATAATGCTTTCTCGGGACATATCCAGACTATATTTTAATGAGATGCGTCTTAAGCTCAGCTTCTCACGCTGGGTAGCTTACGGTTGGAAAGATGCACCTACAGCAAAACCCGGGATGACGAGTAACTTGTTCTGCGAGTGTTTTGCAAGACCAGAAACCATTTCTTTTTTTTTTTTTTAATTTTTTTTAATTTAATGTTTATTTATTTTGGAGACAGAGAGACAGAGCATGAACGGGGGAGGGGCAGAGAGAGAGGGAGACACAGAATCGGAAGCAGGCTCCAGGCTCTGAGCCATCAGCCCAGAGCCCGAAGCGGGGCTCGAACTCACGGACCGCGAGCCAGAAACCATTTCTAATAAATTTTAACTGGACCCACGAGCGATGTCTTGCAATACGAGTAGAAGGTGGTGCTGAATGTCACATGATCACCACTGGAGCCAATGGTTCTTGAGATTTGGAGGGCTTTGGATTATAAACTTGTCTCTGGAATGAATTACACTCGCAGACCAAGGTTTTACTGTATTTAGAATCTGAAAATAGACAACGCAGAGGGAAGATCTTGACTAAGTGTCGGAGCTCTCCAAAAAAAGCAGATGGCGTCATGGAATAAAATTTTCAAGCCGCTTCTTTTGAGACGGGGGAGGGGGGGGAGGGGGGAGAGGGGGGCTCTCTGTGAAGACAGGTGCACCCCCCTTCTGCTAACACAGCACTACCACCCACCGCTGGGAGAGGGGGAAGGCGGAGGTGAGGGGAGAGTCAGTGGGGAGACTGCACTGTGGTCTGGACACCTGCACAGGGAGGAGGGGGGAATGGATTGGGGGGACGAGCCTCCACCCCCCGTGCAGCTCTGAGAGAGCCTTGGCCCGTTTGAGGGGGGACAGGAAGGGCCTGACTGTAGGACACTTCCATGCTCAGTAGCGGCTGGGAGATGTCTGGGCCAGGGCTGGCTTCAGCATGGAAACCTCAGTGGGTCCCTAATGTGCAGCATCTGGAACCTGTCAGGAAAATGCATTCCTCACACAAGGAGCAGCTTACCCCACAGCTGCCACCAAAGGAGAGGAAGAGCCTCTCTCCTACTCACTTCCATCATGGCGGCCAGGATATCTCCGGGTTCTTTGTAAAACACCAGGTTGGACAAAGCCAAGCAAGCAGAACCGTCCAGTCCTGCAGTGCTATGAACAAGGGAAAGGCATACGCGTTTATCTCTAAAATGAAACTATCCTTCCTCTACTAAGTTGAAGTGAGTTTGTCACAGACAAGCCGTGACAAGCCCTGGATGTCCTCTCTCTGACTACCACCGCCCCCCACCCCCCCAACACACACACAGAGAAATTTTTCTGAAGAGCTTTTTTTTTTTTTTTTTTAATTACAACTTCTGTGACATTTTTAGCAATTGTTCCACTGACCTGGTTGGAAACCCCGTGCGGACCCCAGTCCCACGTGATACAAGCATTTCGTTTCGGAAACGAGAAGTCAGGAAGACAGTGGGAAACCTTCCAAGATACTTAACATCAGGTTGCAGACTTCTTTGGAGGCGAGAAAAGGAAACAAAGCAAACCACACAAGAGGAAAGAAATGCTACGTTCCGTTGTTTTAAAAAAAAAAATACCTGTAAAGTGGCTGTTGCTTACAGTGGTGGTTGTGTCTGTGTGTGTTTGCCCACTAGTCCTGTGTCACCAGCGTGTCGCTTGGATGGAACATGATGGCCATTTTGAATTACAAGTGGTCTTTTTTTTTTTTTTTCTTGCCCCGCATGTCTTTTCTTTTCAAAGTCAAGGCTTCCCGTCCAATGGCCAACCGAATATTTGAGGTAGGGAGAAGGAAATCATCGGAGGGCACCTCATCTTGTGTGACAGCCCCCAGGCGCTGTTTCCTGCACACTTGCAGAAAGCCGGTTTTGGTTAGCACCCAATCGTAGCCGCGGGTAATTGGCACGTCGGTCCCCACACCCCTCTGCTAACACAATCCTGCCTCCCACCACCGCGCCCCTACACAGGTTTGAATTGCTGTGACCCCGACGAAAGGGAAAGTGGCGAACAGATAGGAGCAAACAGGTTTGTGGCAAATAATGCCCGAGCCAGCTGGCCTCGGGTTTGTTCGTTGCCACGGGGTCAGGGACCTTCTATGGTCTTAATAAACAGAATCAACTAGCTTCATATGTAGTTTGGCACTAATCTGTGGCCTATGGCATCATTTCCTGGGGTTTAGTACGATATTAATAAAAAGGCCTATTCCAGATTAAGCACAAATCAATGCTGTACTATAAAACAGTTTTAATTTTTGCTTAAAAAAAGCGATATAGGGATAGTGCTGTTTGTGGCATTGACTTGAATACCTGTGCAACCAGTTTCAGGTGAGATTCGCTTCACGGGTCACTTCCCTACTCGTTTATTCCCTTCAAAGCATTTCTTTTTCTGAAAGTATGAAGTTGAACACTGCATGCCGCAGTAAATCCAGGTTTTAGCCCTTGGCTTTGAAACACACTGAACTCATTACATTTGTTTGTGCAGGCTCTCTTAATCTGTTGTGACAACAAATTAGACTCTGATTTAAATTAAAGCAAATTGCAAAATAATTAGAAGTGTTTTTCTTTCTTTTCCCCTCTTCCTTCTCCGGCCCTAACATCCATCACCTGGAGTTCAATCAGTTGCTGCGAGGAATGTACTTTTTATTCAGGATTATCTTTGGGAAGTTTTAATAGAAACAAGTTTTTGTTAAGTTTACGTTCAGAGCATAGCAAGACAGCTACTAAAATAGAAAGAAAATCACTGTTCCTTTTTACTGAAGGTGTGTTTTCTACGTGTGCCCCCAGTTGTGGTCTTTGCCTACATCGTGAAGTGGGAGTGGGGTAAGACGCATCCTATGAAATAACTGGGTAGAAGATAGGATGAGATCCACAAAAGCACTCTGGTACCTTGTTCCCCCTGATGCAAAATGTCGATTTCCCTCAAGTGTTTCTAACTTCAAACTTCAGACCATGAACTTATTGAAACTGCTGAAGATGTGTTACTACATGTTCTGTATCGTTTAGGCTTGCAAATGGAAATAGCAATAGAGGCCATGCTCGAGAGGCAAGTTGTGGAGTCCCATCACCCAAACCCTTCCACCTCCCCCCTCCCTGCATGCCTCCCTTACCCTGCACCCCCACCCCACTCCCTCTGCCCACCAGAGCCCGGCAGGGAGGCCGCCATTGGTGGTGCCGTGGAAGAATGCTTCACCAGTGACGAGCCGAATTCTGGAAGAAGTGCTCATCCCTTTCTCTGAGGCCCATGCTTCAGAAAAGCACAGCCAGACTACACGGAATGTTCTAGATTAGTGGGGAAGTTCCAGCAGCTACCGAATTGCCCCGGGGACACAAGCATCGGAGGAGCAAATTCATTCCCAGCAGTCAGGAGATCACGTAACTACAAAATCAGCCACCCACACCACACTAATCATTTAACATCAGTATGACAATCATTTCATTATTATAAGCATCCGTCTATAAATTGAGGAAACAATAACCTATAAAGGGTCTTCAAATGGACCACCGTTTTTACTCCGTAGATGGGTCTAACTCCACAAAATTTATCATTTCCTTCCTAAAAACGTAGTGAGCATGAGGACACGTGCCCAAGAAAAAGACAACTAGAAAGCAGGGTTCGTGTCCCAAATTAGAAAGCTTACGGACCGCGGCGCAGTAAAGCTTGGAGCTACACGCTGGAAACACGTTTTGCAAACTCCTTTAAAGCAAATTAGTGATGATGATAGCAGAACACGAAGGTTCTGGAGCTCGTCTGTGTAATTAACTTGTCTTACTTTAGAAAGTACGCGCACACCATAAGGTAAAACGCGTTCCTGAAATACAAACACATTAGGAGTTCATTGAATTTTATCCCCGGCTTCCTGAACCGAAAGATAAATGTAATTTTGCCAGTGATAACAGGCCCAGTGGAAAGAACGGTTATCACATCTTTATTCCAAGGCCGTCCCTCCTCTGCTATCTTTCAAGAGGTACACATTTAAGTACTCCAGAAGAAGAGGGATATGGATATTTGCATAAAA
Source organism: Felis catus (assembly GCF_018350175.1). Taxonomy (NCBI): domain Eukaryota; kingdom Metazoa; phylum Chordata; class Mammalia; order Carnivora; family Felidae; genus Felis; species Felis catus. Next base: position 75,520,504 of record NC_058368.1, read on the forward strand.
ATGAAGCCATTTGGAAAAGAAGTGGAGGAATAAATTTCTATTTTAATTTTCACTGCTTCCATTTTTATTTGTACTCTTGTAAGAGGTTTTAGTCCTCTTTTATAATAATTCATTTCAGGAATTGTGTCACTCAATGGCTGACTATTGGGTACCACACTGTATCCGTTTTATTTCCTGTGACAGCCATTGTGACAAAGCCCATTTTTACTGAGATGATTCAACATGTTAATATCAACTCCAGCACATGGGAAATTATTTTTTTTTTCTCATGGGGAAATGAACGTGACCACAGAAGCCTCGGCTTATAATTTGTCTCTTTGTCTCACGTAAATATAAATTGTAATAGAAAACGACATTATTTCCCCATTTCTCCCCTTCCTCTTTTCACACATAGAACTTGTAAAGGGGGCTTTAAATCAACATGTCTGTTTTGGGAAATGTTATTGTCTGGCGTTGTTGTCTGGGTTTATGTGGTTTTCTTATACATGATTGGAATTACTGTTCAGTGATACCCTGATAAAAAATTAAAAAAAAAAAAAACAACTTCCTGACATAACACTCATAAAAGCAATAAAGTTCTGAGGATTGAAAATGGAAAGACTTCATCTCCAGGGTCCACATCAAAATTGGATTAGCATATCTCTAATTAGGAACTTTTACCTACTGTCTCTAACAAGGTAGATCAGATTCAGAGAAGAGAGCTCCCCTCCCACAGCAGTGGGAAAGGTCCACCAGCAACAGTCCTCACAGAAAAGAAGGCCATCTAGCACTGGTTTGATCTCCAATTCCTTGAAGACAATTCCATGGTTAGTTTGCTTGGAACACAGTTCACCCCCTATTCAGATTCCTTCAATATGAGGATGCCTCCAGAGCAAGGAAAGTCTTATTTCATTCCTATACTCCATTATTCCCAAGGCTGAGCTGGCTTAGATGTTCTCTTGCTTTGTCTAGACCTCCTTCCATCTGAACTCCATATCTTTTTACGTAGATCCATGAGCACCATGGATATTTTCTTCCAAGAACCCAGAAATCCAGAGGGGACACGGTCATGTGCTTCCCAGATACTTTATACTATTATCCTTTCTCACTCTATCACTGAGATTTTCTGAAGTTAATGTCTAAACTCAGGCATTACTACTAAGGAAGTTGCCACTGATCTTGGGGTCCACACATGTTCCCAGAATTGAAGGGAACGACGTTGACCTCTTGCATGGAATTGCTTATCAAGGCTCTCCTCTGTGGAACCATCAGATGGGGCTGAAGTGTTCCTCAGTCTACCATCCCATTTGCTTGGAGGGTCTAGGGAGCAAGAATCGTTCAAATTATGCCATGGGAGTGTGCCCTTAGCTGTGTAGCTTGTGAGTGAATGCGGCACCTTGATTGACTGGAATCAGCTGAATGTCAAACACACAGCAAAGGGGTTTTCCTAACGCCCCGGTAGTGGTTCCTGTATCTACATGGCACACTGGAATGGCAGTCCCATATCTGACATATTGTCCACAGTGGTGAGACACTATTGTAATCCATGACTAGAGACTAGCTGTCCGAATGGGTCCATTTCACACACCCACATGGGGCCTATGTCTCAGGGTATGTGGCTTAATCTGCCATGTTGTATGGTGTGGGATTCTGGCATGAGTCCCAAAACTGTGCAGCATCCTTGGTTTCCATTTCTTCTAGGGCGAGTCCTCATGATTTGGCCCATTCTTGCATCTGAGGTGGTCATCATGCCCCATGGGTGGTAGACCCAATGGGCAAGCATGGCGGTTTGTGCAGCATAGGCTTGATCAGCTCCTGAGTTCCATTCACATTCTCTTTGGAGTGGTTTCCTTCCCATTCACAAATTGCTGCCAGGGACTTCATACCAATGGAGGGGACCCTTAATGGTCCAATCACTGATCTTCTGGTCACCAAATATGGCTAGCCTGTTTTCAATAGCTACAGCTCTAGGTGTGTAGCAGAGAGGTGCTGGTGAGTGTTTTACACAGCTGTCACTACCACATGGAGTTAGGTCCATTGGATAGGTCATCCTTGTCTCTTCGAACTGAAAATGTGGCCAATCCTGGATAGATATCTGTAGCAGCCCAGTGGGCTCCATCATCTTTGGGATTCATGGATACATCCATGAACGAAGCCATATAATCATCTGGAATGTCTTCAAACCCTGGACCCACTTGGCAAAGGGAGGGGTGAGAGCACAGGCCATTTAGCCCCCTCCAGAAAAGCAACCACTTGTTCATGGAGTCAGCTGATTCCCTGGGGCCCTGTTCAGGCTCAGTCTTGAATGTACCATTTCCATTTAATGATGCAGCTTTGCAGAGCCTGCCTCTCTCTTCTCAGTAGGATTAGTGAGAATTCACGTGAGGACAGACAGCTCAAGTCTTAAGGTCACATATGGTGCATCAGCAGTCCTGTGCGCTGTTTCCAATAGGGCCCGATACCAGGTGCAGAGCTGCTATTGGAAGTGGGTGTAGCTGGCGGCCACCTCAGGTAATTTACATGTCCACAATCAAGAGGTGCACTCACCCTGGTTACAGCCCTTTGCCACAGGCTCCAAACCACTTGCATAGGGGTCACTGAGACCTGTAATTCCAACAATACTTGCAGCCTTCATTAACCCCAATGGGAAGGCTGTGCCATCGCACTTTTTAAGGCCTCTAACACCTGCCGTTGTTGAATGGGGTGCAATTCAAAGGTGATTGGCCCTGGTGACTGTAGGTAAACTGGATTAAAGGGGCCAAATAATACCTACAGGTGGTATATGTTGTCTCCAGTAGTCCAACAGTCTTCCTGGCTATGCATCTCTATCTTGTTGGCAGAGGCTGCTGTGGACAGTGAAACCTCTGTTTAACTTTATTAGCAGTAGTCCTCTGAGTACCAGTCCCGGTGGTCTCCAGCAACTAACTGTACTTGCCGAGCAGGTCCCGGGATCTCTGCAGGGTTGAGGCAGCTAATGTCATAGTTCAGTGACCTCGTACAGTACCTGGTCCCTTTGTTTCTTAATCAGGCTAACAATGAGAATGTCATTGACATAGTGGATGACGAGTACTTCTGGAGATAAGTGTGCTTGTTGTAGATCGCAGCATATTGCGGGGGGAGTTAAGTTATCTCTGCAGAAGCTCAGCAGGCCGTTCCATGGGAATGCAAGTTGGTCTTCTTCACCTTTGTTTGGCCAAGAGATCGAGAAAAAGACATTAACTGGATCAATAACAGCGCGCCAGTCTCCTGTGTAGGCTGCCACTGCTTTGGTGATGGCGATGATGCCAGGTGCCTCAGTGGCCAATGGCGGTATCTCATCATTCAATCAGTGGTTGTCCATGGTCAACGAGCCAGATGCTGGGTGGTTCACTATGATGATGTGACAGCCTTCCGGTCTGCTGCAAGTCCTGAATTAACAAAGTAGATATTGTCCACCGGCTGGTGGGAAATGCTGCTTTCGTTGAGTCATCTACCAGGTTGTGGGCGATTCAGGTGGTGAGTGAGAGTGTTGCACCCCAGGGTATAGCTCTAAAACTTTGCGGTGAGGGGGCACACACCCCTGAGGCTGTGGTGAAGTTTGTCCCGCAAACAGCTGAACCGTCACTAACTGTAACACCCTCAGCTGTGAGAACCACCATCACCGATGCCACCAATGGCCTAGAGGGCCCCACCCACAAGCATGTGCAGACTTGTCCACCATGGGTCCTCACATTTGTCCTAAGATCACACATTGCCACCAGCTTTCCCTGTGGAGGTCTGGGTTTATTTTCACTTGGTCACCAGTATCCAACAGCCCCATCAGAGTCTGAATTCCCAGTTTTTCCTATAATCATAGGAGTACAGGGCTACCAGTTCACCACCCGGTTCCCCCCTTCACCACTCTTTCTGCAGGGCAGCCCTGGCCCCTTGTCAGGTGTGATCAGGGAACTGAGGGCTGCTCGGAAGGACTGGAGACATCTTTCCAGTGCCATCAGTCTTCCTCCTCTTGTTCGTTTGTGACTTTGACTTTACGATGTTGTCAGAGATCTTCTCTGGGAACCCCATCAACTTCTGCGTTGTGTATTCCATTTCAATGGCCAGGGCTACATTCCTCTGTGCATTGGCTCTGACCCATCCTTTCTTTGCACTCCATCGTTCTTCAAGTTCTCTTTCCGGTCCTTTGGATGCAGCTCCCCGTTTCCAGGCTTCCATCTATTCATGCCTGCCCGGGTGATGAAGCCTGAGGCCATCTACCCATTTCCACTACAAAGTGATATCATTCAGTGGAGCCTCTTGACCCCTCCCCCTATGGTAATTCCAGGGCACATGAATAGGGAAAGTGGGATCTTTCTTTAAGGAGACCCTGCTGGTTACATACCTCCAGGGCTGTCTGTCACATGAATGTATCATCTTTATCCCCAGGGGCTGGGTCATAGAGCCACCTGTCCATGACTTTACCTGAAGAGAAGTTATGGCCTCATGAATGGTTTTCCAGAGGGTATCACTCATAGGCAAGTCCTCCTCGGTTGGGAATAAAGCTGTCATGCTTGTTGCAACCTGATCAAGAGTGGGATGAATTTATCTCTGTCTCTGTCCTTTTAGTTGTCTTGTTCAATGTGGGCCAAAAAGTACAGCAGCAGGGGGTCAATGGCTGTGACCAAGGGAGTGCCCTGTGGCTCCCCCAGACTGTCCACTGGGCCTCCGACCTTTTGATCTAAGGTGCCCCTTCACTGAACAAGTACACCAGTGAACTCACAGAGGACTCCTCTGGCTTTTGTTCCTATCTGTTCAGTTTTGATACTTCACTCTCAGAGAAGGATATCATTTCAATAATGAGAAGTTACCTTTTCAATAATGCCATCAGTGCCTTTGCACTAGGTGAAAACATGTCTTTGTTGAGGCTCCCAAGCAACCTGACTGGAAGAAGCTCTTTGCATGGAGGCCCCTGAATTGCCTGAGTTGTGTCCTCCAGCCTCTAGGACACTGTTGGAGCTTTCAGGCAGCATGAAGATGGCCAAAAGCCAGAGAATAGTTTCCTTTTCCTTACCCTTTCTAGAAACCCCTCTCACATCTCCACCCTCATCCATGGTACCAGCTCATTCCAGCTGACACAGAGATTATCTCTACCTTACCTATTCTTGTGTGATCAGAGGGAGGTCAGCACCTCAGTCAGCCTGTCACCCTCTGGGGAGCCAACTCCATCCTGCGGTGGCTGGATTGATGAATCCTTGTGCCTCCACCATGTCCCGATGTGCCTTGTTGGCGACCTTGCTCGCTACACCAAGCTACTGAGCAAGTGACACGTGTTACTCCCAATGGGGGAGAAGCCCTACCTCATGGACACTAGCAAGAAGCCTAACAATGCTCCCTACCGGAAGCAGTAATCCCAGGATGACAAAATAATCCATGGGATGCAGGTGCTGGAGTCACCAAGAAAGCTACAACTCACGCAGGCACTGGATGGAAAAATGCTTTCTCACACAAAGACACAGAGCAAGGTCAGCTCCAATAGTGACAAGTCCCCATGGCCAGTGGGATTTGTCCTGTAGCTGACACACAGGGATAGTCTCTAAGTACCTCCTTACGCTATAGGTAAAGGACCCTACTTCTTCCCTGCAGGGAACGTGTACGACAGTGGGGGTGGCCAATGGCAGCTGTGAGTGCTCTTTGTCTCCCATTAAGGAAACCATCTGGGTCCAAGTCCATTTTTCTGACGCCACGCAAGGGATGAGAAGCGTCACACCCCATATTTCCCCACAGTGTGGATATGCCACATTTTGGATGCCCATTCCTCAGTTGTTGGCCACTTGGGTTGTTTTTGTGTATCTGTCAAAAATGATGCTGTTATGAACATTAATGTGGAAGTTTTGTGGGAAAATGAATGTTTCACACTCTTGGTGCAGACCGGGAGCAGAATTGCTGGGGCTTGTAGTCACTGTATGTTTAAACTTCTGAGACACTGCTCAACTTAGCTCTTATGTTTAGATCTTTCAACCATTTTGAGTTAATTTTTGTGGAGAGTCTGAAACAGCACAATTTCATGGAAAAAGCTGTTCTTTTTTTTTAAGTTTATTTATTTTGAGAGAGAGAGAAAGTGCGAGTGGGGGAGGGGCAGAGAGAGAGAGAGACAGAGAGAGAGAGAGAGAGAGAGAGAGAGAGAGAAAGACTGAGAATATCAAGCAGGCTCCACACTGTCAGTGTGGAGCCCGACGCAGGGCTCAAATTCATGAACTGTGAGATCACGACCTGAGCCAAAGTCAAACACTTAACCAACTGAGCCACCCAGGCGTCCCAATGAAAAAACTATTCTTATCTTATTGAGTAGTCTTGGAGTCAATGTTGAAAGCAGGTGACCATAATGTGAGTTAATTTGCATAGTCTGAATCTGAATCCATTGATCTGTATGCCTATGTTTACGCCACTAAACACATCATTTGATTACTATTGCTTTCCAGGTAGTTTTGAAATCTGAAAGGGTGATATCCTTCTTTTTCAACGTTTCTTTTGATGATTCATTGTCTTTTGCCTTTCCGTATGGGGTTTTAGGATTAGTTTGTGAATTTCTGCAGAAAGGGCAGTTGGGATTTTGATAGGGATTGTAATGAATTTGTAGAACAATTTATGGATTGGTGTCATCAGTACAGTATGAGGTCTTCCGATCTAGGAGTAGAGCGTGGTTTTCCACTTACTTATATTTTCAATTTCTTTCAACAAAGTTTTGCACTTTTCAATGTATGTCTTGCATTTATTCTTGATTATTTGATTGTTTTGGATGTTAATATTATAACTTCAGAGCTTTCTATGCTTGAAATCACCTCACCTGCAAATAGAGATACTTTGAATTCTTTCTTTCTGATCTGGATGCTTTTTATTTCTTTCTCTTCCCTGATCGACCAGGCTGAGATTTTCAGTCCAACATTGCATAGTGGTGGTGAGAAAAGACATCCTTGTCCTGTTGCTACTGTTAGCAGGAAAGCTTTGTTTTTACAGCATTAAGTATTACGTTAAGTTAGTTGAGTAAAGCTCAGTTTTCATACATGCCTTTGATCAAGCTGACGGGGTTCCTTTCTATTCCTGGTTCTAGCCTTAGTTTCTATTCCTGGAGTCCTTTTATCCAGTCAAATGATTTTTCTGCCTCAATTGAGATGACCAAGTATTTTGTTTTCTCCATTCTGTTATATGGCGTATTGTGTTAATCAATGTTTATATGTCAAGCCAAGATTCATTTCTGGGATAAATTTTACTTGGTCATGATGCATAATCTTCTTTTTGAAGTTTATTTTTATTTATTTTTAGAGAGATAGAAAGCAAGCAGTGGAGGGACAGAGAGAGAGGGAGACAGAATCCCAAGCGGGCTTTGTGCTGACAGATGACAGCACAGAGCCCGACGTGGGACTCGAACTCAAGAACCGTGAGATCATGACCTGAGCCGAAATCAAGAGTTGGACGCTTAACCAGCTGAGCCACCCAGGCACCCCAATAATCCTTTTTAATATATGCAATCGTTTCTTTAAAATTTTTTTAATGTTTACTTATTTTTGAAGGAGAGAGAGACAGAGCATGGGGCAGGGAAGGGACAGAGAGAGAGGGAGACACAGAATCCAAAACGGGCTCCAGGCTCTGAGCCGTCAGCACAGAGCCCACCACGGATCTCGAACTCATGAACCATGAGATCATGACGCGAGCCAAAGTCCAATGCTTAATTGACTGAGCCACCGAGATGCCCCTATATGCAGTCCTTTTAAAATATCCCTTCCTCCCGGATTTGGTTTACTAGCACTTTGGTGCAGACTTTTGTGTGTATATGAACAACAAGCATTGGTCTGTGGATTCCTTTTCTCGTGAAGTCACAGTAATACTGGACGCATGGAACGACTTGGGAAATGTCAAAAAACCTCACAGTCTTTGCAAAGGGACTCCGTGTGAAGGTCGGGGCACACCTTTGACGCTCACCCAGGGAGCTAACCACTCTGTCTTAGCCTTCATTACTTCCTGGTACAGAACTTCAGTGTCGATCAGAGGTTAGCGTTCAAGGCCTTCTCAGGTCCTTCTTGAGCATGTGTACACGTGTGTGACCTTCTGGGGTCAAGAGACGTACGGGAGCTTTTCAAAGCCCTGTTCTCCTAAGCTCTCATTCCCCAACCTTCCTTCACAAGCTTCTTGTTCCGTCTTTGGATTGTTCCAGGTCTGATCCCGTTGCTTCAGGCAGCAGTGGCTAAAACAGTTTCCTGGATGTGTTTTGGACAGATGCTCACAGGTAACAGCTTCAGCCCCTGGTAAGTTCTGAGGTAGGTGAAGTGAAGACAAAGAAACCTTCCAAGCCAAACGTCTAGATCCAGCCACCAGCAGGCAACACACAAAGAATACACGGGAATAAAATAAATGACTATAAGTACGTAGAATTCTTTGCAACTGAGGTCAGTTCTGCTCCTTCCTGTACCTGTAAAGGAATCTGGACTGTCATTTTCAAGGCTCCTACTGAGCTGGGAACGGGGACTTGGGAGTAGGGTAAGGTAAAAATGACACAGAGCTCTCCGTTCTTGCCAAGACGCGGAGACTTTTCTTGCGTGAGTTCTCCCTGGTTGTTGCAAGCTTTTGGATAATTTCCAGCGTTCTGAGAAAGTTTATTCTCACGTCTCCCCCCGCGCCCGGTCCTTTCATTGCTTTTATGGAGAGACAGAGCTTTGGAGTTTCTTAATCCATTACCTTGGGTACCTCATAGGAATTTAATCATCCACACTCATACCAACATTACTGCGCATCTCAGATGGAAACAAATAAAGCCGACCAACGTAAGTTACGCAAGCTTGGAAAGATGCAGTCCGTAGGCACAATATACATGAAGTGTCCAGTCATCAATTTCTTTCAGTCGTTTTGCTCACATTGTGGATGAAGGTTACTTGATGTATTTAGTATTTTGATTTTGATTTTTCTTAAGTCAGCCTCTAGGCAGTGGCGTTCAAATTGTAACACAACAAACTCAAGTAAATATTAGGGCCACGAAAGGGAAAGAAACTGTCTTTATTTCCTTTTACAATAATTCAGGGACAATCAAGGCATGTCTTTATGGGATTTTAGGATTCATGCATCAAAGTGACAGAGTGGAAAGGTAGGAAATGATGTTGTGGTCCCCAGAGCCTGCCTCCAGGTCAGGACCAGATGGCTCCTGTTCTCTCCTTTGTAAGTAGTGAGAGCACTTCTGACCGAAGCTGTGCTGTGGAGGAAAATGTTCACGGAATGGATGTGTGAAATGAAAACCTAATGAAAGCTTCCCTCAGCAAGTTTAGACAGGCTCCGTCTCTAACTTATGAGCGAAAACAAAACAAACAAAACAAAATACACAGGGTATATTCTCCGAATTGTCTAGAAATAGCTTATATGCAAGCACATTTTCCATTGTTAAAAGCACAACTAAGTGACATACACACAATTAAACCCATAATATGAGCTGTCTTAAGATGACTTTACTGTCAAATAAAGCAAAGAATACTCACTACAAACTCTCCAAAAATGAATATATTAAATTGTATTATGATATTTTTGAAGAAACAGGATAAAATCTTATAATAATCCGTTGTCATTTTGTGCCACTGAATATTTACCGAACAACTAGCACGTGGTAGACATTTTTCAAGATCTGGAGATAAAGGCGGTCTAATAAAATACAGGATGTCCCTTTAAACTTGGATTACAGGTAACAAACGTATTGCTAATGTACGTTCCTAATATTGGAACACACAAAACACTGCCCTTTATCTGAACTTCAACTTTAAGTGGACAGTGTGTATATTTATTTTTTAAATCTGCTGAAGTTATAGAAGATACAACCATGGGCAAGATATGAGTACAGCTGCTCTTATGGATTTTACCAGATTGAGAGGTGTAATTAAACGGGCAGGTGCAACCCAGAGAAATGAGTGCAATCAGGATGTACAACTCCTCTTCAGGGTGGTGAGAGAAGTTTTGTGGAAACATTAATAGATGCTGAGTCAAAAATCAAGTTATAAATCACAGGAGAAGAGTATGAGGGAGAAGGGCTCCTACAAACTCTTCAAAGCAGACGGGACCTTCATTGAGGAATTGAAATTAATTCATATTCCCAGGGCATTGAACAGCAGGTGGAAATTTGGTACCTGAATCCTAAGAGCCCATACCCACCAGAGAAGTAAGTCTGTATTGGTCGCAGTTAATAGGAAATTGTAAGAGGACTTGATGGGATCATTTCTCTGGCTCCAGTCAAGGGATGGACGGTGGAATCAGGCCTAAACCAGGTAACCATGCCAGCAATCCATTGCCATGTTTGATGGTAACATAAGACCAGGAATGAGAAAGGGGATGGAGAAAACCGGACGTCTTTTTGAAAGATCAATTCAAGTTACTGGCTGATAAAATATGGGGGGTGAGTGCGAGAAAGGGGCCAAGAATAATGTTTACGTTTCCACCTTTGGAGACTAGATGCGTGGGGTCACCGGCAGGAACACAGGGGATATCAGAGGAAATGAAGATTTGGGAGAGTCTAATTTAGGCAAAATATAAGGGACATCCAAAGGCAGGAATCTTGAATGTTGATGTGAATTTTATATATATGCACACACACACACACACACACACACACACACACGTTTATATACATACACATATACATATATACACAGAAGCAATAGTATTATATGTGCGCATGTAAAATGTGTATTCTATGTAGATTTTGGAACCAAAGGCCATATGTGTGAATCATCAGCCTGCTACTGTACTTGAAGCTTTTGGAATGTAACTTCTCACCCAGGGAAAAAAGAATAGAGAGAGAAAGATAGGCGACCCACCGAACTACATATCAGGGACATGGTGGCCAGTGTTCACAGCTCACTGGTTCACCTCCCCTGTTTTTCTTGTAGGTTTCGGGAGAATGTAAAACTTTCTCTGTAAAAATCAATTTATTTTTATATTTAGTGCTATGTTACTGTTAATTTATTATCATTGTAATTGCAGTATTCTGCCTAATTCCTCCCCAGTAGGACCATGTTTTCAACAAACGCCAGCCTAACTTCCATACGCGGTCGCAACTTCCTGGCTGAGGCGTGTTCTGACACATCTTCCTGTGTTTTCCGATTTGTTTTTATCAGCCAGGGGATTGCTTTTCGCTGCTTTGGGAAAGTAGACGTTCATTTTATAGAGAAAGCAGGCATTCCTCTCTTAAGGGTAGGAAAAAAAAAAACGCTGCGTATTTTCTTCCTCAAATTCTAAGGCGTTGTTTCTCCCAACCTGCTTCTGCAGCCCATGAGTTTGTGCACAACAATGAGACGCGCAACTGAAATTGCTTCTACCGATTAAGGGTTGCTTAAGCAACGGGCTGCGAGAGGCAAGGCTTCCAGTTTACTGCACTTTCTGAGAGCAACCGTAAATTGAGAATCATGGGCTCGTGAACCATTAGGTCTGGTAGGACCCTAGAGAAACCTTGTGCCTCATTTTCCACTGACGACACGATGGCTTGGGGCCGTGTATTGATTTCTCTGAAGTCACACAGTCAGCGCTGTCAGATCAGAACCAGACCTTCATTCTTCTGACCTCTCCTCCGGAGCTTTGCTCTGTCTCCTTCCTCGGCCAGCGCTGCCCCGGTCTCAGTGGTGCCAAGTGCCAGAAGGGCACGTTTTGAGAGGTTGCCTAGGAATAAAAGCAACAGGGAAATGGGGGAAGGATCGGATCAGGGAGGAGTGACTGGAAAAGCGCGGTGTCGTGGAAGTTAGGGAGACAGGCACAGCGGCTGGGAAATAGGTCGCGTCAAGACCACCCAGCACAAAGCCGGCTTCACATGCAGAAGACATGTTGAAACTTGAAATGTGGGGGGCGAAAAGGGGAAACGGCACCAATACGCTGGGAGCATAGTGAGTAAATAGGCTCATTACTTTAGTCAGTAGCTGAAAACAGAAGGTGTTAGCTGGCTGTCAAGGTTCCTCTCAGGCGTGTTGGACCTGCTCTTCCTGTCTGAAGAGAACGTCGTTCCATTTGAGCCAAGGGACAAGCAGGTGCGCATCTTATCTTTCCGGAGCATCTTTCTTCTATGAGCATGTTTCAGACCTACATGAATTCTAGCTAAAATCCTAAAGCTTGCTATCATTTTCTGCATTTCACAGATGAGGAAATTGAACCTGAAAAATAGTCTCGAGGGGTACTGGGGTAGCTCAGTCTGTTAAGCGTCGGACTCTTGATCTCGACTCGGGTCATGATCTCATGGTTCATGAAATCGAGCCCCAAGTTGGGCTCTGGGCTGAGAGCAAGGGATCTGCTTGGGATTCTCTCTCTCCCTCCCGTTCTCTCTCTCTCTGACTTTCCCCACTCTCTCTGTCTCTCTTTAAAAAATAAATAAACATTAAAAAAGTAACCAGTATCGAGGGGCACCTGGGTTGCTCAGTTGGTTAAGCATCCAACTTTGGCTCAGGTCATGATCTCTCCTCTTTATAATATAACTTTCAAGCCTGGTTTGGCTATTTGAGATCGTTTATAGCCCCATACAAATTTTAGGATCGCATTTTTCTAAATATGTCTCCTGAGGCAAGGGGAACTTAAAGCAAAACTAAACTAGTGGGATTACATCAAAATAAAAACTTTCTGCCCAGTGAAAGTAACAATCAACAAAACTAAAAGGCAACCTATGGAATGGGGGAAGATATTTGCAAATGACATATCTGAAAAAGGGTTTAGTATCCAAAATACATAAAGAACTGATTCAACTCAATACCCAAAAAACAAATAATCCAATTAACAAATGGGCAGACGGCCAACAGACACATGAAAAGATGCTCAACATCCCTCATCCTCAGGGAAATGCAAATCAACTACAATGAGATATCACCTCACACCCGTTGGAACGGCTAAAATCAACAACACAGGAAAGAGCGAGTATTGGCGAGGATGGAGAAAGGGGAACCCTCTTGCACTTTTGGTGGGAATGCAAACCGGTGCAGCCCCTGTGGAAAACAGGTTGGAGGTTCCTCAAAAAATTAAAAATAGAACTACCCTATGATCCAGGAATCACGCTATTGGGCATCTACCCCCAAAATACAAAAATGAAAACCCTAATTCAAAGGGATGCATGCATCCTTGTGTTTAATGCAGCATTATTTACCATGGAAGCAGCCCCGTGTCCATCGATAGATGAATGGGTGAAAAAGAAGTGGTCTGTGTCTATGTATTTATATCTATCTATCTATCTATCTATCTATCGGAATATCACTCAGCCATATAAAGAATGAAATCTTGCCATTTGCAGCAACATGGATAGAGCTAGAGAGTATAATGCTAAGTGCAATAAGTCAGTCAGAGAAAGGCAAAGACCATATGATTTCACTCATATGTGGAACTTCAGAAACCAACCAAACAAAGGGGAAAAAAAAGAGAGACACCAAGAAATAGACTCTTAACTACAGAGAACAAACTAACGGTTATCAGACGGAGGGGGTGGGAGATGGGGGGAAAAGGGTATGAAGTTTAAAGAGTATATTTATCGGGGCGCCTGGGTGGCTCAGTCGGTTAAGCGGCCGACTTCGACTCAGGTCACGATCTCGCGGTCCGTGAGTTCGAGCCCCGCGTCGGGCTCTGTGCTGACAGCTCAGAGCCTGGAGCCTGTTTCAGATTCTGTGTCTCCCTCTCTCTGACCCTCCCCTGTTCATGCTCTGTCTCTCCCTGTCTCAAAAATAAATGAATGTTTAAAAAATAAATAAATAAAGAGTATTTTTATCATGATGGGAAAAAATCAAATGGGAAGAAATTATATTGTAAATGAACGTACAGATAAACTAATTATGCCCAAACAAGGGTGAATATCCAAAAGTCATTATTTCCTAATTATTATACCACGTTTGTCTATTAGCCACGCTATTGGAGTTATGTATTCATAATATTTCTGTGGTAGAAATGGGGTATATTTACTGAATATTGCCTCCCAGCTTTGTGTCCGATGATACCACATCGGCAGCATCAGGTTGGCCATGATGGGAGTAGTTATTCAACAGAAATTGGCAAATGCTGCAACTTGAGACTTCACATCTGGGTTTGTGGACCGCCCAGGCTCAAGAAATTGAAGGAAACATTAAATATGGTAGAGTACCATCAAGGTGTGTTATACCCCTTATCCCTTTGTAAATCACACAGAATCTTGTCAAATCACAGCTGAAGTACAGGGGTAGGTTGGCCGTGAACACAAGACACAAGCCTTTGGCAAACCTAAAATCAACTGGCTGGCTGGAATTTACAGTGAAGGTATTGTACGCACTGTATATTTTGTTATTAATTGCCAATTATTTGCCATACGTGTATTTTGCTATTAATTGCCAATTACTTGCCATACATTTTGACGTCAATACAATATAATACAAACTCACACACGCCCATGCACACACATACATCTTATTTTTTCTAGAGAGCCAGCTGTTGAACAGTTTCTGGCCCAGCCCGAAGCCAAGGGGGTCAGACTGATGAGGTCAGCTGTGCAGGCTCCGACGGGTCAATATTCAGAAAACAGAAATGCAACATAGCAGACAAGGCAGAAGCCGATCCTCCTAACGAAAAACACTGGGATCATTTCTTGCAGAAGAGTGGCAGCAACCATGCTGGTTGTAACAATGTGGCCTTTCAGTTGAAAGAGCTGGGAGCAGTATGGATACAGACTTAGGGAAAAAAGAGATCCAGTATTGCTTACGGAAATGCATGCAAAAGCACGGGATAGAGGAGAAGAGGAGTGGAGTGGAGAAGAAACTATGAAAACCCATGCCCGTGTTGCCCTGCTTGCCAGGAGTGGACACCTGTAGGGATAAAATTCCCTGCCTTCAGCTCATTCAAATGCGGAACTCTGGCAAATACTTGCTTTCAAGTCCTCTTGTCATTTACCCCTCCTCGCCAATAGAAGTCAATGGGAAGGTGATTTTCTAGGTAGGAAGCGCCTCAGATGAATTATAATTCTGCTTGTATGTTTCATTGACCACATCCAGTTCTTTGGAAGCCGTTTTGTTTATTAAGTGTTTCTGCAGTTTTGTTAAAAAGTGGGCTTCCTTCTTCATGTGTCTATGGAGTGCTATTGCAGGAAAGTGTGTCCTTTAAAAATCAGTCCATCCCCGTGTGAACTCCAGCCACCTTTCATGCCCCTCCCATCATACTCCTTTCTCAGCAGTCCTGGGAACCTTCCCTCATTAGATCCTAAGTCATTCCATCTTCTGTGATGGCAGCTGCTTTCTGCGCACGTTTACATTTTTTCTCCAAGACTTACAAATTTTATGGGGCGCCTGGGTGGCGCAGTCGGTTAAGCGTCCGACTTCAGCCAGGTCACGATCTCGCGGTCTGTGAGTTCGAGCCCCGCGTCGGGCTCTGGGCTGATGGCTTGGAGCCTGGAGCCTGTTTCCGATTCTGTGTCTCCCTCTCTCTCTGCCCCTCCCCCGTTCATGCTCTGTCTCTCTCTGTCCCAAAAATAAATAAATGTTGAAAAAAAAATTAAAAAAAAAAACAAATTTTATTTACAAAGTTAGGAGACATTTTGGGAATCCAATTTCTTTCTTTCTTTCTTTCTTTCTTTCTTTCTTTCTTTCTCTTTCTTTTTTTCTTTTTTCTTTCTCTCTCTTTCTTTCCTTCCTTCCTTCTTTCTTTTTTTGTTTCTTAACTTTTGCTGCTTTAAAACAATTGATTTCATTCTGGGTCTATTTTTAAGGAGAGAAGTTTTCTCGCTTTACACAGGAAAAGTTTCCTCTACAAGACTACAGGAGGAAAACAACAACAAAAAATAAATAAATAAAGAGTGTTTAACTTTTTTTTTTAATAAAGTAAATCCAATTGCAGACAAACAGCTGAAGCCATGATAATGAATACATATTCGCTGGTAAAAAAAAAACAATGGTAAAACAATCCAATTTCAATTTTTTTTCCCTAAATAATTGGACCATAGTATTGTCATGGGATTATACCCTGACTCCCGTGTAAGACCAGCTACACAGCAAATTTCACAGGAGATTATGAGGACTTCACAAATCAAATATGGAGATATATTCACCACATGAAGATATTAAATACAACACAAAATACGGGTTATATGACAACAGAGTTTTTAATCAAAAACATCGAATTGAGCCTCAGATTCCTGTAACAGGGCAGTCATTTCCACAAATTCAATGGCTTAATAGTACATCCTGGTGAAATTATTCAGGGGATTTATGGCTGGTTGACGTTTTGTACTCCAACAGTGTCATTCTCACTGGCCCCCATTACGAATGGCTTTATTTTGGGTTAAGGACTCATCTTTCCTATAAGACGGTAAGGGTCATCAGGTCAAGGGCTTTACGCTAAGTGGCTTTAGAGCTTTTGCACATTACACATTGCTTGCTTCCTACATATTACCTGGACATACAATATGTAATTGTAAAATGACTTCAGACAGTCTATTTAATAAAGCCACATGAATGAATTATCTTTCTTGGCTGAAGTCGCGCTCTGCGAACAGAGTATTGACTTCAACTCTAGCCTAAAGTGGGGCTTGAGAAATTGCAAAGGCTCAGAGAAGAGCCCCAAAGTAATTTTAGGGCAATATTCCGCTGGAAGTCTCAGAAAGCAAGGCGCTTTTAATGACAGTCTACTGGCACTTGACATAGTTGATGTGGGATGAAGAGCTGTACCCTTTGTTCTGGAAAGCAGAACAACGACGCTGATGATGTGAATTAAGTATGCGGAGGTACTATAGTATCTTTTACTCCTAAATTAACCAAATGAGCCCATTGCTTGAGACCGGAGAGCTCTTTCTGCGTTGACTGTGTTAGCAAGAGCCTACGGTAGATTTCAGAGAAGCAAGAAAACCCAACTCTGTATTCACTGAGGCTGTTGGATTGACCAGATTGTGGCCATTTCTCCCTCTAATGACAGTAACAAAGTGTCTCAGGTTGTGTGTGGTGTTGATGGATCTAGAGAGGGCGTGCCAAAGAAGCAGGAGAGAAAAAGACAATCAAAGCATAAAAGAGGATGTATTCTAACAAATAAAAAAAAATACCTGCCTTAAAGTAATTATTTTTTTATTCATAGGAGCAAAATGAAATTTATGTACTTTCTACTTTTATTATTCTAGAATTTGATGAAGCTCTTTCAGAACGTGTTATTAGAGAACAGAAAACAATCTTTCTTGCTCTTATGCAAAAGATAAGTTAGTGAGAAACGAGCTATTAAATCTTTTTAATTGTTCAGTAATGATTAATAAGCTATAAATAATTGTGGTGGTGATATTAACTGATGCCATCACAGAACAATAAATTTATGCAGGGCTTTGCAAAAGCAACTTCAAGTGAGCCTCAGAAAACCCTGGCTTCCGGACTATTTACTTTCACATAAAATATACCACAAACAAATTTAATTAAAAGATCAGAATTATCACTTTAATAGGTGGAATTTTTCCCTCATTAGATCTCTTTATTTGTCTTAATCTATAGATTTACTTTATTTAGGATCAAAATGAATACTGTACCTAACATTTGGTAACACTTGTGTCATATACTGACCTGATGACAGAAGGCGAGTATATATCATAAAGGTATATACTTAGCATCTTAATTATTTTTATATTTTTATAATCCATCATAAAATTCTGCACAGTTGAGGATACCTTAATATGCTTAAAAGTACTGTCTCACAAATAATTTATTCATGCATTTCTCTATTATTCAACAAATATTTATTTCATGCTTGCTGTGTGTCACTTGTGTGAGATATGATGAGGAATTCAGTCGTGACCCAAAGAGTAGCCCAATGAGGGAGACAGACAGACAATCAAACCATGACAAGAGGGTGTATTGGAGGTAGTGAGAGAAAATGGGAGCAGGGATTTCTAGATAAAGTGGTCTGGGAAGGTCTGTTAAGGACTTCATCCTTGAACTGAACACTGGAACTTAAGAAATAGCTGGCCAGGAAGGAAGAGCTAGGGAAAGGAAGAGGGAAGAGGCTGGGTGAAGCCTCCAACCAATCCAAACCCCCAGCCCAGTGTGGGAGCATCGGGTCTAATGAGCCTTTGGCTCCTGGGTAAGAGAGAGGAAATCAATAGCGACTCCATTCCAGTGGGGAATATTCTTTAAGAAACACCTTTTAGGGAAAGAGGTGGAGTTTTGTTTGGACATTTTCTGTTCCTGGTATTTGTGAAGCATTTAACTGTAGACTTTTGTGGGATCAACAAATCGGAACTCATGAGACCCAGCAGAGCTGGAGACATAAAGCTTGGCATCATCAGCATATTTATGGACTTATAACCGCAGGGAGAGTAGAAATCAGGGAACCGGGGAAGGATTCGGATGCTCAGCCTGGAGGAGCCTGGAGCCTTCATGGAGAGCTGGCGTCCTGATTACTGGGAGGCTGTGGTAACGGAGGAAGCAACATCTTGCTGCTAAAGGCAGTCGAAGACTGAGGAAGTGGGAACACCTACAATCTCTTATTTCATCAGACGTGGTTTTATTATGGAAGATGGAAGTCGTACATGGGCTGAGGGGAATGATCCTTCACAATATAATGTTTTCATGTATAAAAGGCGGTCACCACAGAAACATGAGTGTAGGGACTTGAGCTCATGGTAAGGTGCCACTCTTTGATCACAGAGTATTTGAATTTAAAAAAAATTATTTTTGAAATGGTAAGGATGAAGGGTGTGAAGGTTGGGGATCCAGGGACAGTAGTATTTCCAGGGGACATCAATATTTTTTTTAATGGAGAAGAAACAGCACGAGGTTTTTAAAAGAGAGTAGCAATACTGTTGCCAGACTTAGCAGGTACGACCACAGGGTGACTAGTAAAATTTGAATTCCAGACGGCAAGGAGAAATGTTTTATATATGCGTGCCCCGTGCAGTCTTCGAAAGAACGCATGTCCCTGTAATGAGTGAAGGAATCATGGGAAATGAGGAAATGTCTCTAGCAGACATCACAGAGAGCAGAGACGAAGGTTCTTCAAGACACAAGAGGGACAAGTGTCATGTGAGGCCGCATCAGGCAGGTGGCAATGAGTGCGTAAGTGGCGTCAGGCTGCCTAATTGTGGGATTTTCTTCAGGAACATTCCATTGCAGGTATAAGGGAGATTGAGACATAGATTGGCAGTTGGTTGGGTTTATCGAGTTGTGGGTTTGGTGAGCCAAGCACAATGAAAGGAGAGGAATACAAGGGAATGGGGGGGTGTTTTTTAAAGGGTAGTTATGGTGATTAAGCTAGATAAGGATGTGATTTCAGGGATATTGCAATTTCTGGTGATGAGAACGTTTGTGATGTCGTCTTGGGAATGTGGAACTAAGGGCAATGGGAATAAAAATGTGAGGTGACCACAGAGACGAGAATAACAGGGGTTGGAAATTTTACCAGGCTAGTGGGAGTAAAGAGAAATCTAGGAACACACACTACAGCTTTGAGTGAATGAGATAACAGAGTTATCAGGAGGTAGGTAAAGCTATGGTAATGATTTCTTTTCTTTCTTTTCTTTTCCTTCGCACGAACCAGCACTCTCCCCTCTCCCCCACCCCAGTTTGGGGACTAGGGAGGCAGGGGGTGCTGCTGCTGCTGCTGAGAACAAGCTTGTTCGCCCCATTTTCTGACAAGCACGTGTTCTTAGGAAGGCATATCAGTATTTCTCTGTGAACTTAGAATTGCATTTTTAAATTGATGGCCAAAATCAACATTATTCGATATGTTTTATTAAGGATTTTCTCCTGTAAAGGTTAAGAATCTATTACAGTGCTTCTCATTATGACATATTTCATTTTGTAAAAAAAAAAGTGTTTCTTTATTTTGTATCCAATTTCATATTTTTCACTATGTATAAAAGAAAATTGAAGTGTCATTCCAGAATGTACAAATCTGCTTTCAAGGGAAGCAGGATTCTAGCAACCTATGACCAGACCACCAACATTAGTTGTATAAGAACCGTATCTCTTTATTTTTGTTTTTCCATTACACCCTGTGAGTTCTTATTTTGAACCCCATTTTGCAGGCTGGCAGAAAACTTTTGCTGATAATCCAGGAAAACTCAGCCAGTTCATCGTCTTTGAGCCTTTGTCGTGTACGCTTTGCTGATTTTAGGTCCTGTCCCATCTCCTTCCAACTCTTGTGATTTGCATTTTATTTTCTGGGAGACGAAGTAGTAATGTCTTTTTGCAATTGCAGACAATGAGGAGAACTCTTTGACAATAGCTGAAGTTGGGTACCTTCTATACACAACCGTTCCAAATAAACTGGGTTCTCACACCTAAGACTGGGGACTGGACCTGGATGGACAGCAGAGGGCAAGACTTCTTCTGGCCAACACTGTCTTTCATTTCCCCTGAAAATTTTCCTTTTCATTATCTTCCATTTGGAGGATCTTTATCTAGACTCATGGGGGTAGTTGTGGTGACAAAGATTATCTCTATTCAAACTCACATTCTTCCAAAGTTCTATGTCTTGTATCTGATCTTTGCCTCTTGAAAGACAATCAGCCATTTCCTATATTGTAAAAATGTAAACAAGGAACACCCAGAAATATACACAAATACTGTCGTTATTTAATTTAACATATGCATATATGGATGTACCTGCAGATAAACACACAGACACATTCATATTCATGTGTTTGCATGTGTGTGCATGTATAATGTCAGATGGAATTGAGGGCAATAGAGAAAAATAAAGCAGGGTTTAAAAAAAAAGATCTCGGGACGCCTGGGTGGCTCAGTCGGTTGAGCGTCCGACTTCAGCTCAGGTCATGATCTCGCGGTCTGTGAGTTCGAGCTCCGCGTCGGGCTCTGTGCTGAACAGCTCAGAGCCTGGAGCCTGTTTCGGATTCTGTGTCTCCCTCTCTCTCTTCCCCTCCCCCGTTCATGCTCTGTCTCTCTCTGTCTCAAAAATAAATAAACGTTAAAAAAAATTAAAATAAAAGATCTGGATTGTGGGGTACGGTGGAATGGTGAAAATAGGAAAGCTGTCTCTGATAAGGTGAAGATTCCATAGTGATCTCCATATTCTGGGACAAGTATTCAAGCATGAGTATTTAAGCACATAAAGCTCTGAGACCTGAGTGACCAGGTCATAGTGTGTGTGTGTGTGTGTGTGTGTGTATTCAAAAGAGAGACAGACAGAGAGACAGAGACGGAGAAATGGAGGAAAGGAGTGGGGGCAGGGAGGAAGACAGAAGTGGTCGGATACAGAGGTGGGGAACAGGATCGGACCTTCAAGTTCTGTAGGTCATGGTGAAGACTTCACACTTGAGTGTGAAGGAGATTTCAAACCAACCATTGGAGGTGAATGGCAGGATCCACGTTACATTTTCTAAGGATCACTCAGCTAAGTGGAGAATTTGCTCTGAATGGGGGAGCGAGGCTGGCCACTGGGCCCAGTGAGCAGGGTTATTGCAATGACCAAGTGGAGAGATGATTATGGCTTACCAGATAGTAGCTGGGAAGATTTCAGAGATAGTCAAGATGCTGGACATATTTAAAGGTAGACCTAAGAGCATTTGTTGACGGATTAGATGTCGGGCTTAGTCAACTTGGGAAGAAGAGTTGAGAGTTATTCTATCCCTTTTCAGATGGTGATTCTTAGCACATATAGTTTTATTGATATGCCCCTCAGACTCATAAAGCATATCTATCACCCATATAATAGTAACATAGACATAAGTTACGTTGATGTACCCAAGAGCAAAAGAGGCATTAAATTTCCAGCAAAAGTATGTAAGTAGTTGTAATGAAGAGAAGGATTAGTGTTTGCAAAAGGCTTTGCAATGATAGGTGCTAACAATATCGTCAGGACTCCTGTATCTTCTTCAGCCATGCTCCTTGGAGTCACTCTCATTTCAGAGAGATCATTTCTAACCATGTGCTACAACCACTGATCAAATGTAAATGTTCACAGTGGTTTCATCCGAATTGCCAAGACGAAGATTTTCATACTCAGCATTAGAAAATGTATCATTCAGCAAACAACACTCGGCCTTTTCTAAAAAGGATTTTCAATATTCAAGACTATGCCAATTGAATGCAGTGAGATTTAACATTTGTATTACTGGTATGTTTGGTTTGTATATAATCTTGGACACAGAAGTTCCCCATGAAATATACATGCTCTTTATATTATTACACAAATATTTTTATAGTCAGACACGGACGTTTTGAAATTACCTGTGTTCCTTTTCTTTCATCCGCACCTGTCTAATTTCGAATATGGTATTTTTTTTGTAACTGCAGTTTCCACGATAGCTTCCATAAATTGTTTTCACATTTTATCTCAGCTTATGTCAAAACTACTTTAAAAGGTGTAAGTCACTATAATTATGGTATGTTGAGGCAATTGAAACCCTAGTGATTAATGAACTTAGTTCTTTAAGTCCTGTGAGTTTTATCTAAGATGTGAATCCCAATATTATGATTTCAATTTCTCTAAAAATACGTTTTGTTGTATTATTTTCGACTGCAGAGTGGTGTGGAGCCAAGTTGCCTGTATTAGAACTGTCTCAGAAAGGCAAATATCACAGCTGATGGGCTATAGAAAGTAAGTGTACCTTTATTGGTGACCAGAATAAATGGTAACATTCTGGACAAAATGCACCATTCTTGGACTGTCCCCACTGTTTGTCAGATGATGGAACTGAGGCTGGAGAGACAGATACAATAAATTGCAATTAAATGACGGGGACAGGATCCACCCGTTTTCACTGATTTCAACGTCTACAGCATCCCTATTCTATCAGACCCTCTTCTAACTTAGTTAAATGAAGTCTGCACACACAACATTTAAGTAGTTTCTAAAGGTCCCACAAAAAACGCGTACATACACATGTCTACCCACATATAAAATAGAAGAACAGAGGATCCTGGGGAAACATGTGCTCACTATGTAGAGTCATAGAAATCCTGCTGTTGAACTCTTTTGGGGGAATAATGAAGGTCCAGAGAAGGTAAGAAACAATCTTCTTACTTCTTACACATCGCTGCTCATTAGCCTGCTCTGTACCACCCCCTGATCCAACCTTTAAGAGGATGATGAAGGGGCGCCTAGGTGGCTCGGTTGAGCGGCCGACTTCGGCTCAGGTCATGATCTCGCGGTCCGTGAGTTCGAGCCCCGTGTCGGGCTCTGTGCTGACAGCTCGGAGCCTGGAGCCTGTTTCCGATTCTGTTTCTCCCTGTCTCTGACCCTCCCCCGTTCATGCTCTGTCTCTCTCTGTCCCAAAAATAAATTAAAAAAAAAAAAAGAGGATGATGAAAACTTTGGTAAAAGCACACAACACAGCACAGCAGCAATGATCATTAAAATACACGACAACGGAATCTATGAGATCAGGTTAAGGGAAGAGACACTGATGAGAATGGCAAATTTTAATGTTTTTAATGATTATTTTTATTTTTGGGGGGCAGAGCATGAATCAGGGAGGGGCAGAGAGAGAGGGAGACACAGAATCTGCAGCGGGCTCCAGGCTCTGAGCTGTCAGCACAGAGCCGGACGCAGGGCTCGAACCCACAAACGGTCAGATCATGACCTGAGCCAAAATCAGGCGTTTAACCGCCTGAGCCATCCAGGAACCCCAGGATGGCAAATTTTAACATTACTCCCACACATAATAGAAAGAAGTTGGTCCTAGTTTCTCATCTGATATGACACACAGGGGGGGAAAGGTTTAAAATAGCAAATAGAAGCTTCCAGTAGGTGAAATGTTTGAAATACTGAGAAAAATATAAAACCTGTTTGTTGGTGCTATCGTTCGGTGGTGTAAATAACAACGACAAAAAAGGAACCGAATGGGCGTGGGGACAATGTTGTGCTGATGTTAGTTTTTAGGAAAACGCTTGGACGCTTTTGGAATGTAGACTTTATATGTTAAACAGTTTTAAGTTCATGTAAAACTTGAGCAGAAGGTACAGAGATTCCCTATGTACCACTCTACCTCTAATGTAAGCACAATCCCCCCCTTTCCAGGACTCCCGCACCGGAATGGGACCTTCCCTACAAGCGAGGACCCTTCACGGACACACCCTTATCCACCCAAGTCTGTAGTGTATATCACAGTTCACTCTTGTGCATTCTATGGGATTTGGTCCCTTCTTGTTAAAAGGTAAAACACCCGCATGTATAACAGGACAGAAAAAAATACATCTTGCTGAGACCAGAGCTCAAGAGCCAGGCTGCTTAACTCATCCAGAGCCTAGGGAAGCTTTTCAGCCAGGGGGCCAAGTTTAAAGACACTTGTTGCAGAAAGCGAACAGCGTTTGCTGTTGGACCGATCTCCTCTCTGGCTCTGTAACTTTGACTAACTTTAGCTAAATTGCCGTGATTCATTTTCCTTATCTCCAACCTGGAAATCATACTCAACCTCACAGGCCTTTGGGAAAGATTTAAATGCAATACTTCCTCTAACTAACCCAGCGCAAGTGGTCGTTCGGTGAATGATAGGTTTCCCTACACGTTCCAAATCTCGTTTTACTCAAGATGAGGGTGATCAATCCCACGTCTGTCTTCTTCACAGTACAATGGCGAAGGTACACTGAAATGAGTCACATTATTTTATTATCATTAATCACAGAGATCATGGGATACTGTAAGATGCCAGCCTCCAAAACAGGTTAAATTTGGCATAATGTAGACTTGCTAATAAATTTTGAGTGAGTCTCTAAACATTATCAGAAAGCTGAAATTTGCATTATTATTACTTAGAGAAGATTATCTATTTCAAAGAAACCTCTAAATTTACCATTTTTCCCCAGTTAGGTTATTTCTATGGGACTGTCATCTGCATGGGGAAATAGGACGTAAAAGAGGCACTTTCTCTGATGATTTCTTTTTTATCTCTCAGTCTAAAGAACGTCTCTGATGTATTAAAGACGTACCTTTAGCCATTAGCTTATGGCACACAATTTTTTTCTGAAAATTTAACATTGAAATCCAAATTTCTGCCTGTGTTTTGACTAATATCCTCCTTCTTGACAATAATTTTGAATCATATTCTATTCTTTTGATTTATCGTCTTACTTTTTAAAGTTTATTTATTTATTATTTTGAGAGAGAGAGAGGGAGAGCGCACAAGTAGAGGAGGGGCAGAGAGAGAGGGGGAGAGAGAGAATCCCAAGCAGACTCCGCATTATCACACCCAGGAGCTCTGATTTCTCTTATTTTTTCTTTTTTTTTTTTTTAATTTTTTTTTAACGTTTATTTATTTTTGGGACAGAGAGAGACAGAGCATGAACGGGAGAGGGGCAGAGAGAGAGGGAGACACAGAATCGGAAACAGGCTCCAGGCTCTGAGCCATCAGCCCAGAGCCCGACGCGGGGCTCGAACTCACAGACCGCGAGATCGTGACCCGGCTGAAGTCGGACGCTTAACCGACTGCGCCACCCAGGCGCCCCTCTTATTTTTTCACCTATTGAAAGAACTTTTCTTCTACTTCTCCATCCATTTTTGCATGCATATAACAGGATCAAAGATTTAGCGATTATGAATAACATTCAAATCCATGATTGTAATCTAGTACATATCTTCTTCATTATCCTTTGTATAGATTTACAGGATAATACAGTAAATTACGTTATTTTCCTTGGCCTTGGGTTAATTCTATTAGAATCTGAGTTTATAATTTACACTGAAGTGAATTAATATTGGAGTGTTTGGTTGTCGTTTTAGCTTACCATAAATAATTATCTCTATATTATTGACTGTTGACTTCTTATAAAAGATTAATGTAGAATTACTGACAAAATGGGATTCTCATCCGCTATAAAATCCCATAAAAATTAATGCTTCCCAAGTTGTAATTTGAAAATTCAAAAGGCATTTGTGATTTAAATCTGTTAACTCTCATTATAAAACTTGTATTTCTGCTTCAGACACGTACATGAGGGCACACACACATTTTGTGTAAGAAGCAAGAAGTGTGAGGAAATGTCTTAATGAACTGGAATAAACTATTTATGCTAATGCATTCATACATTTTTGTGGTTGTTAACATGAATTGTGGGAATATTGAGGCACCCTGAGTCTGGATACATTTCTAAAGGTAAAATCCTTTTCTGTTCCACCTTCTGAAAAATACCCAATATGTGACTGCATATCACATAAATGGATTCGGTAAGTAAAAAATAAAAATAAAATACAATATTTTCAGACTTCTTCGCTTGGAAATGATCTAATCGAGAGGTTCACTTTAATGCATTTTTCCACGGAAGTTATAAATTATACATAACACCACATAACACTAAAGCATTAACATAACTTCACAATACAGGTCTATCACTGGTTAAATAAAAACCAAAAAAATGGAGGCTTCCTATCTGACAGATCTGACTTCGCTATGGGATTACGTATTGGCACAAATTTATTGTTAAAAGCATTTCAATACTAATTGCGTCCTAATTTTCATTTTTGTCAAATATTTGATGTATCAGTTTGTTCAGATAATTTACATATTGTCAGCATCAACCAAAAGCTTGTCTTTGTTCTCTGTATCGTAATACAGTCTGTGCCAAAATGCGCCTGTCCCCCTGTCCCCTGTCCTCAAAAGAGTAAGATATAAATATCTCAGGGTGAAGGGTGTCTTTTTTTTTTTTTTTTTTTTTTTTTTTTTTTTTTTTTTTTTTTTGCATTTTCTCCTTGGTTGATACAGCCTACGGGGAGGGGGCGGGCGGAGTTCTAAACTAAACTTTATAAAGGGGAGTTCTACAAAACTCTTTTCCATCCAACTTCGTCGACAATTATTCACCATTTTACTATTGGGTTTGCCTGGCTCATAGATAAAGAAAGGAATTCTTTCCATATTTTCCATACCACACCATTATAATCTATTTGCTAAGAATGCTCCAGGGGATCTAATACTGCCTTATGTTGTGTGCTTTTAGACTGAGGACCATATGTGGTGCTATCCCAGGAAACAGCAGGGTTCAGTTACAGGGTTGGATGCTTTTTTATTTCCTTACCCTAACAGGCTTTGCATTTATACTTTGTTGCTGTCAGTGCTATTTATTTGGAATAATTAGTATACTTTTGGTGCATTTGTTAAGAATGCTATATACAGGCATTATTTCTATGTATCGCACTATTCACAGCTTGGTAACTTAAAATGCAGCATTCTGCGGTATGTAGCAATGTCACTCGCAAATAAATCTGAACATCAACCAAGTCTATTTTGGAAGAGGTAGACATTACTTTACTGCACAGATTGTCTGCCACCTAAAAAGGTGACTGTGGGGGCACTTTACCACACACCTCATTGGATAGATTGATAAATGTATATCTAAGGCAAGACTGTATGATCCATTGGGTCTGCTTTCAAAGTGACCATAATATCTTGGCTCATAACTTATAATATGAAGTGACTCTAATAATCTGAAGTGTATTCCCGAGTGCATTTAAATTTGAGTTAGCAATTCAAATTTAAAATATCTATTCTGAGGCTATTCTCCAGTCCCTAGGTTAATACAAAGACTAGGAGACAACTGGTAGAAAAGGACTTAGAATTTCTGCTTCCTTAGAATCAGAATCTGGGAGAACAGTAGCAAATCCTTTGGGGATGTATTTGATTTGGATTTTGATAGCCATTAATTGATCTCAGAGCATTCCCCATAATGGAAGACGACCCTCCAGGGAAGAGGAAATTACCTGAGTTTTATATCACCCGGGGGAAGGAATATTCTGACTCTAGCACCCTCTAGCCTATCTGTATGACCAAAAGAAGAAAACAAAAGAAAAGAAAAAAGCAAGCTAAGAAATACTTGTGAAGGTCACAGCCTAAGGACTCAGCTCCACTAAAAGAAAGACGAGGATTTAATCATAAGATTACAGAAAACTTCTCTCCCAGCCTTACTGCCTAACCAACAGAAACCCCATGTAAAACATTAGATTTTAACGGAAGGGCTGGGAGACAGAGACATCTTCTAAAGAGGGTTTTCAGGAAAGTCTACAAAAATAAAGGAAAAGGAAAAGAGGATATAGGGAAATTTGAAAATTCTAGAACTAACAGCTAAAACAAGCATTAAACACAGTCAAACTCCTGGCCAAATTAACATCAAACCTCACACTAAGGGCCTAATTACCTCAACACCTATTAACTGACATCTCGTGTCTGCTTTCAAGCAAAATTACAAAGAAAAAGGAAAACAGCATGAAGAAACAAAGCAAACATCAGAACCAGTTTCAAATATGATTCAGATGTCGGTATTATCGGACCATGAATTTAAAATAACCAATGACATACGTTCAACCTCAATGCTGATTTCATTCGTTGTGTCCAGTCTAGTAATGAGCCCACCAAAAGCGTTCTTCATTTGTGTCAAAATCCTTTTTTTTTTAATTTATTGCATTTCCTTTTGACTATTTCTTAGCCCTTATATTAATCATGTACTCTACCATGTTGCCTACTTTTTCCATTATAGTTCTGGAACACAGACGCAAAAATCCTCAACAACGTATTAGAAAATTGAATTCAGTGATAAAGAAAAACATTAAACAGTACCTCCAAGTAAGATATATGACACATATATAAGACTGGCTTACTATTTGAGAATCAATTAATTTAAGCTACCACATCCACAAGATAAAAAAGAAAACTCATGAACATATCAATAGAGGTTGAAAAAATAGTTCAGAAATTCAAATGCCCATTCTTACTAAAAACTAGAAATAGAGCAAAACTCCCTCAACTTGATAAAACACATGTCCACAAATGTACAGCTAACATCCTACTGAATGGTGAAAAACTGCATTCTCTGGGGAGCAAGGCAAGGGTATGGTCTCACCACTCTGCTTTAACTTCCAACTGGGAGTCATGCGAGTTCAATAGACAATACATGGCAATAAAGCTATACAGATTGGCCAGTGTCATGATTTTCTCTGAAGAGAACTCCAAAAGAAAGAATGAAAAAAAAAAAAAGGAAGGATTGCTGGAATCGATAGGCAAATATAGTAAGGTTGCAGGAAACAAGGTTAACAAAGAACAATTCATTTGCTTTTTCATATATCACCAATGAATAATTGGATTCAAAATAAAAAATAACATTGACACTAGAACAAATAATAATAACAGTAAAAACCCTATGGTATAAATCTTCCAAATATGATCACTATGTAAGAATCTTGCCTACCACAGGTCATTAAAATATTCTGCAATGTTTTCTCATAGAAAATGTGTAGTTTTATTTTTTATGTCTGTGACTCATCTCCAAATAACATATGGTGTACTTCGTAATATTCAGGAATTCCCCCTCACATTCCTAGTTTGTTAAGGTTTTTAATTATGAGTGAGTGTCAGATTTTCTCAAATGCTTTTTCCACATTTACAGAAATAATCATGTGAATTTTTGCCTTGTATTAATTTATTTTTGAATGTGAAGTCAACCTTCCATTCCTGCACTATATTCTCTTAGTCATTATGGATTAGTCTTTATAAATTACTGGTATGAATCAGGACCCCAGTTCCTGTGTTTCCCATAAATTAATCGAGTTCAAGCATGATTCAGTGAAAATATTTTCCATTTTCTATCAAATTGCCTTATTGTCTCTATTAAAAAGGAAGAGACAAGTGCATGGTGTTCTATTCCAAGACTTGCAGTTCTGTAACTCTGTTCCACAAATCTCTTCATTTATCCATATGTGAAATTGATACTATGTTGATATTGTGAATATACACTAAGACTTGAATTCATGAGGTGCAAGTCGTTCCATTTTGTTTTTTTTTTTCCAAGATTATGTTGGCCATTCTAGTTACTATGCATTTTCAGATAGAATTTATCAGCACAAAAACCAACACCAAAAATTATTATAACTTTCATTAGATGAGAGAAAAATTAAATGTGAGAATTAGATAAATGTAGATAGAATTGGCATTTCAAACAATATTGAGTTTTCTAATCTGTATTAGAAATCTGTGTGCTGGGGCGCCTGGGTGGCGCAGTCGGTTAAGCGTCCGACTTCAGCCAGGTCACGATCTCGCGGTCCGTGAGTTCGAGCCCCGCGTCGGGCTCTGGGCTGATGGCTCAGAGCCTGGAGCCTGTTTCCGATTCTGTGTCTCCCTCTCTCTCTGCCCCTCCCCCGTTCATGCTCTGTCTCTCTCTGTCCCAAAAATAAATAAACGTTGAAAAAAAAAAAAGAAATCTGTGTGCTTCTCCATTAATTAAGTTGTCTTTAATTATTTTCAGCAATATTTTAATGCGTACCTGTTGTGTTTTATATATATATATATATATATATATATATATATATATATATATATCTGGATTTCATGTTTTTGATACTATTTTAAATAGAATATTTTCAAATTTAATTTTCCAATTCTTTGTTACTAGTGCACAGAAACTCAATTGACTACGTATTGACCTTGTGTTCAATAACCTTGTTACATTCACTTGTTTGTTCTAGGATTTCTTTGAATCCATAAGATTTTACATAAATAATCACATTACCTGCAGATAAACATTGCCCTTCTTTCCTTTCAGTATTTATGCCTTTTGTTTCTTTTCCACAATGCATGGGCTGGGATCATCAGCCTCAGGGAGAGTAGGAACAGTAAGCATAGACATGTTTGTTCTGTGCATGGAAACCTGGGGTAAAGATTTCTTTAGATGCCAAGACGTGTTGGGTATGGATGACAGAGATTCTCAACACGGTAGCATTTGAATTTACCCTGAAAAAGTTTAGAAATTAGCTACAAGGACAAGGGGAGAGAGAAGACCAGAGAAATGCACACAGAGACATTGGGCCATTTTAGGGGAGAGGCAGAGTAGAAATTATGAAACAGTTGGTTTGCTTAGTGAAGTTCTGGATGTAAGCACAAACATTTATTCCCCCACAGATCTGTATGTACTATGTGTAAAGCATTGGCCAAGTTTTTTGCCTTTTCCTGCAAAGGTCACTCCCTTTATCTAAGCACAACACCTTCAATTCTGCTGAGATGAAACATTTTGTGTGTGTGTGTGTGTGTGTGTGTGTGTGTGTATTTCTTGCTCCAGTCAGGGGAAGGGAGATTTCACTGAGACCTCCAGGGCCCTGAAGCTCAGGCAGGAGACCACTTTGTGCGCAAAAGGAGAGCTGGTGGAGGGGCCTCATTTCACCTTCTTGAGGTTCAGGTAGTTGGTGCAGCCACACTTCTTATGCAGTTAACAGAGTGGGGGTGCGGTTGTATTTCTGGGCTAGCTGGAGGAGGGAAGCCGCCATGATCCCACCCCCCACCCCACCCCACAGGCCAAGGACCAGGTTCAAGGTGGACTCTTTCTGGATATTGTAGTCTGAGAGAGTGTGGTTGTCCTCTAGCTGTTTGCCCACACAAATCATACGCCGCTGGTCAAGCGGGATGCCCTCCTTGTTTTGGATTTTGGCTTTGACCTTCTCCATGGTATCATTGGTCTCAACGTCAAGGGTGATGGTCTTGCCCATCCATCTTCACAAATATCTGCATCACCGCATCTGCCCCAAGGCCACGGCCACCAAACTACTAGGCCACCTCCTTGAAGAGAATGTCCCAAGATAATTTTAAGAATATATTTTAATCACCAAAAGTGTCAGAATTTCAATAGGAGCTAAACTGAACCTTCCCAAATTAGGGCTTATACTGAAATTGCTTATACTAATGACTGAAAACGAAAAGGTACACCGTGCTAGAGTTTGTAAAGTAAAGAAAGATGAAAAAGTGAGAAAATTAAAATTTACTCAAGTTTGAAGAAATGTGAAGAAAACTGTAGCGAATACATAATCTGTGTATGAAGTAGAGTGAATATTGTGTACCAAAGGGCCACAGAAGAATCCAAAACTCTCTCCCTCCTTCCCTCCCTCCCTCTCTCTCTCTGTCTCTCTTTCTCTCTCTGTCTCTTTCTCTTGCACACTTGCATAGGTGGGTGCATTTCTGTGTTTGTATGAATATATAATCATGTGAAGTGTGTTATATTGCAGTGTGCAACATGCTAGTTTCTTCCTTGTAGGAGCTAATTTGGGAGAAGATAAACATGTATTGGGTGTTTTTAAAAAATATTACATAGAGAATGAATGCTATTTTAGCTAAAAGACTTGAAAACTTCCATGCCTGGTGACAAATACAGTTGTTAAATAATAACTAAGACTGTTTTCCCATTGAAGGAAGTAATTAACATCCAACTTGTGAAACATATAATTTGTGTGAGTGTGTAAATCTATACTCGTTGATTAAAACTGTAATCACTTTTTTTATGGATTTCACTTTGAAATGATTATAAAGACTTAAATGTTAGGAAATGCTATCTACATTGATATTGCCTCAGACTAACTTTCCTAGATCCTAGTCTGCAGGAAACGAGACTTTTGTAGAGAAATAAATAAAATACACCTTTTTAAAGCAATTTTACTGGCTATTTTTTGTTTTTAAAGAAGTAGCTGGTCCAAAGGTAAATGAGAATTTATTATTTTTTTAGTTCTGCTAGCACTTCTGTACTCAGATTAATTTTCACCTTAACTTTCCTTGAAACGTTTGTCCAAAATGTCCAAAAATTTACATGCAGATAAAAATCAAAACAATTTGTAATACCTTCGAATGCATTTGTTAGTTCATTCCTACGGTAAGGGAGAAACAATTTCTGAGAGAAAATATAATCCAATGTTAGCTGGGACAGTGAGAGTTTGATGCTGAGTTAGTCCCATAAACGTTCTTATTTTAATTCTACTTCTAACAGAAAACATTTGGGAGATTTGCTTTGCATGTATGTCCTTAAAGATTGCTTAAATAACTTATGTAACATATATCGAATGCGTTTTGATATTTTCTATAATATTAGAAAACTGTTAGAAGTGCTGTGTGCTTTCCAAGGACACTTCTGTCTCTGGGTAGAGGGTATCCTTAGATGTGAAGTCTCTTCTCCCTTCCTAAAAATTTCCTCCCTACGATACCATTGAACTCCTTCCAGACACAGATTATCACTCTTGCTGTTGACATATAAGGTGAATCTTCGGGATTTACTCTCCTTTACTTTCTGCATTCAGCCAGTCCTGCAGCCAGGGCTCTGAAGAGGCCAGATAACTTGGTGCACATTGCCAAAACTTGGGAAACAACACAAGGAAAATTGGTGAATCACCCAAGTAATAATCAGCAAACGTCTGTTGTGTGCACAGACACAAAAAGACATTTTGCCAACCAGTTACGCTCCTACCAAAACATGGAACGAGGCGCGGGGGTATATTGTTATAAAGCAGCTTACACCCTGAGAAGGAACGTCTGCGTGCTCCTCACAGTGAGAGGCTACAGAATTCGAATTTTCTTCAATGGCAGGGAATCCGGTCAGCGGTTACTTCAGGTCCGCCTTGGGGAACAGTCCAGGTTTTGCTTCCGACTTTCAGAGACACAAGCAAGGTATGACCCAGGTCAAGTCAGCCTTGCCACGTGACTCAAATGAAGCTTTGTTGATGAAACTAAAGTGGTTTGTCTGCTCGGGAAATTTTCTTTTTTTTTTTTTTTTTTAATTTTTTTAACATTTATTTATTTTTGAGAGAGGGAGAGACAGAGCATGAACAGGGGAGGGTCAGAGAGAGAGGGAGACACAGAATCCGAAGCAGGCTCCAGGCTCCGAGCTGCCAGCACAGAGCCCGACGCGGGGCTCGAACTCACGGACCTCACGGACCGCGAGATCATGACCTGAGCCGAAGTCGGACGCTTAACCGAAGGAGCCACCCAGGCGCCCCTGCTCGGGAAATTTTCAAAGCTGGTCTTGTGTTTTTGTTTTTGTTTGTTTGTTTGTTTTTTTGTTTTGTTTCGTTTTTTTGTTTTGTGTTTTGTTGTTAGCACCAATTTCATGAGCAGTCAAAACGCAAATAATTTCACACCTTACTGGACTAATTGCAAACTGACACATGCTAAAAATCAAGAAATAGAAGTGAGAAAATCGGTGTCCCTATAAATTTACGTGCTAATGCGTACATCTACTTTATCTGCGTGTTTCCAGTGCAGAACAACATTGTTTTGGGGCGCATGTATACATTGTTGTCTTTAGCCCGCTTTCTCTGGCAATTCTTGTTAGCACAATTATACTGTTGGGGGGGGTCTCTGGGATGTGAGTGTAATATGGAAAACACCGAGTCACTGGCTGGCTGACCCACGAACAGATACCCCACTCATAAATGTAACACATAATGCATAATTCGAAGCTCCGACTCAGAAGGCAGTAAATAGTGTTAAATGATTAATATCAATATTGACAAAGTCACCTATAATAATATGTTCTCTGTGACTCATATTTTCTTAATGGTGAATTTTAGAGGAAATTTCATTTATTACTCTTTTTTTTGTGCATAGGACAACAGATAATGGAACCATTAGGGATACTATTTCCAATATCCTCTCATTAAAGATAAATGATCACTTGTATCCTCTTATTTCTAATAAAGAGAGAAAACTTTCCGCCTTTTCTCCACAAGGTAGACATTCAAATGATCAACTTAATCCTTAGTTCATAACAGATTCAGGAATGGTTTCGAGTCTCCTGGGAAATCTCAGGATTAAAACACATTGGAAAGACAGGGCGGACATGTGTATCACTCTCTCTCTTGAAGCCACCACCTTCTATGAAAATTCAGACTTAATTAAAACAATAATAATAATAATAAGAAGAAGAATTAATAATAGTAACAAAAGGAGAGACCAGGACTTATTTTACATGAATTAAACCTGGCAACATTGGAAATTTCTAAGCAACATGTTTCTATTTCCATTATGTAAGAATTCAACATTGTTAAGACATATGTGTATGTATATATGTGTGGGTTACAGAAGAGTTACCGTGGTATATAAGCATAACCTTTAGTTTTCCTTATTGAAATATAGTTTGAAAAGTGTCTAAGAACATTTAATGTTTGCTTTTGACCACAGCAGGGTGGAACTATTATAACAGTCCTGGTCAGAGGGACCGGGCAAAATGAAGTGTCACCTGATAAACAAATAGTTGCAAAATCCGAAATCACAGAATTTGAAGGGATGAGGCAGATTTTAAGAAGTAGGCAAAGACTTGCTTCTGGAACTCAGGTATGACTGTGGCTGTCGGCCACGCAGGTGACACAAGCCTGAGTTAAAGCCCCAGTCTTAAGAAGGCTGGATGTTAATGAGTCTCCTGAAACCTTTCTTGCTCGCGTGATCTCAGAAGCAGGTTTAATCTAATTTTGTGATGGATTAAAAATGACCCACACGCGTTCCTCTGGGAGGCACTGACAAGCGTCCAATAGAAGATTCATTGAATCCAGAGCAGGACAGAACAGGGAGATACCACAGGAGACGCCAGGCTCTCTGCAGAGAGGAACCATCTCCTACCTCCAGAACTGGCACGGATGGAGAAGGGCCCAGCACATGGTTCTCACTGAAAAAAGGCAAAAATTCAAGAGAATAGTAAGCAGGCAAACACTTAGAAAAGAGCTGACAAACAGAAAAGAGAACACTCGGGTTGCCTTTTTTTTTTTTTTTTAATAACAAAAATTTGCTATTAAAGAGCTTAAGATCTATCTCATTTAAATGCAAAATAGAGGGCGCCTGGGTGGCTCAGTCAGCTAAGTGTCCGACTCTTGGTTTTGGCTCAGGTCATGATCTCCCCGTTCATGAGTTCAAGCCCCACATCAGGTTCTGCTCTGACAGTGCGGAGCCTGCTTGGGATTCTCTCTCTCTCCCTCTCTCCCAAAATAAATAAACTTAAAAAAAATTAAGTGGTAAATTAAAGAAAATAAATGAGAAATACAGGGTGTTAAAGTGGTTAGATTTTTAAGCCTATTAAAATATTTCCAAAGCAATTTCTATAGACCGTAAAAGCTCTCACACCTCAGAAGCCATCAGCTACCCAGAAACATGGCACCATTCCGGCCCCACCTTAACGTGAACATACCATGTTCGTTCTCTTCTCTGGAGTTTTCAGTTTGCTTTCCAACTGCTATTCCACATGTTCCCATAGGAAAAGTGCATGCTCGGAACCTGTTTGCACCATGGAGGAAAAGTGACGTCTCCACAAGATACGCTTGCCCCAGGGACAGGGAGAGGCTCCCCAATTCTTCAGCCGTGCTCATGCCAGTGGGAATCCGGAAGTGTGTATACAGATGGGACCCTCTCACCCACTCCACTGGTCTATTTCTATGTACTGAAATACACAGGCACATCATACACGATAAGCAATCCCCTCCACCCTGCTTCTGTGAATGGCCCCCAGTGCCCAAAATGAACGCGTGTTACTTTACTCATTAGAAATAACTTCTTTTAAACATGTCTAAGTGAACTTTATATTCATCCATCAATGCCCAGGTTGAAATTTATTACTCCTAGAATGCCTTTCTAATTTTCTTCTGTATCTAACTTTGTATGAAACATCATGCCCCAAGAACTGTCTATCTTATATTATTATTTATATGTGCCCAGGTTTCCTTTTATTTATTTTTTTTTCAACGTTTATTTATTTTTGGGACAGAGAGAGACAGAGCATGAATGGGGGAGGGGCAGAGAGAGAGGGAGACACAGAACCGGAAACAGGCTCCAGGCTCCGAGCCATCAGCCCAGAGCCTGACGCGGGGCTCGAACCCACGGACCGTGAGATCGTGACATGGCTGAAGTCAGACGCTTAACCGACTGCGCCACCCAGGCGCCCCCCAGGTTTCCTTTTAAAGCATTAAGTTCTTAAGGTGTATGAATTATATTTCTTTTTAATTTTTTTAATGTTTATTTATTTTTCAGAGAGAGAGAGAGAGAGCGAGCATGGATGGGGGAGGGGCAGAGAGAGGGGGAGACACAGAATCCGAAGGAGGCTCCAGGCTCTGAGCTGTCAGCACAGAACCTGATGCAGGTCTGGAACCCAGGAACCGTGAGATCATGACCTGAGTTGAAATTGGATGCTCAATAGAGCCACCCTCTGCCCCCTTGAATTATATCTAAACATTTTCATGTGTCTCACAGGATCTAGAAAAGTGTCACCCTTAGAAAATATTCCTTCAACTGAAATCAATTAAAAGTTTTATTCTGAATTTGTATGGCAGATAATATATATTTCTTTCGTAATGAGGGCAAGGGATGATGGTTATGTCCCGGCACTGTTTGTTTGCATTGAAAATACATAAACGAGGGGTCCGTTTATAAGGAGTTTCCTTTCCAAATCTCTAAGTATCACTTCACACCGTAACCGTCCACTAAGAACCAGATGTTGTAAAGCAATGCGCCAGTGTTATTTGGATTTATGGGAGATTTGAGAGAAAGTTCAGTGCTGAAATAAAAATACAAACCTCTGGGAACGTGGTGTACAGGTGAGCTCGTAGGCACTCTGGAAGGCTGCATCTTATTTTGATCATGGAGACTCTTACCTTGGTTTTGGTGCCATGTTGAATCATGTCAATCCAGAAAGTTGTACTCCAAAACTGTGTGTCATTATAAAAATGAACACTAAAAAATAAAACTGTTCTGAAATGGTTTTAAACTTGCGAGATGTTAACCCTTGAAGTTTTTCCGCGACCCGTGACATCTGTCATTGAGTAAGTGTAGGTCATACCCACTTTAGTTGCCTGAAGAGTAGCTAAATTTATTTGGAATGGCAAGAGACTAAAATTATCTTCTAGCTTGTTTCACAGGGGTGCACCGTCTTTGTTCCTCCTAATTTATTTTTCTTTATGTTACCATGTCGTTGAGTTTAAATATTTTTAAAAACTAGCAAAAAAGAAGATTAAAAAATGAAAACCCAGGGACGCCTGGGTGGCTCAGTTGTTCAAGCGTCTGACTATTGACTTTGGCTTGGGTCATGATCTCATGGTTTGTGAGTTTGAGACCCACCTCGGGCTCTATGCTGACAGTGCAGAGACTGCTTGGGATTCTCTCTCTCTCTCTCTCTCTCTCTCTTTTTCTCCATCACTCTCTGCCCCTCCTCTGCACCCCCACTTTCTCTCTCAAAATAAATAAAACTTTACAAAAATACTCATATACTCACCTTTTCATCAAATATTATAATTTGGTCTTATTAGTGAGAGCATATTTTTAATGAAGTAAAAAAATGTAGATATAGTTGGAGCCCCATTCTTGCCTCTTCCAGTTCATTCTTATTCTTTTCTTTCCAAAAAAGATCACTGTTTTCAATTTGGCATTATCTTTACCACACTTGTTAAAGAGGTCTCTTTAACGTATAAAGAAACAAATTATTTCATGTAACAAATTATTGAATACTCCACATCATGATGCTCTTGCCCCATCCATTAGGGATTTTAAAATACGTATCCACGTTGGTGCACATGTCTGGGGACTTCTTCTGCCTCCCAGCTGCCTATCTGGCTAAGGTTGACATATCTTATTAGACACTAAACAAACAAACAGACAAAACCCCGGCTTTTGGTTTCAGAGTTATTGCCACTTCATCTCTGGTGACATCAACGTTTTTCCATTTCCCAAGAAGTCACGCTTTCCAAGAGTTTACTCTCACCTAATGCTATCATTTCCATCCATTTTTTTTTTTTTTTTTTTACATCTGGTCTACTTGTTCAAGCAGACAGTAGCTTAAAGCAATCACTTTAACAACAACAACAACAACAAAAACTATTTTTTTAAGTTTATTTGTTGATTTTGAGAGAGACAGTGCAAGCGAGGGAGGAGCAGAGAGAGAGGAGGAGAGAATCCTGAGAAGGCTCTGAGCTGTCAGCATAGAGCCCGAGGCGGGGCTCAAACCCACGAACCGTGAGATCTTGACCTGAGCTGAAACCAAGAGTTGGACGCTTTGACTGAGCCACCAAGGAGCCCCTTTTTTAATAAAAAAAATATATATCTATAAAGCATACTGCTCTTCAAACAGTTTTTATTCGTTGTCTGTCTTGATTTCTTTACCTGAGTTTAAAATGACCAATTACCAGTTATTTTGTGTGATTACTTTGAAGCTATTAATTATTGCCTTTAAGCTTGTGTTTTGCTGTGGTATAAGACACATAACATAAAATTTACCGTCTTACCTATTTCTGGAATTAAACGGTGTTCAAAACCTTTTCATTCCGCCAGACTGAAACCCCTTATCTCTCCGAACCCAGGCCCCAAACCCTGGTTACCACTGTTCTACTTTTCTATTGTTGCACATTTGACTACTTTAGAGACCTCGTATATTTGAAATCATACAGTACTTGTCTAATTATGTATGGTTTAGCTCACTTATCAGGATGTCTTCACGTTTTGTTCGTGTTGTAGCACGTGACACGATTCTCTTCCTTTTTAAGGATGAATAATCTTCCATTGTATGTACGTATCACATTTTTTTTTTATCTCTTCCTCCCTTGATGAACATTTGGCTTGCCTCTACATCTTGTCTATCGTGAATAATGCTGCTGTTTCCTTTAAGCTTTGTACTGTTGTATTAGTCTGATTTTCTTCAACAGTAGATTATCTATACCTTGTAACTTTAAAAATATCATTTTATATTAGGTAATCTACAGTATTACTACCATATATCTAAATACGACTTTATTTCTTTTATCTTTCATGTAAATCACAGTCACTTGTAGTAGGAAAGAAAATCCTTTTTCACATTCCAGAAAAATGATTAGGTATATACATTTCCTGTTTGTTTCCCCTGAAATTACCATTACACACACATTGGAGATTCCGTTTTTATCCCACATGTCTATAATATTTCTTAACATTTCTATTTTTGACTCTCTGTACTGATTTTTATATAAATCCCTTATTTCTATCTTCATTACTATTTTTACTTTATCATATCCAGTCTAGAATGTGTCCCAATCATTTGATATATTGATTGTTTTTTTAATCTATCTCTTCTTACTTTATATATGTCTGTTTTGTGTTCAAACTCAGATACTACTATAATTTAAGAGGGAAATTATCTTTCAAAGTCAGAGAGTCTGTTATAAATTATGGGAAGAACTCAATTTCTTAACCCTACACTGTTTTATATAAGCATTTGTTATATAACTCTGGTGTTAACTATAAATAATGTGTGTTATAGTGAAACACAATTATACAAAGAAAAAAAAACACAATTATGCTAAGCCTAATTGTCAATCCATCAATTAGGTATGCCAATCTCATATAATAAGCAGTAAACTTCATTCTCTTTCATAAATGATCCTAAGATTCAGTGATATGCAAACAAACGGTCTCATCCTTGAAAATTAAGTCTTTTCTGGGGTGGTAGGTAATGTCCACTGACTAGTTATGGGTGATGAATTTGGCCTATTTTTTTGTGCTTCTGGAATATTCTATAGTCTAAAGCAATGCGAAGAGTTAGGAATAATAAGGAGATGATATGGATCTCTGATTTCAAAATTCGATAGAACCTAATTTTTAGGTACACGTTCAACGCTAAATTAGCTATTTAAGAATGAACTTAATCCCCAGAAAAATAGTGAAAGATC
The DNA here is from genome assembly GCF_018350175.1 of Felis catus. Lineage (NCBI taxonomy): Eukaryota > Metazoa > Chordata > Mammalia > Carnivora > Felidae > Felis > Felis catus. The sequence continues at coordinate 75,560,779 of NC_058368.1, forward strand.
TGAATTAGTATATAGATCCAAATGCAAACTGTCAGAGATGTTCTTTGAATGCTTTCATAGGCCAGTCAGTGTTTCTACATGTTCTATATTTTAGTCATTAAATACATCTTGAAGAAGAGATTGCTATTATTCTGCTTTATTTTAGAAGCAAAACTGAGGCTCATAAAGTCCAATCATTGCCACAAGGTCACATAGTAAGCAGCACAGCTGGGGTGTAAAACTTTCCTCCAACTTTCCTCCAACTTCAGGGTTCTTATTTTATCATAGCTGCCATATGGAAATACCAACTTGGCGATTCATCTGTGATCTCTCCACTGCCTCTTGTGTTAGTGTTGTTAACTTCCAATAAAAATCTAACGACGACATTTCCTTTGGTCATATCATAGTGAGAATGCTTTGCAAGCTTCTAAGAAAGAAATATCTTTTGAGTCTTGGGTTTTCTCACAGCAGGGAATGCCATTAAGATGTCCATTGGTGTCGCAGCTCCCTGAGAAGAGAATGACAGAATAACTCAGGGGTGGAAGGAGAGATTCCCGGGATAGGTACACGATCGGAAAAGGCAAACTGAGACAACTCCAAGTTGAATTCCTCTCTGGGGTATAGCAACAACTATCCAGGGAAAGAATAACTCACGGGGTGATGTGGCCCCTATCATACTTCCCACTAGGTCTGCCACTGTGTTTACCAGCAGAGCAGTGGTGAATTACTTTGGAAGCTGAACAAGGATGACTGTTCTTGGTGACTATATAGGCTGCAACATTGAAGGGAATTCCTAAAAGGTTGCGTGATGTGGGGACACCCCGGTGGCTCAGTCAGTTGAGCGTCTGACTTCGGCTCAGGTCCTGATCTCAAGGTTCTTGAGTTCAAGCCCCACGTCAGGCTTGCAGCTGAGGGGCAAAGAGTCCACTTCAGATCCTCTGTCTCCTTCTCTCTGCCTTTCCCCCTGCTTGTGCTCTCTCATAAATACATACACATTTGGGAAAAAAAAAAAAAAAAAGATTGCATGAGGTCTTTCTCATCTTCAGGACCAAACTGAAATCTCTTGACACTTTTTCTCTTGTGGACCCAACGTGTGCTTTACTTTACTTGTTGTTTATTTTCCCATCGTAAGGGAATGGGGATTCCTACCAAATACTTCTATACGGTTTGTCTTCATCATTTGATTGTAAAAGCTCAGTAACGTATAAAATTTTAAAGGATTTTTTTTTCAACGTTTATTCATTTTTGGGACAGAGAGAGACAGAGCATGAACGGGGGAGGGGCAGAGAGAGAGAGGGAGACACAGAATCGGAAACAGGCTCCAGGCTCTGAGCCATCAGCCCAGAGCCCGACACGGGGCTCGAACTCCCGGACCACGAGATCGTGACCTGGCTGAAGTCGGACGCTCAACCAACTGCGCCACCCAGGCGCCCCAGTAACGTATAAAATTTTAAATGCACATTACATAAAGCTGTGTATATGACAACCTGCCATAGACCTTGATTGGACGTGTAGTTCATAGAGGAAGAGAATGAGCACGATAGACTTAAAAGCAGAGCGTGGGGGCACCTGGGTGGCTCAGTCAGTCAGGTGTCCGACTTCGGCTCAGATCATGATCCCACAGTCCATGAGTTCAAGCCCGTACATCAGGCTCTGTGCTGACAGCTCGGAGCCTGGAGCCTGCTTCAGATTCTGTGTCTCCCTCTCTTCTGTCCTTTCCCCTCTCCCACTGTTTCTCAAAAAAAGGAATAAATGTCAAAAATAAAAGAGTGTGTACTCTTGCTTCACCCAAAAAGCTTGACCGACTCTACGTATTAATATTGTCTGAGAACATTTACAGTCGGAAGAGGATGGATAATCAAATCTTACAAACGTTCATACCCTTCAGTTTCCAATTTCCCCAGTGACATAGGAAATTAGCTGTTGAACTAATCAGACTAGAACTGCCAGAAGTTGCCGAGGCCACAGGGGCAGGTCAGCCTGGGGAATCTGTCCACTGAAATTGATGCCATTCAGCCCAATGGGAGCTGGTGGCCGGAGCCTAAGTCCGAGACGATAAATGTGCGGTCTCTTTTCGGCTGGCATGGCTTCCCAAATATTCATACCGATCTTTTCCCTTGAACCTCCTGGGATTTCTGGCTTTGGCCCAGAAATCGGGCAGATCCGTTGAACTGGTCTCTCCTGACATTTTCTCTTTATTATTTTTTCTTGGATAGATCTCTAAAATAGCTCCTGGATAACTTTCTTAAACTATATTTAAAATTCAACACAACTGAAGTAGGAAATTTTCCAACACAATGGACAAAGCTTATAGGGTTGACAGATGCACCTGTAGACTAATGATCTCTATTAAGGTGACAGGAATTCTGGCAGGTTAAGTGATCCAATGTCAAAAAGTCAGCGAAAGGCAAAACTTGGATAGACTACACTAACAATCTATTGTTATTATCATTATTATTTTGCTATCATAATTCCCTATTCAATTCAGTCAAATATCTAATCTTCATGGCTATCATGAAGGCAATAAGCAGGCCTAAGTTAGACCTAACTCCTAAAAGTTGCTGGTATTCATATGATCTAAAGAGAAGTGACTTTTCCACTCAGTAAATGCAAAGTTCAGTTTGGTCGATAGGATGCGTAGATGGATGTGTAACTAAAATATCAACGTGCCCAACATACCAGAGGATTAAAAGTTACAAGAATGGGTCACTGAAAGCACCTCGCGCTGCATGACAAAGCATTGGGGAATATCACCTCAGCGGTATGCCTCAGTTGCTGTAACCTGAATGAGATAGATGGGTGATCTTGGCAATCCTTCTTAGCTCACAGACTACAAAACAGTGACTCAAAGCTAAGGAATACACTTTCCCAAAGCCTCCTGTTATTCTCAGGGCTACAATGTCAAGGTTACCAAATTCATAAGAAAATCACTGAAAAGCCAGAAGGAACTCGGGTCATCACAGTGCATAACTTTCCTGTTTTGGTGCATCTCACATTTTGGGGGATAATTTGCAAGTTTGCTTCAGGAGTGGGAGTAGAAACTTATGTCATTTCTATCTCTGTCATAAATGATCTCAGGCCCTTGACTTTCCCTACTGTAGGCTCCTCTTAATTCTCTGTCCAAGTCAATGTTATCCCACTTATCGTTGGTCGATCACTCAATTAAACTAAGCTATAATCTAGCATAGCTCTAGCTGGCAAATAAGTTCCAAACAAATGACAAAAGTTAATAAATACGTGCAGTAATATGCATTCAGGTTGAGTCGTTTTTGCACTAAATGGATGGCTATTTTCAACTTGGTGGTACACTCAGACCTTTATACTTTCAGCAAATGAGAGCACAAATCTCCCGGAACAAAGAGAAGAATCAATTCTGAGGCAGGGGCAGAGCAGTTGGGCGGAGTTGCCTTTTCTTCCCCAGGGTGGAGTGCCTCCCCTGTTCTCACTACATCTGGCAGCACAGATGGCAGGAAAATTAATAGGAGGGAGGAAGCATTGACCTCATGTGGATATAAACAAGTCCTGAGACTACACACGCAGACAAATCCGATAATAGCCTTAAAAGAGACCTTGAAAGTTCATTGAGTTCAGCTCCCTGCTGCTGGTAGAGCTGTGCTCAACAAAGTCCGATGTCCTGGGTGAGCATCCTTGAGGTCACGTGCATAGAGATCCTAGAATAGGTCACTGAGGACAGCCATGCAGTGTATCTCCCTAGGTAAGTGTTGAAGTAGGATATGAGCATCTGTTTTATATTAGTATATCCTGGTGGAGTCAGGAGACGAGAAAAAACTGACTACTTACGTGCTCCCTATCACATGTATTCTACCCATTATTGGAATCCTCAGAGACGAAGAGCCTGTACACAGATGTTCACCTCTGAACACATTTGTAGGGTTAACCCAACCAGCTTGTTTCGAGAACTCGCTGGTAGTTCACATCAATCACTAAACAAGTTTTTTGTTGATTGAAGAATCACTGAGCTGACCATGACCTGGGTTTTGTCCAGCCTGGACTGACTATTCAGACATGGCTGACAGGCTGATGTAAAAGTCATTTTCATCCCCATCCCCCTCATCGCCTCCCATTAAGAAGTGGCCCCATTGGCAATGGGCTTTAAACCAAGGCCCATTGGAGGGTTTTAAGGAAAAATGAGCTTTCCTGATTAAAGGGATAAATGGGTCTCATGCTGTGCTTTCACCCCTTCTACTTGCCTTGAACATGGACTTGATGATATACTGCAACCATGGAAGTAAAGCAAGAGAATTGCAAATTGCTGATATTGTTCCAGCAACTTTCCTGGCAACACATTTTTGTTATATGAAGATAATTAAGTCCTATTTTTGAGCCAGAAACAATCTATTAACTTCATCTAAAATACACCTAATTGATGCACTTGCTAGTGCCTGAATATTCTGTAAAATGTCTTAACTACAGGGGCGCCTGGGTGGCTCAGTGGGTTAAGCGTCTGACTTCGGCTTAGGTCATGATCTCACGGTTTGTGCTGACAGCTTGGAGCCTGGAGCCTGCCTCGGATCCTGTGCCCCCCTCTCTCTCTGCCCCAACCCACTTGCGTTCTGTCTCTGTCTGTCTCAAAAATAAATAAACATTAAAAAATTTTAAATAAAAAAAAGAAAACTTGTTAAAACACAGATATGTGGCCCCAGTTCCATAGTGTGATATGATAGGTCCAGTTGTAGAGTCCGACACGTTCAATTTCTAACCAGCTCCCAGGTGATCCCATTATTGCTAGTTTGAGGACCACATTTTCAACAGCACAGGCACAAAAGATTTCAAACGATGCTTGTTATTAACACTTCATACATGCACTTCAATATGGGAGAGACCAACTGTCATTGAGAAAGGTGTTGCCATATGCTCCTTCAAAGCCATCCTTCTATTTCGTATTTAATATGACCATTACATAGCATTGGCAAAATCCTAGTTGATACGTGGATCAACAGCCTGATTTCCCAAACATACAATTCATAAACTTATGTATAAACATGTATAAATAAGTGGCCTCCCTCCTTCAATTACGATGGCTATTTTTTTAGTGGGCCCCTCCATTTCTATCTTTAGAATCCATTATGACCCATTCCAGGCCCTACTGCATGTGAACCATTTTTAAAAATATGTTAGAGCGATTAGAAAAGAGCACATGGAATCTAAAATTCACAGAAAGATACAGGACTGTGACGATGCAATGATCACGTTTCAGTTTTTTTTTTTTTTTTTTTTTAGTTTCCATTTAAGTAAGGAAGAAAGCATGTTTTTTACTAATCAGTATTCTTTTCTTCTGTTTCTAGTTTTAATCACACGCACACACACTCACGGACACACACACTCACAAGTTTCACATGCTGGAGAATGCGGGGAAGATGCCTCTTTACTCTTGATGGAGAGGACAGGATGCTGTGATGAATCTCATGCAGCAGGTGTCTGATGGACTATTATTTAATCTCTGCTTTGGGAAAGAGCAATCAAATGGTAGCTGTTGGTATTTGTTTAATAAAAACTCCAGATGTTGACAATGTTTCCCCATGGCCATTGATATATAATGATTTGCACACAGCTGCTGAAAAACCATCAAGCCCCACTACTTCGTGAACATCACTGGGAATAATTCTTTTTTTCTTTGTGTGTTTTACACACAGCCCTCATGGCATGACTCACATATTTCTTGGGTGTTAAATTGAGCCAGCTAAATAAGATTTATTCACATTTATTCTCTTACACTTCTGTAAAAAGCTCTATCACACGTTAATGGGGGCATTCTGATGTAACAATAGAATGTCATCATTTTGAGCCTCTAGTTACCCTGGAAATGCAGCGAGCAACACATATTTATACAGGGCACCGTTTTGGCAAATTGTTCTTGTAAAGAACACAGAACTTTGAACACAGGTTAAGAGAGTAAAGCACAAAGATTTTGTTGATTTATTAAAGGGCAATTCAGATTCAGACTCACTCAGCATTTGAATTTTTCCTAGAGTTAAAAAACAAAACAAAACATTGCCTTACTTTTATTTTTTTCAGCAGTCAGCAAATGTCAGAAAGGGGAACATTAAATTTGTTCCACGTCCGCCGAAATATTTTCAGAATGATTTCTGTGTTGCTTCAGGATTGATAGGTGGTTGTCCCCCAGAGAGAAAAGACGAGTTCTCTCTGGATCTTATAAGCCACACAAGAGGGTGAAGGGGGTCTAACAGGAATGAAAATGGTGAACACAACAAATGTCACGTACGTTCCTTTCTTGTTTTTCTGTGCAGTTACTCACGGGCGGGCTCTTGTAAGAAGACACGGGTAATCCTCCCGAGGCCGGCTTCATAGATCACCTCAGATCCACAGCAGACCTGGTCTCTCTCTCTCTCTCTCTCTCTCTCTCTCTCTCTCTGTCTCCCTCCTCTGCCTCCACGCTCTCAGTGTCAGAATAGGAATGGCCCCAGCCACACATAGCAACGCTGAACTCATCACCAAAATGTGTGTGTTAAAAATCCCATTGGTGACACTGAGTGATTGCAGAATATTGTGTCAGGCTCCCACTGCTGCTGTAACAAATTGCCACACACTTCCGGGCTTAATACAGCAAAATTTATCAGCTTACAGTTCTGCAGTTCGGTTGCACGGGATGGGTTTCAGCTGGTAGAAATTTTGGTGTCACCAGGGCTGATTGCTGTGGAGTCTCTAGAGGAGATGCCATTTCCTTGCTTTTTCCAGCTTCCGGCACCTCCTCCATCCTCAAAGCCAGCAGACAGCACCTTCCAATGTCTTCCTTGAGCTTCCTTTGCTGTGTCTCACGTTTTCTGACTCTCCTTCCTCCCTCACGTGAGGGTCCTTGTGATCACATTGGTCTCCCATGGGGATTCCTGTCAAAACTTTTTTTTTTTAATTTATCTATTTATTTTGAAAGAGACAGAGACAGTGGGATCGGGGAAGGGGCAGAGAAAGAGGGAAAGAGACAATCCCAAGCAGGCTCCACGTCGTAGGCACAGAGCCTGACGCAGGGCTTGAACCCACTAAACCCTGAGATCATCACCCGAGCCCCAACCAAGAGTTGGGAGGTTTAAACGAATCAACCACTCAGGCACCCCTCCCATCTAATCTCTTATCACAAGACCCTTAACTTCATCACACCTGCAAAGTCCCCTTTGTCCTGTAACATGCCACATTCACAGGTCACAAGGACCATTGCAGACACATGGGCAGCTGGGGGTGGGGGGTAGAATATTCTGTCCACCACCAGCCCTACAAAAAGAGTGTATGCTGTCCTTACAAAGCCCGGATGAGACCATGTTATTCACCCACACTCTTTATAGTTCACTTTCGAGCCATTGCCAATAAAAAAAAATAATAATAAATAAATAACCGCTTTGATTTATAAGTTTCAAACTGTTCTTTAAAAAAATATTTCTAGGGGCGCCTGGGTGGCTCGGTCGGTTGGGCGACCGACTTCGGCTCAGGTCATGATCTCGCGGTCCGTGAGTTCGAGCCCCGCGTCGGGCTCTGTGCTGACAGCTCAGAGCCTGGAGCCTGTTTCGGATTCTGTGTCTCCCTCTCTCTCTGACCCTCCCCCGTTCATGCTCTGTCTCTTTCTGTCTCAAAAATGAATAAACATTAAAAAAAAAATTTAAAAATAAAAAAAAATATTTCTAAATAGTTAAATGTTGCAGAGGCCTAAATAAGATTACAAAGAGCCTATAAGATTTAAGGCAGCTATTTTGGGCTAACCTCTACTAATTACTACTAATTAACTGATGATAATGTGAAGATTAGAATGTTAATGCATATAATTTAACATAAACTGATTTGTAATAAAGAATTTGCAATGGATCAGGCATGATTGACACTTTGTCCTGAGGGTTCTTTTTACTCCCTGGAGTTTATTTATGAATGTCATTTTTACTTGATGGTAGAGGACGTAAGATTGGGAAAGGAAACTAGGAGAAAACAGAATATGGAGAGTATAAAATATGGGGGGCAAACTTTCTGTAACTTACTATGTCCAACATGTGAGTAGTATAACAAATGTGACATGACCGTTGGGTGAAGTGGTGACAGAGAGGGCCATCTGAAGTCATATATAACAAGCTACATCAGTCAAGAGTAATCGTGACGCTGAGTCACTTTTACGTGAGGACGAGCCCCAATTGTCCTCTCATTGGGCACCTATACTTCTTTCCTGGGTGCTCAGTGAGCCTGCCCACAGGGCACGCCCTTCGGTGCCTTCTCCAAGATCCTCAGGGTGGTATTCCGAAAATCCTTCCAAACGTGAGAACTCCAAGCTCTTTCTTTTGTTCCTATGGCATGGCGTATGGCTCTGCGACTTTCCTAAATGTCAGTGAGTGTTTGAAAGACAGGAGTATATGGATATGAAAATATGCAACTCTTCTTTTAAGAAGAAAGGCAATAAAGAAACAGCATTTCAATAATTTTAGGGTGGTGTCAAAATAAGTTGAATGTGCCACCCACATTCCCATCCATTGAAAAACACTCTTGGGCGTCCATATTCCTCTCCATGTTCTGCCTGTCTCTTTTCTCTCCTTAACTCACCTCCCATTCAGTCCTCAAGTCATACATAATAGCTTTGAAACAATCGTGTCAAAAGCCAAAAATGCCTTCGTTGCTTAAACCAATGGTCTTGAAGTCAGTTATCTCACTGGGTTCCTCAGCAACTGTGAGCCTCCTTGACCCATCTTCTCTATTTCAAATATTTTCTTTGTGGTTGGTGACCCACACTTTCTTGGATTTTCTACTAAAACTTTAGCTGGTTTTATCAAGTCCCTTCAAAGGGCGGTCATCTCCTACCCAATCCCTTCCCTGTCCCAGTGCATGAAACTTCTCCCTCAAAAGTCCGTTTCATTCACTCTCATAGTTTCCAATACCAACAATATACTGTTGATGGCCACATGCCCCTCTCTCATAAACCTCTATTGTCATCTCATATAAATGCAATTGTGTAATTAAAATCCTATTCACGTGGCTCACAATGTATTCTAAACTGGTAGATCTTTTCCCCAACCTTGCTTCTCCAGTGTCCCCTCTCTTAGCTGGAAGCTAAGCCCACACTCACATGGCCAACTAGCCTCCCAGTCCTGCTGATTCTATCTCTTAGATGTTTTTCAGCTTCTCCATCTTCTTGCTCCTGCCACTTCCTTCCACCACACTAGTGCAAGCCACTGTCAACTCCATAGCACATCTTCCAGTTATTCTGCTTTCTCTCGTCTGTCTCAAAATCTCTCTTCTCCACTCAGAACCAGCACGATCTGATAAAGAAGCAAAGGTGGTCTACAAGGTTTGGGCTCTGCCTAAAACTCCAGAATTTGCACTTGACTTTTTCTCTACTTCCAGACACTACTATGACCCCCCAGCCTCCATGCATCACCCTCCAGCCATATTGACTTTGTTTCTATTTCTCCAATACCACAAACCTCTTTTGTATCTCAGGCATTTGCACATCTTATTTTTTTTCCCAGGAACAATCTGTTTACTTACAACTTTTCCAAGTACATCTTTCTGGGCTTGCCGACTGTGTGTGGCATATCCTTATCCCCATATCGTACCCTCATGTGTATACATCTCAAGGTACATTGCATGATTATTTCATGGACTGTGACCCCGTCCATTTTTCCGCTGCTCCATCCAAGCACCAACATTTCTTCTTGCTTACAGCTAACTTCATAAAAAATATATTTACATGAATATCTTGACAGATGCATGATATGATTGAGAATTCCCTATTGATAGAAGTGGAGAATGGTCAGCTGCAGGGAGAACTGGATGAAGATTCCAAACTACATTGTTCATTGTAAACGTTCTTCCCATATTGAAACATCCAAGATTGTGCCTCCTGATGACCTTATGAAATAAATCACTGGAAAATAATGCATATGATTTAAAGAAACACTTTCAAGATCTACGAAATAACACATGGATAAAACCAAAATTAAAATGCCAAAATACAAATCCTAGCAGGAAAAAAAAAACAGGAGAAAAAAATAAGCCAAAATGAAGAAAATCAATCCTTAAAAAGAAGAGAAAACATAACCCAAGGCAGACAAATGAAAACATAATTCCCCAGAGCATGAAGCCTGGGACAAGGTCACCAAAGGTAAAGACTGAAGGTCAAGGGAAAGTGCTAGCTGGTAGCCTCTTACACTTCAACCCACATCTGGCAATCCGCCACTCTGGCCCCCAGCTGTCCTTTCCAGGTTCACCTGTAAACACAGCTGCAGTAATCTATTGGACAGATTTAGTACCATTTTTCACGGAGTGAGTTCTTAGTGAATATTGATTCATTGAACAAATTGAAGCTTGAATCTGTACTTGGACCAAATTACTCCAATAACTCATATTTGTAGACAATTCTAACCTCCAGTCATTGACCGAAAAACAAAGGGGAATACGAATGTCTTGCTTTATCTCTCTCTTTGGATAGATAGATAGATAGATAGATATAGATAGATAAATAGATAGATGATAGATATAAAGAGAGAAACAGTGAAAGAGGTAGACGTAGGAAGAACGAGAGATAGATTACCACCAGGAAACATACTGACAAACAAAATAGTTGAAATACAGAAAATAACATCAGTAGTTCACATGTCTTCAATATCAATTTTCTCAGGAAATATACCTGGAAAACAAAGAGAGAGGAGTGAGGAAAAGTACTCTCAATCTCTACAAGCAAAATATTACTTCATGCATTCATTCATTCATTCATTCATCCAAAAATATTTCTACTCTCTACCCTGTAAGTATGTGGCAAACACTGAAAATATATGAGAAAGAGATTATTAAAATTCTTTACTTTCTCGGGGCCCGTATTTTCTCACAAAGACTTACCTGAATCAGTATTTGACAAGCAAGATAACTCTACTTATCAGAGAAGTGCATAATGCCATAATGCAGATTCAAAGTGATTTAAGAATCTATTTGGCCTCACTGAGAAGCTGATTTCATCTTAAACCTGAAGCAGGGGACATTTTGTCCAGCCAGGGTTAGGAGGGACACTTGGAGTGTCTCAAACAGAAGAAATACCTATGAGAGTGGTTCTAGAACTTTAACTAGGGTTAGAAACACCTGGTGGGCTTGTGAAAACACAGATTGCTGAGCCCATCCCCAGAATTTCTGATTCAGTAGGTCTGGGATAGAACTCCAAAATTTGCATCTCTAACTCTCTAACAAGTTCCTAGGTGATGCTCTCTCTGCTGGCCCAGGGATCTACTTGGAAACTATTTCCTTATTGCACTGTTTTCAAATGGCAGAACATTTATCAAATAATGGAAAGCAATCCCACATTCTTAAAAGGTGAAAGAGAATAAGAGACCAGCTCAAAATGTAGTTGAGAGGGAAGACTGAGACCACACCATGGAGTATCTCTTAAGTTATTGTTGAACAGCTGGTTTAGAGGCAATGGAAAACCATCAGAGATCTGACCGGTGGGGAGGGGGGGCAATTTAAGTTTGTTTTATTTCAATAATTCTAGCTGCATTTTGAGAGTGGTCTGTGGAAGAGAGTGAATGTAGGTAAGGAAACTGGCGAAGAAGGGAAAAAAGTGTCCCCGGCAGGTGCCATGGAAGGAAAAGCATACAGAGAACTGTGAATACCAGCAAGAGAATTTTGATGTCATCGTTCATGGTGCTTAAGTGAGTTAAAAAGACACCAAAAAACCAGAAAGGGCCTGATAGATTGCTTGAAGTTGAAAACAAACCAGCATCTAAAAAGCTAAGCAGATTGGAGGTTTTGATGAGACCAAATCTAACTTAATTGGGTTAAATAGAAGTAGTTGATTCATAATTTCATGGATCTTTTTGGTAGGGAAAAACAGAAGACAGGGAGACTTCTGATTCCAACAAAATAAAGAACTAGGATCGCAGGAAAATCTTTCTACAAATTACTTAAGACTCTGGATTAAAGATAGCTTTTAAAATATTACGAGGTAGCTCCAAAATCGTCAGCAATAGCCACAAGGGCTCTAAGGTAGGAGGAAGCAGGCGACCAGGAAACAGGATGTGTTACCCTGGGTCATCTGGACCCTAAAATGGCAAGGAAAGCCTTGAGAAAGATGGGTCTCTCTGCCCCATATATTGGAAGGGACTGAAACTCAGGAAGCAAAGCCTTGATTTTTGCAGTGTAATAATCTCAGTGAGAAGCTGAGAAGATGCCCAAAAGCTGACATGGGGAGATGATATGGCTGGAAGACTATTTCTATCTTGATTTGGGGGTTGAGCATAAGTGTGTTTTCCTAAAGAAACTCAAACCTCATGCTTGTGCCTTGCATGATATTTATTTGATTTTTCATTACAGGCCAGCTGAGTAAACGCCCAAGCCAAACTTTGAACGTAAAAATCGGTCCTCAGACAGTGACGTCCTAGCACGAGCAGTGGGGACGCACTCAAGACCAACTTGGAGAGATACCTCAGACACCTAGTTTCTCATAGTAGAAATAAGTCAATAAGTGAGGGAAGGAAGAAATCATAACTAACAGGAAGAAATTGCCCACCAGGTGGAAAAGAGCAGCTACAAAAGCGTGGAGGATTATCACACAAAACTTGAGGTAACGGAAAAAAAACAAAAGAGTAACAAAATCAGTACGCTCAAAAAGGTGTGAGACGAAAAGAAAGTCTTAAAAGATGCGAAAAGGAGAGACAGTAGAGCGTACTTGGAAAAGGATCGAGTTTAGGTTTTGGAAACAATATATGATTATTCGAATTAAATTTTAATGCATGGCTGAAACAGTAGATTAGATATGTTAACGAGAAAATTAGCAAATTAAATGATATACTTGATATCACGCCGTACGCTAAAAACCAGTAAAGAGGGAGACAATTGGAAATTCTATTTAAGAGACGGATATAGTATTTTTTAAATTTTTTTTAACGTTTATTTATTTATTTATTTTTCTTTTAATTTTTTTTTTAACGTTTTTATTTATTTTTGGGACAGAGAGAGACAGAGCATGAACAGGGGAGGGGCAGAGAGAGAGGGAGACACAGAATCCGAAACAGGCTCCAGGCTCTGAGCTGTCAGCACAGAGCCCCACGCGGGACTTGAACTCACAGATTGCGAGATCATGACCTGAGCAGAAGTCGGCGGCTTAACCGACTGAGCCACCCAGGCGCCCCAAGAGACGGATATAGTATTTAATGAGACTGTGACATATATGAAAACTTTAAATTCCAAGAGGATAGAACAAAATCAATGGGGAAAGTCAATATCAAAAGAATGAAAGAACTGACGAAAAGACAGAAATCTTGATATTGGAAAAATGCAATCAATTTCAACCAGAAATAAAATAAAATATGCCTGGGGCACCTGGGAGGCCCAGTCAGTTAAGCGTCTGACTTCGGCTCAGGTCATGATCTCACAGTTTGTGAGTTCGAGCCCCGCATCGGGTTCTGTGCTGACAGCCCAGAGCCTGGAGCCTGCTTTGGATTCTGTGTCTCCTTCTCTCTCTGTCCCTCCCCAACTTGTGCTCCGTCTCTCTATGTCTCTCAAAAAATAAATAAACGTAAAAATTTTTTTTTAAAATAAAATATGCTTAAGTACATCATGAAAGCATTGGGCACTAAAGACGAAAGAAATTCTTGGAGGGCATTGGAGTGTCCTTGCTTTTAACCATTGGGCTATAGGCCACATGACTGTCGAATTCTCACATTAAATTCAAAAATATATTTAATTATGTATGAGTTACAGAAAATAGGTGAAACATGCTGGTGTAGATAGAGAGTAAATTATAGAAAAACTCAAATAAAAATGAAAGAAAACTCAAATAAAAATGAAAGAAAGCTGGAATAACAATATTAATTGCCTACAAAGTAGACTTTAATAAACATAATTAGGGACAAAACACATTATTGCAGAATGATAAAAAGAATATGAATAACCAATAAACCTGATATTTAATATCCTACACCTATGCGAATGTAAAAAGAAAACAATATATAATATAAATTTGATAAAATTACTAAAAAATCAACCAATGTACAAAATAATTAGAAATTTTAGCATCCCTTATTTATAACAATTCTTTCTCAAGAAATCATGACATAAGTGATAGATCTGAAAAGAAATAGAGTAAAATCGCAAATAACAAGATAGATGCAAGAGGTAGAGACAGAGAGGGAGAAGCATCTCAAATTAGACAATAGCTATGATTTTGAAATATCTGTAATTTTGAAGTGTACAAAGAATATTTCCAATTACCAACATAGGACAGAGAAAAAGTCTCAACAAATACAAAGATAGCTATACCACGTACATATGTTAAATTGGGGATTCATATTTTAAAACATCCCCAAATCTTCATACTTTGGAAAATAAAATACACATGCATTTAAATAATTCCTGGGTTAGGAGCACCTGGGTGGCTCAGTCAGTTAAGCAACTGACTTCAGCTCAGATTATGATCTCATGACTTGTGAATTTGAGCTGCAGCAGGCCCCCTACTGACAGCTCAGAGCCTGGAGCCTGCTTTGGATTCTGTGTCTCCCTCTCTCTCTGAACCCCCTCTTCTGTTCGCGATCTGTCTCTTTCTCTCTCTCAAAAATAAATACACACTAAAAAAAAACATAGAAGGCTGAGAATTCCATGATGAATATTTAATTCAAAGAGTTAGAAAAAGAATAAAAGAGTGAGCTCAAGAAATATTGAAGTAAGTGGCTCATTAATACAATGTCTAGCAATTAATGAAATAGAAAAGAGAATCCACAGAAAATGTCTCTTTATATCTGAGTTTTTAGAAAGACAAATCCCATGGCTGAAACTCTGGTATGATGAACCCAGAAGATATAAAGAAAACACACACACACACACACACACACACACACACACACACAAATCAGGAATCAAAGTAATGTGGAATAATGGATTCGATTGTTTAAGAAACAAAATGGTTATATAGATAACTTTCCAACACACATAAAATAGACATTTTCAAAAAGGAAATATTATTAAAACTCACTCAAAATGAAATATAAGACTTAACGAGCCATTTGTGAAATTAAAGCTATAAAGGCCGTAGATTAACATTTACCCTCCTCCCCACCCACCTCCCACGTGCAAAATAACACCAGGCCCAGACGGTTTTATAACCAAGATCTATAAAACCTTAAAAGAACATGTAATCCCTGAGTTATACAAACTGTTCCAGAGGACTGAAAAATGAGAGTTTCCAAATGCAACTGATGAAGCTACTATGGCTTTGATAGCAAAACCAGGCAAGGCTAGATTGAGAAAGGCACATTATAGGCAAATCACAATTAAGAAAATCCATAAAAAATGTTAAATATCAGCATCCCAGCACTCTTACCAAAATTGTGAAAGTGAATGATGTGTCATCAATGAGCCAGACTCACCTAAGAATAGCCAAAATGGTATCACTCACATCAGATAGAACATACATGAAATTCTTCATATCATATTAACAGATAAGAGGGGAAAGGTAATGTGATCATTTCTATAGATGCTAATGTGATTAAATCAGCTGCCAGTAAATGAAACTACAACAACGGACCTGGAAAATAAGGATAGAAGATAGCTTCCTTTATTTGTTAAAAGGGAACTATAAAAAATCTATCCAAAATAATATCTAATGGTGAAATTTAAGAAACAGTTCTGGCAATCATGGAACAGAGAAAGATCAACACTATTACTACTCATGCACGACACTACATTTGAAAGAGAGTGGAACAAAATATAAGTCAGTAAATGAACAAATATATGCAAAGAAAAAAATAAACTGTTACAAAACCACTATCCAAATGAGAATATGAGATTCAACAAACAACAGTGTTCCTAAAACTAAGAAACATACAAATATACAACTCAAATGAGAATACCATCAAACTCTGTTCCACTTCTGAGGGGGGAAATTCTTAAAATATATGTTGGTTTTCAATAGGTACACTTACAAGAATTTGTCAGAGGACTTACATGTTAGACATAGTTCTTGGGGATAGAAATATATTATTCAAACATTTCTCTTCTCAAAGCAGGCTAATTATTCCATGACATTTTAAGGACGACTTCAAGTCCCTGTCTGGTAAGCCTGAGAAAATGGATCTTATCTTGTTATGGAGGAAAAAAGTCCAAGGATGGCCAAAACAGATTTGAAGAACAATAAATGCTGTTGGATGTAATGTTTATCCATATTAAAAAAAAATACATCCAACTGAATAGTCTAAACAAAATGTCATCTACTAGTTTTAAAGATAGAAATGCAAAAGTTAAAAAAGTAGAATTCTAGAAAGAATTTTTATTTATGTTTCTTTTTTATTTAAATTTTAGTTAACCTACAGTGCAATATTGGTTTCAGGAGCAGAATTCAGCGATTCATCACTACATACAACACCCGGAGCTCATCACAAGTGCCCTCCTTAGTACCCATCACCCATCTAGCCCATCTCCCACCCACCTCCTTCCATCAACCCTCAGTTGATGCTGTATCCTTAAGAGTGTCTTGTGCTCTATTTCTCTCTCTCCTCTTCCCCCCACACTTCCCATATGTTCATCTGTTTTGTTTCTTAAATTCCACATGAGTGAAATCATATGGTATTTGTCTTTCTCTGATTGACTTATTTTGTTTAGCATAGAACATTCTAGCTCCATCCATGTCATTACAAATAGCAAGATTTAACTCTTTTTGAGACTTTAAAAAATATTTTAGATGGGATCGCCAATGAGGTTGGGGGAAATAAAGAAAATGCTAGATAATTTTCTGCATGAAAATAAACAAGTGCACTAAATTAAAAGATCATCCACAAATGTGAGATGATATTCTCAAGACATTTAACTGAAAAGGATTAGTACCCTGAATATATAAACAGTTAACCACTGTGCAGAAGTAAAAGAAATTCATAAAAATGGTCAAAAGATATGAACAAGAAATTCTTAGATTTAAAAGCTTAATAAGAAAAGGATATGCAAGTTTATTATTTACACAAGTAAACAGAGGAAATGTGTGCTAAAATATCTCATAACTATCAGGTTGATCAAATCTGCACAAGTCTGATAACTCAGAGTATTGGCAACACTTAGGAACTCTTACCCCCTGACACCCCCCATGTGCACAAGGGCGTTTTCCCTACCATGCTTGTTGTATCATTGTTTGCAGTAGGAATATAGCAACAACTTCTCTAATATTATGGGAATAATTAATTGTGTTTGAACAGTGGAATGATAATCGGTTGTATAAAAACATTGCCTAACTATACGTTTCAAAGTCTTTCACATGAGCAAGATAAAAAAAAAATCCATATAATCATGATTTGTGTAAATTTTTTAAAAAGTAGAAAGAATGCTATCTATTATTTCTCTATTTCTCCGTCACCCTATCTCTTATCCATAGAAAGATCTATATTGAGATCTATCTATCTATCTATCTATATACACATATATACATATATATACATATAGATACATATATACATATATATATATATATATATATATATATATAGAGAGAGAGAGAGAGAGAGAGAGATACATATAGATATCTCAAAAAATATAAAATAATCCAGGAGTGTGATAGAAAAGAAGAGCTATCTCACTGAGCCAAGAGAGAAGAAGAACGGTCTTGTTTTCTTTGTGTGTTTGCTTTTGTTTTTAGAGAAAGAGAGAGAGGACGAGTGGGAGAGAGGGGCAGAGGAGCACAGAGAGACCATCTCAATCAGGCTCCATGCCCAGTGCAGATCATCAGATCCTGGGATCGCGACTTGAGCCAAAATCAAGATTTGGATCCTCAACGGACTGAGCCACCCAGACACCCCAGAAGGGTCTTGTTTTAATGAATATTAACAGCTGCATTCAAAGGAAAGAGGGAGACCGAAAGTAACAATGACAAAATATTAATTAACATGGGCTTGCCACTAAGGTCTCTGCTTTTCAATACGTTTGAAATATTTTATAGCTTAAAAAATTAATCCAAAGGTAAAAAGGCAAGAAGAATGCATGTTTTGTAAGCGTACAAAATTACGGAGACCTTCTTACACTTGTGTGTACACAGTATGCTATGTAATTCCTTACCAAAAATAGATGTTTAATAAAAGTTAGCTGCCCTCAAGACACCATGCAACAGAAAAGAGAGTATTCGCAGCTTCTGGAAACAAACTGGATATATTACTGCCGCAATTCCTTAGCCACATGACTATGATAGGATTGATACCACAACTGCAAAGCATCTTGTATTTCTTGAATGCCTGTGGTTAGCTAAAAATGTGCAGCCAGTGTCAAAACCAATTCTCTACTTAGAAATTAATTTCTGAAAATGTGCCCAATAAGTAAGGATACGTAAAGCACCCGGTGCCTCTGAGAGCACCATCAAGTCGTTCCAGGAGTCTAGACCCTTGCTCGATCAGCGTGGTCCCTAGACAGAGAGCGTCAGCATCACCTTGGAGCTGGTTAGAAAGGAAGAATCACAGGCACCTTGCCAGATAAACAAAGTCAGAGAATGCGTGTCAACAAGATTTCCAAGTGGTTTATAAATGCATTCATATTGAAAAGGCACTACTATAAAAATATATTGATCGGGATAAATCCAGTTGCTTCTCTGAAGAAGCATGTAATGAGCATCTACTCATTAAAGCGTATCACTTGTTTTGTCCCTTTTCTAAGAAAACAAGTATAAAGAAGAGCAACACACCTTTAATAAAAACCACTTTCATGAAGGTCACTTGTGTCTGAACACAGAAAATTCAAATGAGCTTGAATCTTTCAACCTTCTTATTTTATACCCAATTTAAATCAGAAGGTGTCAAGTCAATCACCCAAGGCTATATATGCAGTTAGAGAACTTTTTTTTTTCTGTCAAACAAATCAAAGGGAGGTATCCAACTCTTTTAGAAAGACAAAGGACCCAAGCATTGGGCTCTGGGGAGAGATCTGGGTCCACATCCTGATTTGGCTCCTGGTTTGGACACAAAAATCTCTCTGGCCCAAGGAAAACCTATCAAGGATCTGTAATCCTTAGCTCCTAACCTGGAAAAGGAAAACACTGCTCCAGTTTCTGGGGTCTGTGAGACAAATGAGGACACGGGAGAGAGGAATTCTATTAATGTGAATTTCATTATTGTCTGTCTTCTTCCCGACACCATGGTTGAGGCAGGAATACTAGAGTGTTCTGTAGTTGGGTAATTCCCTTCCCAGATAGGATAATCCCCTTCCATGGTGGTATTTTTCAAATCTCACCATCCTTTAATGGGTAAAATTTCCTGCCAAGGATAGTTGACTGTGACTATTTTCTCTTTACTTCAGCTTTGTACGAAAATGTAATACTAAAGATTATTTTACTCTTTACTTTTCAGTTTTCTATGAAGCTTCATTTCTACAGTATCTTTCCTCTGATCTCTGTCATGAAAATTTCATTACGAATGAAAGAACAGAAATTTGCCAAACATGCATCCTATTCAGAGCATAAAATGATTAGTCTTGAGTTTTGATGAAAATTTTCAAGAACTGAAACATTTAATCCACATACCTGGAAATTACGGATTGTCAAATTCATGCACTACCCATTAAATTGAAATTCTGAAATGAAGGATGGTCACCAGACAAATACAGGAATTATACCCCTGAGCAGCTCACCTGCACCAGAAGTCACTGAAGCCATAAATATCGAAGAATGTTTGCATGAAAACCTGGATGAATTGCTGGAATTAGGGTATGGATTGGCATGAGAGTGAGAAAATTCTGAAGGTTGATGATTTAGAGAAGGGTCCACATTCTCCTGCGATTTATCTCCAGGAATCTTATGTGTTTCTCATGGAGAAGAGCCCAGGGGAAAAGAAAAACAAACAAACAAACAAACAAAAATCTTAGTGTCCTATCCTGGGTTGTGGGTACGAGGAGAGAAAAAGGAGGAGAAGGTGAGGGACAGGAGATAATTTTGAAATAAGTCCAAGGGATTATCCTACCTGAGGTAGAGAACTACCCAACTACAGAACAAGCTAGTGTTCCTGCCTCAACCAAGGTGCAGGAAAAAGGTAACATGGTTCTGAAGTTCACAGACAAGGCTCACAGGAGCACTACAACAGTGACCTTTAATCATAAGATGACAGAATATTTCTCTTACCTCCTACACCTTACCGTCTTCTCAACGGTAAACTGCATTATAACTAATGCAATGAGAGAAAAGAAAATAAATGTTTTTCAAATTGAAAATGAAGAAATTAAAATGTCTCATTCTGTACACGCCATGGTTTTCCATATAGAAAATACAAGGAAAAAAAGCAAATGAAAAGATCAGTACATGATAACTGATGATAGTAAGGTCATCAGACGCAACATCAATACATAAAAGTCAATTGTTTTCCTATATATCAGCAATGAAAAAAAGTAATTTCAAGTTAAAAACACAATGTTCTTTACAATAGCACTGAAATATGAAATACCCAAGTGCAAATCTAATGAAATATTATGCTATATATTTAGAAACCCTGATGAAAGAAAACAAAGAAGATCTAAATATATGGAGAGATATTTCAAGTTTGGGGATGGAAAAGTCAATATTACAACATTAATTCTTCCCTGATTAATATATAGAGACATTACCATTCCAAACAAAATCCTAGCAAACTACTTTGCAGATATCAACAAACTTATTCTTACATTTAAATGAGAAGGCAAGCAACCTAAAATAGCCAATACAATATTGAACAAGATGAATTTGTAGGATGGGCACCACCCAACATCAAGACTTACTATAAAAGGACAGTAATCAAGACAAAATGGCATCAGAAAAGCACATACTAATATATCAATGGAACTCTGTAGAAGCCCTGTAATAGACTTCAAAAATATAATCAACAGATCTTTGACAAATGTGCAAAAGGAATGTACTAAAGGAAGGATAATCTGTTCATCAAAGGATACTGGAACCATTGGATGGCCATGTGTAAAAACCAAACCAAACCAAACCAAAACAAAACAAAACAAAACAAACTAGACACAGATCTTACAGCTACACAAAAATTAACTCAAAAGGGATCATAGATAGATAGATAGATGATAGATATTGACAGATAAATAGATACATGTATATAACAGAACTGCAAAACTTCTAGACAAAAACATTGGAGAAAATCTGGATGACATTGGGTTTGGTGACAGGAGCATTTAGTTACAGCACCAAAAGCACCATCTAAGAAAAAAAAAAGTTGCACTTCATTATAATTACAAACATTTATTCGGCAAAAGATACTCTTAAAACAATGCAAAGTCAAGTCACAAGCTAGGGGACCATATTTTCAAACCACATATTTGGTAAAGGAGTTGTATTCCAAATGTACAAATAAAAACACACAAAAAAAGAAATCTTAACTAGAAACTGGGCAATGGTTCGGAACAGATGTCTCACCAAAGAAGATGCGCAGGTTGTTCCATAAGCACATGAAAGACGTTTGACCTAATTTGTCTTCAAGGAATCGCACACTGAAACCACAACAAGATACCACTATAGACCTACTAGAATAGCTAACGTCCAAAAAACTGACAATGCCAAAATGCTAATTAGGATGTAGAACAACAAGAACTCTCATTCATGGCAGATGGGAACATAAAATAGTGCAGTCTTTGGAAGACAGTATGGTAGTTTCTCACAGTTAAGCCTAATCTTACCATCCAATGCGACAGTTGTGTTCCAAAGTGTTCCCCAGTTAAATTCAAAGCTTGTATCTGTAAAAGCTTGCACACGAGTATTTACATCAGCTTTATTCATATTGCCCCAAATGAAGTAACCAAGATAGCCTTTAATAGGTGAATGGATAGGTAACTTGTAGTACATTTATATAATGAAGGATTACTAGTGATGGAAACAAATGAATCATCAAACAACAAAAAGACATAGAGAAAGCGTGCCTGGGTGGCTCAGTGGGTTAAGCCTCTGTCTCTTGGTCTCGGCTCAGGTCATGATATCATCGTTTGTGGGTTCATACCCCTCATTGGCCTTCGCAATGACAAGGCAGAGCCCGTTTGGGATTCTCCCTCTCTCCCTCTCCTTCTACCCCTCCCCATTGGCACTTGCTTTCTCTCTCTCAAAATAAATAAATAATTAAAAAAAAGACATAGAAGAAAGTCAAATGGATGTTGTTAAGTTACAAAGCCAGTATGAAAAAGCTGCGTATTATGTGATTCCAGTTACATTATGGAAAATGTAAACTACGGAGGCAGTAAAATGATTGGTGGTTGCCAGGGTGGGGCAAAGGGATGAATAAGTAAGGTACAGGGGATTTTTAAGGTCTTAAAACTTTCCATATAAAACTGTAATGATGGGGGCACCTGGGTGGCTCTGTTGGTTAAGTGTCCGACTTCAGCTCAAGTCATGATCTCACGGTTCATGGGTTTGAGTCCCGCGTCTGGCCCTAAGCTGATGGCTCAGAGCCTGGAACGTGCTTCGGATTCTGTGTCTCCCTCTCTCTCTGCCCCTCCCCTGCTCACACTCTGTCTCTCTTTATCTTTCAAAAAATAAATAAATAAATGTTAAAAAAAATTTTTAAAAAACTATAATAATGGACACCTGGCATTATGCATTTTTCAAACCTGTAGAACTTGACAGCACAAATAGAGAGTTTCAGTACATGAAAATCTATTCTGAATTAAAAAAAAGTTACTTAGGATCCCCTGGAATCTCAGGAAGAAAAGCAGACTGGGGCAAAAATTCAACTGTATTATAAACACATGAAAAGCTCCCTGAAGGAAGTAGGAGGAAGGGACTACTGACTGGTGTTAACTTTTCAAATGAGTAGCAGCTATAAGACTGAAGGTTGAAGGGGTTGCTAGTAACCTTTGTGCTCTGGTTGATGAAGTTTATCCCATTAGGATATGGGTTAACAATTCTCGTAACTATCCGTGTGCCCTGACGTTGAACAATAAAGTAAAGAAATGAATGAACACTGGATGACGAGAGCCAGGCTCCTCACTACTGGGGAATATGCAGATAAGCGAGGGGGGGTGAGAGTCTAGAATTGTCCATATGGATCACTGGAGAAGTCAGTGTTAACTCGTGTTTTGTTAAATACAGATACAGATGGTTCCACACAGAAATATGTATAGACATGTGTACATGCATGGGTTAGTCTGAACTGAGAGTGAGGAAAGAGATGATATCCTAGTAGCAAAGAACCCATCAGATCTTGGATTCTAATGTTATTTTCCAATAACAAGTTCCAGGACTATTTGGAGAAATGACTGATTCTAGGACTGGAGCAGAAGAATAAGCAGGATGAGCCTGGAGCGTTATGTAGGGCCAGTAATTAAGGAAGTGCCAAAAAAAAATATCCCATTGAAGGGCACGTCATTTTTTTTTCCAGATATTTTGCTTATGTTGAGCCAGGCACAGTGCTAGCTTCTTGCATTGATTTTTCTCTTTTAATCGCAATGATTAGCAATTTCCAGGTATGCAAATTGGATAGTTTACCTGGATCATTATAAGGTCCGTTATAGTTCAAATAAGTTACAGAGCTAGGAACCAAACAAACATCTGTAGAAGTCCCAATTTGCCTTTTTTGAACATAAGCCCTGAGGCTCCTCTACTGGGAATATCCCATTCAGAATCATTAAGATATGCCTGTGATAGTAGCAAAACCAAGGGTCGTTTGTATGTTCAGGAAGTGTAATCAACTTTTTAAAGGCAGAATGAAATTTTACTGTGCCTCTGAGTTAAGGTGTGTTGTTATTTGGGGGACAGATTCCACATTTGTGGCAATTCAAGACTGCCTTTTAGCAAAATTCATCATGTGATAAATTATATCTTGGTACTGAAGTAGCAAACCAGTAACTGTTAGGTCATAATAAAGAAATATCACAGACAACGGAAGAATCTGATTCACGCATCCTGAGAGGCTATTGTCCCTAATTCTGTACAGGGTTTGATACCAAAATACCAAAGATGGAATTGACAACAATTAAGAGCAGCCATGATCTCTGTAATACATGAGCTGCGCCCACTGATGCTTCCTCATAGAGCATCAAGCAATTGTACTCACAAGTGGGTACTTGCTCATGCAAATTAATGGTAATTACAAAATAAATCATAACCGCCGCCAAAAAACACCCTAGATTCTTCAAATTATATCTAATACATGATCAATTGTTAGTTGATGATTTTCAAAATATTACAAAGTGCTTTTTGAGATAAAGCTTTCCTTCACGATTTTAAATACTGCAGATTTATTTATTCCCAAATTTCTTAAAGATAGTTAATATGGAACAGTGGAAATAACCATGAGACTATCTTCTGCACAATTGGTGTATCAATAGGGACAGATGTTCCTCTCTGGATTTATGCCACCTATACAATTTTAATTGCCTTTAAAAATAGTTTTAAGCATTGATGCTAGAAGCAAAGCCAAAGTTGGCGGTGAGCATGTTATGCAGATTCACTTGAGCGTTTTAGACACCGCCTGTCAACAACTATCTTACATTTTCCACTTGGAAAATTATCTTCCTGATAATCACATAAAGAAAATATCTATCAATATTTAATTATTCTACCTTGAAACATGATTTAGCTGCCTTCACTTGCATTTCATTTTCAAAAACACAAAATTAAAGATTAATTAGTATGGAACTCTTATTAACTAATCAGAATTCCAAAAAAAGGAGTTTGGTGGTAGTTCTCTTCTCCCTTTGGGTCAGTGATTTAATTATGTAGAAGGCTATCAAGTGTTTTTCTTTTATTTTTCTTTTAGATTCTAACACTATTGAGCTTCTTGCGCATAGTGATACGCCATACGGAAATTTTTTTTCTCTTTTTCTGTAGTGCAAAAAATAAAAAATGAAAACAAAAACAAGTGGTCAAGTGTAGGTCTAGATAACGCTAGGTACAATGAACCTAATTTGTGGTGATTTGAATATTCTCATTATCATCATCATTACTCTTTTAAGTTATTTTCGTGTTTCTTGTATTTAAAGAATCCTCCTCCCGGCTTGTTTCTTTTCTTTTTCTTTTCTCTTCTTTTCTTTCCTTCCTTTTTCTTTCTTTTCTTTTTTTAATATGAACATTTTCTTTTCCAGAGACTTTGAGTTTGGGTTTTGCGTGAATGTGCTCAGTTGTTAAAAGGGAATTGTCTTTGGCCATCAATCCATAATGCTTGGAATGTTTCCAGATGGCCACACTGATTTTAACTGTTCTGCTACACAATGTAGATTGTTTTAATGTTGGGCTGGGCTGTCATTGGGACACTTCCAGAGATAAAATAACTTTAAACCATTTGGCTTTTCTTATCTTTCGTTTCTCATTATTTTAAATCTCTACCATAGCACTCACAGGAGCACCCTACAGTTTAGAAAAAAGAAAGAAAGACAAATACACATACAAATACCTTATAGACTCATATTTCTCAGCAAGATTCTCTTTCCAAGAAATGTTATCTTTTTGATAAGTGTCCCTTTGTGCTTCTAAAAAAGTTTGAAATTTGATAAGAGTGATAAAGAGCCATTATGTGTATCTTAAAACAAATAGTAGGTGAGCTATAATTTTTTTTCACAAGTTGACCTAAGAATGATAGGCCTAGAAATTAGAAGTGGGACACAAATTTAAATTCTTACAAACCTTTAACTTCTATTTGAAAAGTAAGCAGAAAAAAAAATAATCAAAAAATAAGCAGACAAATAAATCTCTTAAAAAGTTTGTACATCCAGGAAGAATGCCTTTTGTCAATGGATACCTAAGTGTTCTTTACTTTGTGCCTGTATTAAGTTCATTAATCCACTTACACAAACACTCAGATAGCTATTCCTTGCTGTAATTTTTCTGTTCAGTATCCAGGTCAAATTATGAAAAGTAAAACCCTTGGAGAGAAAGAATCTATATAGTAACTTTGTAAGTAATCTGAACTTAGAAAAACAGCATGGCCTCACCAATGTTCTGGCCCTACCCAATTTTCAACCCCTTGGTTCTTTTGCTCACATCTCTGTTTTATTTAACTGCTAGACCATTAAGAATTCTTAAGGAAGATAACTCACATGACTCACAAATGTAATCCCCACACGATCCGGAACCGTTCCTCAACCATAAGGAAAAGGGAGGCATTTAATATTTTTTAAAAAAGCATCCATTTTAATTCAGCTCTGGAACCAAACGATGAAGAAAAGGTACAAGTGTAGGCTTTTTTGGTATTTTTATATAAAATACCAAGTCCTCAGACAAAACGGTGCTAAAATTGCAGACAGAAGAAGATTTAGATAGGTATCAGAATCCGATAGTCAAATGGGAGAGCAGAATTCAATGCTTCTCACCAAAATATATCTTTAAAACGTTTGTACCAATTATATTGTAATAGAGGACATCTTCTTCTTTCATGTTTCTGTAGACGTTAAAGGCAAAAACGGTTAATACGTGAAAGAAATATTTGAAGGAACCGGGCCATCAAAAACATCAAGCTATCAAGGTTTCAAGTTTCTCAAAACCAATAGGAAGTAACATCTTATAAATCAAAAACTAATTATAAAAAGAAAATTACAAAATATAACAGTAGATCTACTTGTGATTTATTTCGACTTTCTCCTTTGATCCAGATAAGAGTTTCTTTTGTAGATCAGATTAAGCATCACAAGATTAATGGCACACTTAGACATGCATTTGAACATTTTTTCAAGCTAGTTCTTTTGGAGACTTGGTCCTAAAGGCTCGCCTGTAAATTGCCTATAACTGATTACGGTTACATAAACACTTAATAAATGCAGACCCAAAGAACTTTCTCTGTTGGTTCCTTTATTGTTTGCTCCCGCTCTCCACAAACTTCCAAGAGTTTTGGGTTCTCTTGTTATTCAGCAACCACAAGTCTAGTCCCAAACTCATATCCTTAAAATTATATCAGTTCCCTTTTTACACCTAACTCCTAACAACTTTTCTTATTGGGCTTGGCTATTGATATCTGCTGAGTGATATTTTATAGTTTTCAAATCAATGCCTCCTCTAATTCCCAAGAAAATTATTTCTTCTTTTATTGATCAATGATTTTATTTTGGGAACTAGAATTTGTGAGTCAAGAATTATTCTTCAGGTACCAGAATAATTCCTGGGCTAAAGAGAATTTCAGAATTTCACCAGAAAGTTTCATGTGGAAAAGTGAAACAGATACAAAATATGTCACCAAATTTTACCACTCTTCTTTTTGTAGTAGCTCCAATTTGAACTATTCAAGCAGGCAGCATTACTTAGATGAAAAAGTGTGGTATGGGGTGTATAAGTAGAATTTTTCACTTATAATTCCACTAGAGATATAACAAAGAGAACTTGCAGACCAGAGTTGGGAAGTAGAAACATAAAAAGAAAAAAGGATTAAGATACAATCAGTTCATTTCCATCTAACACAGCAGGCTACATTAGAAATAATTTACTCTAGTTTCAGGTTTTTTTGAAGGAACTTCCATGCTGTTCTCCAGAGTGGCTACACCAGTTTGCATTCACACCAGCAGTTCAAGAGGGTCCCCCTTTCTCCACATCTTCACCATCATCTGTTGTTTCTTGTGTTGTTAATTTTAGCCATTCTGACAGGAGTGAGGTGGGAGCTCATTATGGTTTTGATTTTATTTCCCTGATGATGAGTGATGTTGAGCACCTTTTCATGTGTCTGTTAGCCATTTGGATGTCTTCTTTGGAAAAGTGTCTATTCATGTCTTATCCAGCAATTGCATTATTAGGTACTTACCTAAAGGATACAAAAATACAGATTCAAAGGGACACATACACTCCAGTGTTTATAGCAGCATTATCAACAATAGCCAAACTATAGCAAACTGTGGAAAAAAACCCAAATGTCCATCCATTGACTGCTGAATGGACAAAGATGTGGAGTACACACACACACACACACACGCAAACACACACACACACACACTCTCTCTCTCTCTTTCTCTCTCTCACGCTGGGATATTACTCAGCTATCAAAAAGAATGAAATTTTTCCATTTGCAATGATGTGGATGCAGCTAGAATGTATTAAGCTAAGCAAAGTAAGTCAATCAGGAAAGACAAATATCATTTGATTTCACTCATATGTGGAATTTGAGAAACAAAACAGATGAACCAATGGGAAGTGGCAGGGAAGAGAAGAGAGGAGAAAAAGACACCTTTGTTCGTGCAGCTCTAGGAAACCACCTAAATATATCACTTCTTGTATTTTATTTTTTTTTAATTTTTTTTCAACGTTTATTTATTTTTGGGACAGAGAGAGACAGAGCATGAACGGGGGAGGGGCAGAGAGAGAGGGAGACACAGAATCGGAAACAGGCTCCAGGCTCTGAGCCATCAGCCCAGAGCCCGACGCGGGGCTCGAACTCACGGACCGCGAGATTGTGACCTGGCTGAAGTCGGATGCTTAACCGACTGCGCCACCCAGGCGCCCCACTTCTTGTATTTTAAAACAAACATCTATTTAGAAGTTGCTATGCAGCTACCATTCTACTAATTACAGATAATGCAAAGACGATCGTCGTTTGGGATTGGAAAGTTGTGGGGTGAGGATGATGACTGACTGCAAATGGTTGTGGAGTTTATTGATGGGGGACAAAAGGTCCTATAATTAGATCGCGCTGATTGTGCAATCATAGGAATACACAAACGACACTGACTCAAACGCGGTATATGAATTTTACTTCAATAGAGCTGTTTAAAAAAATAAAACAGACTCTGGTTTCAAGCAAATCACAGTGAGTTTGAGGACAGAGATAGGTAACTATGAGAATTTGTATTTAATCGAAGCGTGATGTTGGCGGTCACACAGGAGTGTTTCTCACTAGGACAAAGTGAGGAGTGGAAGAAGCCAGAGAATGTTCTCAAAGAAGATGACAAGAGGGGCAAGTCGTTGATAATGAAGAAGGGCCAAAGAAGAGGTGAGAGAATGGCATTCTAGTTAGGGGAGGACATCCTTACAGAGACAGACAGCTTCATGTCCAAAGATCTTAAGCAAGAAGAAACCAAATCAACATACACCAATCACTACTGAAGTGAAGTAGAAAAATGAAACCTTTAACAGTGAGAAATATGCATGGTCAAACCTGAGTTGGCATGTCAGGATATTTAATTTGATTTCAAAGCATAACATGCCTTCTACTCTTCACAAATTTTCATATATTCATGTCTCTGAGAATTTCAGCAAGATAACCTCAATGAAAAAAAATTCATTTAAAAACATTATTTTAAAACTCTTATCTACCATATTTAGAGTCATATCAAATTTATCTGAATATACCATTTTTCTCAGGGCGCTTATGAAACATACAACAGGCTGTTTTTCAAAGACATTCTCTAAGCACGTTCTGAAAAGATGGGTTAGTTCTGCTGGCTCGAGGCTTGGGTTCAGCTTGAAGGTCATGCCACATTGAGGCTAAGCTTTCTGGGTGTGAGAGCTAGTGAAGTACCTCACCTCGTAAGTGAACACTCACATTTGATCAGTGCTAGATCTTTGCTACAAATATGGATCTATGCATGCTTCCTGGGTCCATAAGTGTGGTTTGTGCTTAAAATGCATTACTATGTTCAGTGAAATATGAAAACATGGTAAAAAAAATCTTATGTTAAATATCTGTTGTTGATTTAAAATGTATATGAGAGACACAATAGTACAGAAATAAAGACCATACGTTTGAGAGTCAGACTAATTTGATTTTGAAGGCCTGTTTCTAGCTGTGGGCATTTGAACAAATTCCCTCCTCTCTCTCTGCCTGTTTCTTCATGTATTAAATGGTGATATCAAAAAACCTAGTCTTAGTGTTGTCATGAGAATTCAATAAGATGATGCAACATGCTTGCTAAGTAGAGTAAAATTTTGTTTCGGGGGAAACAAATAAAAAGGTTTCTGATCTAATTTTTATTTATCAACTATTTCGATTATTGGGAAGTTATAGAGTAGGCAAGTTAGACACTAAATGACAGGAGGTTTTGTGTTCATGTTTTTTTGTTTCTAATAAATGTATGATACTAGAGAGTTTGAGAATGTTTCCTGGGTCAGATCAATAGAGCTTGAATATGAGCTTCACCATTTACCAGTTCTGTATGGAGCATTTTATTTAAACTCCCTGTACTATACTTTTATTATCTGTAAAATGGGTAAATATTTAACTATAGTTGCTGCAGAAACTGAAAAAAAACACACTAAATGTAATATGGAAAAGCATGCAGTACTCATATGTGATTAAAAATGTGAATTTTTCACAACCTGCCCACACCACAATGTGACGGTCTACAAGGAGTCCACATGCATGACCATCAGCAGAGGCATGAGAGAGTAGAAACAGACCCACAGAGCTTCCAGATACAGGTTGTCCTTTCAGACACCAGCTTTAAAACATCCACTCAAGTCACGTTCAAGAAGAAAAATGCACAATTTAAAGGTTTAACCAAGTGTGGAACGTAGTTCTCAAAATTCCAGAAAATAAAATTCCATTATTAATTCCACTTAAGGATCCACGGATTCATTTGGCAGTCTATCAGGCCCAACTGAAAAACGCATGATTAAATTGGGAGAGAAACAAGAAGAAACTCTCCAGGGGCGCCTGGGTGGCTCAGTCATTTGAGCGTCCGACTCTTGATTTCAACTCAGGTCATGATCCCAAGGTCTTGGGATCAAGCTCTCCCTTGGGGTCTGAGCTGACAGTGCAGGACTGCTTGGGATCCCCCCCCCCCCGCCCCACCCGTGCTCGCTCTCTTTCTCTCAAAATAAATAAATAAATAAATAAATAAATAAATAAATAAATATTTAAGCAAACAAATCGAAAGAAAGAAAGAAAGAAAGAAAGAAAGAAAGAAAGAAAGAAAGAAAAGTTTTAAGATGATAATAAGACATTGCATGGCTTAATAAAGGACGTAAGTACCAAAAAATATGAGACTCTTCAACTTGCCATTGTAGTACATTATCCCCTAACCTGCACAAATCATAGAAGTGCAGCATGATGAAAAATCACAGGCGAATTGACCATATAAAGACCAACCTAATCAAAAACTAGGAAATTATCAGAAATTCACCAGGTCTGTAAGGTAAACCCTATCTTCTAAAACGTAGAACTATCCTCTCTAGTGGTATTTGTGTTAATAATAATATTAATATATCATATGTAATTTTGTCTTGCTATTTTTGAACTTTATATGCATTCAGTATGTTATATGTTATGTTATGTCTGACATATTTTACTAAACATTGATTTTTGAGAATCATTCATTCCATTCATTACCATTACTGATAGTATTCCTTTGTGTGAACATGCCACAAATTATCTATTTCAGCGTTGGTGGACATTTGCATCTTGTTTCCTAGGTGTCGTAATTGTGGAGACGACATTTTGAGGTGTTTCACGTTCAGTCAATTACATTTCAAGGAAACCTGAATGTACACAGATACATGATGGAAATTATTTCAATAAGATATTGATGTAAAATATATATATATAATTCCATAGCTCCATTCTACCCATTAGTTTTGCCCCCAAACATATACAGTAAATTATAGAAATAAATTCAATTAAATAAATTACAGAAATAATAATTAAACAATGGAGGACTGTGGTTGAATCTTTGTTACTGCAGACATGCTGCTTTCTGTGCCTGATAAGAAAATCCTGAGGATGTTTCCAAACTATTGAACACTTTGATTGTCTGGTTTAATCAGATGGGGACAAAGTAATGGAGAGGTTAGCCACATCCACCTCTGTTGACTCAACCTTGTTCATCATCTAAGAGGTGTATGCAGGTAAACGGTGGTAGCTACGGTGTACTGAGGGGTTATCCTGTCTTGAGATAGTGAAGAGAGAACGAGTGTCAACTCTTTCACCATGAATCACAAGAAAACACGCTTAGTATCTGTCTCAGGCAAAGTTTTCAAATACTTACTCTAGATATAACTGTAAACATTGACAACATAGAGCGAACGAAGACTTACATAAACGAACCAAACAAAATAGTGTCTAAAGAGTTAAATTACATGGTGTACACACCGTGTGGAGAGTACTAGAAAGTTTAACGATGACAATACACAATGTAGACGGTTCTAACTACTGATTTCTCTGTGTGTTGGCTCTTGGCATAACGATACTTAGGTCTATTAACTTTACACCCACAGAAACTGCCCTCTACCAATCATCACATTCCTGCTAACTCTACATTTCACCTATCCCTTCCCACAAACCATAGTTAACACTGTAAAGACAGTAATAACTCAAATACTGAAATTGCTTCTGTTTTGTTTCAAAAGGAAAACGCCATTTTTATTATTTTATATATATATATATTTTTTAATTTTTTTGACGTTTATTTATTTTTGAGATAGGGGGAGACAGAGTGCGAGTGGAGGAGAGGCAGAGAGAGAGGGAGGCACAGAATTCCAAGCAGACTTCAGGCTCTGAGCTGTCAGCACAGAGCCCGAGGCAGGACTCAAATCCATGGAGCACAAGATCATGACCTGAGCTGAAGTCGGACGCTCAACCAGGCGCCCACACAGGCGCCCCCTCTTATTTTATATATATTTTTTAGCAAAGTTGCACTTCACGCTCCTTTCTAATTCCAAGGTGAAGTGGTCAGGTGAATCCTTCACCCAAGAAAATTCACGAGAACGGACGTCAAATTTGCTTTTTACTCACCATGATATATACCGATCCTAGTATATTGCCCAGGCATACATTAGACAATCAATATGCGGTGAATGAAAGAACACGCATCTTCTTGGCGTATCCAAACAAATTATAGATGTACTTAGTCAAGGGTAATTGGTATTGGCTAAGTGTTATACTGTAGTGAGGAGTATTTCAAAGTTTCAGTGGCTTTGAACAGAAGGGTTTATTTATTGCTCAATCGTCATGCTGTATTCAGGTTGCCTGAATGAATCTGCTGTAGATCTCTGCTACCAGAGGGTCCACTATTTTATTATGTGTCTCAATGCAAGTTTTCAAGGTTTGCCAGAGCAAAGGAAAAAAGCAGGAGGACTAACACACCAGCTCTGAAATGCTCCCACCTTGCAGTGACGTGTTTCCTAACACTCAATTATATTAAATTCAGGAAGGTGGGAAAATCTAATCCTCCCGAAAGCTCATAAGGTGGGAAGACCCAGGAATACTGATGGGCTGTACTAATGTCTATCTCATCAAGGGACTACAAACGCCATGTGTGCTTGAGAGAGATTTTATTTAGAAGCCTCTAATACATATGAGCATACTATAGTTAACTTTAACAGCAGTATCCCTGGGGGATATTATGGGATATATGAGATGTTATGGGGTGTGCACCCACACACGCAAACACCTACACACGTTTGCACCCATATGCCTTTACTCCCAACACACTGACGCGGTTTCATTGAAAAGAGTTCAAAGACCTCGATTAGAATCCTAGCCGTCTTCTACTGAGTCCATTTGGAGACATAAATTAACCTTTCAAGCCTTATTCCTAACCATGAATTGAACCACGAATGACTAAGGGGCAAACTATCTCTAGTATGTGGAACGTGTCTTTGAATTTTGACTTTGCTACTTAATTTCTGAATTGGCTATCAGAGACTTCCATAAGGGTCTGAACCTCAATTTCCTTACCTTCAAAATGGAGATGCAGTGTATAGTTTATTCTAAATAAAATCTTCTAAGTGTCAAGTAAGAAGCGATGTGTTTCACAAGGTGTCCTGAAAATATAAGTTAGTACCAAGTATTAAGAATTATGCCTACTTCACACTGTTGTGCTTTGATCACAGACTTTCAGCCTCTGGAACTGTGAGAAATAAATTTCTATTATTTATAAGCCACATAGTCTATGGCATTTTTGATATAGCAGCCCAAACAGATTAATAGGCACACTAATATAATCTACTGCCAATAAATTCTCATTATTTTAAGTCTCTAAGCTCTAAGGAATAAATCTGACATAAATGTTACAACAATGATCCTTTTTATAAACCTTTAATTCAATGAATTATTGTGCATCATGGATAAAACGTTGGTTTCTTTGTCATAGTCATCAAGCACCCAACACCGTGCCTGAGACATAATATAAATGGATGTTTGCATTGGACTCAGAACACAGTGAGACCAAACCCCAGTAAGTCCATCCAAATACGTACAACATGGCAAGCACATCATTGAAAGAGAGAAACCTTCAGTTGTCTTCTATGGCATTGTAAATAATAATACCTGATTGACAGAGCTGCAGGGAGAATTAATCAAAGTGTGCCTAAAAACAGCAATTCTCCTTCCCATAAAGCAGATTAAGTTACAACTTAACCTCCCACTCACCAAACCGCCCACTGAGAAGAACTGGAAAAAATTGAGGAAATAGACTGTAGAAGAGCTACTTGGGGGCATTAGAAACCTACCGAGGGGGGGGCGCCTGGGTGGCGCAGTTGGTTAAGCGTCCGACTTCAGCCAGGTCACGATCTCGCGGTCCGTGAGTCCGAGCCCCCGCGTCAGGCTCAGGGCTGATGCCTCAGAGCCTGGAGCCTGTTTCGGATTCTGTGTCTCCCTCTCTCTCTGCCCCTCCCCCGTTCATGCTCTGTCTCTCTCTGTCCCAAAAATAAATAAACGTTGAAAAAAAAATTAAAAAAAAAAAAAAAGAAACCTACCGAGGTTACTAGGACTCAAGGAGCCAAGACCTGGAGATGGGGGGACCTCGCCGCGGTGTGACTCTGCACAGCTCCCTGCGGGTCATGTACCAAGTCCTCTGGGGTCAGAGCAGAGAGCTGTGAGGTCAAGCAGAAAGCACATCCCCGAGGATGGGCACGGGAGGCACAGATGCTACAAAGTTGACCCCCTCGGAATGATTCTTCAAGAAAACGGGCAAGTTGGAGATAAGAAGGATGATCCGTTCTCGTATATGTCTAGTAACCGCTTCATTTGTTTCGTTGGGAAGAAAAGTATAATGAACTAACCAAATCGAGACAGAGGAAAACTATGCTTTGAATAAACATCAGATGCCTCCACAATGCGGTGTCTTTGGCTTATCTTTTCAGAATCCACTTCTTATCTTTGGGCTTAGAAGAGTGGTGTTTATGCTTTGCAAAAAGGAATGAGGAGAGAAGAGCCTCGATGTCACTCTTCACATGTATAGGTGGGATCCAAATCCCTCAGTTCCGCACATGTTATTCGGAAGTACCCAAAAGAATTCAGAGCTGGGTGTAATTTGCTGTGATGAATGAAAAACAGTTTTGATTGTCAGAGCAGAGGAGGTACGAGAATATTTGTCAGAAACATCCCCAGTTAATTGTGATAATAGATACCTGAGGAACGTCACAGAAACAGGTTAAGGATCTCAAGAAGGACACGCTATAAAGGAGATTAATTCATAACAGATGTCTACAGAGGTTGCAAGGGTAGGAGTCGCTTCCTGACACTTACAGGAATCTATTAGAAATGTACATGGTGGCTATAAATGATAATGGTAAATGGTAAATGGTATTATAGGCAGAAACAAGCTTTGAGGTATAGAAATGAGGCAAAACTTCTTCAAAGAATTCTGCTTTTTCTTTTCACATCTCTCCATACTGTTTTCTCGTCGGTCTGTCTGGCCGGCTTGTGGATACTCTGACGGTCTAAGGGGCTGTCTGTGAATGTGCAGGCCTCTGTCTCCGTGACCATCATTGTGCTGTCGCTGAAATACAGACCGGAAGGAAGGAGCGTACGACAGATCTCTGTAAGCCCTGAGTTACTACTTGGTCTTTTTGCCATGTCTTTGGAAGTATGCTAACTCCTGGCAAGATTGGAGGTGGAAAAAAAAAAAAAAAAAGCTCATTGAAAGCAACTCTTCATTCCCATGGGTGCCACATGACTGAGAATACGAGTCTCCATGCTGAATCACGCTCTCCACCCGCAATGCAGAGACCCAGCAGGTATACAACTCAAGATGATGCTGGGTATTTGAAAGACATCAATCACTACTCATCTGTTAAGAATACCAGGAGTCATCTGACCCCAGGAGAACCATCGAAATTAGTTGGTGGCAAATTCGAGGAAGACTTCGCTTTTAAAAACATGAAAATAGTGGGCCTATTCTTTTTTTTTCAATATATGAAATTTATTGTCAAATTGGTTTCCATTCAACACCCAGTGCTCATCCCAAAAGGTGCCCTCCTCAATACCCATCCCCCACCCTTCCCTCCCTCCCACCCCCCATCAACCCTCAGTTTGTTCTCAGTTTTTAAGAGTCTCTTATGCTTTGGCTCTCTCCCACTCTAACCTCTTTTTTTTTTTCCTTCCCCTCCCCCATGGGTTTCTGTTAAGTTTCTCAGGATCCACATAAGAGTGAAACCATATGGTATCTGTCTTTCTCTGTATGGCTTATTTCACTTAGCATCACACTCTCCAGTTCCATCCATGTTGCTACAAAGGGCCATATTTCATTCTTTCTCATTGCCATGTAGTACTCCATTGTGTATATAAACCACAATGTCTTTATCCATTCATCAGTTGATTGGCATTTAGGCTCTTTCCATAATTTGGCTATTGTTGAGAGTGCTGCTATAAACATTGGGGTACAAGTGCCCCTATGCATCAGTACTCCTATATCCCTTGGGTAAATTCCTAGCAGTGCTATTGCTGGGTCATAGGGTAGGCCTATTTTT
This sequence comes from Felis catus, assembly GCF_018350175.1. Classification (NCBI taxonomy): domain Eukaryota; kingdom Metazoa; phylum Chordata; class Mammalia; order Carnivora; family Felidae; genus Felis; species Felis catus. The sequence goes on from NC_058368.1 coordinate 75,597,284, forward strand.
AATTTTTTGAGGAACCTCCACACTGTTTTCCAGAGTGGCTGTATCAGTTTGCATTCCCACTAACAGTGCAAGAGGGTTCCCATTTCTCCACATCCTCTCCAGCATCTACAGTCTCCTGATTTGTTCATTTTGGCCACTCTGATTGGTGTAAGTTGATATCTGAGTGTGGTTTTGATTTGTATTTCCCTGATGAGGAGCGACATTGAATATCTTTTCATGTGCCTGTTGGCCATCTGGATGTCTTCTTTAGAGAAGTGTCTATTCATGTTTTCTGCCCATTTCTTCACTGGGTTATTTGTTTTCCCGGTGTGGAGTTTGGTGAGCTCTTTATAGATTTTGGATACTAGCCCTTTGTCCGATATGTCATTTGCAAATATCTTTTCCCATTCTGTTGGTTGCCTCTTAGTTTTGTTGGTTGTTTCCTTTGCCGTGCAGAAGCTTTTTATCTTCACAAGGTCTAGTGGGCCTATTCTTAAAAGGGTTTCTGCACAGGACAGTTTATGTGTGTGAAAGAGACAAAAGGGGGCTGCTGCATGGCATGGTTGGTTGAGACTCTGACTCTTGGTTTCAACTCAGGTCATGAGCTCGTGGTTTGAAAGATCAAGTCCTGCGTCGGGCTCTGCACTGACAGTGTGGAGCCTGCTTGAGATTCTCTCTCTCCCTCTCTCTGCCCCACCTCCTCTCCCTCTCTCTCTCTCTCTCTCTCTCTCTCTCTCTGTCTCTCTCTCTCTTTCTCTCTCTCCCCCAATCTCTCTCTCAAAATAAATAAATAAATAAATAAACATTAAAAAGAGAGAGAAAGAGTGAGAAGCAAAGCACTAGGACAAGGTACTCCATGGGGCACCTGGGTGGCTCAGTTGGTTAAACGTCTGACTTTGGCTCAGGTCATGATCTCATGGTCCATGAGTTGGAGCTCCACATCACACTCTGTGCTGACAGCTCAGAGGCTGGAGCCTGCTTTGGGTCTGTATCTCCCTCTCTTTCTGTCCCTCCCCCACTCATGTTCTCTCTCTCTCTCTCTCTCTCTCTCTCTCTCTCTGTCTCTCTAAAACATAAACATCAATTAACAACAGCAAAAAAGACAATCTACTCCAAACATGGTTACCCATGCATGTGGGCATCTGCGTGTCCCATAAGAATGATAAAATGAAATATGTCAAATAATAATTTTGGTTTTTAACAACAAATCTAAAGTCTATTTTGTATTTTTAAATTTTTTTTGTATCTTTATTTTTTTTGAGAGAGAGAGGGAGAAAGAGAAAGAGAGTGGGAGCAGGGGAGGGACAGAGAGAGAGGGAGACACAGAATCCCAAGCAGGCTCTAGGCCCTGAGCTGTTGGCACAAAGCCTGACAAGGGGCTGGAACTCATGAACCATGAGACCATGACCTGAGCCAAAGTTGGATGCTTAACCGGCTGAGCTACCCAGGTTCCCCTATTTCGTATTTAAAAGACTTAATGATGAAAGTAATTAACTAGTACATCAGTCATTGTAAGAAACATTGTATGAAAAGTCAAAAAAATAGAAATTAAAAAAGAAAAGAATGTACCACACAACAGAACGATATTGTTGAAATTCAGTCTCTAAGAGTAAAAGAGGAATGGGGTAAAGTCATTTAGATTAATAAGAGGAAACCATTCCTCAACCACACGAAACCATTCCACAAAAATAATATTGTCCTCATGAATAATTTCTTCAAAAGATCAATAATAACAAATGGTCAATATTACTCTTGGTTCTACTCAAAGTTGGTACAGGGAATTGAAAATCAAATGCAACTGCTTTATGCTGTTGTATTTAGGGGATGTGGAAATGGCAGTTTTCCTCAACAGACACATCCTTATCACCAATGGAGTTTACTTAGGTCTTCCGAACTTGTGTAAGTCAGCTTTATAAATGTCATTTCCGTTGAACAATAAAACGCTGTGTGCACATCCAATTTTGTGGTTTGATGAATCCTGTAACAGCAGTTCATCGCGGGGAGTTAACTTGCATAGTCATTTGGTCACGTGTGTCACAGGGTCAGACGCTCAGTCTTAGGATCTGCTTCTGAAATGGAGAATAATTATCAAGGAAAACAGCCAGTACTGTGACTCTCCTACAAGGAGATTTTCAGAGTCTCCGTAGAGCTTCTGTATCCGCCGTTGACATTTGTGGCTCATAAAACCCAAGGAGCAGGGCCCCTTCTACTACATTCTGGAACTGCTAGAGAATTTTACTTGATCCAGACCCGATTTAAATGTGTCAGTTTAACAGGTTTGGGGCAATGGATCAGAGCAACCTATAGAAATATGTCTTTTTCTTTATGGTAGGCAATACAAGGTACAGAAGATTGTCTCTCAGAATATTCTCAAATTCCCCAGATCGTTGAAGTTGTCAGAACCCTTCCCACTTGTCAAGCCCTGGACTTAAATGGAATTTATGTCTTTCCTCTCTTATGTGTGGTTTGCAGTCTCCCATTTACCAGATGCAATTAGCGCAATGCCCTCAAGGAACGGACAGGGTGGTGTTCTGTGTGCTGTTAACACGATAGCCCTACTTGAAATCTACGTTATTGCAGAAATCAAGAGAACTGACATTATCCCAATGTGAGAAAGGGTAGTGAGACTGCTGTCCATGGCTCAGGAGGCAAAATGATCTCAGGATCTTTGTTGAAAAGAAAGTATGGCGCCAGGTCAAAATTTGTGTGCCAGATGGTCCAGTAGAGATAATACACCTGTAATCCCAGCTGCAATTTATACCATCACCCAGTTATAATTTTAATAATCCCTAGTCATTCCACAGGCCCACCTGGCTTTTTCACCAGTCAGGCACATCATATAGAGACATGTTAGGAAACACCCTGAACCCTTCAATGCATCAGTGATGTTACCAAGTTGTTTTGTGTCCTCACGGATGCAGAATTGCTTTTGGTTGGGTACTATGAGAGATGAGAAGTGAAAGGAGACAGTTTCCGGCCTTCTACTTGGCCCATCCCAACACAGTAGCTCTTCACAGGTCTGATAATCCATGTGGAGGTTCCATGTGTTACCAAATATGTCTGCTGTCACTATATATTCTAAAATTGAGATAATAGCAATAGGACAGGTTTGTGGTTCAGTTGGACCCCTCAGAGACAAACTTGGGCCAAGACAACGTTTATTACTTGACTTCCACAAATTTTTACTTTGAGCAACAGATCTTGGTGGAATCTCAGAAGATTAGGATAAAGAGGGATGGCGTAAACTTGTGTCATGCAGGTAAATGGCTACAGATACCTTTAGGGAAAGACTTGTAGGAAGATTCTCAGATATAGATGTGGGCGGTGATATGGGTTCTTCCACAAATAACCTAGGTTCCTATCAATCGAGGGGCATCAAGTCTACGAATTGACTTGTTTTGGAAAGTGAGTAAGAGGCAATCAATCCCCATTAATGCAACCCAAGTCAATTTCCATCCAACAGATTCTGAATTATTCAATTAAATATGTCAAATGGGACTTAAAGGGGCGGCCCATGTATGTCACCCCTAGAGATTTGTGATGAATTAGCCACAAGCACAGATACCTGAAGCTTATCATGGTAATAAGACACACCTTTATCTGATAGTGAAGGGTCACCACCTGGGCCTCTACTGCTCTGCAATTATTGTTATAAGAATAGTTTTTTTTTTTGTTGTTTTTTTTTTTGTTTTTTTTTTGGGGGGGGGGACAGAGAGAGACAGAGCATGAACGGGGGAGGGGCACAGAGAGAGGGAGACACAGAATTGGAAACAGGCTCCAGGCTCTGAGCCATCAGCCCAGAGCCTGACGCGGGGCTCGAACCCATGGACCGCAAGATCGTGACCTGGCTGAAGTCGGACGCTTAACCGACTGCTCCACCCAGGCGCCCCAAGAATAGTTTTTTTATGCAGCAAAACCGAACTAAACTAAAAACAAACAAGTACGCCCAATAGTGCGGGAGGGGGGATTAAATAACTGATAAAGTTCATTATTTTTTAAAGTTATTTTCTTAGGGTTTGTGATGTTGGTGTTATCTGACAGCTTTTAAAACATTTCATTTGCTGTGGTTGTTTTTATCATTCTAAATCAATCATCATTTTTACACTTTTTTGTGTGTTGATAACATTATACTTTTTCCTTGAAGAAGGACTTCAAAATTGTGTAAGCCTCCTACCCCACAAAACTTTGCTCAACCTCTGAATCTATTTTGACCAACATCACCCAGTGCCACCGGTGACCCCTGGAGGAGACACATTATTTCATTTTTTCAAGTCCTCGTGCAAGAGGCATCGTCCAGCCTTGTTGCCAGGGATAAGGTGAGGAAATGGGAAGTATGGCTGAGCAGGTTGTACAAAATGAGTCCACGCCAACATGCCTTTCTTCTGAAGTTCTTGATTCCTTTAGCACAGGGGCGAGAAAACTTTTTTGTAAAGCACCAGATAGTAAATATTTTGGGTTTTGTGGACCATATGGTCTCTGTTGCCATTTTTGTGCAAAAGCATCCACAGAAAATGCATCATATGGGTGTGGCTGTGTTCCAGTAACACTTTATTTATGAAAACAAGCTGGCTGGCCAAACCTGGCCCACGGGCCAACCTGTGACACTATACAGCATGTCCCAAAGCTCTAGCAATTAAATCCCACAACTGAGATGAATCAGGCTTAATTAACTAATTTAGTAATCTATCAATGCCACTCCCAGTTGCTGGAGCTAATATATTAAATCCTTTCTTCTAGGTGTGTGTATCTGCATCTTTTTTTTTTTTTAATCCTTCTTGGCCTATCCAATCCACTCCAACACATTCCCCAGTGTCTCGTTAATGCAAATGAAGATGTTCTGCAAGTTGTCTGGTATATAGAGTCTTTTCTCCCTGAGGGGACCATCTCTGGTAGTTCCCTCTCTGGGCCTTCCTGGGATGTGACTTTTCTGATGGGCCTGAGAGCCGTGAACTTGGTGAGAAGAGATATCCCTGGTCAGGTACCCGTTCCAGGTGCCATCCCCTCCAGAGTTCCATGACTGGGAAGGTCGGGCCTGAGAGCCATGAACTTGGTGAGAAGAGATATCCCTGGTCAGGTACCTGTTCCAGGTGCCATCCCCTCCAGAGTTCCATGACTGGGAGGGTCAGCTTCTTCGTTCAGTGGGGAGGAGTTGCATTAGAAGACAAGGGCCCTTCAGGGAGAGGTAGGGTTCCAAGCTTTGATTCTGTCTGCTCATGGGTTTCCGTCGAATGTGGCAGTAGCATCCTCTTCCTGCTAAGAATCCTTTATGAGAAAGACCCTGGAAGATCACATTCATCAAAGCTGTAATCATGTGACAATTGCAGGTGAGACCAGGACCTAACTTTCACCTTTCTTTTTGGAATAACTACAGAGGATTAAGGCCATCTTTCAGACTGTCTTGATGGCCCTCTGAGTTTCCATCCATGCCCTGAGTTGGGCATACACCCAAGTCTTTCAGTTGGTCCATTTCTCTGAGTATTCTCTCCTTGACCATCTGAGATGGCCAGCCATGCCTTATTTACTACATTTATCACTGTAGCTCTGATGGCTCTGAGTCACATCCATTTGCTCTCAGAACACCTTGTCCTCTGCCTGCCCTCATGATGCCAACGTATGCGGCAGATCATCATGCCCTATTTCTCTTGGCAAGGAGACTATCAGTGCACTCATCCAGTATGAAAGTAATCCAATACCAGAATTCAACTCTGAGGTTTGTTTCTGGAGGCCATTGTTAGTGACAATTCCCATACCAAAGTTCCAGAAGAAATCAATGTAGTCTCAGGAGGGAAATTGAAGAGACCTAATAGAATTTAATGAAATGGCTGATTTATCATGGCGTTAGTCAGCTTATGTTAGCTAACTGTGGATAGTAAGAGCCCCAGGGTCAGGAAAGGGGTGGGGCAGGGAGAGCATTTCCAGATCTGAAGGAACAAGGAAGGGCGCATTTGCTAGAACACCGGAACCAGTAACTCTAGGTACTGACCAGAAGTTTTGGAAAGCTGACCAGAAGTTTTGCCTTGGGCAGGGGAAGGCTGCCACGACCAAAATGCAAACTAACAGAGAGAAGCCAGAAGAATGAAAGCCTGGCTTCTCTTTTTTCCTGCCATCTGTGACTGTTGCTGTTGTCTATTTGTTAACACCATCCAGACGACACAAGGCGAGGGAGAAGAGTTGATGCTACCCATTAAGATGGCTTCCTGGGACAGAGCACAGTCGGAAAAAAAGGAGTGGAGAGTAGAACTGGTGGGACAGATTGAGAATATCCAGCACAGAGACCTCATGTCTCAAATCTCCCTGCCTTTGCAGTGTCTTCATAGGTAAAATAACTTCTGTTCTTTGCTTAAATAATTAACCACTTATAAAGTTTGTGGCTCATAGTAAGTATTTACTAGTTTATAACTTCTCAGATTATTACTTGAGCTCCACAAAAACATTCAGAAGAACAGGGTATCCTAGAAGTCATGTTATTTGATGTCTAAAGTACTTTGAATGCATATGTAACATATGCAAAAACACAAACATATGTGTTTTGCAAATTATCAGCAAAACACGTATAAGAGAATCTGATAATTTGTATTAAAGAACAACTATATTTAAGGACAGTTAACAGAATAGATATTTAGTAAATGATATTTGTTTCTTTTTATTGCTTGAAACTATACACAAAAATATTCAGAAGGCTTGACTCCAGGTGTAGCATTTTCTGATGACTAAAATGCTTGCTAAGTATGTGCAGTACATTATTAATCAATCAGTGTTATTTACCACCTAGAGAATTTAAATTTTAGACAATTTCTAAGACATTGCATAACTCTCTGGTCCAAGAGGACTTCTGAAAAAAAAGTCTTTACTTATTAACCTTTGTGCCAGATAATCATTCCATGAGGGGAAAAAATGATCATCTGATTAAGAATTAATAGTGATCAGTGATACCAAGAGAATTCTACAATGATTGTTTAAGCAAAAGTCCAACTGTTGAAGACGAGACCATGGGGAATATTATTGGAGAATTGACTGATCGCTTTCCTGTCAAAGCTGCAATTGTTAGGACGTACCAGACTTGTGGTATCAGTTTTCCTTCCTTTTTCCCCTCTGACATATATCATGGTCTGTGTATTAGCAGAGTAGGAAATCTGCTCCCGTTCAGTATCTTGAATGTGATCCAGGATGTGTCTTGATGTTCACTATGTTTTAGACATGGATATTCTTAGAGGGAGGGACGATCCATCGTGAGAAGGGGGGAGTTTTCCCTAGTTATCCACCTTGCTATTTAGAAGAGCTTCTCAAGATCGATTTCTGGTTATCACAAGGCTGTTTGCAGCTCCAGAAGATTAATCCAGTGGGAAGGAAATCTTATCAGTGATTCAAGTTGTTTTAGGTAAACCAAAGGGACAAGTACTGACCTCAAGGACACCTTCACCAGAAGGAGAAGTCAAAGCCAACACAGAGCTGTTTTCTTGTGACTCCATTAGTCCAGATAGATGATGACTCACATAGGGGGTGGGGGTGGGGGGTGAGGGCTGGGGTGGGGGGTGTGGGGAGTCTCAAAAGCAGAGCTGTCGGAGGTCTTGTTACTTCGCCCAGATGACTAAACTCATAACCAGGCCTGTCACAATTGCCGTTTGGGGTCTTGCTCTATAAAGGTTCAGGTTTCTCAGTTCTATTGTTTTCTTTGTAATCTGGGCATTCAGTAATTTAATGGTGGTCAAGTGTGCTCAGAGAAGTGCTCTCACAGCCCGGAGAAATCACATGGTGCCGTCACATCCACAGACTGGAAAAGGGCAGATAATTTTCTCTACGGAGAGGACACTTGGGGATAAAAGTGAAAAAGTATAATCTCCTCAACCTGGTTCTGTACATGCCAGTTTGTTTTCTCTCGGTCCAGGCAGATCTAAACCGAAATGCCAAGAGTAAGTCATGGCCAGGGGACCAAGGGCCACATCCAAGGCAAAGTTGCAAACCATCACAGCCTGTTGGAGGAAACGGGAAGTCTACACCTCAGGGAGAAGAGGACAGTGATTCAGGAGGTGGGACAAGGTGATTGTAGGTGACATGAAAACGCTACAGATCGAGACACAAAGATGGGAGCCGTAGTTCACATTCTTTGTTTTTGTTTTTGTTTTGTTTTTAATTTTTTTATTTTATTTTTGAGACAAAGAGAGAAGAGCATGAGCAGGGAAGGAGCAGAGAGAGAGGGAGACACAGAATCTGAAACAGGCTCCAGGCTCTGAGCCATCAGCACAGAGCCCGATGCAGGGCTCGAACTCACAGACCGTGAGATCATGACCTGAGCTGAAGTAGGACACTTAACTGACTGAGCCACCCAGGCGCCCCATCACATTCTTGAAGGATAGACAAGTGGTATAAGGTGAGCAGAGAGGGAGAAAGAAGTGAGGAGAAGAGAATACAAGAGAAAGAATAATGAGCATTGGCTTAGTGAGAGAGATGAGGAGCACATTTCTTTCCTCAGGGTGTGACTGAGATGAAATAAAAATGGACCATGATTTCGTCATTGTAGAGGCTGAGTAATTGGAATACATCGCTTCCTTCTACTAGGCTATGTATCTTGTATATAGTTGTGAGATTTCATAATATAAACTTTTTAATAGTTGGAGTTATTGGTAGAAATGGAGCAGTGCCTGTGCGCGCACGCCCACGGCTATGTGTGTGCCCAACTTTGCACACACCTGCTCTGCGTCTGGGAGAAGGGACACGAGAGCACAGCAAAGGGAAAGAAAGAGTGAAAAACCAAGTGTTATATTCATGCAGCAGTAGCCTTCAGGCAGGAGCCTACACTGCATACTTAAGAACGAGATGCTTCTAGGAAAGAATATTGGGCCACAATGAAGAACTCTCATGACCCGTCTGCACAACGTCATGGCAGGAAACAAGTTAGGCAGTCATCCAAGTGTCCAGGCAAGAAAGCAACATCTGCACTATAAGGTAAGTCAAGGGGACCAAGATGAGGGCACAGACACAAGAAACACAGCAAGGATATGGGTTAGAGAGCTAAGAAACAAGATGCAGAAGGAAAAGGGGGAAGAAGAGAGCAAAGAAAATTTCAAAATGTTTGAAACTGGTGATGGGGGAAATGTTGAACTTGATCATCAGCAAGCCTAGGGAAGACCCTCCTGGAATGCATGGGAGACACAAGAACTGGGAACATTCTTATCAGTGTCACTGTTCTCAGCTGATACAACCATGTTCAAGTGTTCCTTCTAATTACTGCTCATGCTGTTACACTTCCTTTTCATTGCTACCACCAGTTAACTTACTAAGAACTCGGTGTTCGCACTATTCCTTGTCCAGAATTCCTAAACCTTTCCTTTGAACAAACCTACCTCTCCCTTATTCAAAATTCTACATTTCCCCACTGAGTGGAGAATAAAGTAAAAAAAAAAAAAATTAATGTTATATCTTTATTCTCTAACTCCTACCTTCTTTTCCAGAGCTATTTCCTATTAAACTCAACATGACATTCAGTTGAAGTCAAACTAGTCTCCGAACTGAAGCGTGACTTCACTCACGATCCTCTCAATATCCTTTTCCTTTCTTTCTTTTTTTTTTCCTTAAAATCATTCTCCATTCCTCAAGGCATGGCTCTCTTTCCACTCTCTCTGTGATCATTTCTCTGAAAACTAGACCATAATGAGACCCTTCCTCCTCTAAACAACTCCAACATCACACCAAGATGATGGGGTATCTTTGTCAGACACATATTGTATTTGCGTAGAGTACTGGTCACGCAGAGGGAGCTACATTTGCCTCTTCTTGCTTTGTGACCTCGGGAAATATCTTAATCTCTCTGAGTCTCAGTTTCTATATTCCCTGTGACTTCCCACCTCAGCCCTCATTAAAGATCTGCTTCAGGGCGCCTGGGTGGCTCAGTCGGTTAAGTGTCCAACTTCAGCTCACGTCATGAACTCAGGGTTCATGAATTCAAACCCCACGTCAGACTGTGCTGACAGCTCTGAGCGTGGATCTTGCTTCAGGTTCTGTCTCCATCTCTCTCTGCCTCTCCCCTGCTCATGCTCTCTCTCTCTCTCTCTCTCTCTCTCTCTCTCTGTCTCTCTCTCTCTCAAAAATAAATAAACACAAAAAAATAAAATCAGCTTATATTCTACACAACCGTACATGATTTAACTTCTGTCTAAATCTCCAGTTTTCAAACCCCTCCCTTAGTCAACTGGCTGCAGCCATAATGGCGTCACTGCTGTTTCTTGACCACACTGAGCCTCACCCACCTCCAGGCAGCCTTTTGTTGGTCTGTTGGCTCTCCTAGGAGATGGTCACAGGGCCAATTCTCCCCTTCCATCAGTCTCTCTTTAATTGTCTCCTTATCAAAGAGGTTTCCCTCACCATCCTAGTTAATGTATTCCTAACACCCCACCCTGTATGTTCCCTTGTTCCCTGTTCCCTTTCCTCACCTTACTTCTTTTTCCCCTAACATTAATGCCACTTTTCATTGTGTGTGTGTGTGTGTGTGTGTGTGTGTGTGTGTGTGTTCGCCTGGCTTCCTTCCCTGGGAGGCGATCTCTGTGAGGGAGGCAGCTTTGTTCATTAATCTACCCCCAGAGTTAGAACACATAGATTACGGAGAACACTGGCTTATACTACGCTCCTTATAAATATATATTTTTTAATAAATGAGTGTAGGGGCGCCTGGGTGGCTCAGTCGGTTGAGCATCCGACTTCGGCTCAGGTCATGATCTCGCAGTTTGTGAGTTCGAGCCCCGCATCGGGCTCTGTGCTGACAGCTCAGAGCCTGGAGCCTGTTTCAGAATCTTTGTCCCCCTCTCTCTCCATCCCACCCCTGCTTGTGCTCTTTCTCTCTCTGTCTTTCAAACATGAATAGACATAAACAAAAATTTAAAAATAAATAAATAAATAAATAAATAAATAAATAAATAAAATAAATGCATGTATGGAAATAGAGTGGAATAATCTCTTCATAGTTCTCAATAAATAGAACATTTTATTAACATTATTATTTAGTTGAAGCACTTTAGTCGCAAAACTATTGTAAACCTAGCGAACATAGATCATGTGTCAATTATCTCCTTCCTTTCTAGTGGTTTGAACGTTGGTGTGAGCTTTGTAATATCTGTTGTTTTGGAAGGGAAGGAAGTATGACCTACTTCTCAGCTCTGAAGTCATCAGACTGAGGAGATAGAACAGCATGTAATTTTTATTATTTTCTTGACTTGATTCACTTTCCCTACTATAAGAACGGGATCATTCCAGGGGCGCCTGGGTGGTTCAGTGGGTTAAGCGTCTGACTTTGGCTCAGGTCACGATCTCACGGCTCGTGAGTTCAAGCCCCGTGTCAGGCTCTGTGCTGACAGCTCAGAGCCTGGATCCTGCTTCAGATTCTGTGTCTTTCTCTCTCTCTCTGCCCTCCCCTGCCTGTGCTTGCCCCCCCCTCCCCCCATCTCTTAAAAATAAACATTAATTTTTTTTTAAAACAGGATCATTCCATAAAATTCACTATGGAATTCTCTACTTTTCTTTCCTAGTTTGGTTTTTGGATAGGTTTAGAAGTAGAAGGCTGTTTGTGGCTCCCCAGAAAGAAGGGGTGCTATAAAAGGAATAATATTAAGAAGAGTGTATGTGAAAGGGGAGGAGGGAGTTTGGATTGTCAGACTTGGCATGCTTTAAATTCTGGCCTTTGTCTATATGAGGGTACTTATTCAAAATGGAAACAAATGAACTGGAATTTTGGCCATCGAATGCATCCTAGCAAACGTGAGTTATGCATTCCCAACTTCACTAAAACAGTTCACGTGTCCTATAACTGTAATTATTCTCTTGTTTGGGAGACTAAAGCTTACAAACATGGTACTGGGAAACTCCTTTGGGGACATATTTTCTATAATTTAATCTACTGTTCTCTGTAATGCGATTTCAAAGCTAGACCATTTGTTTAGCAAGATGGCCCCTGTCTAATTCTGTGAGTAACTGTATTTAACTGACTTTTTAAGTGAAAGGAGGAAAGAGAGGAGCTTAAAAAAAATGGCAACTCCAGTTAAGTCACTGGCTAAGTAGTAAGAGCTAAATAAAGTGGCTAAGGTGGGTACATCTGCATAGGGGTATATGAATAGGTGGCCAAAATCACATTGTGTCTCCATTTTCCAAATTCTAGCAATATAATCTCTTTTTTTTTTTTAAGTTTATTTATCTTGAAGAGAGAGAGCATAAGCAGCAGAGGTGCAGAGAGAAAGAGGGAGAGAGATAATCCCAAGCAGACTCCTTGCTGTCAACACAGAGCCCCACATGAGGGCTCGAACCCATGATCCATGAGATCATGGCCTGAGCTGAAATCAAGAGTCGGAGGCTTAACCGCCCCTCTAGCGATATAGTTTCGAATGCTTTTCATTCTGCCATTTTACTCAGCTACAAATTATTTTCAAGATTGTTTCTCACATCATAATCCTTCAATAACCCATTTTTGGTATTTCATTTCGTTTTTTTTAACCTTTAAATGTTTCTTTTTTTATTTTTTTTAAATTTTTTTTCAATGTTTATTTATTTTGGGGACAGAGAGAGACAGAGCATGAACGGGGGAGGGGCAGAGAGAGAGGGAGACACAGAATCGGAAACAGGCTCCAGGCTCCGAGCCGTCAGCCCAGAGCCTGACGCGGGGCTCGAACTCACGGACCGCAAGATCGTGACCTGGCTGAAGTCGGACGCTTAACCGGCTGCGCCACCCAGGCGCCCCAACCTTTAAATGTTTCTAGTCTGTAGATGGAACATAAGTGAAAAACAGTAAGATGTAAGAGAAAGAAAACATAAACTTTGCTGGATTTCGAGGCTTTGAAGAAGCAAACAATTAATGGAATGTCGATCTTATCACAATGTAAATATTAACTACCTTTGCTTTAAAAATGTAGGTAGTGGAAATTAAAATAAATGACAACTACAATTTTTAAAATTTTTTTTCATGTTTATTTTTGAGAGAGAGAGAGAAAGAGGGACGGAGTGTGAGTGGGGGAAGAGCAGAGAGAAAGAGAGACACAGAATCGGAAACAGGCTCCAGGCTCCGAGCTGTCAGCACAGAGCCCAATGCTGGGCTCGAACCCACAAACTGTGAGATCGTGACCTGAGCTGAAATCTGATGTACAACAGACTAAGCCACCAGGCACCCCACAAATTTTTATTAAAACGTTTTCTTTAAACAAATGTCCTCTATGCATCCTTACTTCCCTCCGTTCGTCTCAAGCCCCAACCAGTTCGGAATCTCTACTAAAATAGTTGTGTGGTTTGTCCCAAAGTGTTATGCAAGGTCAGTTTTTACTCTAAACATTAGGAGGGGCATGCAAGAATACTTTGGTTATGAAATAGAAAAATATATTCACATTAATGTCAACATGAGGTAATTATTTGAACGCTGATTTGAATAGGAAGTCTGGGAACACTTCCCATTCACAGCTAAATGCCTCAGAGCTGTCATAGGTGTATATTTGTGGTACATACCTGTTTGTCACGATATACTTTGGACCGAACTATCTCGATGTACTTAAAGATCCAACATTCCCTCATTTAAAAAAGCAAAACAAAACAAAAACAAAACACAGAAATATAATTAGTTTGAAGTGTTTGTTTTGTTACTTATTAGATGTGAGACTGTGAGCAATTCATCTGAACTCTATGAGTCTGTTTTCTATTTCAAAGAGTTGCTCTGGTGAGTGATGCCCACGTAAGGCATGGTTGGGAATGCCCGGGTCAGAGGTGGTCACTCATGGCCACGTCAGCAATGGTCAGTGAATGCCAGCAACGGTCATTGGTTATGTCGTGATTGGTCGACTGTTCACACTGAATTGTCATCTGGAACTTACTTCTGGGGCAGAAATTGTTCTGGACACCAGAAAAATCGCACCGAATTTCTTTTACATGCAGGGTGCACGAGTAAATTCCGGATTCCCAAAGGTCTTTTTGCACGAAATTTCTGAAGTGTCACGAACAGAAAGCCATTCCCGGGACATCAGTCGTCAGGATGATGTCAGACTAAGATAACAAACATTATATTTACAGATGAGACACAACAGCTACTGCCAAATTTAAATTATGTGAAATAAGTGTAAATGATAAATACAAAAATACAGGTGGTACAATGCAACAATATTACTTAAAATCGGCACTTTTGTTTACTGTTAAATACTTTGTTTTAAGGAGCCTCATTTAGTTTGGTTTGCAACCCTTTTTTAGCATCTCTCTTTACTTCTCACATATCATTTTTTAATGAAAAAAAAAGGTTTGGGCAAATAAGAATCATGTTGCTCTCTTTGCTCGGTGATTTCAAATTTTTAATTATTCAGCGAAGTCAAAATGCAAAAGTAAAAATGTAAACTCCAGATATACCAATGTTATTCAGGAAATGACATTTCACAGAGGCCTTTATATACAATGTGCTCTGTCCTTACAAATAATTTACCTACATCATAAATTTGAAGCATAAAGTTAACAATTGTCGCAATATAAATAGTGCAGCCACGCATTAATCATTTCATCACATAAATAAGAAACTAATTATATTTGTTGTGTTGATAGAAACATGTCACCGGACAATTTTTGTTAATAACCTCCAGGGAATGTTTTTTTCCCAATTTGGGTTTCGCATCCAGTGACATGGAGATGATTTCACATCTATATTTTTGGCCCCATTTAGGCCATTAAACATTATAACCCTGTATTTAGGCTTGTTTCATTAAATATGTATGCTTCCAGCAACCTGATTCCTAATATACATCACTAACATTGTGCGCTAACGGCATTTCTGTTCTCTCTAATGGGTCTGTAACAGTAACGCTACCAAGAGGAGGCTGGGGAGAAGCACAGAAGCTGAAAAACAGCACAGCAAACTTCTGTACAATGAGAGCCCAACAATTTATATGTGGAGAAGCTACTGATCGTCTGGAATGTGACACCAAATTAAGCAAGCGAGCGAAATATTGAAATTCATCTTCATTTGAACAACAACAAAAAGGCAGCAAACGGGGGCAAAGCCGGCTGTTAGGTCACCATGATGTCATAGCAAATGAAGCTAACGCTAGTGTCCCACTAGCAAGCACCATTAGATCCCGATGAGGAATTTTCCTGTGTGATCATATTATTCCTGAAGAATCCTAGGACAGGTACTTGCAGATTATAATATATATTACCTACATATATATATAATATATATACATATATATATAATACATATATATGTATGTTATATGAATATATATACATATATACACACATATATACCATATATATACACATATATACCATATATATTATATATATATTATATATATACATACCATATATATATATTATATATATAATATATATATATATATACATACACACACATACCTACCATATACATACACACACACCCATATATGGTATATATATAGTATATATGGGTGTGTGTGTATGTGTATACCATATACATACACACACATACCATATATGGGTGTGTGTGTGTGTGTGTGTGTGTGTGTGTGTATAATGATAAATGTTTTCTTCTGGCAAATCAATACCATGTGGATTAGCCAAAAAGAAATCTCTCCATTGTCCTGAATATACTTTCCCCACATTGGATGAATCTATGTTGATAAGGATAATGATGTGCCACGTACTGTTTTTGGAACCAAAATACACTGGTCAGAAAAGGCAAGTACAAGTTTCAGGGGTTTCGTTGACTTTTTTCTTCCATCTTTGAACCTCTCCGTTGTGCCCTGAGCTGCCAGCAGCTACCTGCCATGTCAAGATGGATTTTGAGGACCCGTCTTCATCATCCCTCTGTGCACCTTTCGGTACACAATGAGAGCCACGGGACCAAACAATCCAAGCAAGTGCATTTCCTTAGGACGTTACCCACAATGCTGAAGGGTAGCTGATTAGGGGCAACAGAGACTAGTTAGGATTATCCAACAGTAATTTTTTTCTTAAAAAAAAAGGCTTTATTCAGTAGATCATAGGCTAGATGTTCTGGGTTTGTTTCATTTTGTTTCGTTTTATTTTTAGAAAGTCTAATTGATTTGTTGAAATATAACCTTTAGGTCAGGTCTCTTAACCTACCACCCACATCACGTAAAGTCCGATTATTTCAGCCATTTCAGGAAAACCCTTCTCACTTTCTAATCATGGAATATCGTCAAAGGAAACAAAATTCTGATACTAGTTTTTCCGTTGACAATCCGTGTGACCTTACAACAACCGTGGAAGGTTTCCGGACGTAGATGCCCACGTGCAAAGTGTGTTGGTGTTCAGTTTCATGCTCAGTGCTCCCCTGTGTCTGGAAGTTACCGGCAAGGCTGGCGTGCACCCTCCGAACGCACCCACGGCTCACTTGGTCGACCCCCCAGGCCCTTCTCTTGGGAGAGGTGAGCACTTGTGCGGAACCGGGCGGCACGGAGGTCCGAGTTCCTGCCAGCCCCCCAATTTTGATGCCGAAAGTTTTACAAATGTCTCCAGGCTTTTTTTTTTTAAGTGCAGAGCTAATCATCCGGCAGAGTGATTTCGTACGCGGGGACACAGTGTATAAACTTTGATCATTCCTAAAGCCAACACTGAGTTGGCCCAAGGTATCTGAAATACACAGGATAATTTCTTTTCAAAAAGAGCCCAAGTTTTACCAAAAATTTTAAGCAATTTACAAATAATTTACCAAAATTCTAATTTGAAAATTAGTTTGAATTTCACTTATTATGGGCGCTCCTTTCATTTTAAATCATTAAGTGTGTGTGTGTGTGTTTGTTCGTTTTTAAATGTTTAATGTTTATTTTATTTATTTTGCACGAGCGATATAGAGTGTGGGCAGGGGAGGGACAGAGAGAAAGAGAAAGAGAGAGAGAGAGGATCCCAAGCAGGCTTTGCCCTGTCAGCTCAGAGCCCAACTGGGGGTCCGGGTGGGTGGGGAGGGGCTGGAACTTTCAGAACCATAAGATCATGACCTGAAGCGAAATCAAGAGTCAAACACTAACCTGACTGAGCCACCCAGGTGCCCCTTGTGTGTGTGTGTGTGTGTTTAATGAAAAGAAACAAAATACTACAGAACAGATGAAGTGGTTAGCATAAGGTATTTAAAATCAGTGAATGTCAGCACCAAGGGAAGAGTGTTTTTTTTTTTTTTTAATTTTTTTTTCAATGTTTTATTTATTTTTGGGACAGAGAGAGACAGAGCATGAACGGGGGAGGGGCAGAGAGAGAGGGAGATACAGAATCGGAAACAGGCTCCAGGCTCTGAGCCATCAGCCCAGAGCCTGACGCGGGGCTCGAACTCACGGACCGCGAGATTGTGACCTGGCTGAAGTCAGACGCTCAACCAACTGCGCCACCCAGGCGCCCCAAGAGTGTTTTTTTTTAATACCTCAAGAATGCCAGGCACTATACTTTACTTGTTTTATATTAGATATGCCTCTGATTAAAAGCATATGATAATAGCACTGCCTTTAAAAGCATACTGGGATTGTGGCCATCATCTTCAACCTTCAATCTTCTCTCACTGCCTCTCAAAAAGTGGCATGATTCTCAAAATCCTAACGGGAGGGTCAGAATGCATTTATTCAAAGAATCGTGAGACATCAGCCGTATTCTGATGTGTTTTTTTTTGGGGGGGGGGGCGGTGTGGAAATTAGAAAGAAGCCACATCACAAGTTTTGAAAGGGAGACACAGTGTGGGATAAAAAAGTGGATAATAGCACCTACAAATCTAACAGCTGGCTTAGCTACTTCTTAATATTTGTTATATTGGCCTTTCCTCCCATCCAGAAGCTTAATGTCATCTGTAAACAAGGAAACTTCGCTCTGTGGTCTTTTGCTGGATGTTTTATAAAAAAAACCTCTAAATGGCACCAGCCTTGGGCAATGGCCATGGGCACACCACACGGCCATTGATGCCAGATGACTCTCCAGTTGTCCTTCCGTGTAATTTAAATTCATGACCTTACTCTATGACAAACTGGCACTCCCTTAAGAGAGACCAAGATTTCTTTTGTTTATCAGAGGAATTGGGCTTAATGCTGAGAAGACATATGCTCTCATTGAGAATGTTCTTGCTGTTTTTATTCACAGTTGAAGAGCAAGCAACTTGCTAAGAGATTAAAAAAATAAAGTGAAACAAAACAAACAACAGAAACAATCAAGCTCCCTCAATGGAATTGAACTGACAAACATTTCAGTCTGAGAGATCGACTCTTCAAAGCAGGCCTAGTCCCTAGGCGAAGCTAGAAAGCTGACTCTGATTTCGGGATTTTATTTCCCTTGCTCTAGTTCATTCTTGTCATTTTTGGCTCTTCCGGTAATTACAGAGGTGATGGGGGTGCTTATGTTCCCAGTCCCAGCTGCCACTTTGCCCTCTTTACTTCCGGGGTGGCCCCACAGGGAGGGTTTCACATTTAGGACCGAAGTAGGTCACCCAGAATCTTAAAATCATGTTATGTTGAATTAGAAATTCTGTAAATTCTGTGGACAGGCTCCTTCCTTAAGGAACCAGTTCTCTGGGCACCTGGACGGCTCAGTCGGTTGAGAACTTTAGAACTAGTTCTAAAGAAGCTAATTTTTACAGATCCTCTCGATGGTAATGGTTTCGTTACCTGTTCCCATTAATTTGTTCATTCCATAGCATTCACTCCAGACTCCCTACGCCCAGTCACGGAGCTTATGACGTGTTCTGCCCCACGACATACTTTGGCCTGACCTTGAGCTCCTGATGCTGCCTTCCTATCTGCGCCTGTTTTCTATGACACCTCATCTATGTTTATCCCTGGCTGCCTGGTTTTGGAATCACTATGTGTCTTGCGCTTGGCAAGTAGTAAATGAGTTTATTCCCAACCTCCCGTAGTCTGTTCCATGTCCTTGCTGTGACCTTGTATAAATGGATACAGCACTCTTGGCTTCACAACCTCAGCTTTTCTTTGGCCTTGGCATAGTCACCGCTGGAGCCATCCCATAGACACCCTTTCCTTCGGCTTGTCAGAGTGCCCAAGGCTCTAGTCTTTGCTCGAAAAGTAATACCCTATGAAGCCTATTCTCCAAATACTGATCGTTCAATATGATTAATTAGGCAGGAATGCATGTAGAGAAATATACAATATGCTTGAATCCAGTCATTAACAAGTCATTTGCAAGACTCTGTTGCCGTGTATTGCAAATAGGCATGTTTCATAGAAAAGAAACGATCTTGTTCACAATGTTGCTCATATCACTTCCTAATTATGTATGATTGGTCATGAGGAATGCTCGTCAAATACAAACATTTTAAATGTTTTCGAGCCTGATAGTTTCAGTAGAATGTAGAGAATAAGGTTTTGTCATCATCTGTTACCTGACCTTTATGTGAATAATCCAGTGGGTGAACGAATATGACGTATTCTCTTTTTGTTCTGCTTCTCACTGGTAGAAAGGGAATGGCAGTTGGAAAAACTTCCATGTCTCCGCCTGGAGTCAGTCACTCTCGTTTAGAGAGTCGAAGGAGGCATGGAGAAAGATTGATTTCAGCCAGATGAATGATAAGCCAACAGCTATGCCAAGGAAACGGTACGGTGCAAATAAGTAACTTTGGCATTTACCGATATTCTGTAATATAGGTTAGCACATTTTTCCTAAAAATATTTCTGTTATAGATGCAGGAAAAATGTCTCTCTCCATTCCAAAATAAGGAAACCAAAGAATCCATTTAAGAGGCTTTGTCGGGAGGTAAGTTTTATGCTTCTAGCGTTAAGGCAGCCAATTCCACTGGGTGGTAATTATGATCGGCGAACCATTAGAAATAAAGGTTGATGGGACATAGGAGATTGGTCTAAAAAGTCTGTCTGGGAAATTTTAACTTTATTTACTGAAAAAAAATATATAAGTCACCTAATATTTTGAGCTCAGGGATGTTATAATGAAAATTTCATTAAATTTATTCCCTCTGAGGGATTTGTATTGTCCCCACTTTACAGGTGAGAACATCAAGGTTTAAGATTACATTGTATCTCTATAAGGTCACACAGATGGAAGCCAGCAGAGCCAGAATTCAAGAGCCTGGTCTGCTTGACAGGTCTGTCCTGGGCCAAAGCTGAAGATGAAACAAACAAACAAACGTAAAAGCCAACGGATGGAGGTGGGGGATAAAAGAGAGAGAGATTTTAAGGATAGAGATGAATGGATTTAGTCATCGTTGGCATACAGGCTAATAAGGAGGGGGAAACGAAAAGATAATTCCCTATTTTGAAAGCAGGAAAATGTATTATTTTACATGGGAGGCAAATTAGTATTGCAGAAACAAACTCCGGCATGACAAATACCTCTTGTACGATGTTCTTTTACATTATTAAAAAGAAGGGCACCTGGACGGCTCAGTCAGTTAAGCATCTGACTCTGGTTTCTGCTCAGGTCCGATCTCATGGTTGGTGAGTTCAAGCCCGATGTTGGACTCTGAGCTGACAGTGCAGATCCTGCTTAGGATTTACTCCCTTTCTCTCTCTGTGCCCCTCACATCCGGCTCTCTCTCTCTCTCTCTCTCTCTCTCAAAATAAATAAATAAACATTCAAATACATTAAATAAATAAATAAATAAGAATGCTTTAGGGCATCATGTTGACTGAACATGTTACTGCATCACAAGTGACTAACATTTATTTATGGCCTCACTTTTTAATTCATAAATTCCTTCGTATGCATTTTTATATTTGATTTTTCACAACTTCATGAATCAGACTCTACTGGTACAGGTAAAGAGATTAAGGCTTAGGGAAGATGCTTAACTTGCTCAGTGTTACGCAGTGAATGCGTGATCGAGTCGGGGCATAAATTTGTGTTTTCTGATTCCAAATCCAGGATTCCAGGAGGTTTTTAGGATACGATAAACAGTCATAAGCACTTTCAACTTCCTTGAATCAAATGGAATACACATAAATCCCAAACTAAATAGAACTAGTTATCCATCTATTGAAGCGCAGCAAGGAGGGAGATTTAGATAAGCTTCTTGGGCATGATTTCTAGTTCGCCAAAGATACGAATCCCTCACTAACGCAGACATGAAACAGCCTTATCTCCGACGCCTGAATGATGCTGATAACCCCCTGCCCGAGCAAGATTACCTGTGACCCATTTACAGGCTGTGAAGGTGGTCTAATGACCTGAGGGGTGCCGCTTTAAATTCTAAGTACGTTACCCAAAAGAGCAAATTCAATTAGTCTTCAAATCATACCCTCACCCTTTTTAAAACACGTCTCTGATCCTGAATGAAGTAGATAGTCTTTACTCCAAAATGGACATGGACCTCTCTCCCACGGTTTTCTCTTTGCTGTGGAATCGGAAGGTTTCCCTGAGCCTGCGACTCCTTATTCCCATTTACATCTTGTGTTTTTGCTTTTTAATATTGAGAATCCATAAAACCCCTTAAGGCTTTTCCTGTAGCACACGTGCAATAATCAGTCTCTGTCACACAGAGAAACATAAGCTCGTGTGTGCGTGGCCCTGCTCTATCCCTAGGCGGCTGACCGTTTCTCATCTGAGAGCTTCCTCAAGAGACTCTGTGATTTGGTCTTCAGGCCCAACCACTGACAAATTAAAATCACGCGAGAAAACGGCAATGACAACAGCAAGCTTTTACTTAGCAGTTACTACACTTCATAATTAGCACGTGTTCTATATCCGATGCTTATTTTTATTTGCAATACAAAGGCGAAAATAAGTGACACTTTGCCAATGAAACTGACCAATCTTCGTGGAAAAAATAAATCTTTGCAAGCCATTCTATACTTCACAGAGGCAAGCGGGGTAGAAGGAGCACAAGCCGAAAACTCCAGTCTTTATCGGTTCTTCCAATAGCCAATTAATGAGGACAGCAAATTAATGAAGATTTAGAAACAGGGGTCATTGTTATAGACTGGGAGAGAGCTAGGAAGAGGAACGCAGGTAGTCTTAAAGGAGGAAGAAGGTGGATCAAAACCGTTCACACAACCTCTTGGTCACCCCCACTTGGAGGAATAATTTGCTACATTAAAGATGGCTGCTGTGAATTGTCTTTCAGAGGCAAATCGATGGTGTGTATTGGGCAGTGAGTTACGGAACGGGAAAGCAGGTGCAAGATCGCACGGATTTGGAGGCCTGGGTAAATGGAAAACATTCAAGTCACTTGCTCCTTGCCAGAATTCCAGCAGATTTCTAAGGCAGAGCAGCGGAAATGAGCTGGTTTTGGATGTCAAAGAACAAGTTACCTCAGCAGTCATGTGGTTTGCACGTGCGTTACACCTACTTCTAAATCCAAGAACTTGGGAGGGAATATTTTCCCATTTTCTTCACTAGGAAGCTGAAAAACGTCACATAAGAAATCTACTCATGAATTGAGTTCAAGTTGGACAGAATGAAAAAAAAAAGGATGATGGTTAAATATGTGAACAGGGTTCAACGGTTGCTTAGATGTCATGGGAAGGTAGAAGCAGGCCATCTAAGCAATGACAGCTTGAAAAGCAAACATTTTCCCCAGTGTATCTGCTAATCTTTTTCTAATCACCTAACACCTTCTAGGAATCATCAAAAGAGTTTTTTTTTTTTTTAAGTTTATTGATTTCTATTGAAAGAGAGAGAAAGAGAGAGAGAGAGAGAGCACACATGAGCAGGAGAGGGACAGAAAGAGAGGCAGAGAGAGGATTCCAAACAGGCTCCTCTCTGTCAGTGCAGAGCCTGATAGGGGACTCAATTCCACAAACCTGACATGGGGCTCAAACCCATGAACCTGTTAGAGCATAACCCGAGCTGAAACCGACTCGGGTGGTAACAGACTGAGCCCCTCAGGCACCCCATCAAAAGAGTTTTATGAATGGGGAAGTAATACCTAAACTAACTTAATTATAAAGATATCTACTGTAGCATAACTTTGTGTGGTGTGTACAAATAGATATGACATCATCTCAACAATTCTTTTTGATGGAAAAATACATTTTAATAAGATAATAAAGAATAGACCTCATTAGCTAGCTAATATACATATAAATACACATAATACTTGTTATCAGACTTCTACATGTTTTTTTTTTAACTTCATGTATACTCTTAATGTGTACTTAATACCTAAGTAGTAATTTGTTTACCCGTGGTTTTAAATGATATGCTACAGAATCATTGTAATTGGATATATAGTATCCCCTTTTATGTGATTTAGTCAAATCTTTATAATTTAAAGTGTAAATTCTTCTCAATACTCAAACATTCTAAACAATATTTTGCATCTAGATTTTCCTTATAGTAAACTAAAATGGAAATTTAGCATCAATTATACATTTTTAAAAGTTTTTTCCTGCATATTTCTGATTTGCTCACCATTAAGAACCAATATAAACCCTAGCATGACATATGAGAGGGTGTAGCCTTGTAAATCCTGGATAATGTATTTCAATCCCCCATTTTATAGGTAAAACTGGAATTTGATTATTGCCTTTTCTTTCCTTTGATGCTTATTTGCCTATAATGTGTCACGAGCCCATTGGTCATTTGATTCCTCCTTCTTCTCAGCATCAGTTCGGTTCTTTGTCCATTTTTTTCTGCTGATATAGTCAGTTAGTATTAGGAGATACTTAGATATTAAAAATTAATATTTTAAAAATTTTTTAAGGTTTATTTATTTTTGAGAGAGAGTGTGAGCTAGGAAGAGGCAGAGAGAGAGAGAGAGAGAGACCGTGACAGAGACAGAGACAGAATCCAAAGCAGGCTCCAGGCACCGAGCTGTCAGCACAGAGCCCGACGTGGGGCTCAAACTCACAAACCGTGAGATCACGACCTGAGCCAAAGTCGGACGCCTAACCGGCTGAGCCACCCTTAAACATTAACATTTTAGGGGCGCCTGGGTGGCGCAGTCGGTTGAGCGTCCAACTTCAGCCAGGTCACGATCTCGCGGTCCGTGAGTTCGAGCCCCGCGTCAGGCTCTGGGCTGACGGCTCGGAGCCTGGAGCCTGTTTCCGGTTCTGTGTCTCCCTCTCTCTCTGCCCCTCCCCCGTTCATGCTCTGTCTCTCTCTGTCCCAAAAATAAATAAACGTTGAAAAAAAAAACATTAACATTTTAGTACTTTAATATTATAATATTTAATTTAACATTATGCTATCCTATTTTAATATTATACTACAAAGGATATCTATCACCTGTAATGTGACTCCTTCTCCATACAGAAAGTTCGCGTCACCTAGTCAAATTTACTGTTCTCTCCCTTTCCCTTCTGTCTTGGCATGTGTGCTTCCATAGACCTCCTTTATGCCAACAGCACGTATTCACCTATGTTTCAGTGGCTATATATATTTATATAATATATATACATATTTAAGTGTTTAATCCATCTGGATTTTATTAGGGTGCATGTTGTGAGGTAAGGGTTTAACTCCATTTTCCTTTTCCGCATGGTTAGCCAATTTGGCCCCAAACCATATGCTAACTCATTTATCCTTTTTCCCCTGATGCAAAATGTCATCTTTGTCATGCTGCCTCCAAGTACCCCTATCACATATATTCAGCCTGTTTATGGGCTCCTTTTCCGTGCCATTTATCTGTCTGTGTCGTCCTGCAAGCGGGTCAGAAGTCTTACCCGCAGAGCAGGTCGGAAGACATACGACACAGGAAGTTGGCTGAGAGTGGGGGTGCGGGTGAAGGGTGGGGGGGTGCTGAAAATTGTTAGCGGGGAATAAGTGCAGGGGGTTTAATCTGAGGATCAGCAGTGAAAATCTCTGAGCAGACAAGAGCTTTCCTTTCCCTTGACACGAACCGGAGCAGAAGAGCTCCACGGGAGGACAGGCACAGCCAGGAAGAGAAAGCAAATGACAAGACGAAAGAAATCGAGTTTATAGCTGCTGCCTGCCTCTTCTCTCCACGGTCTCCCCAGCTGAGGAAAGTATGCAGCGTCGCTGTGAGTCTCAGAGCAAGTGACTGAAGTGGGAACAAAGTTAGCAGACTGCCAGTCTGTCTGGAGAGGCAGAAGACTGGCGTTCAAAAGCTTGTCTCACAGATTTGGAGCAGAGTGCTGTTCAAAGTGGTAGTAAATAAAAACCCTTCCCTTCTTCGGACACCCCGGTGGCATGAGGGAAGGCTGTCCTAATGTCCCTTCGCGGCCACCGAGAATGTGGCTGTAGTTTTGCCTGAACAGATCATGCACGCATGTACGTTTTTAATTTGATATCTAATATAAAGCTCTGCCAGGAAGGTTTGATGATGTATGAAATGTTGGAGAGTTGGAGAGGTGGGGGGGTGGGATGGAGAATATTTTTGTGTAACAGATATTCCCTTTTGCACCCTATATTAAATTACAGGGGACATAAAAAATATTACCTGGGCCATTTACGGCTGTGCTCGCAAGCACAAAGGTTTCATGTGAATTTCAATAGGACCTCTCCCCAGGCACACGATGTGTTCTCCGTAGAAGGAGCCTGATGAGAGATGATTACCACGATGTCAACGTCTTTCCAGCTCCTGACGCGCATTCCTACAACAAATCCTTACCCTCCAAGACTATCTCCAATGGCTGGGGAACTGGACGGTTGGGTGCCTTGAAACAATGCTGCCTATTCAAACACAGGGGCTAAGTGTAAGAGAGTGCAAACAATCCACATGTTTAAATGAGCAGAATCAGGGTTCTGTGTGTCTCTGTACCATCTGTGGAGGTAAATTACATACAAATATTTCAGCACCAGAAGGCCACGTCAATGAACACTTCTCAGCAAGAATCCAAGTTGGAGCCACGGAGAATTCTTAAAAAATGTGGTGAGGCCTCACACAAGTTCCCAAACCATCTTCACAAGCAGAGGGCGGCTTTTTTTCTTTTTCTTGTTTTTTTTTATTGTGTGGATTTCACCTGGGATGCATCCTGCCTGGCTCAGTGCCAAGGCCTTTTTCACAGTTACCCAGAGAGCAAGGGGGAGGAAGCCTGGCCACAAGAAGCAGGTGGCATCTTTAGCGCGCCTGGAAACTTACACCAGGTTTATACAGGAAGAGGGGCAGGACTGGTCCCAGGGCTTCCCTGCAAAGCTGAGCAGGAGGATGTGCTCATTGTACTCAATGCTCTGGAGTAAATTACTTTTCCTCTCCAAGGGTTTCAGGCTTATTGCTATCTTAACGCCGTTGGCCACTTGCCTCTGGAATCATTAAGCATTGATTTCAATTTGCTTTCACTTAATCAGAAGCCATAATTATGAATCGTTTCTGATTGTTGAAATCAGACCGGTTGTTCCTCTGGAAACCTTTTCTTTCTGTCAGCAAAGAGATGGCTTTGCCTTTTCCTGTTTTCTCTTTTTCGCGTTTCCTGCGGTAGAATTGACAAAATCGTAAGACATTTAAGGTGTAGATCCGGGTGATTTGATAAATTCACACATTTGAAGGCATCGCCCCCCTTCTTTACCTTTTGTATGTGTGGGGAAGCATCTTAGTTCTACTCTCTTAACAAATAGCAAGTATAAAAAATATACCCATTACACAACCTAGTGTTATAACTCGGCACCGTGCTGTTACATTAGATCCTCAGACCTTATTCATTTTATCCCTGAAAGTTTGCATCCTTTCATGATTCCCCCCCCCCCACCGCCGCCATTTCCCCCACCCCCCTGCCCCTGGCGACCACGCTTTTACTCTCTGTCCCCATCGTGTGAGTTCAACTTTTCTATTTTGGATTCCACGGGTAAGTGATAGCATGCACTGTTTGTCTTTCTCTATCTGGCTTATTTCACTCAGCATAATTCCCTCCAGATCTATCCGAGTTGTTGAAATGACAGGATTTTCTTTTCTTTTCTTTTTTTTTTTTTGAAGGCTGAATAATACATATATGATGTATCGATCGGATTTTCTTTATCCACCATCTAGATTTCAGCAGAGGCCTCCCCTGCCATTCTAGACCGACCTCTGGCATGACATACCAATTCTCCTGGTTGTAGCCTGCTTCACCTTCCTCGGGGTGCTCATTACGTGTGGTGCAAACCAGAACATGCCGAATCACCTTGTAATTATTTGCTCACATCTGTCTCTGCCCATTAGGGTAAACCTCCTTAAATTTTCAGACCGAATTTTGTGCCTGTCACGTAGATGTTCAATGGATGGAGAATGGATGGATAATCAGTGACCCTGGCATTGAAAACGAATGTTGTCCGGAGAACAGATACACCAAAAGAGAGGGATTGACTAGCTATCCCTCCATGCTGGTTTGCAGGGTCTGAGATTAAGTGATGTTTGACTTTCCTCCACTGATGAGGAAAGAACAAGGGCAAGTACTCTTGCAAATATTTAAATTCCATCTACAAATACCAGTGGGCTACCCAAACTCTCCAGACCAGCATGAGGGAACGTAACTAATGGAACAGGAGGTAATTAGGAGAGTAAACACTTTGAAAAAGTATTAAGGAAAATATTCCAGAAGGATGAGCTTCTAAGGTCAAGTGCAGGAAACTTGGGCTTGTATAGTTTAGCCAATGTGAATAAAATTTTTAAAATATAGGTTCTGGGGCGCCTGGGCGGCGCAGTCGGTTAAGCGTCCGACTTCAGCCAGGTCACGATCTCGCGGTCCGTGAGTTCGAGCCCCGCGTCGGGCTCTGGGCTGATGGCTCAGAGCCTGGAGCCTGTTTCAGATTCTGTGTCTCCCTCTCTCTCTGCCCCTCCCCCGTTCATGCTCTGTCTCTCTCTGTCCCAAAAATAAATAAACGTTGAAAAAAAAATTAAAAAAAAATATAGGTTCTAAACTAAATATTTCTGTGCTGAGCAAATAACCTGAATCATCTAAAAAGCCTTTGCAATTGTGACAATAATTTTAATCTAAACATAGACATGTTAATCTCTATGTATATGAATTTGGATTAGGGTTTGGGTTATGTAAAAAAACCGAACACACACCTTTCCAGTCTTTACTTAACTTTCCAAGTTAATTTCACATCAGATGACTTTTTAATAATTTCTTCATGTTTATAACCTTATTTTTTGTATAGTTACGGTATTTTTCACTTTAGAATTAATCTGACATCAGTCTGATACAATCAGATGATGCCAACATACTCAAAACAATGTAAAAAAAAACCTATCTACTTCGGTTCATAAAAGACGACCCTGAGACCCGCTTGAAAATTCCTATTTGTTGATCTATGTACCACAAAGTAAAGGTCACACACTGATATATTTTTAAAACAATAAGTCAACATGAAATTGCCAAGATGATTTGTCAAGAGCATCCTTTCTGTTTTGTTTTCCTTGAACAAAAGGACTGATAAAAATGAAAGAGTTATGTGTTCTGGGATCTTGTTTCTGGGCTCCTATGTGTCACATAGGGAACACATGTTCCTAAAGCTCTTGTTGGGCACTAAACAGGTTTCTTTCCCTATGCCTCATTATGACCTGACTTACTGGGGTGGGGAGGACTCCATTTCATATAAAGTGAGGCTCCCCGAGCAATTGAAATTTGGTTTTCACCCTTACTGCTGTGGAATCTGAACTAACCAGCACAGCTCCGTGATTATTCCTTCCTTCCTTTTCTCAGCATCCCTGTGCTCACCTGGGCATCTGAAAACACTCTTCCTTCCTTGTATTAGTCTTCTCAGGGTGCCATAACCATGGGCCACAGCTTGGGTGGCTTCAACAGCAGACACTTTTTTTTTTCCCCTCGCAGCACTGATTTCTAGAAGTCTGAGATCAAGGAGGTGGAGGGCAGTTCTTTGTGGGTCCATGCTCCTTGGCTTGGGGGTGGCCACATTCTCTTCCCTGTGTCTTTGCTGTGGTCTTTTCTTCTATGCATTTCTGTGTCCTAATCTCTTCTAATTAGGATATCAGTCCTATTGGATTAGGGCTCACTCTCATTAATTCATTTAACCTTAATTAGCTCTTTAAAGACCCTATTTTCAAATATGGTCACATTCCGAGGTCCTGGGGCTTTTGCACTTCAAGCTGTCAGTGTGGCAGGACAGTTCAATCCATAATGTCACCGAAGCCTCAGAGTTAAAGTTAACCTATTTGGGAGCTCCCCAAGTCTTTTGCAAATATCTCTGCCATCTATTTTCCACTGCGAAATTATCCTTGAAAATCCTCTTTCCATTCATACTCCTTGGGGATCTTATTCAATAAATTTTGACTTTTCACCTCCGTAAAGAGGATTAATCTTTTGTTTCATTTAGGGTCCTTGGCTGCAGGAAACAAAATCCACCGAAGCTATTTTAAGCAGGAGGGGATTTATCAAGGGATATTAGAAAGCTCACAGAATCATTAGGAGGGATGTAGAAATGGGATACAGTGTAACCTAAAGCAATGAGTGACTCAAGGCCCTCATCAGGGAACTAGAATTGAGGGGAGAACTGTCCAGATACTGACCCCCAAACTGTCTGAATCTTCTCACCACCTGTCCTTCCAAACAGCTAAACCATGCTGTTTTTTTTTTTTTTTTAAATTAGCGTTTAGAAATCCATCCCATGTGGGTCTGTCTGAGAAGGACTACTGGGATACTATTGAATTCTGTCTACAAATTGGGAGCTGAGTTCAGTCCATTCAATTCATTGGGCTGTTTACTTGCGTGTGGTGTGTGTGTGTGTGTGTGTGTGTGTGTGTGTGTGTGTGTTACACTACAGACTAAATTTTAGGGGCAATCATAAATAAGGATATGTCCACCACTCCTCTCTTATGTTAGCCTCACAATCGTGATCATATACGGCAGCCCACATTACATGTCCGCAAGTTCATCTTCTGAAATAATCTTTCCCATGCACAAACCGAGTCACCTGTCCCGTTTCTAGTATTGAATGCTGCAACATTCTTTTTTTTTTATTTTTTTTAACGTTTATTTATTTTTGAGACAGAAAGAGACAGAGTATGAACGGGGGAGGGTCAAAGAGAGAGGGAGACACAGAATCTGAAACAGGCTCCAGGCTCTGAGCAGTCAGCACAGAGCCTGACGCGGGGCTCGAACTCACGGACGGTGAGATTGTGACCTGAGCCGAAGTCGGACGCTTAACCGACTGAGCCACTCAGGTGCCCCGAATGCTGCAACATTCTAATGAAGGCATTGGCAATTTAAAGATCTTTCAGCACTTTGCCTATGGTTTTGAGTGTGTGCTTCGATATGTTTTATTTCTCGGGATTCTATCGTAATGTCAGCAACAAAGCTTGAATTTTTTATAACCAAAATCACTTCTACCATTTGTACTGTATCCTGACAAGTTACTGACCATGTATGAAATAATATAAAATATTAACCATAAGTGTAACATCATCTCTTGGGTCCCTAACATGTACTAGGCAATTGCTAGCCCCGTTGTATAAATAAGGACAATGTTTTTTAAAAAGTTAGATAGTTTAGCCATTCACACCAATCATAAACAGCCCCTTTATTCGTGAAATATTGAGTAATTCTATGTATATCCTAGTGATTATTCTGGTCACTGAGGATCCAGTGGTGAACAGAACAGACTATGTTCTGGCCATCATGGGATATATGTTTTGTCAGAAGAGACTGATTTAAAAAAAAAAATCAAATATATGTAATGTCAAGTGGTGTCCAGGGCTCTAAAGGAAAAGGTAGCAGGTTAGGGAAACAATAAGTGTTAGTGAGTGTGATGGAGACAGGGGTGGGAATAGAGAAGGACTCACCAAGAAGGTGACAAGTGACAAAGGAGACTTACCGGAGAGAGAGCAATGTGAGTCAAGGCTCCAAGGTGGGAAAATGGCCGGCAAATAAAGAGGAGGAAGGCAAGGGCAATGTGGTGTCTGGGGGGAAACCATTAGGAGGTAAGGTCAATGAAGGAGGGGACATGGGGGGAATGTTGGTAGGACACTATCTAAGCAACATGTGTAACCTGGACTCAGATGCCATCCCTGAGACGAGAATTTGAAGCCAACTCATTTCTTTGGGAGGAGATTCTAGAAGATACTGGTACTGAATGTGAAAGGGAGGGGGCAAACAGAGTCTGTTCGGGAGCAGGTTGCTGCGTAGGGTAACAGGAATCACGCCCTGTTGGGTCACGGGGAGCTGGTAGATCACGTACCTCAGAGCGGCCTTACTCTAGAATATTTCTTCACCACTTCTGTCCGGCACCTGCTGAGGGCTACTCCCAGGAGCATTGACTCTTCTGTGCATCCAAACCGCCCTCTCACAACCTGTAATCATCAGGTACAGACAGAGGAAGTCCTGAGGAAAGAACCCCAGGCCCTTGCGCTGAGGTCTTCAGGTTTCGTAATGGAGAATGATGCTGTGGGATGGGTACATGGGAAGGGGGCGCTGACAACATCTTGACTTTGCTGTTGGGCTGTTCTGAACTCAGCAGTGTTGTCTTAGGTCATCGGGCCGCTGTAACAAAGTGCCACAGGCTGTGTGGCTTACAAATGACAGAAGTCTATTTGTCACAGTCTTGGGGGCTGGAGGTTGGAGATCAAGGTGCCAGCCTGGTCCAGTGAGGGCCTCCTTCTGGTTTGCAGAGGTCTCCTTGGGTCTTCGCATGGCAGAAGGGTCTAGGGAGCTCAGTGGGACCCGTTTCATCAGAGCACTAAACCCATTCGAGAGAGTTCCGTCATGACTTAAGCATCTCCCAAAGGCCCTGTCTGCTACGACCATCACACTGAGCGTGACGATTCAACATAGGATTCTGGCGGGGGTGGGGGGGGGGGGGACACCAACACTAAAACTATATCAAATAGCGTGAACAGATACCCATTTTTACAGGTCCCTCTGGCGACTGGGTTGAAATGGGCAGGATGTGGTGTTCAGAGCAGAAACCGGGAGTCAGCTAGGAGCCATCCTCTTGATCGTCAAGCAAGGTCTTGAAATCCTGCACCAACAATGTGAGATGTGGGAGGAGAATGGATGTGTTATGAAGAGACAGCTAACAGGATTGTTGATAAATTTATTACGGAAGGGGAAGAAGAAAACGACTATGAAAGGTGTCTCCAAGGAAATGGAAGAATGGAGTTGTCATTTACTCAAATAGGAGAGATTGCAGGAAAAGTGTTTGGGAATAAGAAAAAGAAGTGTGAAAACAAGAATCTCAAGCCTGAAAGTATCTTTACAAAGTAGACGTCATCATTCCAGGTTTTTAGATGAGAAAAGTGTGCTCAGAAACACCAAAAGTTAACAATATTAATAGGTCTTCACATAATATTTTATGTTTGCATCTGTATTTAGAACTTAGATTCATTTTATTCACAACTTTTAACACTCAGGAAGTTTCTCAAAACAAAAGACCATTCAACGAAATGCCCGAAATTGACATAGAGCGAGGAGGCTGAAGGGTAAGTTAAAGCAGTTAGGGTTTATCTGCAATGTAAATAAACTTCAGATAAATGGTTATTCTTTGTAATAAAAGCAAATTCATTTTAGTAAAAATCACGAAGGCAAAATAGGAATTGGTCACATTGTAATAAAGGAGCCATAAATAAGGAATGGTTGGCCACTTTCTAAGAAAATGAGATTACAGAGTGCTATCTTGGTGGCCTCAATGTCTTAATAGTTCCAAATACATTCATCCCTAATTATTCAGAGCCCGATTAGTCTCTGTTCCATTATCTGGGGCACTCCAGCCTCCTTTTTATTCTTTTGGGTTTTTAAGCACTATCTCTGGGTTTACCACCTAAGACCTTTATTAACTGAGGGCAGAGAAAATTACACTGGAGCATCTGGCTAATTATAATTGTTTTATTAAGGTGCGTGTAGGGAATCGACTGATACTTAGGGCTGCCGTAAGACTTTTAAAGGTCACTGTGGAAATTATGGAAAATAAAGCCAGCCATGTTTTTAAATTATGATTTGAAATATAAACCCGTTTTTTGAACACCAGATACCTATAGTGAAAATGAGCTATAAAGTAGGCTGTATCTGAAATAGAAGTACATTGTATAAGTCATGAAGAGAGAATAATGATTTATGCAAATCTTGTGCTTTATTAAAAGTCCAATATTCGATAGGAAAAATATTAAAATGTCTATACTGATTTTATATGTACAATTTATATACAAGATATATGTATTTCGGGAGTAGATTCCTTAATGCCCCTTGCACTATATGCTAACTAACTTGGATGTAAATTAAAAAAAAATAAATAAAAATTTAGAAAAATAACATAAAATAAAATATACAGATTTAACAGACATCCACAAGCCTTGCCCTGGAGCAAAAAGTTGTAATGGCCACAGTATATGTTACAAACTGTGTTAAAAAGCAGGTTCATGGAACACACAGCTTCATAGAGTTCACCCCCATGCCTTATACTGTATTTCTTTTTATCTGTGTTCCTGTCCTACCTGAAATACATTTTCTGATACAACAGTGCCAGAAGTTGGGGCGCCTGGGTGGCGCAGTCGGTTAAGCGTCCGACTTCAGCCAGGTCACGATCTCGCGGTCCGTGAGTTCGAGCCCCGCGTTGGGCTCTGGGCTGATGGCTCAGAGCCTGGAGCCTGTTTCCGATTCTGTGTCTCCCTCTCTCTCTGCCCCTCTCCCGTTCATGCTCTCTCTCTGTCCCAAAAATAAATAAAAACGTTGAAGAAAAAAAAAATTAAAAAAAAAAAACAGTGCCAGAAGTTACATATTTATGGAGATCCCACGTGCATATTTTCCCCTTCACGCCAGAACAAGAGAAATACTGGCCCTATACTTTGTAAGAGTTATTTATTCAAATAAATGCAAATTCTTTTTCTACCCATTATTAGTAGTAACGTTATTAGTGGTGGCGTTATTGGTTATTGATATTTGGGGAAAAGTAACTTGAAAACAATCAGAGGTACTGGTATTCTGAACATACTTTATCATTATTATTGTTTTTTACTTTTTTAAGTTTATTTATTTATTTTGAGAGAGAGAGGGAACATGAGGGGGAGGGGCAGAGAGACAGGGAGAGAGAGAATCCCAAGCAGGCTCCATGCTGTCAGCACGGAACCCCACACCGGGCTTGATCTCACAAACTGTGAGATCGTGACGTGACCCAGAATCGAGAGTCAGACGCTTATCTGACTGAGCCACACAGACGTCCGGATCGCATTGTATTTATACCTAAATAATTTATTTTTTTAATTTTTTTTCAATGTTTATTTATTTTTGGGACAGAGAGAGACAGAGCATGAACGGGGGAGGGGCAGAGAGAGAGGGAGACACAGAATCGGAAACAGGCTCCAGGCTCTGAGCCGTCAGCCCAGAGCCGGACGCGGGGCTCGAACCCACAGACCGCGAGATCGTGACCTGGCTGAAGTCGGACGCTTAACCGACTGCGCCACCCAGGCACCCCTATACCTAAATAATTTAAACAGAGTGATATACTGTGTGTATTCTATTCCCAAGGATAAAATCAGAGGAAATAAGATATTGATGACTTATGCTTTACCAGAATATATTTTTGATTATTTGCATCATAAGATGACTAGACATTAATGTGACTTTAAAAAAATAAGCATCCTTTTACTTTTATTCTCAGTGCAGTATGAGGGATTTACTGGGGCCCAAGTCCTTTATTGTTCCTAAATATCTGTGTTTAGAAAACTTTGTTGGCAGAGACATTTACCATATCACGGTAAGTACACGTGACAAAACGGGAAAGGCTGGTAAAAACGCATCACTATCGGCCTGTGTAAGCACGTAGGAGAGACAGTGCAAGACGATGACAAATACACAGCAAATTCAATAAATGGGCTGTTTATTTTAAATACTTCACTTATTACCATAAAGTAAATTAAGAAACATGGAAATAACCTAACTCTTCGAACACCGTAGTTACCTTAACGTGTTGTCTCAGTATCGCTTTCAAATAAAGATGTTTGAAATGGTATCTGCAATCTACATTTTTGATCCGCCTGAGTCACTGCTGGCCTCAGCAGAACATTAATGCAAATCTAATGTACCTGCTGGTATGATTAGCTGAATCAAATGATGGCATTTAAGTAACACCTAAATAATCTTAATTAGGATCTTCGACTCAGCTTACCACTTAGAACTCTACAGATGGATAGTCTTAATTATCAGCCTTTTGATTAGGATAACAGCCCTAATCAAGATGATGTGGGCCTGATAGACAGGGGATCAGTAAATTAATGGCTGCTGTTATGTGGGAGCGCACGCGGAAAAATAGAGCAGCTTTCTATGAGAGACAGGATGACGTCTATGCAGAGGAATTAATGTCGCTGGGGAAAAAAAATCAGAGTAAAGAATTAGGGATTGGGATTAATATTAGTACATCCAAATATAGCTGAGTCCTTATTGTCAACTGATTACATAAGTTTAGTGTTTACATAAAATTGACTTCATGCGGGTTGTTTTACGAATGTTCCTAAATTCTGTATTGGTAACTTGGTAGAACTTAATAGATCTGATATGTGTGCATCAAAACTATTGGGAATGCCTTTCTTATGATAGAAATTGTGAGACGATAAAGCGAGAGACAGGAAGATGTAAACTATTTTTGGTTGCTCAATTTCTCCAGAAATAATCTCTATCCTGAATTTTAACTTTCCAAATTACCACCTGCCTGGTTAGGTCATCATAAAGCAATATGAAGAAGTGTTTTCTTGTATTTGGAGATGACCTCTTTGATTCCAAAGCTGTCTCTCTTGTTTTGTTGTTGTTGTTGTTCATTTAGTTACTTATTTAGAGAGAGTGCACAGGAGCAGGGGAGAGGCAGAGACAGAGGGAGAGAGAAAATCCCAAGCACACTCTGAACTGTCAGAGTTCGATCTCAATGTGAGGCTCCTGAGATCATCACCTGAGCTGAAATCGAGAGTCAGAGGCTTAACCTACTGAGCCACCCAGGCACACCTTTCCTAAGCTTTCTCAGTATTTAATAAAGAAGAAAAGGAAACACTGTATTTACATTCTTTTTGTTGGACTGTGAATTGATGTAGAATCCAGGGCCTTCGCTCATTTTCATTTTGCACTTTACCCTCCTCGGTCTTAAAAATGAAGGCTATTGGGGCACCCAGGTGGCTCAGTCGGTTAAGCTTCTGACTTTGGCTCAGGTCATGATCTTATGGTTCATGAGTTCAAGCATCACATGAGGTTCTATGCTGTTCACACAAAGCCCGTTCTGTATCCTCTGACCCCCCCTCTTCTCTCTGTCCCTCCCCCGCTCGCTCTCTCTCAAAAATACGTAAACTTTTTGAAAAAATATGAAGACTATTGTGCCATTTGAGCTTTTACCAGAAACTTCCCTCAAGGCTATGGCCCTGGTCCTCAATGTCTAGGGTGCAGTCTAGGCTTCTCCTCAAGGCGTCCTCCCCTCTGCCTCTTCCACCTTCCTTTTAAGGACACACCTGGCATCTTCTTCTTCCACTGGTTCCTGACGCCATCTTCTCAGTCCAGCAGGAATCCAGAATTCATATCAGTGAAGTTTCGGGGAACTCCTTGCCTCTCATTGACATTTAAGTTTCGTTTCAGAATTTACTAGTTGGAACCACAAAGGATTGGTAAGTGTAGCAACGGGAATGAAATATAGTATCCATGCCTACATAGAGCAGGAGACGCTCCTTTGGGTGTGGGTTGGTGAGAACAGCATGAACCTATTCTTGCCCTAGAGGAAGAAAAATGCAACACACTGATCCCCGTTTGCCATTTGATACACTGAACACCCCCCACCGTGGTGAGGCAATTCTGAATTCACAGCCTGTCTGCTTCCTGTATCAGGTGGTGCGTGTTCAATGTTTCGTACCTACATGCCTTATCCTTTGAATAATCCTGATGACGATGGTGATGGTGATGCCCAGTGATTATGGGCACCTGCCCTCCTTGCACACCAACACATGCAGTGAGAGACTTCCCTACACCAAGCCACAAACACCTCACCTGCCAATGTGTTCACTAATTTATCCCAACCCTTGAGAAAGGAGAGCTGTGGAAACATGCCCTTGAACTCTCAGGTTCCTGACCCTCTGGGGTCTCCTACTTCATAGATTTGGTAGCCGCCACGTCTTGTATCTCATCTGCTGGTTTCTCTTCCTTTAGGAATAGCTGCTGTTCCTAAATGTTTTTTTTTTAAATTAGTCCCCCCCCCAATTCTGCCCTGGTCATTTTCCCACAAGGAACCCCTGCTTTATCAATTTCCTCCACTCCTAATGGTCAACGTTTACGTCTCTACCCATTAGTATCTTCACTCCTTATTCCCTCCATTCTTCTCACCCCATATGCTCAAATGCCTTGCAGGTGCCCCCACCGGGGTACAGTCTCACAGCTTGAACAGCAGCTTGCCCGGATCTGAAGGCACCGTCTTCCTCCTCACCATGATGTCGGTGCCCTCCAAGCTCGGAATCTTGCTCTTTCCTCCTTCCCTGCCATCTGCAGTGGGTCACCAAGGTCTCCTGACCGCGCCTCCTAAATGTTTCTTGCGTCTGTCTCTCTTTTCTTATTCTCATTGCCGATGGCGCGTGTTCAACCTTCTTCGTCTCCTTCAACTCTAGCCACCCGCCACCTTCTCTTCCCTGACCCCAGCTCCGTTCGGCACGCAACATCCACTCTTACAAGTTGAAATCGCCATCCTTAAAGAGCAGGAGAGAAGCTCTCACAGCTGCAGCATGGACACAACAAACACAACTTTGACCAAGTCTATTCTGGCACCATCCAGAAACACAAGTCCTTTGCCATCCTTCTGGCCGCTGAGAAAACTTCCTGCCCAGGTCCTCTCTCCCCCATCTCTCTGGCTCCTCCTCCCTTGTCTCACTTATTCTACCCAAGTTCACTTCCCAACTCACACCTAGGCTGGCTCCCACCTGCAATGCTCAACACTGCTTATGACTCGCTCTCTGAACTCTACCCCAGTTTCTGAAGTGCCTCCACACTTTTAGGTGTATTTCTTTCTTTATTTTTAATGTTTATTTATTTATTTTGAGAGATGGAGAGATGAGATGAACAGGGCAGAGAGAGAGAATCCCAAGCAGGCTCCAAGCTGTCAGCACAGAGCCTCTGGAGAGGCTCAGTCCCACACACCATGAGATCATGACCTGAGCTGAAATCAAGAATCAGACGCTTAACCGACTGAGCCACCCAGGCACCCCAAGTGCATTTCTTACCATCCACTTCAGCTCTTGGGTTGTATTTGGTATACCTAATTTCATTTCCAGGATTTTCTCATTTTTACCTACCTATTTTCTCTCCTTCAACTTACAACAGGAACACTTCCTGACTGTCTGCTGACCTAATTCTTTTTTTAAAAAATAAAATTTTAAATTTTAGAATGGTTTCAGATTGATGGAAAAGTTACAAAAATAGTAGATGGTTCCCATATCCCTCACAACCTGTTTTGCCCATTATTAACATCTGCATTAGTATGCATCATAGAGGTCCCCAAAAGAGCAGAAAACTTATTTTGCTGATTCAGTTCTGATTGTACTTTAATTGTTATGTCATTGAAGAAGTTCTATCTCACTGTGATCTACATGCTAAGAGATTAAGTCCTGATTTCAGTTACTGACATGCTCTTTCACCATTTGGCTTCATTTTCTACTCATAGATTGTCCAAAAATAAAATAGAAGAAAACAATAAAACGTTTATGTTAAACATGGGTCTTAGGAATAAAAGGAAATGTATTATTGTAAACATAAGGCAAGATTATTATACAATTACCATCAGCAGAGGATAAATTTCAACCTTTAGTGGCTATAGCAGTCATTCTACACTTGGATTTGCTTGCCATTACTCACTATGATCCGTAACCCATCATACATTCAGTCAATAAAGTGAAATTGGAGGCTAATGTTTTACTTTGTTGGGAGGGGTGGAATACACGGATGTATAATTACTATTTCAGCCCCTCCAACATATTCATTACTTAAGTCATTTTTTTTTTTAAGTTTCTGCACTCCTTGTGACCATCTGGTCACCCCTGGATCAGTCCTGCCAAGGAAATGATACAAATGCAAAAAGAAGGGGAAGGTGAGCCTCGCAACATCTATTGGCTGCAGAGGAAAAGTGGACAGCTGCCCACAGTGACTAGCTATCATGTTTGATTTCATAAAGGAAGTAGCAACAGCAGTTAGCTAACAAAATTTAGCAAAATTTACTGTTTCTCAAACTATGCCCCGGAGGAAACTATTGTTTTCTGAAGAAAGAAAATAGAGGAAACAGCGTCCCACGTTCATTTCACGTTACGGAATTCAAGTTTAATTTAATTTACATTTTAATTTCATTACATTTATTTTAAATACATTTTAGTCATTCGTGTATTCTGAAAGGTTATACACGAGCCACAAGAGCTACGACTGATCAGTTCCTCTTGGTCAATACTCAGCTAAGGGGATAGCTTGTGTGGGAGAGTTCTTCAAATATAATTTAGGTGCCACCTAGTTTTCTTAAATCTGCAGGATTTTTTTATTACTTGTTACGTCTAACAAAATGGGCATATCCTTTACAAGTTGTGAATTAAAACAGAAAATACTGATAAAAATCATAGTTTCCGAATACCCTTCACTATAAGATAAAAGTACATGAAAAGCTAACTCCAGTGCTCGTGAAGAATGTGAGTCTTAAGGGCGTGACATGAGCTCCGTAGCTGAGCGTGATGGTTCTATGTCAACATCTGGAAAGTCAAACCACGGGTAGAAAGTGTGACATGTACAGATGTGGAAACTGGATGCTGTCGGTCCAAGGATCCCCAGTACAATGGCTGTTACAAAATTTCGTCAAATAGAGACAAGAATCCACTGGAGCATTTATTTTCCTAAAAACGAATAAATCACTTCAATTCTCCAAGAATAAGTTTAAAAATAGCATTTTGGTTAGGAAGTTGATTTTATAGATCAAGGTACAGGAGACAACAGAACTACAAAGGCATCATGGAGAGTCGCCCTCCTAACAGATAGAACAGGCACAAGTCACAAGATTTCTGAGAAGATATTGATAAATACATCCCGTTGGAAAACAGAAAAGAAAAAAAGCTTGTAGCAAATTCTTCAATCACACTTAGACATAACATGAAATTAATTATAGGCGACATGAGAAATGAACTGCTATGCTCTTTGATGTTAGCATACGTGGTATTTTACGGTCAAATAAAACTTAATTTATTAAAAATGTTCATCAAGTCCTGATATATGCAGAACATTTTAAGGAGGAAGTTCCCAACAACTTTTTGCACTAAACTTTCTTGCAGAAAACGCTGTTTCATTTATTTCATTATAATCTTTATGTGAGTTATGATTTAGCCCATTGCCTGACCCCACGACGAAGGGTCTTTTTTACAAGCGGTAACATCTTCTGCATTGCTCTGACACCAATATTTTCTTGACCTTAAAATACACTTCAGGTGTTTTTATTTCATTATTTTTGAATTATTTATTTCAGTGCTGATACCATGTATGTACCCCTAAAAGGCAACTGATGTCCAAATTTTAAGAAACTCCAACAAATTCTCTACTTTAGCTTTTAGAGCTGACGTTTCTTCACATCAGTTTGTCTTGAAATCGGGTATAGTTTTCTGTTTACATAGAAAAGCATGATAGAATGTCACCGAGGCATTCAAAATGTCATATGTCAAGGATGTGTGCCTCTTTCTGATGTGTTTGCTTGGAGTCTATGCAGGCTCTGAGAACTGCTGTATAATTGACACTGGTCTTAATTGTTAATTGGATCATATCAAAATTCTCGTCGTAAATCTTTCACAATTTCCCATTCGCTAATTAATTCAACTTGAACTCAATCTGGCATTCATAATAAAGTCCTCAAGACTCTGCTCACACTTTTCTTTTAAGCCTTCTCTGCCATTACTTCCTCTGAGTGGAGACTCCAATCTAGGTTTTCTTTTGATTTTAAGACCATTTCTGTCATTTTCCACTGCCTCAGCCTTTTCCATCTTTCTTCTCAATTGCCATGTTTACACTCAGAGTTTAGGCCCCACATTAAATGTTTTCTCCTTATCAACAAAAATATCATCTTCTTTGCTTTTAAATCCCAATAGCAGTTATTTGTATTTCCTTTCAATTGCTGATTACCCTGTGCTGGGTACATCCCAAATGGCCATTCATCTTAGAGAAAAGGGACCATGTTATATTTATCTGCCTCTTTATCCCAACCAAAGCATTAAGCCTAGTATCTTGGTTATGGCAAGGGCTCCATATATATGTAGTAAAAAATAATGAATAAACACTGCAGTGTAAATGTAGACAATGCTCCTAATTTTTTTGATAAAGCAGTCTGGTAAGATAATTCTCATAAGAGCTCTAAATGCCAATTCCAATACCGAGACTTAATGTCCTTCCAAAACCATTTTTTGACTTGAGGAGAAAAAAAATTAAATTAGTCAACAAGTGGTGTTAAAAAGATAGAAATCCAGGGGCGCCTGGGTGGCTCAGTCAGTTAAGCGTCCGACTTCGGCTCAGGTCACGATCTCGCGGTCCGTGAGTTCAAGCCCCGCGTCGGGCTCTGTGCTTACAGCTCAGAGCCTGGAGCCTGTTTCGGATTCTGTGTCTCCCTCTCTCTGACCCTCCCCCATTCATGCTCTGTCTCTCTCTGTCTCAAAAATAAATAAACGTTGAAAAAAAATTTTTTTAATAAATAAAATAAAAAAAATAAAAAGATAGAAATCTGGAAAATATAATAATTTTCTTATGTCACATTGTACATCAGAACAATCCCAAATTGGTGAAGGATTGAATGAATAAATGCATAATAAAAATATTAGGAGGCACAGAAAAATTTTAATATACCTCACATTTTTAACAATATAAAATACACATATAGTTTCTACCAAAAACATCACAACAAAGGTTAAAAAACCAAAACATTCTTAAAGGTAATATATAAAATAAATATGACAAACTATGGTATCTCTTATATGAAAAAGT
Organism: Felis catus; assembly: GCF_018350175.1. Classification (NCBI taxonomy): domain Eukaryota; kingdom Metazoa; phylum Chordata; class Mammalia; order Carnivora; family Felidae; genus Felis; species Felis catus. The sequence goes on from NC_058368.1 coordinate 75,638,983, forward strand.
TATTACAAAGCAATTGTTTACAAAAGGTGACTAGCCAATATAAAAGTGCACACAAGATATGAATAAGGTTACCCCTAAGGGAAAAAAAAATTAAAGTCCCATAAAAGATAGTCAACCTTACTAATAATTAAAGAACTACAGAAAGCAAAAATTTTCTAACTAAAAGTCGACTTGCATCTCAAATTAGCGAAGATTTAGATATCCCCAGAAAATGCAGTATTAGTAACATTTGAAGAAATAAGCTTGAAGCCTTCCAAAGTTGAAAGAAAAAAATCGTGCACTACTCAGGAGGATAGCAACTGGTCGAAGATTTGGAGAGCGCCTTGGCCACATAAATCAAAATATAATTGAGCCAATCAATGACCAACTCTATTTCCAAGAATGTATCCAACCAAAATATCGGTACAAGTATGAAAAGATCCATGTCTTAGGATATTCCTTTAGCGGTGTTCAAAATATTTGGAAATTGTAAACAGCCTAGATATCCACTGATACAGAACTGGTTAAAGAATGGCATCCCCCAACAGTGGCAATTAAAAATGAGTTCAGGTCGGGCCGCCTGGGTGTCTCAGTCGGTTAAGCGTCCGATTTCGGCTCAGGTCGTGATCTTACGGTTCATGGGTTCAAGCCCCGCGTCGGGCTCTGGGCTGACAGCTCAGAGCCTGGAGCCTGCTTTGGTTTCTGTGTCTCCCTCTCTCTCTGCCCCTATCCCGCTCATGTTCTGTCTCTTTCTGTAGCCCAGAAATAAATACACGCTAAAAAAAAAATTTTAAAAACTAAATAAATACAAATGAGTTCAGTTTGTCAAAGGTGAAGGAGATTTTCTTAAAGAATAAGGGCAAACTTAGTGGAACCCAAAATAGGTTACCCAAAACTTCAGACAGCAGATATGTATGAGACTGAAGGGGAATTAGAAGCAGCAAACTTTACTGGATATTTACAAAGTGCCCAATCCTTTATTCTAACTCCACTTTTATTTTTTTATTTCATCTCCACAGTCAGGTCTAAAAAGGTAAATTGTCCGGGAGTCACAACACCAAGCATCAGGACCAGATTTTAAATTCAGGATATCTGATCCCAAAGCTCATGTTCTCTGCATCACACCTGAATTCTGCATTCTGTGCCAGAACTCAGTTTTGTCTTTGAGGTGCTTTTTTTTCTCTGTGTGACCTATGTGTTTTATAGGTGAAGTTGATTACACTACCAGAAAGATAATTATGCTAACCTCTATGGAACTGGCTTCCTTTGAATACTCCTTTTCCTTACGATTTCAGAGTCCATCTATAGGAAACGTAAAAATGTCTACTAAAATGTAACTAAGATCGATGAACTGGTATTTTATTATAAGCAAACACACAGCATATACACTGGAATATAAGTTCACACCACTGCTATTAAAAATGTCTATGCAGGGGAGCCTGGGTGGCTCAGTCGGTTAAGCATCCGACTTCGGCTCAGGTCATGATCTCGTGGTCCGCGAGTTCTAGCCCCGCGTCAGGCTCTGTGCTGACAGCTCAGAGCCTGGAGCCTGTTTCAGATTCTGTGTCTCCCTCTCTCTCTGACCCTCCCCTGTTCATGCTGTCTCTCCCTGTCTCAAAAATAAAATAAACATTAAAAAAATTAAAAAAAATAAAAATAAAAATAAAAATGTCTATGTATGCCTGCATCACACTATTCAAATAATTTCCCATTCTTTTTTCAACTCAGTTACGTCTTTTCTGAAAATAGCCACTTAGCATAGCTCTTAAAGATCTCTTCATCCATTTGAACATTTTGAGTGGTGTTTCTTCACCCTTCCAAAAGCAGTTGTTCAAGAACAAGTTACATATATACTATGTATCCTCCAACATGCTTTCCTTCTTTGGGACAGGATACATTAGTCACTGCATTTGCAAGAGGCCTGAAGACCATAAGTTAGTTATGGAATTAATAGCATGTCAATGGACGAATTCTGTTTTCTACTGGCATCACTCGTCTTCAGGCATTGTAAGAATGCACAAGCATACATCTAAAATTCCTCATCATTCCAGTGAAAAGCACAGTCACACAATTCTTTTTGGCTCGTGAAATATTACAAAATGCCATGATGCCTTTCATATAAAACCTTCCAAGACAAGGTCATAAAAAGCACATATAAAATCTGTTGGCTCAGGGGAAGCAAAATGCTTGGCAAAAGGTCCCCAACTGGTAGCATCCTGTATAGAAATTATTATTTTGTTTTTCAGCTTACTTTCTGTAAATATATTTATGATCCTTTGTTCTATTTGTGTCTAATGATGCCTAAGTACGGTTGACACCAAAAATAAAATCCAGGTCATGAACTTCAGAATATAATGGGTCATTATTCCAGTAGCAAAAATAAGGGGAAAAAAGTCACATTGCCAAAATCTAAGAAGACCCCACCTTTGTACAACAAAGAAGATGTGAGAATAAGATATGGAAAAGCTGCAACCCAACCACACTCGGCCGTCACTTCCTGGACAGTTATAGCACCCCTGTAACCCACCAGGTGCCAGCCACTGTGCTAAGATCTGGGGGAGTGCAAGAGAGAAAAAGGAGGGGAAAGAGGAGGGGAGGAAGAAAAGGAAGGGGAGAGGGAGGAGGAGGAGGCGAAGGAAGAGGAGGGGAAGGAGGAGGAAATGGAAAAATTGATCTTCTCAACCCAGGATTAGAACTTGGAAAATAAAATCAACGTTGTTCTCCCTCCTTCCACAAACCACCCTACTACGACAGACATGGTTAAAAAACAGACATGAGTGTCTTGGTGAAAGAAAAATGGGAGTCTCAAATCCATGGCCCGTGTGTGTCCATTTTCCTGTTGCTTCCCAGCTGTGTTTCGGAGGGTAATTTGGGACCCCTGGGGCCTCCCAGGAACTTTGCAAGGCATCTGGAGACGCGGACTCTTTTCTAACAAAGCTAAGACAGTATTCGCCCTTGTCGCAGTGTGAATACGTTACCAGAGGGAGAGTCTGTGTTGTGTGAATGGAGGTCCTGGTCCTTGGATTCTCCAGGAGAAGATGTGCATCTTAAGGATCAGTGCTTGGATAAAGACAGCCAGCAGGAAAGTAGCAAGGGCTACAAAAGTAGCCGTTCGTTAAAGGGAAAGTACTTTCAAAGTGGGAGAGTCAGCAGGTTCCCAGAGGAAGAACCAGCCCCTAGTCATTTGGGGATCGGATATTATTGGGTCTCTCTGGGCTGGGAGGTCTGGGATGGACAATGGGTGGTCTCTAATAGAGGCTGCTTCCAAACATTAGCAAACTCCTCCCTCAGGTTGGAAAGAGGAGTTTTTGACCCTACAAGATTGGTACCAACTTTCATGGGCAGCCTTTCCCCAAGGCCAGGGCCGTACCCACAATGCAAATGCATTATAATGAGTCTAGGGGTGACCCTGGGGCAGAGAAGATCGTATGCTCTGCACCTGTGGCTCTGTGGTCTTGGAAACCACGAGGTCAGGATGTTGAGTCCTCAGGCTTTTAACCTGTAGCTGATTTAACCCCATCCTTGACTCCAGCTCACGTCTCTACCATCCCCCCTCTAGGACTTGGGACTCTGCCCCTGGGTGTTCCTTCCACTGCTCAGGTGTAGCTTTTACCTAACACATGTTGAGAGGTGGCACCTTGTGGGTGTGGGGAGAGCGGCACCAAGCACCCTGAAACCCAGCGAAGCAGCTCCAGTTCCTGGGGTGCCTGACCTTGAGCTTCTGTCGCTGGGGAATTGAGGCATCTGCAAGCCCAGCCCTGTCCCAGTGGGGCTCCGTGGCGGAAAACCTCAGGTGGCTGCTGGGTTGTGGGCCGGCCTTCCGTTTTCTCTTTTGGAACACCACTATCACGTGAAAGAGCCGTGCACACAGAACTAAGGTTATTTATGTTCGGGTTTTGGCAGACTTCCTAAAAAAGCGAATGACGGAAACCTATCACTTCCAGGTAAAGGACCAGCAGTGGGTGCGGGGCAGGCCCTGTCCACTAGGCGAGGAGCCACCCCACCTGGTCCCCAGGCTACCCCACCTCGTCCCCACCGCTCCCTTTGCTGCTGCTGAACTGGGCCAAGAGGAAGTCAAGTGCTGAAATGCTGAGAAGGGCCTCTGAGGACCGGAGGCAATGTGCTTTGTGCTAAAAACTGAGGAGGTGACCGAAGGAAGCCAATGGATTGTAAATGCAAACGTACCTTCCAATCAGAATAGTTGGAAAACAACTTCTGTAATCTATAGCCACTCCCCCATTTTGCCTCTGAAGACCCCTCACCATGTCCAACAGGTCATTTTTGGGGTTTCTGCTTGAATCTGTGCTCTCCAAATTTCCGTTCTAGACCCCAGAACAAACATGTCGCTTGCATTTCAATGTCTCATCGTTCCTTGGTCAACGTGAGAACAGTAGGGAATCATTTGAACTGTGTGAAGGTGCTGTCGTCAACATAAGCTTTACAGCTTCCCAATATTTAAAGGCTTTTCTGATGAGAAAGGATATGCTTTCGTTTGATATTAAACAGCAAATTGTGTCCACGTTTGGAAAATCTGCAAAAGTCAGTGAACCAGTATTTCCCAAGGACCAAGGCCTCACGGTGTAGAATCACTGTGGGTAAGAGATTTATTCAATGTGCAAGATAGAACGGTGTCTTTTCATGTAAAGGAATTTAAAAGGTTATTAATATGGTTTCAGACTCCATGTTGCAACAATATACTTTTTTAATTCCATTTGTTAAGCTTTGGTGTGCTATCCAAAAAAAAAAAAAAAAAAAAGAAAAGAAAAGAAAAGAAAAGAAAAAGAAAAAGAATATCCACAATTACCTGAAAAGATTTTCCAACTAAATATCTCTATGAAATTGAGTTTTTTCCTGTATATATATATTTTTAATTTTTTTAATCTTTATTTCTTTTTGAGAGAGAGAGAGAGAGAGAGAGAGAGAGCAGGGGAGGGGGCAGAGAGACAGGGAGACACAGAATCCGAAGCAGGCTCCAGGCTCTGAGCTGTCAGCACAGGACCCGACTCAGGGCTCGAACTCACAAATGGTGAGATGATGACTTGAGCCAAAGTCGGACGCTCAACTGACTGAGCGACCCAGGCACCCCTTTATCGTATATTTTAAAGCAATGAATTGCAAGGGGCGCCTGGGTGGCGCAGTCAGTTAAGCCTCCGACTTCAGCCAGGTCACGATCTCGCGGTCCGTGAGTTCGAGCCCCGCGTCGGGCTCTGGGCTGATGGCTCAGAGCCTGGAGCCTGTTTCCAATTCTGTGTCTCCCTCTCTCTCTGCCCCTCCCCCGTTCATGCTCTGTCTCTCTCTGTCCCCCCAAAAAATAAATAAGCATGAAAAAAAATCCTTAAAGCAATGAATTGCCACATATTGAATGCAGAAGCTGATAAGAGAATACAGGTTTCTTATATTAAGCCAGTCATTAAAAAGATTTACAGAAATGTAAATCAATGCCATTCCTCTTACTCATTTTTTTTTGTTGGTTCCTGGAAAATCATTATTTTTAATGACTATTTAACAGTAACATAGAATGTTTTTTGCAGTGTTATTTTAGTAAAATGAAAATATTTTTAATCTTTGCCTGGCATAATTTCCTTTTTTTTTTTTCTCAGTTTATTTATTTTGAGAGAGAGAGAGCATGCAAGCAGGGAAGGGGCAGAGAGAGAGGGAGAGAGAATCTGCCGAGCCTGATGTGGAGCTGGAACTTAGGAACCATGAGATCATGACCTGAACCAAAACCAAGAGTCCAAGGCTTAACCGTCTGAGCCACTCAGGTGCCCCTGACTTAATGTCTAATATGGCAAAATATTGGTAGATATAACTCAGAAAAGCAAAAGCTCTTTGGAGTCCTCAATATTTTTTAGAACGTAAAGACCAAATAGTCTGAAAACTATAGCTCTGTAGCAACCCAACAAAACATGAGACAAGGATGTACTTTTTTCGTATTTGTATAATGAAAATCTATGTATGTTGTTTTAAAATGTCATCTAAAAGACACATGGGGAAAGGAATAAATGTTCAGATACATTTACTCCCTTCCTTCCATTGTAAAGGCAAGCCGGCTTCCAGGAAACTTACTGGAAATGAGATTTCCTTCAAGCACTTCCTGAATAAAGAGGCAAACGCCTTAGCATCTCTTAACATTTACAATGGGCCATGAATGCTTTTATAATTTCCATAATACTTTCTCCATGAAGATTTTCTAAATAACTGTGATTTCTCTCTCTTTTTTAATTTTTTTAACATTTATTTATTTTTGATGGACAGAGAGAGACAGAGCATGAGTGGGGAGGGGCAGAGAGAGAAGGAGACAAAGAATCCTAAGCAGGCTCCAGGCTCTGAGCTGCCATAGAGCCCGACACGGGGCTTGAACCCACAAACCGTGAGACTATGAGCTGAGCTAAAAGTCAGACGCTTGATCGACTGAGCCACCCAGGTGCCCCAGATTTCTCCTTGTTTGAATTATCTGGGCTTATGTTTATATCAAGCAACGTACCATTTTAATCAAATGCGAATTTCCATTGCTCACTAGGTAACTTTCACTTTCTTTACCTCTAATACTTTTATGGATGTTATTTCCAAAACCAGGATGTAATAAACTTATTTAGGAAAAACCTTACAGTTTGCCCTTCTTTCGAATCCCCTCTGCTCTTTTTACAGTGCTTTGTTTAGATGAGACACTAACCAATATTTCATCTGTGATCGTCAAAAGGAAAATCCCTGTGTCCCAAGTTATTGTAAATGCAGACATAATTGACCTGTAAAAATACTTCCTGTTGCCCCCCAATAGTTCCCCCCTTTGCTTAAAACAGCAGCTCCCATATGGCTATAAACTACTTGGGCCACTTAAAATTGATTATTTTTATGTAATAATGATGTTGACAAAACATATAATGTCTGGTATATAGTCTGAGTTTAATTTCAAATAGTTGAGGCTTTGTGGAGTTCCATATATTCATACATGGTTATTTGTGGTAATCTTCAACCTATGGATATTTGTTAATATTTCACGTACTCTAGCAGATTCCCCATAATCATATTCTATCCCAGTAATCTGTTACTTCATCTGTTTTTATCATGTCAACACTAGACAGCCTGATGGTTAGTAACATGGGTGTTAAAATGAGTCGAGGGGGCACCTGGGTGGCTCAGTCAGTTGAGCACCCGACTCTTGCTTTTGGGTCAGGTCCTGGTTGTGGGATTTGAACCCCGTGTGGAGCTCTGTGCTGAACGTGGAGGCTGCTTGGGATTCTCTCTCTCCCTCTGCTTCTCTTCCCTGGTCACTCTCTCCCTCTCAAATGAATACAAATGAGAAATAACAAAAAAATGAACTGAGTCATGTTTAAGATTCATGAGTTGACTAGAAATACCGTTGAGGCCACCCAGCTCTTTAATGAACTACGTATGTTCTCTGTTGAGCAAAGTCTTGCTTCACTTCATGTTGGACACGTGGCTTTCGGACCCTGAAACGGTGTCCTGTGAACTCAAGAGACAATCTGAGTCCAATTAGGTCAGATGAGACCTGTTGCTTGAATTCCCTCGTAGCTGCCTCTTGCGTACCTGTCTTGCAAGGTGCTTTCCTGGCTTATGAAGGTCCCAAGGGCTCGCTTACAGGAGCAGTGGTTTTCCTGCCTGTGACTAGTAAACCCTGGGATGTGTGGCAGAGTTTTGTCTGGAACCAGCTTCCATTATAGCTTATTGCCAGCTATGGAGTTTGTGTGGTAGAAAACTTGCATCCTACCCAAAGTTACTGATCTCTAATAAAAAGAACAGAATTATTATCAATGACCAAATTGATTCAGGTCAGTTTGCAACAATAATTTATTTCCTTCCACACGGAATTCAAGGTTGTTTATTTAAATGCCTAAAAGAAAAGGTAACCGATACAGGAAAATCAGTATGCAGAAAGACACTAAACAAAGAAAGGGCAAAATCAAGGAAAAAGTAATCATGCAAAATGTGATATGATGAATTATGTTGCCATACGTTAATGGGAATTTACGTTCAAAAGTATTTTTCATATGCTACCTAATCATTTTTATTTGTTTAACTTGATTTTATAAACAGATAATATTTTTATTTTAAAACCCCAGGACACATTTATTGGTATTCTACACAAACATGGTGTTGCATTGGAGTGGATAATCAAATCACAATTATATAACTATGCATTTATAAGTAGTCTTTATGCACATTACAGTTTCTACCTACATTATTGTGAGGAGGAGTTAGTTCAGAAGTGAACTAGATAGGCCAAATCACTTATAACTTTTTAGTATTATTGTAAAAATAACATCTAATTAACCGAGCATCATATTTAACCTGAAAAATGCTTTCCTTAGAAAGGTAGTGAATTGTTAGTTAGGTAATTATACATTTATAGTCTGTGAAATCAGTAATTAAATGGTAACTAAAATGTACTTACATGTTTACACACCATAAAATTACGGTATTTTTAACATACTGTAATTAATTTATATTTAACATACACTTGTGTATGCTTGATTAAATGTCAATTAGGCGCCTATTTGTGAAAAATCAACCATTACCAATTTATGGAAATATTAACATAAAGCTAACCATTTTTTCCTTTGAAAAAATTTTAGGTTGGATTAAATGCCATCCTCCAATCCAATTTTTTTTACATTTCTCAGCATGTTATATAGATATAGATATAGATATAGATATAGATATAGATACATAGATATATATATGTTTTATATATATATATAACATATATATAACTAATTAATTGCATAATTCAGGACAAATATAACTGCAAGTGCCTAAAAAAAATGAAAAACAAACAAAAGTTTCTTACCCAATGGAGATAATTTTGTTGCAATAGATTAGTATAGCTATTTTAACGAAAACACATTATTAGTTCTATTTCTTGCATTTGTCACTATATTTTCACTCTCATTATTTTCTCTATATTTTCTGACTTTTTAATGATCAATGATCTTGGCCAGGTAGAAATTTATCTTAGGTATATTTTGCACAAAGTTCCAATAAAACGCAATTTCATAAAGCTATAATTTTATCACTATTTTTATAACATATTTTTTGGAGAATGAGTGTTGCTTATATATAAGTATATATGAAAGATCTAGATTATTTAACCTATGTAAAATGATATACACATCTTTAAATAATGCTGTGTGTGTGTGTGTGTGTGTGACTTTAAAAGTCCTGTAAAAAAAAGGACAGAGATAAAGAAATCCTTGATGGCATTTTGATCATGAAATTGCTTCTCATATGCTTTAGTACTAATTGGTCTGTAGCTAAGATTTTCACATAAAAGATTATATGCTACTCCATAGTAGGTATGACTATAAATTAGCAAAAATTCCAGCATGTCAACTGTTTAAGAAAATTAATACATTTCAAAATGGAGACCAGAATTCTGAAAACTTTGGAGGGTAGACACACACACACACACACACACACACACACACACACCCCACTGGGTAATATAACAGCTTTTTAAAAATGCTACCATTTTTGCATGAAATTCAACAAGTGCTACCACTGAATTTGACCCTTCATATGGACATCAATCATGTCATTTTTCCTTATTGTGTCAATATGAAATTGCCTGTGGATATAGAACAATTGCTTTTTGGAGATTATTTGTTTTTGAGAATCTTTGTTTATTTGTTTTTAAGTTTGCTTATATTCGAGAGAGAGAGAGAGCACAAGTGGAAGAGTGGCAGAGAGAGAGAGAGGGAGACACAGAATCTGAAGCAGGCTCCAGACTCTGAGCTGTCAACGTGGGGCTTGAACTCATGAACTGAAATTACGACCGGAGCTGAAGTTGGATGCTTAACAGACTGAGCCATCCAGGCGCCCCTTCAGGAAACTCTTTAACAGCGATAGCTATACAGATGTTCTCAAGTGTCTTGTGGAGAATGGTCGTGGAAGTACCTAATGCTCAGTGGAAAAATGATTAGCATTTAGTTTTATCAGTTAAATCACGGTACGTGGTTACAGGTTATAATGTTCCACTTTTAGCACATTTTAGCCAGATGAATATGCTGCTCATATTCACTAAAGTTAGTAAAAGGTGATCAAACAAATCGTGCATGTCATATTGACAAACAGCTGTTAAGGTAATTTTTAGTTCAATTTCAACTGATTATTCTAGCTATTGCTTGGATGTGTGGTGTGAGGTCAAATATGAACAAATACAAAGTGATTCAGTCTGCTGCTGAGGGACCATCTCAGTTGTCCCAGGAGTAAGGAAGTCCAAGGTCCATCTAGGATAATCTCTACAATGGTATGTTGGATGAGGGACCCAGGCAAAGCCTGGCTGCTGACTGATTAGTGCCATCGACCCAAACAAAGGACATCAATGCAGAGAATCATGCCCAAACTGGGCAACAACTTTGTGTATTCCCATAATTAGATCTCAAAGGCCAAATCATAGTAGCATAATTAAATTAAAAGCATTCTGGCATGCAGGAACATCAGAAATTGGGTTTTTTTCCCTTATTTTTTAACCCAATTCTCCATTTCCTCCCCAAAGCATCCTGTCACACAAGATGCTCATCAGTCCTCGTTTATTAAATCCTTGAATGGCACAATAAGAAGCATTATAGCGAGGCATGCGTGAAATAATCCTATTTCTCTCTTTAAAAGCCATTTTCCAGTAGTCCTTATAAGTTATCCCAATTTATTCCTACTCTTGATTTATTCCTAGTCTTTTACCAAATTCCAGCCTCCAGTATGTGTAAATGCATGCATTTGAAAGAAGGCTTCTCAAAATCAAGATTCACATGGTAGTTATAGAAACAAGTTATCTATATTCCAAAACATTTATAATGAAGCCTGTATCTCTTAACACTCTATAGTAAAAAAAAGAAAAAGTCAAAAAGTCACAGACTAAAATAATGTATGTAGTTGTAAAAGAATTAAAACCCACAGTCTGTATTGAGATGTAAAATATTTAAGGTAATGCCCCTGACACATAGTAGGAGACATTTCGTTTTCTGCTGAAAAGGTAATGTGAAAGCAATTGAGTAACATGTCCTAAAAATGTTAATGTAGCCTCAGTGTTTACTTAGAGAGCATTGATATCAATACACCTATAAATATATATAAATATATGTATATATGTATTTAAATATATCTAAATATGTATATATCCATCCATTTATATAGGAGATGTATTTTATATAGGAGAAGCTTACGAGTAGATATTTGTGGCCTCTGTTTAACCACTTATGTTAAGACTTTAAGTTTATGGTGGTAGTTATTCGACTGTTCTTAATCTAACTTCCCTGTGTTTTTATTGACAAAGTTCCAATCCTCTGCCAAAAAACAACACTGATTCAAAATTATAACACTCTAGAAAATTAAGAAAATTAATGCATAATAAGGAAATGTTAGGGAGGAATTGATTTAACTATGGCAAAAATATATTGGCAAGTGATCAGTAGCCTGTGGAAAGATATCACTTTGTAGGAAGAAGGCAAAGAAACATCTTGTTCTCAATCTCCTTGCAAAGAACACTGGAGAAAGACACAACTTTGTCATCATAACCTGGGACAGCATGAGTGGAACTTTCTGAGGCGGTTAGGTGCATCTCACGTCCTCTCCTCCATCCTTGCCCACGCATATCTTCTTTATTTGTAGACAATATAATTTGAAGGAAAACAAATAACAGATGAAAAGGATTAATGATGAGGATTCATGAAAACCTAGAATATCATCTAATTAGGTTAGCACAGAGAGAGGAAAATGCTGGGTGGTAGTCCTAAAGATTTTAGCTTTACATGTTTTTTTTTAATTTTTTTTCAACGTTTTTATTTATTTTTGGGACAGAGAGAGACAGAACATGAACGGGGGAGGGGCAGAGAGAGAGTGAGACACAGAATCGGAAACAGGCTCCACGCTCTGAGCCATCAACCCAGAGCCTGACGCGGGGCTCGAACTCCCGGACCGCGAGATCGTGACCTGGCTGAAGTCGGACGCTTAACCGACTGCGCCACCCAGGCGCCCCTTTACATGTTTCTATGATGAACGTAAAAGAACCCGACAGACTCTTTTCGGTCCCCTTAGTCACCAGAAATTCTTCACATTTATAGAAACAGAAAATGGTGCCATAATTATTAACTTACCTCTGTTAATCAGAATGTGGTAACAACAAGCGCAAATTCCCATGGCCATCACACAATGAAGGTGTATTTCTCCCTCCCCTGGGGCTGCCGCGGGGTCCCGGATCACTCTCCAGGGCAGCTTTATACGATGACTCAGCAATCCAGGGAGCTCCACATTGTTTGCCCAAACCACTTCATCACAAGTGTGTTTCCAAGATCATTGCAATACGGGAGAGAAACTGGAGAATCCTCCATGGGTTTTCCACCACAGCCACAGCCACTAACTGACGCACTTTTCACATTTTATTGACCAGTCTCTACCCCAGCAACAGGGGAAATACAGAACTATGTGCGCTCAAAAGGAAAAGAGAAAGCAACATTGATAAATGCTAGTAATGTCTACCAAACAACTTTCTAAACGTCTGCTGGATGCGCAGTAAATGCGAGCTAGCAGTTTGTACCCATTTCTAAATGAGCTCCACTTGCCCTTCTGACAGACAGCGATTAGGATAGTGTTTGTTTTGAAAGCATTGGTACATGCCGTTATGGTAAAGTATTTCTTAATTTGTACTTGATCCATAAAAGAATGTGACTAATAATCTGAAGGCAGCAAAGTAAACAGCTGGAGAAAATCAGCTGTAAAACAAGAGTTCGAAGAGATTCGGGGAAGGAATGGGAAGATAACCAAAGGAAATAAAACATAAACTTAAAGACCTCACAAAAGAAGGCCGAGAAAGAAATTGCACTACCAAGACTATGGTAGCTACACTGAAATCCCCTGTGATAAAATACAATATGAAATATTTATCTGCTGTGATAAGACCTATGATAAAATATAACGAAGGGAAGAAGAGAGGGAAAAGTGAGGAACGTGAAATACCTGGAAACAAAAAATTAGAGGTAACATTGAAATATTGACTATTGCAGAAGACCAAGAGTGAAATTCACATGATATGCTCAGGTCCCTGGAGGAAAAGAACTGAAGTGATGTAGGAGGAAATATATTCAAACGTAAAAACGCCCATGGGAAATCCAACACAGAGAGGAAAGGTTGCCCTGGCCAACTGCCCCAGGTAAGTCTCCCCACACTAAGAGTACCAGTCATGGCAGAAAGTCATCTTGGTAATGATACCTCCAGCCCCTGTCCGGCCATCCCGGGAGGAATACGACCGGTAGAACAAAGATGAGCTACTCCTACCTAGCCCTGTGGGAAGATTTGGGGGCAAAATAAATATCATTTTTAAGTCATTAAATTTGGGGTTGGTCTGTTAAAAAGCCACAGATGACCGTATCTTTGGCATCATTTTGGGGAACAGAAAAGGGAAACTATTCGGTAAAAGACTTTAGAAATCGATTATCCATCAACGAATGTTCATTCGCAGAAATCACTGCCTGAGGACAGGGACTAAAGGACCAGCCTCACTGGGCTGAGTCAGGGAATCTGTTTACTGTATAGGTGTGATGACCGGGCGAGTTGGGGTTGGTCATAAACATTGTTGAAGTGATTGTTCGATCCATGTACATAGCTAAGTAATAAAATAATTTCATTTTTAAGGCAGGCTACTCTTGTAATCTTGATAGTGAGGGAAATTTTTCAAAGGCAATAGGTCAAAAGGCAGTTGCCATAGATGCAGGTGAGGAAGGGGAAAGTTATCGTATGTTGAGAACGTCATCTTGTGAGTGATATAAGTATATTAGACGCTATACTTAAATGCACTTGTTATATGTTTTGTCCTCTGTAAATTTGGCTTATCAATGAAAATGTTAGAAAGTGTTATTATGGAAATGTAAGTTTAAATAAAGAGTTTTCCCACCAGAAAAAATTTTAAGGAAAAATCACAAAAAAATTACACAAGCGAACAATGCAAGGTAATAAGAAAGCTACATTTGAAAATTACGAATGATCTCATGATTTTGCACATATTTGACAATTACACTAAGCAAAGTAATAATACGGTTCTCTTAAAAGTCAACTCTGTCAAAATCTGTTTCCAGAGCAAATTATTACATTTGATAGGTAATTCATCTGCTTATATTTTCATATTGCTTAGTGATTTCTAAGACATCTTGCAAGGGATCATGCTCAAGACTTTCTTAGTATTTTAATGGATATAAATTATCGCATTGAGTCTCCAAAATTAAATCAAGCATAGTCAGATATTTTACTTGACATTCAGACAGAAATATTAGGAAATCGTACGTTTTATCGTCTATCATTTTTTTAAGTATTTTCCTTCCAAATCGGTTTTTTCTTTGTTCAACTATCGATAAAAACATCTGCAGAAATAGTTTTCAAGTTGTAGGTAAATATCAATTTTCAGTTGTTAATACTTCTTCCTGTAAGTGGAAAAAGAAACAAATGGGTCTGAATTCAATTCATATGTAAATTACAAATTACTCACATCAGGCAAGTACATTAACTTTTAAATTTTGGATTTAGGGCATTCGTTAGTCCAGTGCACTGGTTCACTGTACAAAATAATGAAACTACAACGGGACACTAACATTTTCGCCTTAATGTCCGGCACGTTTATATCAAGTATCAACACTTTGGTAGATTATGCAGCAGACATTTTATAAGTTAATTAATGAAAAATGCCAAGTAAATTTTCCAAAAACACTTTCACCATACTTTCTAATAATAATGCATTTGCAATTTAATTCAGTTCCACAGCAATCCAATTTGCTCAACATTATTTCAAACTTTGTGTTTACACCAAATTAAGGTCACAATTGCATAAACTTTTAGAGCTGGGAGGGACCTCAGACGGCACTTAATGAAATTGCTAATTTCACTAATGAGGAGATTGAGGGAAGTTAAAATCATTCGCCCACAGGTACTCAGAATTTATTGTATGGCACCACTCAACTTCCCAATTTGTAATTGTGTCTAATATTTACTAACACAGAGCAGGTACCCATGGTCTCATAGAAACACTTTCACTGCTTTTCAACATAAAAGCATTAAGAAGTCATATAAAAATAAAGTTGAAATTCCAAGACTATATTTTATATAATTTTAAGGAAGAAATTCTGATGGGAATGTCATGTTCTCTCATCAAAACATTTGCAAACGAGCATTTGTACATCTCCGGTAGATTCTTTGCACGCGTTTATATGTACAGCCTCTATTTTTTATCATGTGTTGCTATATAATATCTGACACACACGAAAGCTTAACACGTTATGGATTTTAAGTTAGAAAAAGTAATGTATAGAATACTTGTAAATCTATCATTTGACGGAAGAAATAGAACACGCGAATAATCTGCATATACTTTTCTGCTTCTCCTTCCCATTTTATTTGTTTTTAAGCTTTATAAAAGTGTTCTTAACCTGTACGCAGTCTTCTGGGAGTTCCTTTTTCTCAACTCAAGGCTTCTAACATTTACCTGTGATTTACATGTAGCTACCCTCCACTCATGTTTCCTGCTGTAAAAGATTCCACTTTATTAATATATAGCAAATAATGCATCTATTCTCTAATGAAGTGATATTCTCTGACATATCTTACCCCTGACTCCTGCAGGAAATGTGCAGAAATCCTTCTTAGGAGAAAGCATGCATGAAGTGCTGGTCGTTCCATGTACAAATGCCAAATTGCTTCCCAAAGTGGTTGTAACAACTCATCTTCCCAAAGCAATGGCTAAAAATTCCTGCCGACCCATATCCTATCCAACACTTCATATTGTTGGACTCTTACTTTTTTCTGTATTTTACAAGTATAAACTGGTATCTCATTTTGGTTGTGATGGACGTTTCCATAATTAGTAGCGAAGTTTGACCTACGCGTTTCCTCTTCCAGGAAGTGTCTGTTCATGTCCTTTCACAAAATATCTGCTGGGAAAATGTCTTTGTCTTCATATACATATATTGTAGATTCTAATCCTTGTCAGTTGTGTATGTTGCAAATGTCTTCTCCCAGATTTTGATTCATCTTTTAATTTTTTTGAATGTACAAAACTGAACAGAAATCCTGAATGTAGAGGAAACCCAAAGTATCAGTCTTTTCTTTTTTTTTTTTTTTAATTTTTTTTTCAACGTTTATTTATTTTTGGGACAGAGAGAGACAGAGCATGAACGGGGGAGGGGCAGAGAGAGAGGGAGACACAGAATCAGAAGCAGGCTCCAGGCTCTGAGCCATCAGCCCAGAGCCCGACGCGGGGCTCGAACTCACGGACCGCGAGATCGTGACCTGGCTGAAGTCGACGCTTAACCAACTGCGCCACCCAGGCGCCCCAGTCTTTTCTTTTAATTAGTACATGTTGTGTCTATCAAGGAAATCCTTCCCTAAAGTCAGAAAGATATTGTCTTATTTTCTAAAATACCTTTGTCTATGTGTCTTGGGAGGCATCATTTCAACTTTAGGCATTACTTATGTGCCATACAAAAACATACAAATTATTCCTATTTATTCAATAGGACTTTCCATGCCCGCTCTGTTACATATTAAAGCCCATGTGTATGTTCAGGGGCCTCAGTTCTTTTATATCGATTGATTTGTCTCCCTGAATTGCTATCGGTGTATTTTAAATTTTGATAATTTTGAAGGGCATATCCACTTCCTTCTTCTTCAGTTTCTTGGCTATTTTCACTCATTTTAGAATTCGCGTGACAAGGTCCGTGAAAAAACCTACTGGCATTGTGTTGGGCTCTTACGGAGTCTACATTTGGGGAGAATTGACATCTTTGGGACCTGGATTTCTTCCATCTCAGAAAAGGGTACTTACCTCACATAATTAAGTGCCTCGTAATGTAGACTTTTATTTTCTCAGCATATATTTTATAGATCTTTTGTAAGACTTATTCTCAGGGGACTTATCGTCTATACTGTTAGTGTGTACAATGTTTTTTGTCTGTTTGCTTATTTTATTTTTAAGTAGCTTTATTATGATATGATTAATGTAATGTATTTTTAATTGGTTTAAAAGCCTTTTAGCACACAGATATGTTGAAAGTAGAGTTCTGTCATGATCTTAGGTCCGTATGCTATGCTACCCTTCTATTATTGCTAGTAATTTGCCTGCAGCATTTTTGTATCTGAAGGCAGTTAATTAAATTATCTATATCCATTCCTTCCAAATCCTTAAGCTTGTTTTCTTCTTTCTTTTTTCCTTGCACTGTTTTGGTTAAAGAGGAGCTAAGAGAGTGGGCATTCTTGTCTTGCTCTTGGTTTTAAAGTTAATGGTTTCCAATGCAGCCCCGTTAAAGAAGTTATACACTTATTTTTATTTGTTTGCGATGCATTGTGCTTCCATATCCACAGTTTGTGTTTTTGATGATATCTGGATATTTTCAGCTATTATGTGTTTAAATATTGTATCTCTTCCATTTTTCTCTATTGTCTGTAACTGTTACTTACATATGTTAGACCTTCTCATTTTATTCTCAATATACTTCTGTAATTTCTTCATATTTCAACTCCTTATTTCTCAATCTTCATTTTGTTATATTGTTTATCTTATTGTATTTTCTAGTTCTCTCTTCAACTCTGTCTACTACATTGCAGAACTTTTCTATTTATACTTTCTTGACTATTTCACCTCTATGTACATTTTGGAATCCCACAGTACGTGTTGGACTCTCCCTCATAGATTCATGTATTTGATTAACACACTAATTAAAGTGTGCCTGGGTGGCTCAGTCATTTAAGCTTCCGACTTCAGCTCAGGTCATGATCTCACAGCTCGTGAGTTCGAGCCCCACGTCAGGCTCTGTGCTGACAGCTCAGAGCCTGGAGGCTGCTTCGGATCTGTGTCTCCCTCTCACGTCTCCCTCTCACTCTGCCCTTCCCCCACTCGCACTCTGTCTCTCTCTCTCTCAAAAATAAACATTAAAAAAATTTAAAAAAAAAACATACACTAATTAAAATTTTTTTCTGTCTCTGCAGAGAAGGAAAACACATGCTTCTTGCTTTGAGACGATGAATATTGGAATTACTGTAAATATTTTAATTAAAATTAAGGAAGTACTCTGTTGTGTGACATTCTACCAGCTAAGTACTGTCTATCAGAATCTGTAGCAATAAAACTGGTTAATTTTATGCCACAATCCTGAGTCTCTGAGAGGTCTCGCCATTTAGGACGTATAAACTTAAAATGCAATTTTTTCTATATATTTGGTCTCTATTCGTTTACCATGACCTGACTAAAGAGGAAATTTTAGTTTATTCTTACTTGGTCATGTTTTTTCGTTAATGTCCACAGTCCAAAGAAATAAAGGGTGCTACTAATGAAAAAAAATGTATAGAATACATGTAGCATAGAAGTTCCATTTGTTTTTAATTTTCTTTCTTTATTTCTGATAAGGACATCACTGATTGGCCTATGAAGTTGTGTCATTTTTATAAATATTTATATATAATTATTATATTTCGTACTAACAATTCTAGTATTTTCAGTCTCTGAAGATACTAGAAGCTTCATTTACTTATATTCGTTTATTTGTGCCAGCTGATTCTCAGTCACAGGTAGCTTTCACCTTTCATGTATTTGTGTCTCTTTATTGGAAATTCATTACTGGACTTTAATATGCAGGAGTTTTATGGGCTTAATCTGGGACCTTCTAGAAGAGATTTGCCTTAGTCAATAGTCAGGGGATGCTACCACCCCTAACTTGTCAAGCCCTGCCTCCCTTGAGGATCCAGTTCTGTCCCCAAGTCCCAGACTCACTTTCCCTGTGCCTCTGATGATCCAACTCTTCCCATTTTCCATCACAGAGCTACTGGATATCGAATCAATTACATCATTTATTTAAGCACAACCTACCTTTAATTCTTCACTGCGCTTGGTAGCTTAATTCTTCACTGCACTTGTGCATTGAGAGTTTACTTTGGAAACTATAATGAATGGTGAAATGCTATTTGAAAATGTCATTTCAGTGAAATTATGTTGGTCGTAAATAAAAACATTTGACATTGTTGAAGGTAATTTCTAAAAACTTAGTAACGAAGATTTTCTAATAGTATATATTCTTTTAAATTGAGACAACTCTTCTCTGAAGGAAACAAGTCCCAATAACCTACTAAAATATGTCGCTTCATTTTTATATGCTGTAAGGAACTGAACCAAAAATCTGTATGAACTTTACATTCTCCTCCATACTAATTTTAAGCTAATATTGCAGAACTAATGACAGCCTTGAGAAATGCTATTATCAATTCCAGCTGTCTCTTGCATCAAGATACTCTGAATTACAGCAATATTTTAAGAAATGGAGCTCTGAATAAAATCCATTACAGACAAGCTTCTGTTTTAATACTTTTGCAGGCTCCTTTATATTGTGGTTATCTCCTTTCATCACCGGAAACATCTTAGGACAACCTGAGTTATTTTACTTCTTTTTTTGTTGTTGTTGCTGTGTTATTTTAATTACTTGGTTTTAGATTGTTTTGGCACTGAATCACTGGTCTTACTGAACGACTCACCCACAATCTCACAGTCTGGACCTTCTCCAACGGATCTATTTGCTAATCCCACCCACCTTCTCCCCGTCTCTGGGATCCACAACTGGTGTGCATCATCTCTTCCGGATTCTCCACTTTTTTGAATATGAAATTATAGCTCTGGTAGCTCAGATGTATCTAATCTATTGAGAGTTTTAATAAAAGATGTATCCCATCTATTTTACAGCTTCTTCCCAGATTACTCAGATCAAAATAGACTCTCATTGTCCTGCATCTAATACAACCCTTATTACCCGGTGATATTTGTATTTACACGTGTTTATGTCCTCCATCGATGTCAAATTCCTAACCACAGGGATCTGCTCTACATACTTTGCTGTGTCTGTTTTAAAAGCCTCACTAATTTTTTTTTTTTTTTATTTAGCATCTATTGTATACCTGCTACGTGAAAAACATTCTTTATTTGATTTGGTGATTCATAGACTGGATATGAAATACAAAATGTGACAAAACATTAGATAGGAAATTGGCTTGAAAGGGCTAAGACTTACTGATTGTATGCCACCTTGCTAATAATCTGTGGTTGTTGGATGTTGGATCAATTTTCTTTACTTAAATACTTTTTAAATATTTTATTAACAAATTGTAGGAAACTGTCACATTGTCAACAAAGAACATATCCTTTTTTTTTTTTTTTTTACCATCAGACTTTCCTCTAGGGAAAGACATATATTTCTGATTACAAATATTGATTCCGAAGGGCCTAAATTACAAATGTAACTTCAAGAGGGCTGAAGATCTCCCCTTGTCCTACTATAGTCCAATCTTCCATGGATGTTTCAACCGGCCCATGCTTAAAATTCTCTCACACCCAACCTGAGTTTTCCAGGCAAAAAATAAAATCGATGCATATACCAACAATGCCAACAAAACAGGGTAGTATCAGTTGCAATGAATTTTTAAAAAATCATTTCACCTGCTTGTATAATGTTCACAATATTTTTATATAAATATTACTTGTAGAATACCATATTTTTCATATTTCGTTTTTAATACCATGTATATAAGCCAAAGCAGTTATAAAACATTTTGGAAACGGGGTTCTTCTAACAGACCCTACGTCCAAATAATCCTTCCCTCTGTGCAGCTTAAGTTAAATCGATCACGTCTCTCTAGGGGCGTCATTTCAGCGTGTTTCTTCCCTCCCTGCTTCTCCCCAGCAGATGAGATGGGGAATAATCCTTTCCTTCTTCACTGCAAAAACCACCCCCTTGTCCCTAACCTTAGAGCTTTTACCTGTGACTTCATCTATTCTCTCTCTTGTATTAAATTTCCTTTTCCATTTACTCACCTCCGTCCCTTCCAGGACCCACCACACGTGGCTAATATAAAAGAATAAATGGGCACTTAACATCTTCTATACTTTGCTATGTATAACCTATGCATTTTACTCCTGTCTTACGTTAATTGCCTGTGTCCTATATTGTAACATAACTGGAACAGTCATATCTATTTTGTGTACCGTTACACCTTCGCCTACAAGAGTACCTGACATATAATAAAAGCTCCATTAACATTTGTTGAGCGAAGGAGTCGATAAATGGAGTCCACCTTTCACCCAGTCATTGCTGTCAGAAATCTGAGAATTACTCTCATGGCCGTCCCACGAATGTCTCATGCGTGACAAAGTCTTTCCTTTCTAAACTCTAAACCTATTTGATATGTATCCACTCTTCTGCTCCCCCTACCGTTATGTGTATGTGTATTCTAAAGGAATCATTCTACCCATTGTCTTCAGGACACAGGATGAGCTACTTAGCACGATAGACCTATCTGTGTGTTATTTGTCCACTAGGATGCATTATTTACCACCCCTTGCACAAATGCCCCTTAAACCAGATGGAATGTTCTGTAGTTCTTTAAAATACAATATTCTTCTGGTCTCTCGATCTCTCTCTGTCTCATAGAGAAATATGCACACACATCCGCCATTATACCTCTTGATTAAACCTCTTCCTGAGCGCCCCTCAAAACTCATTCGTAGACGCCCTTTTCTTCTCTTACATACGGTTTTGGGATGATCCCCTCCAGTGGCAGGGCAGTACACCCTTGTATATGCTGACCACCTGTAATTTTGGCTCCCAACTCTTTCTAAGTCCAAGACTTATATATGCAACGACCTGCTCAGAATCTCTGGCTAAAAATGGAATACGAATTTTACATTTTACAGTCCTAAAACATATTTATTAATTGTCCATAACTATCCAGCCCGGATCAAAACCCAACACCACCACGTATCCAACTGCTCACACCAAAGTGTAGGGGTCATCGTTGGCTTCTCACTTCCCTTGTAATTGGTAATTTGGGTGGCTAATTTGGGTGGTAATTTGGGTGGCTTGCACCTTTCAACCAGAGGATGGCTTTAGCCTACCAACGGGTTTCTCTGATTTTTTTTTTAACGTTTATTCATTTTTTGGGAGACAGAGAGAGCAGGAGAGCGGGGGAGGAGCAGAGAGAGAGGGAGACACAGACTCCGAAGCAGGCTCCAGGCTCTGAGCTGTCAGCACAGAGCCTGACGCGGGACTCGAACTCATGAGCTATGAGATCATGACCTGAGCCGAAGTCGGACGCTCAACCAACTCAAGGACCGTGATATCATGACCTGAGCTGAAGTTGAGCACTTAACCACCTGAGCCACCCAGGCGCCCCTGGTTTCTCTGATTTTTATGCTTGATCTCCTAAGAACAATTTTCTACAAGGCAACCCGAGTAATTGTTTAAAGTAACCAAAGTCATATAAAATCATTCTCTGGCCTCCCATTACGTTCAAAATATAGTCCCACTTCTCTACCGTAACCGACAGGGCCCTTCATGATATAAGCCCTCCCTCCCTCTCAGATAATTCCTACCACGTCTAGTCTTGTTCTCTGCACCTCAGCCACACCGTCTCCTTTCTGCACCTCAGTCTCAACACCTTCCTCTTTTTCCTCGGGGCTTTTCCATTTGCACCTTTCTCTGCCTGGAAAATTCTTTCCCCAGATTTTCGTTTTATTACTTTATTCAGATTCCTGCTCAAACGTCAGTTCCTTAGGGAAGCAGCCTGTGCACTTGTCAAGTGGACCCTTCTTTGAGCCACCCCGAGTCTCCTTTTGGACCAAAGCTCCCTGTCCTCTGGCACCAGGATCATGACTTGATGTTAGCACTCAGCTCAGTCCTTCCTAGGAAAGAGGGTTGCCTCACCCAAGTTATGATCACCCCCGGGGGTAGTCTGTGATGGTGGCTGTGTGACAAGAGGCACCTGGTTCCTTTGCTTCAGTTCACAAAATTCCTCAAAGAGTCATCCCAGCCCTCGAGTTCCATGTGGAATCCACTAGGGCTTGTTAGAGCAGCCACTGCAACCCCTCTTTGTGCTTAGTCCTGCATCATTCACACCCTCTAAAACGTTGTTTCTCAGAGACTTCCCCCATAATCTTGCACGCCAATAGCCGTTCCATAATCTGTTTCTGAAGAAGCCAACCTAGGCCGAAGACGCTATGTCGCAACTCCTTGCTCCATAAGACTTTATCCCAATGATTTGACTCACCTTTTTTTCCTAGCTTTTCTCAACACCTGATGTTAAATTAAATATTTATAAGTTCTCTTTGAATACGCCACAGCACAACTGGAACGGGATGTCCCGAGGGGCAAAGGTTTTTGTGTCTCGTTCCCCACTCTATTTCCATCATCCAGGAAATGCTCGCCATCTACATGACGTGACTGAAGGTGTTCCGTGAACACAGTGAGACGCAAAGAAACTCCAGTTTATACAGACTTTGAGCATTTGTTAGTATGTTATTTGGTGGTCCAGTCATTTAAAAATGTTCCTCAGACATCTGTTGTGTTTTCACATAGATCTCTCTTCTGAAGATAATAGGAATAAAATGTGTGCTTGAATTTCTAACACTCACAGTGTTACCAAGAGGGAGGACGGTGCACTGACAAATAAGCAAACACTTTTTCCAATGACTTCAGTGCACATGTACATTTGTCTAAAAGGTGAACTCAGTGTTCAGGGAACAGTGTGTTTACCTTTACCTGGTAGTGAAAAAAAAAAAAGAGAGAGAGAGAGAGATTTGAACAAACTTAAAATAAGGAGTGGGCACTTGATACAGAGGAGGAAATGCAGGTGAGCTAGAATCCTAAACAGAGTCCTCTAAATGCACAAAGGAAAGAAGATAAGAAAGAAACTGTTTTTCCTGACTATTTATGAGTAATGTAGAAGGGCTGCAGTCCGGGAATTAAAAAGACCAACGTGACGTGACGAAAATAGAATATTTTTTTAAGAGTTGAACTGTAAAGGATTTTTGGACAATGTGCTCAGACTGGTGGTGATAGGAAGCCGTCGAATAATTTTACGCAATGGAATGACATTGAAAGACATTGAATGACAGAGACAGAGCGTGAATGGGGGAGGGTCAGAGAGAGAGGGAGACACAGAATCTGAAACAGGCTCTGGGCTCTGAGCCGTCAGCATAGAGCCCGACGTGGGGCTCAAACTCACAGACCGTGAGATCATGACCTGAGCCGAAGTTGGACGCATAATCGACTGAGCCACCCAGGCGCCCCATCTAATCTCTTTTTAAATACATTACCCCACTTAGCCACCCATGAGTTAGTTACCACCAACCACATTTTAGAGGCTGAGGTACATCAAGATGAAACAGCTTGCTCTCGGTTACAAAGTTCCATTTCGCGAAGCAGAAATCAGTCTGTCAATAGATTGGGAAGTACCTAATTTTACTCTGCCAACTTCAGGTAAGCATCTCACCCTCCTTATTTCCTTTCACTCAGTCCTTCAGGCTCTTTCCCCAACTAGGCAAACCACTAGCCATGCTTCCATACATGACTTACTGCTTTCTGTTCGCGTGAATTCTTACGGGCAATGGGCGCACAGGCACGTTCGCAATTCTCACCTCACCCTCGAGAACCTTCCAGGACTCTGCCCAAAAGTCTCAATTAAACGCTACGCCCCCATTTCCTCAAGCATTTGAATCTCATGGATATACTAGTGTTTTCCCTGGTTGATTAAGTTGTCCCTATTTATCACGTTTTAATTGCATCCTCCTTAAGTCTTCTTAATGCGAGAATTTACATCAAACAGTGAATTCTGTAGTTCCCCGTGGCCTTGATTGAATACAGCTGTGTTTAATGAATCCTGTTTACTGACCTGTTAGCAGCTCATGATTCCAAAGATATTCCTGAAGCGCTTCCTTTGCCAGAGAGCCTGCCAGTGGCTGGAAACACTGAGAAGGTCCCAGATCCAGGACGAGGCCTTACGAGCCACCTTTCGGGAGGTGACTCCCCACATGTGCAGGCAGTGAAGTTGGCCGAGAAGCGCTCGGGGGAAGAGGACCACCCCTCCACACCCCACCCCTCCCCGCCTAGTGGCTCCATGAAGCAACAGAAGTCATACCTCATTCAGCAAGAACAGAGAGGAGAATTAAGAACTGGACAAAATGATCCAACAACGACCCAGCCCAAATGCCTTACTCCCTACGGTCCCTGTGCCAAAAAGCATCCTGAGGAGAGCTGCTGTTTTCTGTCTGGGAGAAGGTTAGCTGGCTCTGAGCCTTCCTCTCTTGTGCGCTGTCTTCCCTTCTCCCTGCCCCCTTGCTCGCCCCAGGTTTCCCTTCTCCCTCACATAGGTCTCTCTCCCATTTCTTACTTTTTTTTTTTTATTTTTTTTTCAACGTTTATTTATTTGTGGGACAGAGAGAGACAGAGCATGAACGGGGGAGGGGCAGAGAGAGAGGGAGACACAGAATCAGAAACAGGCTCCAGGCTCCGAGCCATCAGCCCAGAGCCCGACGCGGGGCTCGAACTCACAGACCGCGAGATCGTGACCTGGCTGAAGTCGGACGCTTAACTGACTGCGCCACCCAGGCGCCCCACCATCTCTTACTATTTATTTACTTTGCCGTCTTTTTTTTTTCTGCCAAAACACATCTCTCCACTTGGAGCAGACTCATCAAACAACCCTCTGTCCGTTGGTTCCCTTGCCTTGGCACTCGGCACCTTTTTAAGATCTTCCAAGCTACTTATTTCTTAACTCAGGGCCTGGACATTGGCTTCCCTATCTCCATTTAATGGCTGCCATTTCTCCTTTCCTTTACCCTCACCCCCTACCAGATTACATTCTAATCATCCTTTGTATTTTACCTCAAATACTTCTTTCTCGAGGCTAAGTGACAAGTATGATTGGGGCTCCTGGGGGGCTCAGTCGGTTGGGCATCCGACTTCGGTTCAGGTCATGATCTTGCGGGTTCGTGGGTTTGAGCCCCCTGTCAGTCTCTGTGCTGACAGCCCAGAGCCTGGAGCCTGCTTGGGTTCTGTGTCTCCGTCTCTCTCTGCCACTCCCCTGCTCGTGCTCTGTCTCTCTCTCTCTCAAAAATAAATAAACATTAAAAATTTGTTTTTTAAAAAAGGCACGATTATATGTATCACAAAGAGCCATTACTATTTTTCAGGGTCTGTTTTATAAAATAAGTATTAATATATATAAGTTTATATGCACATATGTTTGCATTTTATGTGTACCTATGTAACTGTATATGAATTTCCATATGTACACATAAAATACAAATATATGTGCATATAAATTTATATGTATTAATATCTGTTTTATACTCATTTAAAGTTAAATTCATATACATGTAAATATTTCTCTCCAAGCTTACATAGTAGTCATTTTTATAATCATCATTTTCATAAGCCGAAACTATGGGGCAGATGTGCTAAGTAGCTTGCGCATGGCCGCACATCGACTAGGAGGTAGAGATGGGTTTTGAACTTGGCCAGCTCTGAGTCCGGATGCCAGTGACTGTCTTGAGTCCCTGAGTCTAGGTTAGA